>NC_138922.1:3069235-3669235 GCF_965231255.1 Vanellus vanellus
CGCTCCTTTAGCGCCACACCGAGCCCTCCGCCCCCTGCTCGCCGCCGCCGTGGGCCCCGCCCCCGCCGCCGCCGGCGGCTGCCCTCCCATTGGGCGGCGGCCACGTCCGTCCGCCGCCGCTCGCTCGCCCATTGGCCCGCGGCGCGGCCGCTCTCCAGCCACGGCCATAGCAACCTCCACACGCTACCCTCCAAACCCCGCCTCCCCTCTTCGCCCCGCCTCCTCAGCGCTCATTGGCGGGCTCCCGCCGCCCGTCGGCCCGCAGCGCTCCTCTCACTGGGCGCCCGCCACGCCTGTCGCGGCGAGCTCCTCCCCGCCGCTGCAGCACGCCCGGCGGGGGGCTCGGCGCGTCCCCGGCGCTGCAGCGGGCTGTGCGCGCGGTGCTGCAGCGCGGGGCGGGCGCGCGCGCGCTTCCCCCTCACCCACCCACACTCCACATTTCCCCCCCCTCCCGCCCTGCCGGCGGCGTCCCGGTATTTTGGGTCGATGAGGGTTTTTTTCAGGCCCCGGTCCCCGCGGCGGCTTCCACTGATGTGAGAGATAACGGGGAAACCCGTCCGCGGGCGCTGGAAGCGGGCGCTGCCCGCCCGCCCTGCTGTGGGCTGGGGGTCGCCTCACGCTCTCCTCAGCCGTGGCCGTCGGAGGTGGCGGCCGCTGGTTCCCAGGCCCTGGGCGGGATGGCGGTCCGGGAGAAAAGCCCCCGCTCCCCATTTCCCAACTTCCCTTTCTAGAAACTGCCGCAGCCCTCGGTAATTGCTCCCGGGGGTAATTACCCTGAGTATTAAAATTAAAAACCCAACCCTCGCTGCGAGTCTGACGTGGACTCCCAGCCCCCGGATCCCGTGGGGTTGTCCCGGTGCCGGCTCGACAGCCCCCACTCAGCCAAGCGCCCACCGAGCAGCCCCTGCCCCAGGCCGGCCAAGCTCCTCCGAGCAGCCCTGTTTTCCCCCTTCCTTAAACGTAATCCTGAGGCTTTTTGGAGCCCTCGCCTGTTTGCCAGCACCGTTTCGGGATCTGGTGGGTAGGCAGGAGGCTGCAGCATGGGGAAAAAAAAAAAAAAAAAGCTGTTTGCAGCATCTCCGAGAGTTTCGTGGGCTCACATGGACTTTGAAAATCAGTGCTGGGTGGGTTTTGGGTGGAACGCCGCAGGGGGGCTGCTGGACCATGTACTACGGCGCTGCCGCTGCCTGGGATTTCGAGATCATAGAATCGTATAATGGTTTGGGTTGAAAGGGACCTTCGAGATCATCCAGTCCCACCCCCCTGCCCCGGGCAGGGACACCTCCCACCAGCCCAGGTTGCTCCAAGCCCTGTCCAACCTGGCCTTGGACACCTCCAGGGATGGGGCAGCCACAGCTGCTCTGGGCAACCTGTGCCAGGGGCTCACCGCCCTCAGAGTGAAAAATTTCTTCCTGATATCTAAACTATACCTCCCCTCTTCCAGTTTATAACCGTTCCCCCTCATCCTATGGCTCCACTCCCCTATCAAGAGTCCCTCCCCAGCTTTCCTGTAGCCCCTTTAGGGACTGGAAGGGGCTCTAAGGTCTCCCCGGAGCCTTCTCTTCTCCAGGCTGAACGCTCCCAACTCTCCCAGCCTGTCCTCCCAGCAGAGGGGCTCCAGCCCTTGCAGCATCTCTGTGGCCTCCTCTGGCCCTGCTCCAACAGGTCCGTGTCCTTCTGCTCATGGGGGCTCCAGAGTGGAGGCAGCACTGCAGGGGCATCTCACCACCATGGGACAGAGGGGCAGAATCCCCTCCCTCTCCCTGCGGGTCACAGTTATGGAGAGCTTCAACACCATGATGGTTTTCCCCATTTATTTTTTTTTCTTCCAAAAATCTTTCCCATGATTCTCTCCCTGGCTCAGAGAGCTTCTCGGGGATCACACGTGGTGCATTCAGCCTCTGGGGAATGGTCACAACCTCTCGCCACAACCAGGGCTCGCTCCAGCCCTGCATGCGAGCAGGTAACTAAGAGCATCAAGGGTTCTCATTGCTGGAGCTGCGGGTTTCGTTTCTCTGCCCAGACCAAATGCAAATGCGAGTTGCTCAGGAATTAGAGCTATTTGGCTGGAAGGAATTTGCAGCAGATCCTTCTGACCCAGTGCATGAGCAGGGTGAGGAGCAGAGAGAAGTGGCAGGAAGGAGCAGCGAGACTGGCACAGGGCGAAGCTGCGCTGGGGGAATCCTGGGAAGGGCTGGGGATGTCAGGCAGCGCCTGGGGAGAGGAGTAAGGATGTCTCCAATTTCCCACATGCTTAGGAAGCAGGACTTTCTATGGGCTACCTGCAGAAATGGAAATGTTTCACAGTAGTACCTGCAATTTCAATACAACTTAGCATTTTTGGATGGGTTGCTCGGTTCAAAAGGGGAGGCAATAAGGCAAACTGGGGGGAACCAGGCTCCTGGCACGGAGCTGGAAATCATTCGGTCATCTCTGTTCATCTTTGCACACAAATCAGTTCATGCGCAACTCCTGGCACTTGGATTTATATGAAAGTCTCCCTCTTAATTACCATTTCAGTGGGAGGTCTCGTACATCCTGTTTCACCGAAAAATAAGGGTGTTGACTCGCAAACGCAGGTAGATGAAAGCCGAAAGGCTGAACTGGTTACTCCCCAGCTGTTTTTCGCTTTGCAAGGACTGCCACTCCCGGGGCCAAGACGGCTGAGCTGTGTGGCAAGCTGCTGTAGGCAGCAGAGCCGGGCCAACACCACGCGGACTTTGGGTTGCTTAAATAGAGGCATCCATCATGCCGCAGCTCCCAGGATTTATAATTTTTCCTCTCTCAGCTCCAGAAGATGCTCAGATGGCGTTCACGGAGCGATGCCAGCCCCTCAGCAGCACCAGGGCTTTGCAACAGAGCAGCTTGATGAGTATTTTGCTTCCTTTGGAAAAACCACGCGCCCAAGGAATAGCATCGTGCACTGGTTACGGCCGCCCCTGTGGGTGGCTCAGGCCTCGGGATGGTGCAGCACCCACACCCCAACGCCCTCATGCTCTGGGTCAACACCTTCACGTCACACTGCTTCAGGCTTCTGTCACAAAACTTCAATTTTTAGGCATACAGCATCTTTTAAAAGGAAAATAGAAACATCACATAGAAAACATCATTCTAGAGACAAGCTGGTTGAAGACTTTAGTTTCATTTAGAAAATGATTTCCATGGAAAATCTTTGAGGATCCCGTAGATGCCATGTGGAGTGTGTCAGGGTTATAGCATTGAGTTATTATTTTTATCACACAATTATTTTTATCCAGGCCAGTGTTAGGAAGGAATTCCCCAAATCCACTGAATGTCTTTAACCCATGGAGGGAAAGATGGTATTTTTCTCTTCCCCAGGAGACTGGAAAAAGCAGAAAGAAACATCTTTGTAGAGGATTTTTATTTGAAATAGAAACTCAGCTAGTCCCTAATCCTAAAATTGTTTCACTACATTTAAACGGAAGGCTAATGATACCGCTGCTACTAGGGCATGCATGTGCTTAAGGCAAAGCACCCTGTGGGTGTTTCCAGAGCTGGAACCCGAGCAGGTAAATAAGAACCACTTAAGCTTAAAGCACTACTTGAGATTTTTAAAACATGCGGAGGATTTAGGCAAAAAATGCTCCATGCTTGTCTAATTTAGAGGTCTTACTACTGGTGTCACGTATTGGAAAGCTAATTTTCATACTGGGTGATGTGCGTCTCCATCCCCAGTCTGTTTTGGACATTGCTGGGCAGAGCAAACTTCTGCGAGGGGAAAACACATAACCAACATCCAACAGCTGTTTGTTCAGTCCCATGTCCCTACCAGCATCCACAAATAAGCCAAACAACCCTCGTTCCTTGATTATTTGACACCTTTGCTCCCTGCAGAAACTGGCGTCCTCCCTCCCTGCCCTGCTTTCTGACTGCGGCACGTTTTGGGCGCATCTCCAAGACGTACAGACCCAGGTCTGGCCTCCCTCAGGAGCCCCATGTCTCTGCAAAGCAGGACATCTTAGCGTCTTTCTGGGTCATTTTTTTTAATCCAGAACTTCAAGTACTGAACAATACTGAGCCAGGGTTTAGAATTGAATGTTTAAATGCAGAAGTTGCATATGCACAGACATGGTCTGTGCTGAGTGGTGACTAGAGGACACATGAATAAAGTCCATGTGGATTTGGTTTCCAGTTCAAACCCTGACTTGCCGTGGCTTTGGGCAGCCATGGTACCTTCCCTGCCCTTGTTCACCGTGCAAAAGGAAGAGACTTCATTATGCCCGTTTGCCATTTCACAGGTGAGATCACGTTTGATGTATAATGTGCTTTGACACCTTCAGAAGGAAAGTGCAAGGAAAAGGCAGAATTGCTCATGTAAAAAACTGGCTGCTTTGTTGCATGGGATCAAAACACAGAGAAGTGTAGGAATAAAAGAAAAATTATTCCACAATAAAATTACTTTATAGTGAACGTTTCTATGGGAGAAGCTTGAAAGGAGTTGGAAATTCAAGCATCATGCTTAATGCTTGAGTTTCAAAGGTTTCCGAGGTGTAATAAATTACAGTAAGATGAGGTTACACTTATTTCTTGAAGCATGCTTTCCTCCAGGACCGCGCCGTTTATTTTATCTCATATGTCAATAGGAAACGTTCTGAAACAGGAGGTGTTCTCCAGGGCGCCACACAGGGATCAGCACCAAACATGAGCTTCATTGTCTCACCCATCACATATTTTAGTCCTGGATAGTTTAAAAAGTTAGCTAAATCAGGAATGGAAAGTCTGCTTCTTACTCACAAAAGGGGATTGCACAATAGTTGGTCGGGCAGGCTGCTGTGAACCTGATGTCAGATCAGCAAAAATAGCCACCTCTGCAGCAAATGAGTCAAGATCCGAGCAGCAGAGCGAAAGATTTGCATTCCCTCCAAGCAAACCTCTGACAGCCATGTGGCCGCTTGCTAACAGGTTGTGCTGGAAGCTGAGAACCTCCGCAGAAAATCTCAAGCCTCTTCAAACATGAAAGGCTGAAGCGGAGGACCCAGGATGAGATCCATCTTGGATCATCCTGCTGCAATCATACTAGGAGCAAGACCCAGACACGCACAGGGACCTGTGCTCTCCCACTCCTTGCTTTCTCTCTTCTTTCCCTCTTCCTCCCCTCTTCCTCCATCCGTCAGGCTGGGAAGGAGCAGAGGCTGGGAAGGTAGAGCAGGATTTTCGCAACCATGCCTTCCACCCTCCGCGCGAGGGTTTGGCATGCGTTTCTCTTCCCTCAAGGAAAAGGAGGGCTCATTCACAAGCCTCTGCTAAAAAACAGACAGAAATCTGAACCTCCCTTTTCCCCTGGAAGCAGGATCTTGTCTGGGAGATCTGTCCTCCCCCGCCTTGCTCGCCACACCCTGAGATCGGAAATTGTCCCCAGGAAAACCACGTGCGGCAGGTTTGGGGAGCTGCCCTTTTACTTTGGGCTAGCTGTGAGCTTGCATTTCACCAGGCCAGATTCTTATCCCAGTTACACCAGTTCACGTTGCATCAGCACTTCTCGCTTGCCTTGCAGTACTGTTTTTAAGGGAAAAGGATTTAGTAGAAAGGCCAGATGGGACATTTCTTAGGCATATTAGGATCAGAAGGTAATACAAGCTGGAATGGACCTCAGGATCTGATTCAACCTAGCTAGGATTTTGCAGATTTAAAAAAAAATAAAGAAAATGGAGGAGGTTTCCCATGGAGGCACTTGCGAAAGACACATTTCTCTGGGGATCTCTGCCTCGTCCTGGACTCGCCTTTACTCAGCACAGCTGCAAGATTAGGTGCTTGGATGCCAGCGGGATGAGCACGTCAGACATACCTCTCCCCATGGGAAAGATTCCCCTCCTCGCATTTTGGATGGGGTGTTTATTTGTAGCCTGCTCTCTCATGCCCTGTCTTCATTGCCCCTAGGCAAGGCTTGTGCATCAGTACCAGTACAGCACCCACCCTGGCTTCTCCAGCTGGAGACCCCATTTATCCCCTCACTGTCCTTCCCCTGTCCCTCTGCCCATGCTCTGGAGCTCACAGAATGTTTTCTAATTTGAACTAAATTAGAACAAGCTGGGCAAATCCAGCGTTTTGGGGTTTTTTTTGAGATTTGTTGTATACAAAAGTGATGCCAAGGAACGTGAGTCCCCTGCACGGTCCAGGTTTTGGACTGGCCACATGCTGGAGGGGCTGGGCAGAAATCAAGGGGCTGCCCCTGAAAGAGGTCACCATACCAAAGTTCCAGGGTGGGAGAGCTGAACTCTTGTTGTGGCTGGGAAGTGTGCAAGGGGCAACTGCCCAGGGCTCATTTCTCACCACCCCATAGTGGCCCTTGGCCGGGCTAAAGGGACCAAATCCTTCCTCTTGGGCCAGAACCTCCATCCGAGACCAATCACTCCTTTCTGGCAGAGATTTAACTAAAACCATCCTTTTTTTTTTACCCAATTAAAGGAGTAGCAAAGAAGAAAGAGTTCTGAAAAGTTTCCATCTGGGCATATCCAACACCCTTGGTGGAAGCCCTGGCTCTGCCCGTTCGCCAAGGAGCAAAGGCATGGCAGAGCTGGCCGTTCCCTGCAGGGCTGGGGGCGATGCTGGGACCATGCCAGGGTGGGTGGGACGCTGAGAATTGAGGGGACGCTTAGGCCAGGGCTGCCCCAGGCGTTCCCCATCCCATGGGATGTGCTGCTGGAAAAGGATGGGACCTGCGTTGGAAACTGAGCCTGTGCTCCTGCATCCCAGCTCCACGTGCCTGCTGTCCCCCCGCTCTCATGGGCTTTTTGAATGCCTTGACATGCCATGTTGGAGAAAAACCCTTCAGGGCCTACTCCGAGGAGCACATGGCCAAAAACTGAGCTGAGTGGCATCCAGCAGACCACAGGGGAGAAACCTTCCACCAGGAGCAGAGAGCTACGGGCTGCTGGGGTGCCTTGGGAGCCTAGGGCCCGTTTTTAAAGACAAATAATGCCTTTGGGAAGTCTCCCTGCCTTGCGAGGATGTGTGAGGTCCTCGAGGTCCACCCATGGAAGGCACGGATGTGCCCAAAGCATGCTGGCAGGTCCCACCAGACTGCCAAACTGCGTTTTCCAGGGCTAACAGCAACTTCAGATTCTTCAGACCTAAACGAGAGCTCGTGCCTGCTTGGAAAACCACGGAAGAGTATTCCCGAGCCCTGCCTCATCTTTGGACACGGGGCACAGACACTGCCAGCTCTCCTAGCCCTGTAAAACCCTCTCGTACTTCAAAAGTAAGGATGTGCAGGGCCAGCCTGCAGCACCGCACCCTCTGACCTTCTCCAGTCCCCTGCAAGTGGCAAGCAACAGCGTGCAGCGTTTGCCCCAACGATTTCAGCGTACCGGGAATTTTCCTGGCTTCAGCAGGAGCCTCCTGTTAGACTCTGTGCAGTCTTTAATTGGAGCTGATTTACGGCATTTTTATTGCTGCAGACAGCCAGCAGTTGGCACAGCAGGCAGCTTTAATATTACTTTTGCGTTTTGTTATTGAATCACCAGCTTGGTAGGCAATTGCAGGGCTTTTTATAGCTGCCGCCTGCTCACGAGCAGCCTGGCACTGCAGCCCCTCTCTGGTCTTTGAACTCTCACCTGCTGGGCTGGCAGGAACCTGTCCGGTCGTCCGCCAGTGGGCCCAAGCACCGGGGCGTGAGCGGGTCTGAGCCCGGCAGGTTAGGGAGCTGCTCGTCTTGCTCGGCGGCTCCAGCGGCATAGCCATGTTTCAGCCACTGCTCTGGGGCTCGTTGGTGGCTTTTCTGTCCCATAAGGTTGGCCTTAAGGTTTTTGCCTGGAGGTTTTCGCCACGGATATGCAAGTGTTTCTCCCAGGGTGCAAACACGGCTTCTGCTGTGGAACAGGAGATATCGTCCAGGCTGGAGCTGCTGCCTGCCTTGGGCACGTCCCGGTTGCTCCCCAGCTCAGGGCAGCACAGAGGCAGGGGCAGAGGAGCATGTCCCAGGCACTGTCACCCTCCTGCATGCAGCAGAGACTGTGACAGATCCAGTGGCTGTAGGACGTGTCTCTTCTGCTGCAGCTCACCCTTTCCGTTCATGCTGATACTTCGCTTCTTGGTCTCAGAGGCATGAAGGATCTCTGTCCTGGTCCAGTTTGTCTCTGTGCAAGGGGATGATATGTCTAGAAGGGAGGAGGGTGGTCTCCTCCCATTATCAATTATCACATGCTGTTTGTTTTATCATATTACATTCAAAGGAGCCAATTGGTCTTTACAAGCTTCCTCCGTGGCTATTTATCTTTGACTTCAAAGCAGGAGGGTCAGGCCTCATGGACACCAGCTTCCTGATGCTGGTTAAGGGCCAGCTGGAGACACCCTCTCCCCTAGAAACCCAGCAGCTGAGCCCAGCGCATATGGGCTGGGAGATCAATTATTCCTGGGGGACATTCCTCCAAAGGGAAGCAGTCAGTGATCCTCCTATCACACCCATGCTGTAGCGCACTGCCTCTGTTGGGATGTGCTGTGCAGGGAGTTCCCTTCACAGCCCTGGCAGCCGGGCTTGCCCTGGGATGTTAGCCCACAGCCACCATCTAATTCAATTTAATTCAATCCAATTTAATGATTGACTGAACCCTGCTGGTTTAATTAGCAAGCCAATACTCAGCTATCAGCTGGTCGTTGAGTTTGTAACTCATGTGCCAACCCCTCCCTTGGGGTAGGGAGAGGGAACTGGGGGATCGATCTCTGCTCAGTCCCGGCAAACGAACTCCCTGGAGCGAGTGAGGATGAGCGGGGTGAGGAGCAGTTAACCCCTGGCACAGCCTGCATGGCACATTAGCATGCAGAGCCCAGCTCCATTGTCAGGTGGGCACCAGCCCTTCCCTTGATGCCAAAGAGAAAATGAACTTGTATATCCCCGTTTAGGTCAGGCTGCTCACCCATTTGTGGCACTGGTGCTGGCCTGAGCACTGGGGTCCCACCAGCAGCATCCAGTCCCCTCCAGGTGCTGTGCTGATGTAGCTTGATGTAGCCACGAAGGGATGATGTGGTGAAGGTGTCCCCAGCTGGCAGAGGGACCTGAAGCAGTGTGCCTGGGCAGGGTGGGAGGAAGCTTCGGACTCCCCTACACACTGTGGGCAGTCTCAGTGTCGGCGAAGGGCTAGAGCAGAGTGCTGAAGGCACTTGCCAATCACAGCAGGGACAACTCAGCCATGGGATGACTTTTAAAATACCTCCATCGCTTGTTCACACCCTGTGAATGGTGCTGCTTTGAGCTCTGCAGGCAGAAATTGTGGGTGCTGCATGGGAAGCATGAGAGACAACCACAGCGAAGAGCTTGAAGCTCTTGAGTACTACAGAAATGGCTCCCAGAGGTACAAAAATTCCTTTCCTACCTCATGAGATTAGGAGTTGAAAGGGCAGAGCATCATGGCAAGCAGGGTACTTCCATCATGGTCATCTCTCCATTCCCATGAGCATCACCCCTTTCCCGTGGTTATCTCCCAGTTTCTTTCTGATCATCACCCCTTTCCCATGGTTATCTCCTTGTTTCTTTCTGATCATCACCCCATTTCCATGGTCATCCCCACATTCCTGTGATAGTCACCCTATTCCCATGGCCATCTCCCCGTTCCTGTGATCATTGCCCCATTCCCGTGACCATTGCCCCATTCCCATGATCATCGTCCTGCTCCCGTGCAGGCAGTGTTCCCATTTCCCTCCTTGGTGGGGGTGCAGCCCACGTCAGGGCCATGGAGAAACCGGGGACTAACACACGCTCCTCAAGAATTGCTCCCAGCCACAGAGGAGGGCCGAGTGCCGCAGTGACAATGCTTGGTAGAGCCTTAGGATGAAGATAAAGGTGATTTGCAAATGATTCAATGATTTTGTTTTTAATTGGACTTGTGCCTTTTCTCATCTGTTTAAGATGAATGAGATTGGTCTGAGCATCTGAAAAGGTTGTTTGTAAAACAAACAAACAGGCTATTAATTATCCAGGATGTTAACCTTGGTCGTCGTTGGCTTTGCTGGAAGGCACCGTAGGAAGGTCTGCTCTTGCTAAAGGATGAACCCTGTTGGGTTCAGGTAACCAGGTGCAGCTCCTGGTGCAGGTATTCGCATATCAGCATAAGAGCGGTTGCAACCACCTTCACTTAACCATCCGCAGCCTGATTGAAGAGAGTCCACCGAGCCCGCGTGCGTCAGTTTGATGAACCTCTCTGGCAAATGAGTTTAAGGCGATCAGGAGACGCAGCCGCTGCAAACCCCCCCACCTCTGCTGAAGGACCTCAATGCTGAATATTTAACGGAGACTTCCTTTCTCCGTGTGCATTTATACCTGGGGTTTAAAGAGTCTGAAAGGAATCCTCGTCTCTTTTAATTTTTGTCATTAGTTTATTTATTTATTATTTCTTTGTTGTAATTTTATATATATGTTGTCATTCAGTCACCAACAGTTCTCAGCTCCAGGTGGAAACTAAACCTGATTCTGTAAAAATAAAATACCCCTTTTTTTGCATTGTTTTCTACTTGAACAACCTCTGCAGGTGCTGCTGTGCCTCCAGGGCAGAGAGTCGAGGGATTTTTCAATGTAAAATCACATGAAAATAAGCACAGAGGGGGAGCGCTTGTACAGGGCCTGTGTTTAAATTGTGCTGGGCGATGATGGTGTTGCCTGGTGCAAACACCACCGAAGGTGATGGAAGAGCACGGAAGAGGTGAGCAGAGCTTCAAGTTGAAGGAAATGCCCTAATTTCAGCCCTGCAGCAGGGAAATGAGGAGTCCCCAGCAAGAAATACCGGGGCCACTGCACCCAGGGGACACTCTTAACCCTGCTGCATTAGCTGGGGGGATGGAGTGACCCTGGCGGGGGGGAGGCAAAGCCACTATTTCAGGGTGTGTAAAGCCACCACCATCCCCAGCGTGAGCACGCATGGGATAACCATGTCATCAGCACATCCCTGCGATTACCAGAGCCGTTTTCAACGGCGGCATCCCATGCTGCAGGGGACGGGGCTATCGATGTGCAACAGGAGATGCAGCCAACGGGAGGGGGTTAATGCACACATCCTTGTCAGGAATTTTATTTTTTCATAGGGCTCTTTCCCCTCCTTCCTCCTCTTTCAATTTAAATTTTTTGTCAGGGTCCCAAAAGAGGCCAGCGCTCACCCCCAGCCGAACGTATGCGGGTCCTGTAATGAGTTAGGGCTGAATCCCTGCCAGCCCTTCTGGTAACGTTTAAAGAGGACGCTGGCGGCTGTCCAAACCCCGAGCGCTGCAGAGGAAAGAAAGGCAGTGCTTGACAGGAGTTAAGATATTGCAGGATGTCTGGGAGACAAACCCGTTTAGGGTAATATGGCAACCCGCGGTAGCGAGGTAATCCCTAAACAGCGCGAGGCTGATGGGCTCTCTCATAGCCAAAAGACCCCTCGACACCTACGAGACAGGATGCGATTTATTTGTTTCTAATATTTAAAAATGCACTTGCTTGGAGGCATTTGGTGGAGGGAGAGATTTCAATTCTTCCTCTCTATTTCTTTTATTTTTTTTTTTTTTTTTTAGGGGAGGAACCAACCCTTTTCTGGAAAGCCTGGTGTAGCCACAAACTAGCTGAGGCCAAGCGGGTCCTGTTCAGTGGAAGATGGTTTCATAGCTCCGTGTTCCCAGCCCAAGTTTTCCAAAGTGCCAGGAGAAGCGTGGAGGGTGACCACTTTGCAGAGGGGTCAGGGCATGGCCCCTCCACCACCTGAGCTTTAGGGAGCTAGGGAGAAACCAAGCCGATTTTTAGGAGAGCTGGGGAATGGCATCAGCCTGGGTTCCCGCTTGGTCCTCCGCCTTGAAATGGGGGCTCCCGGCTCAGCACCATGGGGACTGGGATACTCTGGCAGTCACGGGGCTCTGGGAGATGGGGCACAAAGAAGCCCCACGGCCCCCCGGGGCACGCTGCGGCTGTGGGAACAGACTGCAACTGCGTCCCTTCGCAGAGCTGCAACTCCTCTGGGAGAAATCCTGGTTTATTTGGTGAGGGCTCAGCCCTCCGTTAGAGCCCATGGCCACAGTGTCACTGCATCTGAAGCAGCGCACGCTCACGTGGCTGCCGCAGCTGCTCGCCTGCCTTGCTTTCCCCTGCCCGTGCCCTCCCGAAGGCGTTTTTCTCTGCCTTCCCGTGTGCTCCCGACATGCGCGGTGCGAGGGTTGCAGAGGTGCGAGGGCAATGCAGTAGCACAATTCACCACTCCCCATCTCTGTGCGACAGCGAGAAAAAGCTTTCCCTCGCTCGAGGATAACTGCAGGTTATCCCACACCGAACACAGGGTGCGGGCATATCTCCTGAAGTGAGGGAGCGCGTACTCCCCCTCTTTTTGTGCCCCATCAAACAAAGATACCCGCTCTGCCGTGCTGCCTGGACCAGGCACCTCCTCCTCTCAGCCAGTGGGGACCCCGGGAAGCCCTTTCGGCAGCACCTGGGTGCCCATGAGCTACCTTGGTGTCTCGCACCTCCTCCCCCAGCCTCTCCTCCCAGGAATGCTGCGAATGCAAAAGCTGACAGCTGCCCAAACCAGCTTTTACCCTTATATAGTATCTGCTTACACTCTTCCCTCCTGAAAGCCGGGCTGGAAAAGGCTGATGACAGTGTGGGAAGATAAAGGGCTGCTGCCAGAGCAGGGATAAATATTTGTCATTTTCCATCACTTTGTAAGAACAGGCATCAAGGATCGCAGGCAACCTGCAATTAAACCGGATTCCGATCTGATTAATTGCTGTGCGGCTCTGCCGGCTTAACCCCCCCCCCCCCAGCGCACACCCACCCGCTGAGCCGGCAGGGTGCCGCCGGTGCCGCAGGGGTTAACGCTCCTACATCCAGGGAGCAAACTGTCACCAGGGATTAACTGCAAGTCCGAAGGCTTCGGTGGAGTGCTCCGCTGGTGGCAAGGACTGGATGCAAACAGCGGGTGACAGCTGGAAGCGGGGAGGTGTCCCGCAGCGAAGCCCCCTTGGCGGGCACGCTGTGGCTGGTGGCGTTCCCCAACAGCGCTGGGGAGCTGCTGTCCCGAGCGGGCTGATGTCGCACCTTCAGTCTGGACTGAGCCCTTTGCTCCCTGACATCCCTTCTGGGGGGTCCCGATGCATGTCGGTAATGCCCCCTCCGCCCCCAATAAACAGCTCAGCAGAAGTCCGGCAGCAGAGCGGCGCTTCCCCGTGGCCTCACCGCAGCCCGTTGGCTCCTCCGTGTCCCTGGAGGCCGGACACCAGCCTGGCTGCAAACCCCCACGCTCCCCCTGCCCCGTCAGCGCGGGTCCCGCAGTTGGCAGCTCCTGTGCCCCGCCGGCCCCGTGCGACTTCTCCTGTCTCTCCAACATGGGCTGCTTGGCCCCAGTTCTCACTGGCTTTTATTGGGTTGGTCCCCGTTTTGCCAACGCTGCTGTGATCAGTTGTGTCCCTGCGGCAGAAACGCTCATCCCTGTGCCGGGCAGTGTCCCTGGCTGAAAGGTGTGTGGGAAAGGGCAGGGGTCCGGCCACTCTGAAGCTGCGTGGTTTGTTCCCAGCAGGGTGGTCCTCTGGGCTCTGGTGCTCAGAGCACCCATCTCTGGCCCTCTGCCAGCTTAGACAAGTAGTTCACATTTCCACCCTTCCTTTCATAAGCACAAAAATGAGATTTCCCCTCTTTTTGGTCCCCTGGGTCTCCCATTTTCTAAAACATCCTCACTCTTGCTTAAGAATAACCAAAACCCACATGTGTGCAGGCAGGCTGGACCATGCAAAACTGTGCACAGGAGCTGTGTGCAAGTGTATTTGTTAATTTACAATCATATACCATTTTCTCTGTGTTGCCGGAGGTGCTTTCTCTGCTCCGCAGTGACACCGGGGAATGATACGCCCGTTGTGGCTGGATTAGATATAACCCCCTCTTAAAGACATGTTTCATTTCTCCCCTCCCTGGTTTCGCTACAGGTGTTTTGTGCCTGATCTCTGCATTCCTGACATGCCTGAAATTCCCTGACGATTAACCTCGGCTCCGAATTTCCTGGATTTATAACATTTGCTATTAGGTTAATAGCAATGACCTTGTAATATTGTTCACCCCAAACTACTGATATCTGAGCTCCCACATAACTCCAGCTTAACACCGTTTTGTGTGTGTAGCATACATTTGTTACGCTTGCCAAAGCAGCCTCTAGAGTTTCGGCTCTCTGTTTCTATTCAAACCCATCTGATATCCCAGGCTGCGGTGGCGTGAAAAGACCGGCTTTAATCAGAAATCTCTCCCTCTCACGCACGTGTGTTCTGCAGCTTGTTGGGATGCGGACCTGGAATGTGTCTGAGCATCCTCCAGTTCTGCCGACCTCTCATCCCGTGGTCATGAGCTCCCCCGCATCGGCAGCGTGCGCCTGCTGGGAACTCCTTGGCATGAGGACCATTCTGCATCGCTTGTGCCTTTCCCCAGGCGCCGACTCTCAGCCATCAGCTCTTTCCTTCCCAGCACTGAAGAAGTCCCTTAAATATTTTTAAGCTGCGGAGCTGCGGTGCAGAGCTCTTCTGCCTGCAAGAAATACGGGTCTAGGGGCCACACGGTGAGCGGGTGTAAAGCGGTGCGGCTCCGGAGGAGGCTGCTCTGGGGGATGTCGCTGTATGTTGGCTGAAAATCAGACCTCTGCTGCTTGAAGGAGTTGTGTTTCCTGGTAATAACCACAGGGCGAGTGCGTAAAGGGCAGAAACCTGAAAGGCCCTTGAAGGCAAATACCTGTGTGTGTTGTTTTACACTGTGGTTCAGCTCCAGTCCTGGTCCAGGCGGGAGAGGGATGGGTGGCTCCTCGCTGGCTCAGTGTCCATGGGGGATGGAGGAAGCAGAGTGGTATAAACAGTGGTGGTGGGGAACACTGCCCCACTGGCATGGGAGCCAAACCCCTTTTCATCCCCGGGATGGGACCTCGCGGCCGAGTCCTGCCCTTATCCCAAATCAGGAGTAGCTGCCCTGCGCTCCGCTGGGCTGCCTGGGTGGAAAATCAAAGGGATCGAGCCCAGGGCTGAGTCACGGCACAGCGTTACCTGCCCTGCACTCTCCCCCTGCTCACTCAGCGGTTTCCTATCAGCCCCGGCATCGCTTCGCCTTTGAGGGAGCTGCTGGAGATAAACGGCGCTTGGCAAGTCTGAGCAGCCGCCCCCGTGCCGGCAACGCCTGCAGCTCGGCTGCCCCTGACCTGCTGGGGGACCATCTCTGCTGAGGACGCGCTGGAGGGTCGCAGGCAAGGAGGAGGAGGAGGAGGAGGAGGAGGAGGAGGTGTTGATGCACAGACCCAGCAGTCCCATGCAAGACCAATCCCGGAGATGGGCAGCCACTGCACGGGAGTGGAGAAGGAGGAGGAATGGTTGCGGCGTAACCTCTGCTTCACACCTCTCCGTTGCCACCACTGCCTGCGGGCAGCCCCGTAAGGTGCCATGTGGGCTCTCTGCATACCGCCAAAGGGCCTTCATGGAGGCCATGACTAGGCTGGGAGACAGCTTGGACTGGGGAGGGACAGGATTTGCTTGAGGTCCTGCCCGCGGGCTGAGCTCTGCCCAGCCTCAAAACCAGCCCAGCTGATGCCGTTGCCCAGGACCAGGCGTTTCTGGTGCCTTTCACGGTCCACAGCCCCCTCCTCCTGCCCCCAAAAGCCCTCCCTGGGACGTGGCCCCAGTGCCCACCCAGCCCCAGGGACTGAGCTCCCGGGTGGGCAGCCCCTGCCTTGCAATGGCCCCGGGGCTCACACAGACCCTGGGGCTGTGAGAATCCCGTGCCCTGCTGACCAACAGCCCTGGGGTCACCCAGGAGAAACCGTGACGCCGACTGTCCTGAGTCCCCGCAGAGGCACTGCGCAGAGGTGGGTTGGTCTCTCCCCTCTCACAACAAAATGCCCTTTGCAGAAACCAGCTAGAAAATAAGAAGCAGGGACAGCCTAAAGGCTCAGATCGTAAGGATCCCCCTGTTTATTTTTACGCTGAAGTGATGATTATTTGAATGCTTGTGGTTAGCAAGACCACCCTGGCAAGAGGGGGTCCTGGATACCCTATGCCTGAGACGCCTCTGAGCTCTCCTGGCATTGTGGTGGCCACCAGCCAGGAACTATAGAAAGCCTTCTCCTGCTTGGCCCCCCGTGAACCACACACCCCGTCTCCCAGACTGAGACCTGCAGGGCTGTGCTCGGCTCCCGGGGCGGGACCCCACAGTGGGAACGCGAGCATCTCCTGGCCAAGCTGGCTTTGACCTGCCCCAGGCTCTCAGCTGACGGTCAAGGTCTCCAGCCAGGAACATCTCATACTCTGGTGAGTTCGTTGGCTTCCTCCTGGCCAGGCTTCAGCAGGATATTGCAAAGCAGACATTTCTCAGCAGTCTGACTGTCTCACTGTGGCTGTCAATGCTTCTCTCTCCCGCCCATGCCGTTCTCCACCTCGGTGGCTCAGCGTTCCCTGCCTTGGTTTACAGACATGAGGGGTTTTCTCCTTCCCAAGAACCACATTTTGCAGCCAAGTCTGAAATGGGAATCATTTGTCAGGCAAGCCATGGATGACTGAACAGGGCTGATTTCTTTTACAGGCCTTGAAATGGTCTCTTGAGCTTCCCCAGATCTGGCAGACAGGAATCCACGTCACTGGGTTCACAGAGGGAGAGGACGGCAGAGGAGAGTGTTTCACTCCAGCATCCCTCCAATCCCACCTCTGCAGCTGCCCACATGCTCTGAAAGATGTCTGTTTGATGGACATGGCCACAGAGGTGAAGCCGGGATCCCTGGATGTGGGTATTTTCACCTGGATGTGAGTATTTCCACCTTCTCCCCTTTTCCCTGTTACTCCCCATCAGGCACATACCCTCCAGTTGTGCCGTGTCTCCAGTTTCCACAGCAGAGCAAAAGCTTTTCCACTGGAAATAGTCTGGTCCCAAAATGTTTTTCCTCTGGTTCCTTTTTACAGAAAATATTGAAGGTTTCAGATTTTTGTAAAAAACCCACCAAAAAGTGAAATAATCTGTCGAGTTGAAACAGAACCCCCCCTGAGCTACTCAGCTCCTGGCTCAGGTCCCCTGTGCCTCTGTGTGCATCCTCCACCGGGCCTTTGAGAGCCTCCTGGTTCAGCATTGTGAGGTGTATGGTGTGCCACTGGCCTCCTGCACCCTTCTGCTAACCCCAGGGACACCGGGTGGCTCAGTGGGGGGACGTTGCAAAGAGCTGGAAGACCATCTGGTGCCATAAGCATAAGAGGGTTAGAGCTGGAAAGGTGGGCTGAGCTCCTGCACCTTGGTGGGGTGTTGGGTGCAAGAGAAGTGGCCTCGTGGGAAAGACAGCAGGGAGGGGGTCTTTTGGTGAAACCTGGAACATTTACCCTCGTTTTCTGCTGAATGGGAAATAAAAGACAGATTAAAACTTGGTTTCACGGCTGCGTTTGCTTGTCCTGTGGCTGTCAGGCAGAGCAGCGGAAACTCTGCAAACTCAAGGGTTGAGTCATCCCTTCTCCACCTTTGCTGTCCCAAATCACTTTCTGCTTCTCCTCACAGGGAGTGGGGCTGAACGGGTCCCACTTCCCGGCCGTGATGGGGCTGATTGTGTCCAGATGTGAATTTTTTGGCTATAATATATTAGAGGTCACAGCACTGTTTCTTGAGTAGCCCCTCTAAAGATTAAAGGGGGAAGGAGTGGTTTTCGTGGGTGGTTCCCATTAGCCACGGTCACATGCTAACAAACGAAGCCAATAAATTAGGGATGAAAGGTTCCACGTACAACACTCACCTGGCATTTTCGCTCTTGCTTGGAGATCTACTTTGGTGGACCTGCACTGCAGCAAACACCCTGCCAGAAGTCCCTGCCACCGTGCAGGAGGTTCTCAGGGCAGGACACAGTGGTTTCCTCCATCACTGTGAGCCTGCTCTATGCCAAGCCCTTCACGGCTCTTTGCAGCAGAGTCTCCAAAGCAGGGTACGTTTGGTGGCACCCACCTCCCAGCCTGGCAGTGAATGCTACTGCTGGCATGTGACCTGGGGTCCTCACTCACACACCTCCTCAGGGGGGCACATGCAGGTTGGACGGACTTTTTTGGACGTGATCTTGCCATGTGCTTAATTAAGAGAAGGCAGGTCTAGGATGTGGGTTCAGATCAAATGTCTGGTTTGCCCATCTCTTGTCTCCAGCAGTGGCCCAACTTCTCCAGAGCCTCTTGCTGAGGTTTTGGCACCTCTTCTCACCTCTTTATTTACACCTTCCCCACTGGAGGTCCCACCATATGGTGGGACCATCTTCTCTGCCTCTTTGGCTCTGGCCAAGCTGGCCATCCCCAGAGGCAGGAGAGGAGAGCACCACAGAGCAATCCCACTGACTGTGCAGCCTGTTTCCATTCCTCCTCCATCATGTCTCCAGGCAGAGCCTTTGTGGGTGCTAGGTACTGTGAGGGCTGCTTAGCTTGGGGTCCCTCCACCCTGGGTCCCCAGTTTAAGTGTT
Source organism: Vanellus vanellus (assembly GCF_965231255.1). NCBI lineage: Eukaryota > Metazoa > Chordata > Aves > Charadriiformes > Charadriidae > Vanellus > Vanellus vanellus. The sequence continues at coordinate 3,087,634 of NC_138922.1, forward strand.
TTGATCGTTTGACTTCTCCCTTTCTTTGTCATCCCCCATAATCACATGATTTTCTCTTTCTGAAAGACCCCCTTTAGGGAAGAGAGGAGCATTTCATGATTGCTGGAGGGGCTGACACACAGCCCTTGGGAGAAATCCAGTAGAAACAGTGGCCAAAAGTGACCAGGGAAGAGTGAGATTAAGATAAGCAGGTACAGTTTGTCCCCTAGATACTTTCCCAGCCTCCAACTTCTTTTTGGCGTGCAAGATTTTCTGAGCCTGATGTGGTTTGTTGGTTTAGCAAATCTCAACAGATCTCTTTTTCAAGCACTTATTCAGTGTCTCCTTGAATCCATTAAAACCTTCTGCAGCCACATCTTCCTTTGGCAAGGAGTTCTCTAGATCCAACAGGGCTTACTGGATGAACCACACTTTCCTTTGACCTATGTTTGACTTCTGCTAGTTCCATCCGATGGCCCTTGGCTTTTGCAGTGGAGGAGGTGGTGAACAGCAGATCCTCTCCATTTTTAGGGGGATCTCTGAGTTCTCCAGACCCCTGAGCCACCTCCAATCCAGGCTGAGCCGCTCCAGTGGCATCACTCCCATTGTAGAATTCGGCTCAGAGAAGCTGAAGGAGCAAATAACTAAAGCCAAGTCATCATCCACTAAAACGGGAAGAGATCTAGCCAAGTAGTGCTTGAGGAGGCCCTCCAAGTGATGCCATCCACACCAACACTCCTGTAAGACAGGGTCTGTATGTGTCCCTCAGTCCTTGTCCAGCATGTAGGGGATTCCTGCTGTTCCTCATCCTGCAGCCCTACAAGCCAAAGTCACTCCTCCATCACCCTTGAGCCCCCAGATTAACCACCACCTCAAGTAGTGGCAGCTCTCAGATGGAGAAACCTTGACTTTCCATGTCTCCAGGAGCTGCAGCCGGTTCTGCTGGGGCTGGAACTGAGGGGTTACACACCGTCCTCCTTGCCTGTAGCCATTGCCTTCGAAAGTGACTTTCGGGTGTGCAAACAGAGGCATCTAGAAGGAGCTTGATGAGTGTTTCCTAAACCTGCCCGTTGCCTCTCTCCCAGCCCAGCCTAACCAGGGTGAGCGGTGCTACCTGACCGGTTTCTATCCAGCTTGGCTGGTTTGGCTGTTGCCTTGCTGGTTGCTGGCGAGACAACTGTATTTTCTGGTTTTACTTGCAGCAGCTTTAATGTGGGATGAGACTGCTGGCTGATCTGCTTGTATGTTGTATCTCCGACACAGCCTGGGACTGGGGGAGCTCCTGTGCACACACAGATGTGTGGTTGTGTAGCCAGAGAAGACCAAGACCTTCTCACCAGCAACAACCACTTCTTGGGCACTGGGAATGTCCTGGTCCAGGTGGCCATATATCCACGTTATTGCCTACATGTGGTAGCCCTGGAAGACCTCCAGTGGGTCAACACTGCTCTGCTTCCCCTGGCTGGACATGGGATGCTCAACCAAAAGGCATCTGCGCTGGATGTGAGGACTCAGCAGAAGGTCTCCTCAGACAGCCATGGGCTCTATGTGCTGGCATGGCCAAAAGGTACTTGCCCTGATGCCAGGAAGGCAGAGCATTGGCCTCACCCCTGATAAGAGAGATCACCCCAATGCTGGAAACGCTGCTGTGCGGGTTTAGGTTTAAGCAGGAGTCTTACTTGAAGTCATGCAGGGAATCTGCGACAAAGCCAGGAGCTGGATGCAGATCTCCTAAATCTCATTTGATATCTTCACCACCAGGCCTGCCTTCTTCTGCCAAGTCATGTCTGGGGTCAGTGGCCGAGCTAAAGAGCAAGGAACCGAACCCAAGTGCCCTGGCTCTTCCTCCCCTTTGTTTGTTTCCACCCAGGTTGGCTCTCTATAAGTAAAGGATTAATCAAGGCTGTTACAGTTAACTGGAAAGGACCCTGCAGCATAAATTCATGATCCTAAACATAACCAGTTCCAGATTAGTAATTAGCGCATTTCACTGTGCATCGCAGGTGCATCCTGGGAGCTCTGAAACAAGTAAAGGATCAGCAAGAAAAATATCCGGAAGCGATGGCAGGGATTTCAGATACCTCTCTGGCTTGAAAACCCAATTGGATTATTGCTGTCTGCCTTGTTAGAACTACTTCATTACTGGAAAGCCTTTGGGAATTGTGGCAAAGTCCTCAAATTTCATCTCCTACCTCAGAAGTGAGGGCCCCCCATGATTCCTGTATTGCAGGGCTGGCTGGACCCATTCCAATATGAGCACGGACAAGTCACTTCATCGTCCTGTGACTCATTTTCTCCTTCTCTAAAATGGCAGCAGTGTTCCCGTGCCTTGGAGGGGTGATGAATATTTGCACAGAGCTTTGGTGTTCTTGGATGAAGGGATAAAATCCCTGTGAAATGCTGTGGTCCTCCCCCTGCTCTGTGAGTCACGCTCAGGTCAGCGACCATGGGGCAGAGGAGCATTTTTAGCATTGTTTGAGGCCAGCACTGGACACAGGAGGGGAGTCAGGCCCCCGGGAAGTGCTACATGCAGAACGTGATAAATCACAGCTTTCGCTGAATCCCCCCAGGGGGGAAACTTGAAGCTGCTTTGTCCAAGCTTGTTAAGTTGTAATACGTTAAGAAGGAGCCAACTAATGTCTTCCAGGAGTTGAAACCCTTCCTCGAACAAAGAGACATCATGGGACGTGATGGGCCTTCCTAGGCGCTAGGAGCTGGTGGCCTTTGGGCAGAGCTGGGGTCTGAAGGCTATGCCAGGATGAGATTAGCAATCCTATTTTGGTGGAGAAGGTAGGTTCCTGGAAGTGTCTTATTCTTTATTTTGGGGCCTTTGCCCAGTGCTGTCTTTGTCCACCTGCTCTCTCTCCATCAGCCCCCTCTCACCTCTTCAGCATCCTGATAGAGAGGACCCTGGCCAGGTCAGCCCTGAAGATGGACACTGGGGCTGAGCCTTTGCTGGTCAAACCCAATGTCCTTCTGATGCTGCTGTGACAATGGCTGCAGGGTGCAGTGACCCCACCGGTGCTCGGGGGCTGTGTGAGGAGTCCCCATGCTGCTGAGACCAGTGCCAAGGCAGGCGTTACCTTGCCCTGGACCTTGCCAGGAGGGGATTTCCACATAGAGGTGGACCAAAACTTATGCCTCCTCTGTTCCAGTGCTTTACCACCCTCAAAGTGAAAAATTTCTTCCTGATATTTAATCTAAATCTCCCCTCTTCCAGTTTGAAGCCATTCCCCCTCGTCCTATCACTACATGCCCTTGGAAAAAGTCTCTCCCCAGCAATCCTGTAGCCCCTTTAGGGACTGGAAGGCCACTATAAGGTCTCCCTGGAGCGTTCTCTTCTCCAGGCTGAACAACAATTTTCTCCCTCCCCATCCTGCCCCTCCCCATCCCTTGACAACCTCCTGTTTTGGGTATGTTCAAAATTAGGCAAAGCAGGTTCTGCTTGTGGCCCACAAAGTCCCTGCCTGGGAGGTGAATCTGGTACCTGCTGACCAGACACATGCGCTTATTTGATGGGCCAGGAGCCGCGCTGGCCTCGCTGATAGCCAGGGCAGTGAGGACAGGTTTGATTTCAGTGACTGCATCCTCCCAGCAGCGGGGTACGTGCGCAGGAAGACGTGTTTATTTTCCCAGCTCCTTCCCCTGCAGCCCACGGCAGATGTCTGGCTGACGGTGGGAGCACCGCTGAGCGCCTTTTGATGGGTGATTTCATCGCCAGGCGGGGAGGGTTTAGTCTGGGAATCTGTGCTGAGCCCTGGCCAGATCCCAGCGTGGGGCATTTCTGGAAGCAAAGGCTGCTTGCGGGGGCAGCCCCGCTGGTGGCTGTGTTGCTGCCATGGGGCAGAGATACTGCTGGGGAAGGTCCAGCCGATCCGCCGTGCTCCTGAGGGGTGCAGAGCAAGGTCTGGCTCTGCCATTGATACCCTCTGCTCTGCAGCTGTGGACATGGGACACGGAGGTGTTGGGTCTGAGCCAAGTGAGTGGATGGGACAAACCACAGTGTTGTGGGATACCCAGGAGTTGTTGGATGAGCCAGCTTGGCCCTGATGTTACTCTGTAGGGATGTCTACGTTGGTGACCACTGTTCCCAGGCAAGGGCTGATGGGGTGATACCAGGCTGCTCCTGCTGTGGTTGTGGTGAAGAGACGCCCATGGACACTGCCTCCCTCGTCACGCAAGACTGCATGGTGGAGAAACCATGCCCAGGGCTGCTGGAGAGGCTCTCTACATCATACTGATGATGACAGAGCCATTGGACCAAAGACAGGTCTCCTCCACAGCCCTGGGCTCTGAAGCTGCTGAGCCTCCAATGGGGTCAGAAGAAAATGAGCTAAGAAAATACATGGAGTGGAAGAACAGAGCAGTTAAAGCTCTGGAGGAGAAGCTCCATGAGCATGGAGAGAGGGTTTAAACACTGCTTCTCTCAGCGTATGCAAGTTATGGAGGCCAACAGGAAGGGAGAGGTGGAGGCAGCCTGATTTCAGCACTTAACACCCTTAATGGCTTTTGTGTAACTCCCTGAGAGTCAACAACAAAGCTGCTGGAGAAGTCTCTGGTATCCTACACTCAGCAGGCAAATGAGACCAGGGGACATGCTTTTAAGGTGGAAGATGCAAGGAGGTGAAGACCAGAGTGGGGCTGAGAGCCAGTCACATGTGGTAAGGAGGCAAACTGAGTCCCCAGCACAAACCCAAACTGCGACAGAGACCAGGGGCAAAAATCCCAGAGCCCCAGAGCTGGCCTTGGGCAGGAACATCCACCTGGGGCCACACCAAACCCTCCCGATGGACGGGGCTGTGCCAGCCTGGGAGTGAGTGCGAACCCAAGGACTACAGGGAAGGAGACCCAAGGCAGAAAGCTCTGCCATCTCTGAATTTGGGCTGGCTGGGACACCACAAATGAAGCCAGTACAAATGACTAGGAGTTACTCTGGACCGTTTTGGTTTTCAGGGCTGTGTCAGCGCAGGCAGCAGTTCCTCTAGTTCAGTACATCCTTCATAGGAATGAGGTCAGCGGTCTCCTCCCCACTGAGGAGTTGAGCAATCTGAGCATAAAGGTAGATACAAACCGGAAAATACACAACTAAGAGTATTGTAAGGGTGAACAGTACCTGTAAGCAGGCAAAAAGTATTAAGAGCAGAGATTTCATAGCAGCACATTTGCCATCTGAAGGGCTAGAGCTGTAGAGGAGGAGTTTGAAGACGTCTTCCCTCTACCAGAGAAACACCCAGCTCCGTGCAGAGGTAGAAGAGCCCTAGTGGTGCCCCAGTCCATCCCTGTAGGAAGGGCTGAGAGAAAAGCCAGGCGGCACATCGCCCTGAACGCCCACGTGAGGGTGGAGGTGTGCAGTGATCACCGCGGGAAAAAAGCTGACACAAGTCTCCACTCACACCCAGACCCAACGTACTATGTATGTAGGAGGAATATTTCCCCTGCTTTCCAGGGGAAAAATTCTGGGAGAGGTGACTCATGCCAAATATTTTTACGTTGTGTGCATTAGGAGGGCTCTGGCGGGTAAGCTTGGAAAAACAGGAGCAATCTCATGTGCAATGAGGTCTCCTTTAGGATACATTGACCTCACAGCTGTTTGGGCGGTAAGGCAGCACTGGGGGGTAGCAAAGAAAAATAAAGCCTTTTGTAATGGTGGTGTGGGCATTTTGTATTATACAGGTGATGTTTTGAGTTGGAAAGAGCGGAGGAACATGGTTCACGGGTCCGAGCTGCTGTTTAACAGCCAGAACTGCGGGACTAAGGCTCAGTCAAAAAAATGAAGACGCAGAATAAATCTTCTATAATGGAAAGTGCCTAAGTGAGAAGTTATTGCAACAAGGTGTGAAAGATAAGGATAAGGGTATGGCAGCAGCCCCCTCCGGTGACAGAGGTACACAACAAACCTTTGAGTGTGAGTGGTGTTGGGAACCACGTCCCCAGTCCAGAAACTTGAATCACACAGACGTGCAATAGGCAGGAGGTTCAACCTGCCCACAAAGTGTCTCATCCCCCAGGAGATACGAGACAAGCATAAACCTGCAAAGGGATATGAGACTGGGGGGCACCTCCTGGGCCATGAAGACCTACTGTGCACGACAGAGCCTTTATGTCCCCATATCTGGGACCCCCTTTAACTTTGCAGTGGGAATTTCTCCCTGGCCAGGTCATATCCTTTTGTTCTTCTGCAAGGGTGGGGGGGCAAACATCTCCAGGAGCCATCAGTCATTGAGACACCAGGAGGACACCAATACCCATCTTTGCAACAGCACGGTTGAACCCAGAGACCAACTTGGTGCTGGAGCACCAAAATCCCCAGAGAAGGAGAAACCAACACGAATATTTCATGTCTTTATTTACAGGAAGCCAACATTAGTGAAACCTGCTTGACAAACTGCCCCCGCAAGACTGCCGAAATACCTTTTCCATCTGCAAATGGGCTGTTAACAGGGGAAGATTTAGTGGTTTCAAATGCACTTCAAGAGCATTTGATAAAAGTGCGTGGGAGCAAAGTCCAGAGCTTGAACTAATACTTCTCTGCTGGATCAAAAACGCTCGTCTAGACTCCGGCAGGATGCAAAGCCAGTGCCAGAGCTACTGCTGGAGAGGAGGCTGCAGGGAGCTGCTACGTTACTGCCCCGGCACTGTTTGTTGTTTAGCAGCTCTTTATACCCAGTAGGATCTTGTTTAAAGGCTGGTGATTCATAAGACAAAAATAAGGTCTATATAGTATCACTTCAGCACTGGAAAATCTAAGATAAAGGCCAGGAATATTTTAAACTGGACTCCAGTGAACACAGAGATAGGGAAGGATGTTAGGGCTTATTGCGTGTGCCAAAAATAGAGAACATCAAGGAAAATAGCCTGTAACAATGGCACAGGAAAAGCTTATCTCCAGGAGCAAAGTAGCACAGGTTTCTTTATACTGCCTGGAAAAAAAAACAAACCAAAAAGATGACCTTGTTCTAGATCCTTATTCTCAGATGTCTAAACCAGCCTTCCCAGACCCACCACAGCTGCTGAGGATGCAAATGAAATGCATTGCTGGTGGACGTGGCTCACCTGGCCGAGCAGGGGCCAGTGCTAATACATTTAAGCAAATTGCAGTGAAAGGTGGAAATAGAAATGTAGCATCTGATCTTCCTGAACGGATACAAAATGAGGAGGCAGGCTGCAGTTCGCACGGTGAAATCACACACCGGTACCAGCGGAGGCAGCTCCTGTCTGCTGACGAAAGTTGTCAGAACCTGATGCTCTGGGGGTTATGGAGGTGTGTGAACTGTCAACGAAAGCAAACCAAGATCTTGGTCTGATCTCAGTCGGGATCTGCCACTATTTTGTGAAAACATCTCTGGTCATATCTACCTGGGGACAACGATATCTGTCTGGAGGGTGTTGCAGGAGGCAGCTCATGTTCACTTCTCTGGAGAGAAGACCCAGAAGAGATGACCAAGGCCTTGAGATGACCAAGACCCAGAAGAGATGACCAAGACCCAGAAGAGATGACCAAATCTGAGAGGAAGATGCCACCAGATCAGGCATTTCATCCAGGAAGGTCTTTGGCAGCAGACACAACCAGTGGGACTAGCTGAATGTTTGGGTAGGACAAGGTGGGATGGACAGGCAGCCATTGGGTATGGTGGGATGTGTTGAGATGGACGGAGAGCTGTTGGGTATGGTGGGAGGAGGGGGGATGGACAGAGTTGCTGGACCACAGAAAGGCTGGTGGCCCAGAGGGGCCAAGCAAGTGCCCTCAGGCATTACCCAGTAGTCCAGGGTTGATGTGACCATGATTCATGGTTTCATGAGTGGTGCTCATGAGTGGGGATGTAGGGAGTGCTGCCTGTCAGCATCTCTGGCCGAGATGTGGCTCTTTTCATCGCTCTAATCTCGCAGTGTGAAACAAAGGTGGAAGAAACACCCATGCGCCTGCCCAAGGGATACCGCGATGCGAAATTCCTACATCCACCCAGACGGGTGCCGGCTGCCGGGTATCCGCACACTGTGAGCAGGACAGGCAGGGGCTCAGCAGGGCGCGGGAGCCTCAGCCTTCGGGGTGTGCGAAAGCAGACCTGCAGATGCATGGACAGCTCGGCCCCGTGCTGCCCGCGCTCGGCTGGACAGACCACAGCCAGGGCTCGTCTGAGAGGCTGTCTCCTGTCCGGTGCTGTGCAGAACTGCAGGTTTTAACGTGCTTTACTTTTAATTGCTCCAGCCCAGCCAGGTGAGTGAATGAACACACTCCTCGGCCCTGCTCCCGTGGATGTGCGAGGCTTTCGGCTGCTTGACAGATGCGGCTCCTTGCAGCCGGCGGCGCAGGGTGGGACAGGGACAGAGAGCGCGGGAAGGCGGCCGTGGGGGCAACATGAGATGCCCGTGGGCAGCAGGGCTGTGGCGGCCAGCCTGGGATTTCCTCCTTTGAGCTGGGACGATGCTGGAGGGGGACCTGCTGCAATCAGGACACCACAAAAACCCTGGCGAGTGCAGTATCGTGAGGATTGTGTAAATATTTCTCCTTGAATCTAGATGAAGGAGAGATTTTTATCGCATTTACTGACAAAACAGCTTTTTTTTTTTTTTTTTTTTTTTTTTTCCCAGGAGGGAGGAGGAGGCTGACTAACTGCTAGAGGAGGATTCCTGGAGTGATTTAATAGCAGATGAAAGCAGCCAGATAGGAGCTGCTGCTCCCCAGGAGCGAGCGGACAGCCACCAACAGCAACCGCGTTAAGCATGGACAAGCTTACGACTCCTGTTGGTTGGGACATATTTGATATACTTGTCTGTCTGCTCAGAGCTGACCCATGAAGACGGGGCGGCACAAGGTTCTGCAGAGCATGTCCAGCTCCACGGGCCGCTTGGGGCCCCGGCAGCCCGGCGGGGAGGGCTGGCTGCCTCCTCCCTCCACAGCAGTTCGCACGGTTCGTTTGAAGGGCTTTGGTTTAATCCCTATGCGTTGGTTGGCGTGGTGTCCATCGTATTAACACAGCCTGTAAATAACTCTGCGCTGGCCCGCGCTGGGGGGGAGATGGGCTTTGCAGCCCCGTTCACACCAATGCGACTGCCCTGCGGGGAGGTGGTTCCTCCGCTGCGGTCTGGACCCGTCCCAGCGCGAGAGCCCTCCACAGCCGCTCTCAGACCAGAGGACATCCTCTCCTTGCCAGAAATCCCCAGGGGAAGTTCAGCTGAGCTTGCAAACAGCAGGTGCCCGAAACAGTGGAGAAGGGCTGTGACTAATGAAGATGGGATGGGTGACATTTCCCTCGGCGGGGTTTGCCTGAGTGAAAGCCAACGCAGGGAACCTCTGTGGAGGTGGAAGAGGCTGAAAACAGAGATGTTCACCTGCTGCCAGGGAGCAGGTCCAGAGCTGAGGCATCACCAGGGCCTGGATTGCTCCAGGGGTGTGGGAGGAGACACAACCGAAGTGTTTCACACCTCGTCTGCTTCCCCAATACTGGGGATTGCTAAATACTGCCTGGAGGGGATTGCCAACAGCTCCTCACTCTGCAGTCAGCCAGCTCCACAGGCAGTAGGGATGGGGCTGGGATGGCAGCAGGCTTGCAAAGACCTGGGTGGGTGTCATCCCTCAGTCTATCCTGCCTGCTACCCAGCCACATCCAAGGTGGTTCTCCCAGGTCTCAGTAGAGTGTCACACCCTATGAAACCGTGGGACCTTCTGTGGCATCTCTTCGCTGTTGTAAAACGCACCATGGTCTTCCTCAGTTCATCTGGCAGAGGCTTTTTGGTGCAGAGCACAGCACTAAGCACAGCCAGGGACGGCTTTTGCTTCAAAGCTACAAGAACTTTGTTCCCTACAAACAACTGACCCCCGCGGGGTCCTCAGTCATGGGGGTTGTCCCAGCCATGGGGATGCTCAGGGGAAATTTCACCTCCATGAAGAACCCCCTCTGATAGTTTAAACATTTGGGAATGCTGCGCACAAAAGATTTCAACGTGCCTTTTGCTTTGAATAAAAGAATGGAAATGATGAAAATATGGTTCAGGGCATGAAAAGGTGTCGGGGGCAAAAATGTAAAAGTTTTGGTAAGAGCAAAATAAAAAAGTTAATCCATTTCCCCCAAAGAGGTGTTTTAAGGGGAAATTTGCTTCCACCTTGATCCAACAAAAACACAGAGGCATCTTTTGGGTCGTTTCGTATGGAAAGGTGGAGCAGGGCGGTGGAGTGTGCGTGAGATGAGTGCAGCGGTGGCTGTCTGGTGGGGGAGCTGGAGACAGTCAGGAGTTGACAGTCCTGCAAGCAGCGAATGGTGTCCGCATCAGGACAGCAGTGGCCTTATCTCTGCTGGAAGAATGCCCCAGAAAGTGACATCAGCACATGGAGTAGGTGTGGCATGGGTTACTGCCTTGCTGGTAAATTAAATGGTTCCTAGGAAAGGTGCTGGCCCTTGCAGCTTGGCTGCCCATGGAATAGCCCCCTGCACTGCTTTGGGGATCCTCTACCTGCTCTGCGGTGGAGTCCCTTCACGATGCAGCCCTCCGAGACGCAGCGCAGAGCTGAAACATGTCACGGAAAGGAAGGCACCTCAATGGCACCTGATGGCACACGCAAAGCCCTCCTTGACCCTACTGCTACTGCGGGTCTGGAAAGCCATCGCACAGTAGCTGGGCTGCCATAAACATCGCAGCAACAGTTTGCAAAGGGCTATTATAGCCTCATGATCTGAAGTCCTGATTTATTACGCGCGCCTAGGTTGTCAACAGATTGGTTATGATAGAGGGCAGCTAACAAGCTATTTTGCATGCTGATTAGACTTGCTTGTCAGTGAATGCCAGCACGATCGCTATCACAAGAAGTGCGTCATGGCTGGGATTGCTTCTCATGTCTTTGAGTCCGCAACCCTCTCCACAAACCCACAAAATGCAGAGCTGTGGCAAGAAAACAAATAGCATTGTGCTGGGGCAATCTGCAAAGCCATCATTCACGTCAGGGGACGGGCACGGTGCCCCACCAGCAGCCCTTGAACGTGGGAAAACATGGGAGGAGGGCACAAATGAGATTTTAAAATAGACCTGTCCAGTGGGGGACTTTAAATGGCACCGAGAATTTCCGATCTTCTCCGTAGAATCTGCTGTGCTGGAGAGAGGCCTGTGTTGTCCTCTGGGGTTGACCACTTGTGATGTTCCCGTGTTGGGCAGTGCTAATGGAGTTCCTTCATGTGAACAAATGTAGATTCCCACCCAATATCTCTGCTCCACGGCCAGGCGCTCTTCCTGAATCACCTCTGCACAACGAGTGACCATTTTCAGCTCCAGCCAGTACAGCCCCTTTATCCCAGTTTCCCAGTTGACAAGGCACAGGGGTGCTGAGAGAGGGAGATGCTGGTGATGCTGGAGCAGGTGGCTGATGGTCAGGTGCTCTCTGCTCCACCATGCTCTGGGTCCTTCCTTCGCTCCTTGTCCCAGAGAGTCTCCAGCTCCATCAGCTCATCGATCTCTTTCATGCCTGGCTTGTTTGACAGTGCTCCAGAGAGCAGGAAGGGAAGGACAAGCATCAAAGGGCTGTCCTGGCTCTCTGCTCTCCTGCAGTGAGAGTTGCTCCCTCTGCACCGTGTCCTCAGGGTGCTGACAGCCCTGCTCCCACTGGGCTGGGGGCAGGTGGTGGGGACGGGGCTCTGCTCCTGCTGCCAGGTGTCCTGAGGTCCTCTGCCACTCGATGGGGCCTCAGGACACGGCTGAAGGTAACCTGGGTCAGCATGGGTTTGCTGTGGGATCAGCTGGTGGGATATGATGAGCAGTAGAGCTGGAAAAATTGGGATATGCTGGGAGAGAGGGTGGAGGGCCGAGGGGAGGAGGAGGAGGAGGCAGGGAGGGGAGACATCCCCCTGGGAGCTGCGCAGCAGTCAGCCTGCCATCCCCGTACCATCCGCTGCTCAGCACGGCTCTTCCCACAGTCAGGCAAAGTCATAGAATCGTAGAATCGTCTGAATTGGAAGGGACCTTTAAGATCATCAAGTCCAACCATTAACCCGACACTGCCAAAACCACCACTAGACCGTGTCCCTAAAAAAGAGAAAACCTCTCTCCATCCTCCTGACACAATTTCAGGAGTTCAGAGCAAGACTTGCAATAGGACGGGGCTTCCTGGAGCCTGGACTGCCCTGCGGCCTGGGGTGCCCCATTCACATTAAAATGAATAATTCCTAACAATCCTGGAAGTCTGGACTGGAGTCATAGAGGTGGTTTGGAAAGCCTGGGACCCTTCATCCACCGTTCAGGCTCAGGTGTGTTTTCAGAGATAATCAGTTTTGGCTGGCGTTTTCTTGCTGTCGTATTTCATTTGCCTCTGGCTTGGCGGTCGCTTCAAGAGCAAAGAGCTTGTTATCATTTTATAGAACAAGTTAATTTAGTGCGGCAATTTCTGCATGAAAAATGTGCTTGGCCATTGCTGTAAAGGTCAGATGCCATGTGAGCTAATGGATGGACTCTCGCGTTGTCCTTCAGGAGGTCCCAACTCATGGCCTGGGAGCATCCCCCACCACAGACATGCGGGATGCCTCTGCATCTTCATCCCACAGGCCCATCATCCTGTCCCACCAGCCCACCCCGGGGACAGAGCGCTGGTGATGTGCTCGTGGGGGAAGGCGTACCATGGACCCGGGGGTGTGCAGGCAAATCCAGCACTCGGCCATGCTCCAGCCATCTCCCCACACGCCATCAAGCCCCGGGCACCCGCCCCACTTCACTGACTGCTCCGCAGCTCTTTCCCAGACTCACAGCCTTTGCTCTCCTCCTGCAACCGGATCGTCCCGCAGGCATCTTTCCTGTGGCTGCCCCGTCCCCCACACCCCTCAAGAAAAGAATGCAGCTTTGCAAAAGCAAGACAGGAATAAAGCAGAAAAGAGCAGTTTTGTATTATTTTCTTTTCTGGGCCATTTTGAATTAATTAAGGAATGTGATCTAAACTATAAATACCCTCCTTCACGTATGATTTATGGCCTGTTTGTTCTGGATTGGTATGTGCTTAATCTCTAATTGTAAGCCCACCATCTGTTTTTATTGATCTGCTTGCCAGGAGAGTTATTGCTCTCCTTGGCCTTATATGGGAAAATTAGGTATGTGGTGAGCAAGCCAGCTCCGGGGCTGCTCTTACGTCAGCCTTGGAGCTGCTCGGGATCGCGCTTCCCAGCTCTGCTCCAGCCTCGTGCCTCTGCCAGTCTCTATTTACCGTGTGAAACTTGAACTTCTGGGTTCCACAAAGCCCCCTTATTTGCAGAAGCATCTGCCCATCTCGGCCTCCCTCTGTATCAGTCCCCCTTCAGCCCCGAGGATGGTTTTGCTCTTAAAACAAAACAAAACAAAAAAAAAAAAACAAGGGGAGAAGAAGAGACTGGCGTGGCCTTGGTGTTTTTTGGCTATAAATCAGGCTGCCGCCAACTCAGCCTGGGTGCTTTCAATGGTGGGAGTGTCTCCATGAGAAAACAGGCTGGATTTATTCATTAAACCTGGGGGGATTCGGCTGCATTATTAACGGGCTGGATAATAGCGCCCGAGCCCAGCCCGCGCTCTGCACGGCCAGAGAAGAGGGAAGGATAAAAGCTCCCAGGAACAGTTGGAAGCTTAAAGGAATCCTGTGGATTTGAAGAAAGAAATGCATTTTATTTGCAGAGCTGGGAAGCAGAGAAAGGCGGTGATGGTGCTGTGGGAGAACCACCCCCCACAAAGGGAAGGGGTCTCTGTCCCCCTCTACCAGCGGATCCCCGCTGGGCCAGAGGATCCTTCCAGCTCCCAGACCCAGCTGGACTGTGGGTGGGATCCCCTGGTGAAGGGTGGGATGAGCCACCCTCCCTTTGAAGGGCATTTTGGGTTTAAGGATGGGTAAAAAGGGAAAAGTGGGATGGAGGGAGTGATTAAAGCATCTGGGGGTGCGTGGCTGGTGAGGAAGGGAGGTCTTGAGCTTGGAGGTGGCTTGTTGGATTAAAAAATGAGGCTTAGTTTGGGGAAAGCAGGCCTGGCTTGGTGGCAGGGGCTTTGCGGGGGAAGCTGCATCCCACCGAAAGAAAACACCTCACTGGGGTGTCAGCTGGTTACGACAGGGGGTCTCAGTGGGCTGTAGCCCTGTCAGCACCCAACAGCATCCCCATCTTTTACAGTCCAGCTATGTGCCACCATACTTTGCGTTCTGCAGCTCCCTACCTATCTGGGGCCACAGCCCCTTCCCTGGCTGTTCCTGGGCATGCGTATAGCTGCAATGCTGCTGCGTCCCATCACCATCCATGCCCTGCCCATCACCCCACCGGACCACCACCTCCTCCTCCTGCGCTCCCAGCTCTTCTGCTGTAGCAAAGTGGGTGCGATGCCCCTGGCACAGGGGCACAGCACTGCCAACACCCAGCCTGGCACTGCACAGGACCTTCCGAGTTGCAACATGAGCCCTGTTTGCTCCCGGCTGAGGCCGCTCCTCGTGCCCGGGATGCTCTGTGTTGCCCGTCGCCGCTGGCTCGGCACCACGGCAAACAGCAGTCCAGTGACAGGGCTCCCTTCCCAGCCCTGCTCGGGTAACCCACTGCTGGGACCCAAGCCCACGTCTTCCCTTCCCTTCCCTTCCCTTCCCTTCCCTTCCCTTCCCTTCCCTTCCCTTCCCTTCCCTTCCCTTCCCTTCCCTTCCCTTCCCTTCCCTTCCCTTCCCTTCCCTTCCCTTCCCTTCCCTTCCCTTCCCTTCCCTTCCCTTCCCTTCCCTTCCCTTCCCTTCCCTTCCCTTCCCTTCCCTTCCCTTCCCTTCCCTTCCCTTCCCTTCCCTTCCCTTCCCTTCCCTTCCCTTCCCTTCCCGGTAAAACCAGAGAGAATTCCCTTAAAATGTTCTGCTCATCCTCAAGGCTCTTTCCTTGGCCACCCCGGGGCCTCTGTGCCCCACTGTTCCCTCCACACGAACATACCCATCTGGGCAGCAAATGCCTCCATGTGATTTGGCAGCCGTCTCACCGTCTGTCCAGGCTGCCAAAGTCCAACAAAGCGTCTCCGTGGCCAGGGCTCGACATCCCCTAACTTGGACAGGCTCCCTGGATGCCTGTGTCACCCCGAGGGGACCTTCTGGGCGCAGGGAGCGGGGCCCGGAGAGCGGCAGGCACGTGCCTAGCCAACCAGCACAGCCCCCCCTGGTTCAGAGGGGCACAGCCCCTGGACCACTTTCTAGCCCCCAGCCTGGGGCAGGCGCGATGCTGGAGGACGGTGTGGTGCTGGTGGGCTGGGAGATGCTCTGCGCGCCGTGCTGCATGACATCTATGAGGGAAGGGAAGTTTTAGGGCCAGGCTCATCCCAGCCCCGTCAAAGAGCTGCCAGGCATGGTGCCCACCAGAGCACCCTGCAGAAGTGAGGTCTTGGCTCTGCTTCTGCCTTGCATCCCTGGGACCACTGAGCACCCAGGGGTGCACATCTGGGGGTCTCCTCGGGGCTCTCCCTGGTGTACCACAGGCACCCAGAGCTGCTGTGGCACAAGTGGTGGGGATGCGGTGATGTCCAGGGCCCAGACTGTGGTTCCCTGCCTGGTTTCTGCAGGGAGGCTCGGCTGGCTGGAAGGGGTCAGTTAGGCACCCAGCCGGGCCAGTGCCATGGGACAGGGGCAACGCAGGGGCCACCTCGGCCAGAGTGGTCCCTCCTCATCCCACTGTGTGCGTGGGCTGAGCCCCTTCTCCCCATGGGGAAACCCACTGAGACGGGAGTCACACCAAGCTTCTGGCTCTACACTTATATATCAACCATGAAATGCCCCCTAAATACATTTGCAGTTGGGAAGGAACTCTTGTAATTTGCTCAGTCTCCCGCATCCTCCCGTGGTTATTATTTTAAGCCATTCCCCTGATTTCAGGGCCCTGGTCTGGAGATCCCCATTCCCAGACTGACTGATGCGTGCGATGACAGAATTTCTGCTGTTGGGCAAATTAATTTCCCATGGGATTGTGGCCTAATATATAAATATAAAACTGACACATTTTTACTCAGCTGAAAATAAAATAGCTCCAGCTCAAGTTTGCATGAGATAACGCTTCCAGGAGATAAGGCGGCAGCTGGAGTGCGAATTGCCATGTGGATCCCGTTTTTCCCACAGATCCCCAGCAATGTTTTTTGGCCGGGCTGTGCAACATCAGCTTTTGATTAGCGCCAGCCGGCATTAACGCAATGTTTGTGTTCTGCTTCGTCTCACCCCACACCTGCCTTTTCCCGGGCAGAGCAAATGGCTGGGCAAGCGGGAGCAGGGAGTCTCTCTGCCCGGTGTATCCAGGATTTGCCGAGGGGATGCTCCCGCAGCCACGGTGGTGCTGGGGGCGGACGGTTCAGACCCCATCCCTAATGCCTCCAAGCTGGGATTGCGGGAGCCTGGCCTGGAGGAAGGTGGTGAGAGTCCTTCAACACAGGGGAGGTGATGGATAGCTGCTCCGCGATGAATGGCCAAGTCCCAACTGGGTCGTAAGGATGGTGGATCTCCTTTCCCCTCCTGCGGGAAGGGAACCATCGAGAAAATTTGGGGAATGGGATTTCCATCCCTGCAGGCGGGATCATGCCGGTGCTGAGCACAGGGCAGCTGGGGCCGAAGTCCTGGCTCCTGTCCCGCTGCCCTGTGAGCTGGTCTAATCCAGCGCTGTCTCTGAGGCCCCTTTGTGTACGAGTCCCGGCAAGCAGGAGGTTGTGAGCCCAGGCTGGCAGGGTGGCTCGGTGCCTCCGGGGACCAGGCTGTATTTGGAAGTTGATCTCAAGGCCCTGGAGCCCCGGATCCGTTAGCGCGTGCAGCAGAAATGAGTGTGCTTGATCCAGAGATCCTGACCTCAGCCCTTATAAATAACCCAACAGGGGCCATGCAGAATACCTAAAACAGTTTGGCTCCTCTACTCCCATAGCAGTCCTCTTCTTCCCCCTGCACCTCTCCTCTCTCTCTCTCCTCTCCTCTCCTCTCCTCTCCTCTCCCTCCTCCTCTCCTCTCCTCTCCTCTCCTCTCCTCTCCTCTCCTCTCCTCTCCTCTCCTCTCCTCTCCTCTCCTCTCCTCTCTCCCTCTCCTCTCCTCTCCTCTCTCCCTCACTGCCCTGGGAACCTGCCCCCCTCCCCCCGCAAGATGATTAAATCCTGAAGAATGTGCTTGGGGCTCTGTAGGCACCGAGGAGGAGACGCTGATGGGGCACACATGGTGTGAGTGTTCGGCAGAGCCAGCATTCCAGAGGGGGCTTATCTCCAGGCTGTGTAACCCAGGCACAACCAGGACCACTTGGCTTGTTCCCACGTCTGGGCAGAGCCATCCCATCCCATCCCATCCCATCCCATCCCATCCCATCCCATCCCATCCCATCCCAACCCATCCCATCCCATCCCATCCCATCCCATCCCATCCCATCCCATCCTGTCCCGTCCCGTCCCGTCCCGTCCCATCCCATCCCATCCCATCCCATCCCATCCCATCATTTCCCGTCCCATCCTGTCCCGTCCCATGCTGTCCCATCCCATCCTGTCCCGTCCCGTCCCGTCCCGTCCCGTCCCATCCCATTCCCATCCCGTCCCGTCCCATCCCATCCCATCCCATCCCAACCCATCCCATCCCATCCCATCCCGTCCCGTCCCGTCCCATCCCATCCCGTCCCGTCCCGTCCCGTCCCATCCCATCCCATCCCATCCCATCCCATCCCATCCCATCCCATCCCATCCCATCCTCTTCGCTTGGGGCCTCTGCGGTGTCAGCCTTTACAGCAGCCCATTGTGAGCTTTTCCTTCTTCCAGATAAGCCACGTGAAGCTCCCCCAGGGATGGGTTGATGGGACACTGCAGACCTGCAGCCTGGTGCTGCTTTTCCAAGTGACTCTCCCCATGCCACTCGGCTGTGGCCATCACACTGCCAGGGCCCACACTCGCCGTGGCCAGGATGGCAAGCTGCATCCCATAGCCGGTGGTGGTGGAGACAGGCAGGGACACTGGCCCTGGAGCTGTTTGTGGGGTGTTAGGTGTTTCCCCCTTCCAGGCTTTCCTCCGTGTCTGGAGAGAAATGTGCTTCGGCAGAGCCTGGCAATGCTCACAGCCTCCTCAGCCCCATGGAGAATTAAATGGCACATAAGCCTTGTGGTGCCCCAGGGAATAAAGCTTTGCCTGGTTGCTGACCCTGTTTCCAGCCCCTCTGCTCTCCTCCTGGCCAGGTCTAAGATGTCCTCATCTGCAAGGAGCCAAGGACCTTCACAGCTCTGGTGCCTCCAGTGATATGGTTAGAGCAGGAGCTCACGCTGGAAAGCAGGGACCTGGAGCAGATAGGCACACAAAGCAGATGAGATCCTGATGGATCAGGCATGGGTGACCTTCAGAAAGGCAGACTGGGACCTGTGGTGAAGAGGGAGAAGCATGTCGTGGAGCTGCCTGCTCCTGAGAGAGCCCAGGGAGCACTGGAGGGACAAGAGGTCTTATGGACATCTGGGCTGCCAGGAGGCTCAGGGTTGATGTCTTTGGATAATCCCAGGGCAAATTGACTCATATTTATAGCTGGAGCTGTCTAGATTAGAGCAAGGTGTCTCAGGTGCCTGAGTGAGGGGCCACCCCAACCAGAGATGCAGGTGGGAGAGCCTGGGGCAAAGTAAGAGAAAGGGTCTGCTCAGGAGCGATTCACACTGGAGGGAGGGAGCCGGCAGGTCTCTGGCACGGTGCAAATCTGCTGCGGGAGGAATTCAATCGCGATTCACCTCTAGGTCTCTCTGCTGTATCAGTTGAGGTGGTACAAGCTCCTGAGTCACACCACCAGGCAGACACCCACCTCCCTGCGTCACGTCCGTCCCGGCTGGATGCTCCTCATACCTCCAGCTGGGCTGGCCCGGTGGTGGCCCGAGGAGGGTGAAGGGCTGGGGGCAGCACCCAGAGGCATCACCGTTGATGATGAGCTCCACATCACTAACACTTGGGTCAGGTCCTGTCCCTGGTCACAGGGCAGCAGAAGCCCTGGAGAAGGGCAGCCCTGGGAGAAACGAGCCAGGCTGAAGCCCCAGTAGAAAGGGGACATGGGGTTTGGGTGGCTAAAGCTAGTCACAACCAGCTGGAGGAAGGACAGATGCTCCATCTCATGGTATCCCCGCCTCTGAATACCTTGCTGAGGGTATGATTTAGAGAAGCTGCATGCTCAATACAGGACAAAAATGGTTATAAATAGGAGGTCAAAGAAAGGGATTTATTGGCTTTTCCTGGTCCTAAACTCCCTGAACAGGAAACACGCTCTACCCCAAGGAGCTTAGAGTCTAAATCATTAATAAATCCATATTTATTGTCATAAAGAGCCTAAATTATTTTATTGCTTTAGCGGTATAAAGCAACAAGATCCTGAAAAAAAAACGCTTGAGTAAGGGATAATTGCTTTGCAAATGTTTACAAAAGACACTTTTACCACAGAGGCTTAAACTCTTCTGCTGTCTCTCCGCCTGCCTGTTTGCTGCCTCTAGGCAGCTAGAATATGCTGACCACTTCCCACCAGCCTCAACAGAGGCATTAAAATGTCAAAAATGTTTTATTCTTGCAAGAAAATCTGGGAAAGGAGAAAGAGAGACCCACGCTTGGGCTGCCATCGAGAGGGAGTCTTCAGTGGGAGCTCAGCTCCACGGCCAGACATTGAAGAGCCATAAAAAAAAAAAAAAAGAAAGGAAAAAAGAAAAAAAAAAAATATCAAATCTCGCAAGTTATTTGAGGTGTGAGCACGGTCCTGAAACGCAGCACAGGAGATCTGTAGGGCTGTGAGCGGTGCGGCTGGTGGGACTGCCGGAGTCAAAGTGCTCTGTACACGGGGTGGGGGACATGTGGGTCCCCACGGCGTGCTGCACCCCAGCAGGGAGGAGAAGGGCTTTGCAGCTCAGAGCAGCAGTTCCTGGCATGGGGGGGGGGGCCTCAGCCCCTGGGTCAGGCTCTAACACCACAGGGATATGGGAAAAATGTTGGGTTTGAGGAGCCATTCCTCATGCGTGTGCATTCATAAACCACTCAGCTATGTCACCATCAGGTGTCCCCCAGTCTGGGATCCTCCCGAGGCTTAAGGCAGGTCAGAACCTCAGGGAAGATGCGCTGGACCACGTCTTCATCAAGACTTGACTTGCTCATTTCCAGTCCAGGAGCACATCAGGGCAGAAGGAAGGAGACCCGTAGGTTTGGGGTTATCAAAGCACCAGAGCTGAGATGTCTCCAGCGCTTCGTGAGGGACAACAGTGATTTTCAGAGCTGGATGCTCCGGCCTTCGTGGCTTCCCCATCGCATAGACAAATCCCTTTTGGGTTCAGCCATTGCGAGCACCTGAGGTAGCACCAACCAAACAGGTACGTGCTGGGGAAGCGGTGCGACGGGTCAGCAGCTCTTGAAAAGCAGATCTGAGCAAATAATGCCAAACCTAGAAGGGTTTGTCCTTTTTCAGAGCACTCCGCTTGCAAAGCCACGTGCATACTTAGAAAGAGCTCCAGGGAGCATTGCAAAATCCACCACATTCGGTGTGGGTTTCAAACACTTCAATCCCTCTTTAATGACACTGTCCAGGAAATGACAAAGCTTTTGCAAAGCAGACGGGCTGGATTCTGGCTTGGTCCATTTCAAATCATTGCGCGGATTGGTTTTGGTTTTTTTTTTTTTTTTCCGTGCGGCTTGCTGAATCACGGCAGAACCATACAGCATCCTGCCACAGCTTTTCTTGTTTCTCTGACGCTTCTGGCATGAAAATTGGACGCTGCAGCACATTCCAAGGCTCAGTTACATCCAGGTTCGCCCCACGCTAGAGAAATCTGCTTTTGACGGCGCTGCTTCCAAGATTATAGGTGACATCTACACAGGGATCGAAAACAAGCTGCCCCCGACACGTGGTGCTTTCGCCCTGGGGCCAATGTCCTCTGCTTCGTCTGCAGTGGCCTCCTGACACCTGTGGACGGACACCACCAGGGAGGTCGCAGGATGAGGCCACTTTCACTGCAAAAAGCTCTGTCTAAATACCTTAGCCACACGCAGCACGGCGCTGTTTATGGAGTGCCCCGTAGAAATAGGTGGGTTTCGAGTACTCCGTATGCACCATCTTACCAAGGGGTAAGCGCAGAGCAGGGACTTCTCAGAGCTAAGCAAACTGCACTCGGGAAAAGGAAGTAAAACATTGGTGTTCTTCCAGTGGTTAATGAGTAAATATTAATCTCTCTTGAATTTTTGGTTTTGAATTTTACGCGGGTATAGCTTTTAAAACAGGAAATTGGGAGCCTTTCTGCTAAATGAAGGGCATACACCAGAGGAGGTTACACTTGAAATACACGGTAGATTTATTAGTATTTACTTTAAGCCGTGGTGAGAAGGGAGACCCAGGGAACAAATTAGAGACATCTCTAGAAATCACTTTGTTCTTGCCTGCGCCTGCAAACGGCAAAATGCAAGGTTTGGGATTATGCAGTCTTTTTGTGAAGGCAAATCTCGCAGCCCCGAGAGACGCGGGGAGCCACGCTGGCACCCGAACAACATCGCAACCGCACGTTTGAGCCCAAAGCAAAATGCCAGGACTAGGGTCAAGGACGGGAGCCCTCCGGAGTTGAGGCATGTTTGGATGTAGGATTAGATTCAGAGGAGCTCTGCCTCCAAGGGACGCAGCGGGAAACAGCGGCTGCCTTCGGAGAGGGGGGGCAGAGGGGGCGGCATGGGGCCCCTGATGGGAGGCAGAGAGAGCGCAGGCAGGGAAATGCAGCACGGAGCAACGAACTGCAGACCCAAGCAGGGGAAGACGAGCCAAACATCTGGTCCAGCATCCGTTTAAGCTGCTCTGCAGCCTGCAAGTGGATTTAGACTAACCACAGAGCAATGCCGGGGTTGCACGGGCTTGTGAATTGCCCGAAACAAGGCGATGTCATGGCACCAGCTCCTCGCAGGAAGGAGGAAGGTCAGAGGTGCTTGCAGCCTGCTGCTGCGGTGTCCCACCTGGGAGGGTGGCAACACAGCCTGGCATCCCCTAGCAATCCCAAACCATTGCAAGTCCCCTAATGTTTGCATGTGCTCTGCATTCCTCTTGCTGGGGCACAGCAGAGGCAACGGGGATGGGAACAAGGGCAACCAGTTAGGAGCACGTCTTCTGCAGGGCTCTCCATATGGAGCCAGCAATGCCTGGTATCTCTCCATGCCTCTGGGATCAAGGCTGCTGCTTTGTTTCAGCAGCACGTGCTTGGCTGGCTGGCGGAGGGGGGGGTCTTCCAACAGGGCAGAGCCCACAGGGCAGTATGGTGTGGGATGTCCTGGGGAAGCCAAACCTCCTTAGCAGGAGCTAAGGGTCAAGAGCAGCTGGGATGCAGCCAGCAAAGATTCCAGGAGGCTGAAGGATGGCCTAGGGAGGTCCCAGCCCCTGCTGCAGGGTCTCTTCTAGCTCTTCAGAAGCGAAAATGAGAGATGAGAAAAGCAGTGGCAGTCCCTGCTGTGCAGCAGGGCAGGGAGCCCGCTCTGAGCCAGCCCACGTCGGGAACCACCGGGGCTACGCTCCCCTTCTCCGGTGAAGTCCCTTGGAGGGTCACAGCACCGGGTCCTGCCTGGACTGCCCGTCCCTCCTCAGGTGTCATCGGCACCGCGGCAGAGCCAGGGAACCATGGCACATCCCTGCATCAGGCTGCGGCTCCGACATTATTTCTTTGCTCTTTTCCTGGGGATTTGACACTAAAAGGTGTCGTTATGCTTTGTCCTTCCCCAACGTCTGTTAAAAAAGTCTGTCTTTCCTGGTCTCCCAAAAATCAGTTGCACACCAGCAAAGCATCGGGCTCAGGAGCCTTCATCTAAGCGCTTGGGCTTATAAACCTGTGTGCAGAAAACTGGAGCCACAAATGTGGGAATTTCTTCCTGGGAAGTGGCTGGGAGGTGGCTGCCAGTTCCTATCAGCCATCGGCTGTTGGGGGCATGTGCAGTAGATACTGATTTCCTCCAGGACCTTCACACATCAGCCTGGGTGAAGCAGCTCATTAAAAGCAACTAATTGCTGCAGTCAGTTGTGACATGAATTTTTCAAGGTTAATTTAGTTTAGCACTGAGAGTCCTCCATTTATCTCCAAAGAGGGTGAACCGCACGTGCCGCACCGTCACTCCTCTGCTGCATCTCTCCTTTGGGGACAGACTGTCCAGGATCAGGAGTTCAAATTTGGAACATGCTCAGGGACTGCTAAGAGGGAGTGCGCTGAGCTGTGATGGGGAAAGCCAGCCTGGAGATTGCAAAGCATCGGTACCACGCTGGCAGGGTGACCAACAGGCCAGCTCGGTTGGTGCTCGATGCAGGCATCTTCAGATGAGCAGTTCCTTCAAAACTCCTTTTAACCGTTTACCCGAGCTTACAGGAATACTGAGGAAAGCAGTGTCCGAAACGTGATGTGTTCAGTAAAACTTTCCTGTTCACCTCCCTTATCCCGTTTCCCCTTTGCCGTGAAATTTCCATAAGCAAATTTCCCTGTTTGACCGACTCCCAGATGATATTAAAGACAGCAGTAACTGTCGTTGGGAGGAAAAGGGACATTTGCTGGAACTGTGATGGTGCTTCATGTTGGAATAATTTTCTTCTCCCTTGCAGAGTGACAGCAAGACCAAGGGAGAAAGCAAGCACAACGCCTTGTTCTGGTGTGGCATTTCAGGTCCACCCTGGGGGAGTTGTACCGGCATTCGCTGTCTCCTGTGTGAATGACTGCACAAACCAGCCCGCGCAGGGGTTGCGGTACTGTGGGACACCAAAGGTGAGGCCTCCGACCAGTGGCCACGTAGGAGCAGTGGGGACCTCTGTCCACCTGCTCGCTCACCATGCATTAGCAACCACATCCCCCCGTGGAAGGAATCAGCTGCAGAGCCCAACCTTGCCCGATTTGGGGTGCGCCAGAGCCAAGAGTTGGTGCTTGGGGAGCAGCCTGAGCCCCAGCGTCCCCACGCCCTGCAGCGGCACGGTGGGGTGCTGGTCCCAGTGCGGGGCTGCCCCCCCACCAGACCCCCTCGGCCGAGGGTGCATGACCCCAAAGTGCGATGCTGGAGGGGACCCTCATCCCACCTGAGCGAAGGCTGACTTGGCGCCCACCATCAGGCGGGGAAGGGAAATAGGCTGTTTAATAAATGTATCCTGTGTTTACGGAGGACCCGCCAGCTATGACAACGCAGATGTTTCCTGTCTCCCTACGTCTGCAACAGCCATTTGCTTGGCTGAAAGCTGTTCCTACCACGAATCTCTGCAATCGGGCTTCGCTTTTACGATCGCAGACAGTGACTGACCTCCAGCGAGCGGGAACGTGTCCGGGCAGTGACCGTCTCACCCTCTCCAGGGGTTGGTGCCCATCTGTGGCTGGTCTGGTGCTGCACCTCCAGGGAGGAGAGCCGAGCTCAAAGGCTGGTGCAAGCTTGGCTGCCCTGTGGCATGACACAAGCCCTCCTGGGGAGGGACTGGGCTGTGCAGAATGTAGCCGGCCCTATGGAGGACGTGGTGCTCTGCAGGTAGGCAGGAAGATCCCATGTGTGAGCAGGATGGGAGGACGTGACTGTATTTATCGCCCACCCTTGTTGAGACTCCGTCCTTTCCTTGTCTGTCCCACAGCCTGCTGACCCCCATGTCTTGGACCCCTGGAGTTGAGTGTTGCCATGTCTTCTGGCTAAAGACCATGATTAGGAAGCAGATAAAAGCCAGGTTCAACCCCTTTTCCATCTTGAGGACAACGTCCTGGCGAGGCTGGGTGGAAATGCGCTCCTTTTCTTTGCCTGAACAAGCCACTGTGCAGCACAGACACCAAAAAGCAGCTGTAGACGCACAAGGCAAAGCTGTTGGGAAACTGAGGAAGGGCTTGGCTGTAGCCCAGCATCAAGGACACTTTGCTAAATGGGACTTCTGGGTGCTGGTGCCTTTTCTCTAGGATGAGTCATGTGAACAAATGCAACTATTTTTCTAGTCTCAAGACCAGGATGTGGTCTGGGGCTGTGGCTCTGACTAGCCAGATACGCAACCACGGAGTCACGGTCCAAATCTCCAGGTGAGGCGGCATCAGTCTAGACTCTTCCACACAAAGGCTGTTGGTGGGAAGCTCCCAGTGAAGAATCCCTCAATTACATGTGCGGTGTCTCTCGGGAACCACAAGAGTGAGGAGCACCAAGATGGGACCATGGCACACGCCGTGCAGAAGTGACCTTCTCTGAGTAAGGGGGGCACCAGGGATGGTTTGCTTTTAACTAGTTCAGCATCCATGACTCTCAACACTTTTCTCTGAATGGAAAAGCATGAGGAGTCTTGCAGCAAAGGTGTCCTATTTTCATCCGAGGTTGCAATGAAAAGCCAGGCCAAATGAGCGGACACCAAGTGGAATGGAAACACTGACTGTTTTGCTTTGCTTTGCTATTTAATAGCAAGAAATCCAGCACTCCCTATTCGCCTGCATCTCCTTTCCTTTCCCACCTTGCCAGCTTTCCAAGAATCCAAAACCGTTTTCGAGCCCGCGGTGGATTTTCCCTTTTCTGCTGTAGGGGCTCACCGCCGTGTCCACCAACTCATTGCACGGGGCCCCTCGTGTTGTGTCTCCCTCGAGGTGTCTGAGTTCCTTGGGACGTTGCCACCTGGGCTTCATTCAAATCGCAGAGCTGCAGCAAGGGAGAGGCCCTGGCCAGGGTGAGGGGGGTCCTTTTTTGTCAGCTACCTCAGAAATGCTGATGGGCAGGTAGCCTGCAGCCCCAGGGGAAGGGAAGGGGGTACCAGATCCACTCATGGACATGTCAACTGCTGCAGTGGGATCTGGGTCAGACTGCCCAGGTTGAGTTGACCCACTGCGAGAGGAGAAGGCATGCAAGCCCAGGGCACGTACGAGTCACCTCCCAAACTGGAATATTAATGGTCCTTGGGATGGGAGAGCCAAATCCTCCCCTCTACTGAGAGCGGTGCCTATTTGCTGGGGCAGAGCAAGCAACAAGCCTGCTCCCACCCACCCACCTGACTCAGGACTGCTCTGGTTTCTATCACGCTGTGTCAGAGCCCTTCCCAAGGGATGAAAATGAAAAGTAATGCCAAGAGACCTCTCTCTCCCGTCCCTCACGCGGGAGGAACCTTGAACAGCAGATTGTTTTGCTTCTGTCGTGGTTTCTTTGTCTCCTCTCATCAAAACCCAGGCAGATATTGGGAACAGCTCCTGGACGGAGCAAAGCGCAGCTGGTGGAGCCCTCATGGCCAACCTTTGCTTTGCAAAGCTGCTGTCCTCCAGAGAAACTGCTGGGGCCAACAATCATTTCTTATCTGCACTGCTTCGCTGCTAAAAAAAACTTGGCTTTTGGAGGGGCATGGCAGGCTCTGAGCTGATGGGGGGCTTTTAGTTCCAAGTTTTCCCCTCTTGTGCCCCCTGAGCTACAGCGATCCTCCTCCTGACTCTTTGGTTTCTCTCTCCAGTGACAAACCTCTGGAGCAGGGAGTGTCTGGGCATGACCGCGTCCTCACCTGGTCTGACCTGTACACTTTTCCCCAATGCAATGCGCCAAGAGCAAATATTTCTTCTGATGTCTCATGCACCGCAGTGCTGGAGCAGGAGCAGGGTCTGGGTGAGGATGCCACCATGGGTAAGGATTTCTACCTGCACTATTTCAGGTGAACTCTTTTCCTACCAGCATGGAGACAACGGAGGTAAATTGCCTCCCCACAGACTGAAGAGGTGAATCGGTCTGCATGGAGCAGAAATGCTCTCTCAGCCCTGTCCAGCACCCGTCAGGAGCAGCTAACCAGCAGGCCAGACTGGTCTGGGGGGCATGGGGAAGGCTGACTTGTAACCAGTGGACCCAAGTGTCACCTGGGACAGCCCCTCCACTTCTCCATGCCTGGTTTCTCTAGACCCCAGGAAGATACAGGATTCAGAGCAGGGTGAATCTTCTCCAGCACTCCCAGAGGAGGCACATTGGGTACTTGATGGACAGTGTCAAGCTGTGGTTGAGCCCAGAGAAGCCTGTCCTTGTGGCCCTCTGTCCCTGTAGGGCATCCAGGACCCTGGCTGGGGATGCAGGACAGGGGTGCTGCGGCACAGGCCACTCTGTCACAGAATCACAGGATCCCAGACTGGTGAGGGTTGGAAGGGCCCTCCGGAGCTCCCCCAGTCCCACCCCCCACCAGAGCAGGGGCACCTCCAGCAGTGGCACAGGACATGTCCAGGCGGGTTTGGAATGGCTCCAGAGTGGGAGACTCCCCCCCCTCTCTGGGCAGCTGTGCCAGTGCTCTGCCGCCCCCACAGGAGAGAAGTCCCTCCTCAGGTTGAGATGGAACTTCCTATGGTCATGTTTGTGCCCATTCCCTCTTGTCCTGTCACTGGGCACCACTGAGCAAAGCCTGTTCCCATCCCCCCGGCACCCTCCCTTTGGGTATTTATAAGCATTGTTAAGATCCCCCCTGTTCTTCTCTTCTCCAGACTGAAAAGCCCCAATTCCCTCAGCCTTTCCTCATCAGAAAGATGGTCCAATCCCCTCATCATCTTTGTAGCCCTTTGCTGGACCTTCTCCAGCAGTTCCCTGTCCCTTGGTGTCCTGGGGTGACACACACACTTGGGGTCCTTCCCATTGGGGAGGGAACCACTGGCTCCAGGACAGCTGTGGACCTGTACTGTACATCTGGAGCTGTGGAGCTGCAAACTCCGCTTGGATGCTGCATGGGTGAAGATGGAGGGGGGCAGGCGTTGTACCCCAAATTGTCCATTTGCCTACAAAGCTGGGGGACAGCCTCAACGACCTCCAGCCCTCTCTGCCCGCCGGCCATCCTCTGCCTGGAGCAGCACTGCCTGGCAGTGGGAGCAGAGCCCCGGCACCCTGCCCCAGTGCTGTCAGTCACGCCGCACTGGACGTGGAGGATGCCCCAAATGCCTCTAAACCAGTGGAGGTGAAAAACTCGTGGGGACTGAAGCCAAAACTGGACAATTTAGCCACTGTTCCTGGAAATGCCTGCTCAGAGCCA
Organism: Vanellus vanellus; assembly: GCF_965231255.1. Taxonomy (NCBI): domain Eukaryota; kingdom Metazoa; phylum Chordata; class Aves; order Charadriiformes; family Charadriidae; genus Vanellus; species Vanellus vanellus. The sequence continues at coordinate 3,115,484 of NC_138922.1, forward strand.
GGCCTCGGTGCCGGTGGGCACGGCTTTGGCCCCCACCTGCGTTTCCCACCCTCCGCCGTGCAAACCCACACGCAGGGATGGGAGATGTGGGGACCGGGGCTCTGAGAGAGCACTGCTGACGCATCCCCGAGAAAAAGGGGGGTTAACTCCAGAGCAAAGGCCACAGCAAAGCAAACAGGAGGGAAGTAATCGGGAATGAGAGACAAAAGCGCTAGCAGAGCGCTTGTGGTCTGGCAGCGGGAGTGCTGTGCTGGGAAAATCCTCTGATTTATTGCAAGAAGTCTGGCAGCTGGAGGAAAGAGGGGAACAAGGCCCTGAGCAGAGTTTCTAAGAAGCGGCTGCTCCCCAAGTCTTTTCCGTGGGAGATTTTCTCTGTGATGGGGCAGAGGGGGTGCAGGAAGTGGTGGTGCGGGAGCCTCGGGGTTGTCCTGCTCCCTTTGCTGCAGCCTGAGCACACCTGCGGTGGATGTCCCTCGGGAAAAGCCGGCTGCGAAAGTAAACCAGCCATTTGTGGTGGGGAAGTTCAGAGGCGGGCAGGTGGGACGGCAGCCACGTGGTTCCTTGGCTTGCGGGGGCTGTGGCAGCCAGCGTGCCCTGACCGTGCCTGCCTGTCCCAACCTGTGGAGCACGGCGGGTATGAATACCCGACCCTCTCCAAAACAGGTCAGGGGCTGTAGGCAGTTGGATGTCCCAGCAGAGGTAGGTGTCCTGGCCTCCTGGCTGTCCATATTCAGGGTGACTTGGCTAAAGCAGCTCTTGTGATGCTGGAGACCCCTTTGGAGAAATGTGCAGTTCCCCATTCCTGGGGAAGCCCCTGCTCTCTCCAATTCTCAGGTCTCCTTGCTGTGCAGGGAGGACCACAGCAGCCCCATCCTGAACCTGGGTTATCTCCTCCCCTTCCATCGTGTCACACAGCCCTCTTGAGGCTGAGATGTGCTGTGATGAAGCCATGGATGATGCATGGGGACTCCTCCATGCCCCACAGAGGTGCCTCTCAGCAGCAAAGGGAGGGTGGTTCGCTTTGGCTGTCCCACCAGGATACCACCAGTGGGACGGTGGTGCCACATGCCCCTGGCTGTGGGACAAGGCTGTGGACAAGGCTGGGCAGGGCTGTCCTCCTCCCCAGGGCCCTGTGGCACGTGGCCGGGGCCATCCCAGCAGCCTGGCCGCCTTCCTGCATGGGCCTTGCGCTGGCTCCCGTCCTCCAGCGGCCTGGGCCTTTTCCAGAAAACGTGCAGTGAAAATGTCACTACTGGGGTCCCCGGGGAAATGAGAGCGTTGACTCAGGCTTATAAGTGACATCCCCACTTAAAAACATATTAGTCTTCTGGCTCCTCCTACTCCCACTCGCCTGGGAGCAGCGGGGCTCTCGGTGCAGGATCCCAGCCCCAGCAGGGCTGGTTTTGCAGGTGTTTTGGCTCAGCACCCTCTGCAAATCGGGGAGGGAGTTCCCGTGCCTCCAGATGGGCTCCCAAAATCAGTGGGAGTTTGCTGGAAGTGTGATCTCAGGAGCTCAGGCTCCAGCGTGCTTCACCCCATCCCAGGGGCGATGCTGGGGAGATGTCTCGGGTAGGAATGGGCTCAGCTCCCTGGCGGTGGGTCTGTTCTCCAGCCTGCATGGGGACCTGCTGGGACCTGCCCGGGGGCTCCTGGGTCCATCCCCAGTCCCACTACACATCCCTGGAGCAATTGCCCTCTCAGCTGGGGGAGCCAGCGCTGCCGAGCAGATGGGGCACAGGGGAGCCGGGAACGTGCTGCGGGTTTTCCCCTGCCTGCCCTCCTCGTGCGGGTTGCTCCCGGCTCTCGCAACAGGCTCAGCACTTTGCAAACAGGATTTAACCACAACCCAGAACGTATTACTGAAAAATCAAACAACAAATACATTCTTCTCCTGAATTCCTGGGCTCCTTCTGCTTCTGACCTCCCAGATGGACCCTGGTAGCCCGGGTGCTCCGGGAAGGGTTGGCGTGCTTGCCTGCAGCCTCTGTGCCTGCGAGGCGCCAGCCCGGTACGTGTGCAGCCTCCCGGGGTGGCCGAAGGTTGCCCTGCGGAGCAGCACGCCGGGTGACCTGGCAGCCCTGCAGGCAGGCAGGCAGGCAGGCAGCCCGGCACATGTACCGCCTGCCGGGAAACCACGGGCAGCAGCACCGGGCAGGTCTCGCTTCTCCATTTAAAGACAGGGTGAGGCATGAACCGCACTCATCTGCCCTTCGTTCCTAGGCAAGTCCTTTCTTGGCCAGCTTTGCGGGCTTGCTTGAAGGATTCAGCCGGTTTGAGGGATCTCGTGCTGGGTTGCCGAGCCCCGGTGCCATTCCTCGGGATGAGGAGTCTGCCAAGCTCTTTGCACTGCCTCTTGCTCCTCATGAGAACCTTCAATCCCGCAGAGGGGACGCAGCCACAAACAGGAGGGTGGAGGGGACCCGATGGGCACAGCTGGCTCATGGATGCACAGAGCTGTGCCTCCCGCTCCACCACGGGCCATCGTGATGTTCAGGCTGAGCTCCAGCTTCAAACGTGCCTCAGACCCCGGTGCCTGTGGCCAGGCAGGAGCCCTGGGACCAGCTCTGCCCCACGGGGAGCAGGGGGGCAGTCAGCGACCATCCAGCCCTTCTCTCCTGCTGCAGTTGATGCGGGTGCTGAGCCAGGGAGCGTTTGAGCCTTGGAGAAAGAGGCGTTTGCCTCGCAGCCAGCCCTTCGTGGCAGGTTTTCACACGCTTTTCCACTCCGAAGAGCTGCCGGAGGTTTCCATTCCGGGAAGCCTATTTGTGAGCAGCAGCTGTACGTAAATAAGGAGGGGAATGGGTGGGTGGCGGGGAGTTCCCACGAGGATCAGGATCGCAGGCCCTGGGGAAGGGTCGGACATGGCACGGGGGCTCTGCCAGCGCCGCTCCACCCGTTGCACCTGCTGCTGCGGGTTGCACACAACTGCACAGCTTTAGGAGAAGGGAGATTCCTCAAGCCCAGGGCAATCCCGAGCAGATAGAAGGGATCTCAATAGCAAGAGGCGGCAGCGAGGCAGCAGGGAGAGGCAGGATGGGGAGGGAGCAAACTATTCAGCAGGCGGTGGGATGGTGAGGAGCACAGGGGCATCTCGTGCTGACCATTCTCTGCCCCAAATCCCGATCCAGCCAGGTCCTCTGCTTGTGCTCTCCTGGACACTTTCCCTGTGTAACCTCTACCCCTGTATCCTGGGAATATATCCCCGATAGCCCCCCCAGCAACCCTGTGGGTTGAAAGCCAAAGGAACATACGGGCAGTATCAGACCAGGGCTCTCCATACGTCCTGGTCTTAGTAATGGTTGGAGGGGAGAACACTGGCTGCATCTCAGCATCAGGCTCTTTCAGAGCTCTGCAGATTGGGGTCAGGCTCCTACCCATCCCCTGGTTTTATCCTAGCCTTGACCAGTGATGCTGTGGGGTACGGAGGGATCTCAGCTGCCTGCACCATGCCAGGAGCTGACGTTCCCATGCTGGACCTTACAAAGACCCATCAAGCGATGTCCCCAGACTGCAGCTCGCTGGGGAAGCAGAAGCAAGCTGACACCATCTCCAAGAGCTGCTGTGCTCCTTGGGATCCATTGCTTGCCTGAATGTTTAGTTTTTGTGTTGCCTCATCTTGACCAGACTTTTATGGCCGGCTGGGGACTTGGGCTTGTTCTGACCTCTCATGCCCTGCGCATAGTTTGAATTTCCGTGCTGTGATTCAGGGGACATGCTGAACTCTCTGGAAGCTGGGGGATGACACCTCCTTGCACTCCTTGCTTCCCTGAGCGGCACAGACACCTCCATGGGTGCCTGGAGGGCTTCCCCCGGGCCCCTCACAGTGGGCAGCTGCTGCCACAGAAAAGCACCTGCATAAAGTGACCCAGGGCCATATGTTGCCCCCACTCCTTGCAGCCTTCAGATGTCACCCCAGAGAGACCATAACAAGACTTTGGGGGGTTGCAGGCACGTGGCTGCCTGCTGTCCATCCGGTGGCAGAACATCACCCCCTCCTCCAGGGTGGTGGCAGCAGCGCATCCATCCCCCATTGCTACCCTCACCTACCTCTGGTGCAACCCGACCTGTTCGTCCTTCCCCAGTACAGGCAGAAGTCAGGTTCCAACCTCAACCCTAGCTTTTCACAGGATGGGAGTCACAGGAACCCCGAACCCCGCTGTCCCCAGGCCAGCTCAGACCAGAGCAGCTCCTGCACCAAGCGGCTGCGATGGAGAGGATGTTCCTGGAGGAGATGGCACACTGGATGTGGATTGGGCACTGGTTCCCCTCCCAGCCTCCTCCAGCCCACCTCCATCCACATGGAGCATGCCGCCCAGGCTGGGTTTCTCCCCCAGCCTTGCTTTTTCTCTCCATCTCAGGACTAGCACTCAGAGCTGGCTGGTCCCAAGACAGCACTGGCCATTTCACCTCTTTTGGCTCCCTAACATGGGAAACATTTTGGGTTTTGGGCAGGATTTCAAGTGCTTGTATCTCACAGACACATCCGTCCTCCCAGTGGAGAGCTGCTGAGGCAGGAAGGAGCCAAGGAGACGTGGGGAGCCCCTGACCAGGGGCTTTGAGCGTGGCCCCTGGTTTATTTATGTGTGTAGCGATCAGAAATGCAGAGACAGTTGCCAGCGAAGGCCCTGTATCCTCGCAGCTCTGACCCCACAGGACCCCGATCCCTGATGGAGCTGAGAAGAGTATGAAACACACCACAGAGCTCAGACAAGCTCTACAGAGTCATCCAGCATCCCAAGATGATGGGCAGAAAGTTTGCCAGTCACCAGGGCGGTTGCCAAAGACTTACCGCAGTGTCTCTGTCTGACCAATGCTCAGCAGGGACGGACACCCTTCCTAAGCATCCCTCCTTCCCTCCCCTCCTGTCCACAGGGTTCAGGCTCGGGCACCTTCACCCCCTCCCTGGCAGCCTGGGGGTTGCTCATTTCGGAGGCCCCGGGTCTTGGGGGCCACGGGGAGGGAGAGTAAGGGGAGTTGTGCATCAGCCAACATCAGACATACCACACTGCTTCTGGAGCTTTCTCAGCTCTTCTGTCATCTTTCCTTTCCCAAGGCAGCAGCACGAAACAGTTGGCCCAAACGAAACTTGTCTTTTTTCCAAATACCTTTATGATGTGAAGGTGGCCCCTGGGGAGAAGTGGTGCTCTGCTAACTGGAGAGCAAGATTTGATGGTGTCCTTGGTCCCAGACACGGAGACGTGAGCTGGAAACGGGGAGCAAATGAGATATGCAAAGTGCTTGGTGACTGCCAGCTGTTTGGTGACTCTGTCCCCTTTTGGGGGCAAGTCACTGCTCTTTGTGGCCTGCAGACTCTCCAGGATGGCATCCCAGTGTCACGAACCCACAGTCCAGCAGAGGCATGGGCAAACCAAGGGATGATGGTCACTCCCTACTTCTACTCTGCCCCCAGGCAAGTGCTACTCCAGTTTGGACCATCCTGGAAATCCCTGGTCTTGCTGGTGGCACCACAGAGCCAGCGAGTGGGGAAGGTACATCCAGACTATTTGGGGACTAGACCCACTTGCTGCAGGATCTCAAGAGATTGGTGGGATGGAGGAGAGACAAATAGGAGGGTCCTGGCAGATCCTGGGAGGCTCAGATATGTCTGCAGCTCTCCAGGTGGAAGGAGCAGCTATGTTTGTGCAAGGGGAGACAGCCTGTCTGGAGAGGGACCATGCCATCAGATCTGCTTCCCCGAAGCCCTGGGAGCTGCACCTTTCCCAGCACAACTCATTGCAGCAGAGATCATTAGCAATACTGCCAGCTAATTAATCTGAGCGCTCAGTGTGAGCTCCCATAAAACTGCCTTAATAGACTTCCAGCTGTACACTTGCTCCGCAAAAAAGACTGGTCCACGTGTCTTTAAACAGGAGGAAAACCCCATACCACCCTCGTCCTGGAGGTCCTTCCCCCTTTAAACACTCCAGTAGGGTCTTTAACAGCCCATGAAAGGATATTGTGGTGGGAGTTAGTGGCTGGACCCGTCAATAACTGGAGAAACCATCTGCCAATATAGTTTCAGGACCGCGAGATAAATGGGACCGAGATAAAGGATGCCTAAACCCTGGGAGAGGGAAGAGACCCCCAGTACCTGTGGAGCACAGTTGTGTTTAGAGGAGTTCGCCTCAGCCAGCCCAAATCCCAGGTGTGTGTGTGGGTGTGTGTGTGTGTGGGTGTGTGTGTGTGTGTAGCCCTGCAGCCCCGCATCAAACCAGTGTTCTGCTCTGCCCACAGTTTCCTGAGCTCCCTCAAAAGAAGGTGGAGACACTTGTGCCCAGTGATGCCCTCAGCTGAGCTCCATCCATCAGGCTCAGAGCCCTGCTCTCCAGTTAAAAACATCCAAATTGTCTAATCTGGGACACATTCTTCCCTGATGGGGTCTGATACCCCAGATCTGTGTGCAAAACCCATTCTCTGGCTCGTGTTTCCCCTGGTCTCCGTGGACCACGGTGCATTGGCCACCTTCCCCCTCTATCTTCAGAGCAGGACAAAGCCCTTCCAGGTCACGGCTCAGCCTGCAGCCTGGCAGCTTGAACTCAAGACCTGTTGTCAGAGGCTCTGCACAGTCTCATAGACCTATGGAGAGTTTGGGGGACTTCCAGTGACACACCAGTGTCTGCCGGGAGGGCACAAGCCTGGAGCAGCCCATGCAAGAGGAGCTGCGTGTCCCTGCAGACCAGTACTTCTCTGCCAGTGCTTCCTGAAGGGTATTTGGCAGCTCTACAGAAAGTGTGCAAGACACTGGGGGATGCTGAGACCCAGGGCTGTATGATGGAGAAGACAGCCATGGAAACCAGTGCTGGTTCCTCGCCCACAGGTGCCCACCATACCTGGCTGTGTGCCCCGGCTGCCCATCTCCTTCTCGCTGTTCAAACCCTCTGCTATTTTTCCCAGAGCCTGGGGATGGCATCACCTCCTCATTTTTCTGGATGTGTGGCAAGGAGCTGGAGGCTCACGGCTTTCCCCGCGTCCTCTCTACCAGACGCGCTGCGCCCTGCAGAGAGCGAGAGTGTGTGGATGAGGCTTGTTTTGGTGGGAAACAAAGAGACGCCACTTTTAAATCAGAGCACTTCACTCATTTTCAGCTTCAAGTAAGGGTTGACCAGGGAAAAGGCACAAATGCAAATCTCGGGGGTAGTGCAGCTGGAACATGAGGATTCAAAACACAGGGACGAGAGCCGTGGGATATGGATGTCAATGAAAAAAGCAGACATCGGCCCACAGGGACCTTCCTGCCCAGGGGATCTGTGAGGGCAAGGAAGGCAGGAAAGCTGGCAGCTCCCAAGCGGGGGTCTATCTCAGCTCCGCGGGAAATGTTTGCAGCACAGAGAAACACAGGACCTGCCAGGAGAGGATTGGGACGGCTGCACAAGCCCTCGAACGCCGGAGCACCGAAGAGAAGAGCATATGCGCAAGGCTGAACCTGGAGGGATAACAGGAGGGAGCAGGATGTTAACGGGAAAGCAGAAGCTGCTGCGTGCAGGGGCACCGCAGGCAGAATGAGGAGCATCTGCAGGGAGGAAGGTGAAGAAGAACTTCAGCTCATTGCTCAGTGGGAAAGAAGAACAAACAGAGGATGCAGGGAATGCAGGGAATGCAGGGGAGTTTGATGGCTTCTTTTTTTAGCTTTAATCTTCATAAAAATCCAGACGTGACCAGATAGTTAATGAAGGGGGTGGGGTGTGTGTGGGGGGTGTTTGTGAGAAAACAGGCCAGAACAGGAGAGGTGGGATAAAGGAGCATGTAGATGGATGGGATGTGTTCAGGGTGGAGGGTCTGGGGGAGCTTGTGGGGATGCTGGAGAGAATGATGGGGCAGAAAGGAACAAACCCAGCAACAAAAGGGGGAGGGATTATCAACCCATCATCAGAGTGATATCAGACCAAATTGGGGTGAGTTATTAAATGGTTTATAAACACTAATATGATCAATTCTCACGAAATAAGCCTCATGTCCTCTTTTCACAGGACAGAAGGCCTGATGGAAAGGAAGAAGTGATGTTATGAGCTGTACCAACACTTTGGGCTGCCCTGTGTCTCCAAAGGGGACCACAGCCCCAACATCAGCCCTGCTCAGGAGAGATCTTGCTCAGGCTGGGGGGGGGGGACCAGTGTAAAACATTGCCATGTCCTCCCCTTGCCCATCCACTGTCCCACTTCTCAAACACCCTCCCTTTCCTGGGCACAAGTTTTCATCCACACAAGTGCTCTGTAGGCTCTTGAGCGGGTCTTTGATGTTGGTCATGTTTTCCAGGCAGTTGGTTCCCTGCACTGATCCAGGGCAGGGCTACCCAAACACTTGTGCCAGCACGGGGGGTGTGAAGGGCTGGGAATGAGCAGCTGGGGACAAGGGACCAGGCTGTGTCTCCAGGAGTCACGGACGGATTATGGCAGCTTAACACATTCATCACTCCCCCCCCCCCCCCCCAAGTGACTGTCAGGCTGCAGGAGTGGTTGAAGGGAGGTTGTTGGGGCTCTCTCCTGGATTCCTGGGCTGTATTTTCCCTCCTGATTAAGGTGGTGTGGCTCTAATGCACGAGTGGCATCAGTGGACTGGGGCTTTACGGGGCTGAAAGCACCCAGGGTGTGAAATGCAGGTCTGGAGGAGATATCGGCTGCACAAATACGGTGTGGGGACAGTGGCACAGCCGGAGCAGGTCCAGGCAGCGTGTGGGGGGGGTTGCTGTGGGGGTCACAGGCAAAAGAGGAGTCTGCAGTGCCCAAAAGCAAAACTGGGCAAATCAAGACCTGTGCAGGTCTAATCCGGAAATCTTCCCGTTGTTTGCTCGGCACTGACTTCAGCAGGATTTGTTCATGGCTAGGAGGGAGGAGGGATCTGGTGCATCACTATGGAGCAGTAGGAAAGGACTTGAGAAGGCTTCTGCACTGTCACAGGGCTTCGTAGTGAAAAGCTTGGTCTCCCAGAGGGTAAAAAATGCCGGAGCATCCCCTTCCCAGAGGTGATCCCAGTCTGGGAGCAGCTCCCATCTCATTGCACGAGGTTGTATCCTGCGTGGTGGGATGGAGTCAGACCTACGTTGAGCTGCAACCAAGGATGAGGCCACACCACAGAAATGGCATTGCTGGCCGATCACGACGCCTGCTGTGTCAGCACTCAGAAAAGCCCCAGCTGCATGCAAAAATGCTCCCTCCTCAGCAACTGGGAGCTGCAACGGAGCCTCTCAGCTTGTGGAAACATCCTGCTTAGCAGGTCTGTGATTAGGTGATATGATTCAGGCCAAAGGCCAGAGCTCATCTCGCTTCCGAGCCTGATCCTTGCTGCAGCAGTGAGGGTCAGGAGGCTCTGCCGCGGCTGCAGGCTGGGATGGCCTCTGCCTGGTACGAGGAGCATGAGCCTTGGACTTCATTCATGCTCTTTGGCCTTGCTGATTTGAGCCTCCCCACAGGGACTTTATGTTTTTCAGGCATGGTCCTCTTCAGGAGCCATGGACACAGCTGAGACACCCTAACATCCCTCTGTTGTGGTCCCTGGGCTCTGGCCACACCAGGATTCTGTTTCTCCCCCTGTTCTGCCATCTGCCTGATGTTCACCACCATGGTGCCACCTCTGCTTGGGTCTCCTCTGATGGGCTCAGTGGAGTCACATATGGGGTCTGGTGCCACCAGGTCTGGCAGGAGGGTTTTCAAAACCCAAGAGCAAGAACTAACCCAGGACTGAGTGCTTGGAAAAGGGCTTTGAGCTCTGCTTACTTGCCAGAAAGCTGAATCCAGCCCAAGAAATCTGAAGATCTCCAGCGCTGTAATTATCCTGCTGTGCCTTTGAGCTCCTGTGGAGCTGAAATCAAACCTTTGATGGGGAAGAAAGGGAGGGCAAGACCTTTCCAGCAGCTGTGGCAGATGAGGCAGCTTTAGCTGATGTGAGTGCAGGAAGCTCGTTATCTCCAAACAACTCTGATGCGCTGGAAACCAGCTGAGTGCTGGAGCTGGGGGAGTTTATTTATGGCAGGTCTCTCTGGAGCCGTGACTCTGCCCAGACACACCTTGGAGATCAGGTCACCATCTCTGTCCCCAGGCTGGGAAGTATGAGAACAGCTTCAGACTGGTCCCACATGCCAGGACTTGCCTCACACCAGCAAAAAAAAACCCATCTAAGATAAAAAAGAGGCATTTTCTTTTCACCTTAGTACCTCCAGTGCCCTCCTGATGTTGCCACAAGGCTGCTGCATTTGTCAGAGCTTCCCTGGGAAACAACCGTTCATTTGATGCTTCTGGGTTTGAGAGCATTTGCTCCACAGAAGATGAACTCGGACAATTTTGGGCTTATGGCACCCCTGGGTGTCCCTGTCAAATGAAAATCCAGATCCATGACAGAACCATTGCTAAAACCCAGCAGAAGAGAGGTCCCGGAGATGTGTGTACAGCAAATGTTTCATTGCTGTAATTACTGTGTGAGCTCTGACTGCCTGGGCTGGTGCCACGTCCCCAGCCCCATTGCCTGCATGCTCCCACCAAGGACCAAGCCTCCATCGTCTCCTGGAGAGGACACTAAGTTGGAGGCGGGCCAGCTTGCAGGAGCTTGCTGAGGGCTGTTCAGAGATAGTGGGCTGGATTAAACCACAGTGCCCAAAATGAGGGGCTGGTTGGCTCCAGGAGCCCACTGCACGCACACAAGGTTTCAGGTGGCTTCTTGGAAGGCATCATTTTCTTAAGGCTGAGGAAGTCCAACTGGAGCATGAAAATCTACTCCTCGCATCTTTAGCAGAGCTTACAGACAAAACATGAGTCTCAGCATCTGCTTCTGGCAAGGAGTGATGTCTGCACACATGTAGTGACCTGCTTCCAGCAAGGCTAGCCATGAGGTCTACCCACACCATCAGGGTATCCTTCCCCCCTGCAGCCCGCAGCTCCAGCCAGCCAGACTTCCCCTCCTCATCCTTAGACCTCTTGTTTACAGGTCAGTCCCAGGGACCGCTTGGGTGACCAGGCTCAATCCAGTGATTAGGCAGATCCCAGGCCAAGTGAGGAGCTACAGGGCCTGAAAAGGATGCTCAAGGTGGCCAAATTGGATGTGTCTGTGTAAGCTGGTCATGGCATGTGCTCTGGATAGTCCATGGAGAGAAGCAGGAGGTTCCAGAAGTTCATTCAGCCTTGAGGGATCAGATGTGCTTATTCCTAAGAGTGCTTATTCCTCTCACCAGCTACAATGGGAGCTTGGGATGGCCTCACCCATGGAGATGTTTCCATTCAAGACATCTGCCATGAAGTTGGATAATGATCCTTCAATGTGCTCTTTGTAGACACAATCCAGATCCCAGCTTGAACTGAAACAAGGTAAGGGCAGTTTGCTGCTCCAAAACCCTTGGGAAGGGATAGTTGCACCTGCCTTGGGGCAGATCTGTGAGCCTTCACTATTGTCTGGTGTGAATGCAATTTTTGAGCAGTTTAGGCTGTAAAAAAGGAGCAGCAAACTATTCCTGGGAAAAATAAATGTTTGCTTGCTGCTTTGCTTTTGTGTCCAGATGTGTGGTCCTGGGGATCAGCTCTCAAAGCCGGAGAATAGGCAACATCCGAAAGCTGGAAGCAGACCCACCCCTCCTCCTCCAGCTCTTTCATCCTCCCCGTTGCACAGCAAATGAATGAGCCCATTTTAACATGGTCCAGTGATTGCTGCTGCCACGGGGATGTCCGGACACTGAGTCATAGTTTGCTTCTTATTCCTGCTGCATCATCCTTATTTTTTGATTCATGGACCACTCTGCATGAAAGAGCAATCTGTCCTTTTTGATCTCTTTTTACCCGCTACAAAGATTTGCTCAGCAAATGTCTTAAAATGGAAACATCCCTGGATACCTGTGTTGAATTGATCTTCTCCAACCGGCAAGAGTGTTTCCATTTTTCTCTTGTTCACCCAAATATCCAGGTTGCTGTTCCCTTGCACTGAAAGCCGGCAGCAAATACTCACCATCTCCTTGCTTCAATGCCACACATGGGCAACTTTCTTCCAAACAGGCTGAACCACACCAGTAAGGGAACAAGCAGCTGTAGGACCAGGGGTGGCAGGGAGCTGTGGAATAACCCTTTCCAACAAAGTCTACACACCTGTTTCATTAGTGGGCTCACCAGTCTATTCCCTTTTTGCAACCCAACTAAGTGAGAACAGAGATAACTCATTGCAAGAAAGAAACTGGACAATTTACTGCCCTGATAGTGGAGCCTGATGTACACAAGGATCCACCATAGTATCCAGGGAAGCCAAAACCAACCTCTCCCCCTGACACAGGTAGGAAGAGCAGGCAGGTCTGCTCAAAGCCACACAGTGAAGTGGGATTTCAGGAGGCACCACCAAACTGATGGTGCAACCACAGCATTTGGGGATGGCTAACCCCTAAGCTTGTGTGATTCAGGTCTTACAGAATGAAAAAAATGGGCAAAAAGTCAAACACAAAATACTGCACCCACTCGCCTTTGAGGTTGCGAGTTTTCAGGTGGTTGTTCTTTAACTGGAAACTTCTCTATAATGGACATTGAAGAGCGTCTCATAATCCCGCAGCTCCAGGAGGTCAGGCTTTAGAAGTCCCTATATATAGGGAAATTTCCTGAAATGATACCACCATACTGGTAAAGCTCAGTGCTCCCAACTCACCCTCTTCTGCAACGTGTCACCTGCACTTGGAGAAAGCAACAGGCAGTGACTGCCCTGCAGGAGCCCCAAAGGCAGGGCTGGGGCTAACGCTGGAACCTGAGGCCCCATGGCAAAAATGTTCACCCTCACTGGAATGGCAGAGACAGAGGCCGGCAAGGATTTCCCGTGGCCACACGGCTGTCTGGTGGCAGAGCAGAGCTGCCCTGTGCTTCCCCATCAGCCTGTGCTCTCTCTCAGGTGCCTGGAAATGACTAAATGAATTTAAGGGTGTGCCAGTTTGCAAATAGGTGGAGAGTCTGGTACTTAGAAACTACTTCTCAGCTCCATCTCCTGCTGCTTCTTGCATCAGCTCCTAAGTCTGAGTCTCCTCCTCCCCCAAGCCACAACTCCGGAGGTGCACCCTGAGGTGCCTTTCAGGATTGGGGTGCAGGTACAGAGGTTGGGGACAAATCTGTGTCTGGGAACCCTGGGAGAGGGAAAACATTGACTCCGCAGAGCAGAGCCAAGCCTGCCCAAGAAGTGCTGAGGTTCTCAGAGGAGATGGGCATCTCCAACAGCTTTGGCTTTCTGGGAGTTAAGCCGAAATCCTGCTGTGCCGGATGACTCAGAGAGAAGGTAGCAGGGGAGCGCAGTGGCGTGGGGGGAGAGGCACTGAGCGGTGACTCAGGCTCCCCGGCCCCTTCTCCCTTACAGATCAGCGCATTCATCCTGCGTTGCTGTCAGCATCGCAGGGGCAGGCTGGGATGGGAACAGGGCAGAGGAAAGGTGTGCTGTGTGGAAGGGGTGGACCTCTGCTCACCACCAGAAAGGCTGCCTGGAGTTATCCCCGGGCAAGGAAACAGGGCAGGACGGGACCGAATCTGAGACTGCACACTTGTTTAATAAGTGCTCCCTCTCCTGGGCCACGGCCACACTGTCCCAGCGAAAATATAAGTGCTTTGGCAAACTGGGAGGTATGTCAGGCTGGACAGATTCCTGGAGCGCTGCAGGGACCTTCCCTCGACTCCAGATGGTCCCAGTTCCACATGGGAACTGATCTTCAACTCCAAAAAGCCTTGGGCACTCAATGAAGATACCGTGTTGGAACGTCCCCATGCTGTCTATTCCCACCAAGATACAGCATTGTGCTCTCCCTGGATAGGAGCTCAACTTCTCCCTTAAGCCTGTCCCTTGGGGACCTAAGAACTGAGGAAAGGTGCCGGGAAGAGATTTGGCCATTCAAAATCACACCAAGAGAGAGCCCGGTGTGATTCAGAGGAATCAGCTGTCAACAAAGGTGGTTTGTACTGTGCTGGGAGCTTCTGAAGGCCAGAAGGAAAAGTCTGTGTCAGCTTTCCATCAGCCTTCAACTCCAGGGGCTTCAAGAGCAGAGGAGACTTAAAAGAAAAAAAAAAAATGAAGTAATGCAATTTCCTTCAAAGAGTAAAAAGGTGGGGGATGTATGTAAAGGATGAACTGGAAAGGTTTCTTCTGGGTGGCTATGACTCAGAAATGGCATTTTCTATATTCTAATAAGGGATGTCAAGTCAGAGGTAATTTATTCATGGCAAGCTGATGCAGTTGCTATGGAGAGCATAATAGGAAGAAACTCTTTTAATGCATAGTGTATTGAGGAGGAAAGCTTTTGTCAGAGATAAAACCTCGGTGTGAGGATAAAAGCAGCAAATGGTGATTAGGAACATTAAGGAAAAAAAAAAAAAAAAAGCTGTCTGCAAGCACTTTCACCACAGCTGTGAAATGTGGGGTCTGATCTCATCCTGCTCAGCTTCCCTCCAGGTGGGCTGAGGACCGATCCCAGCTCGGGGCTTCCCAACCAGCAGACACCAGCCCAGGAGGGTTCAGCACCCTGGGAAGCAGATCTGTTGATGGGGTCTGTTGGTTTCGGAGCAGGTAAGAGCCAAGAGAGCACATGGTTTTGGGTGATTCATGAGCTGAGTTTGCCCGTCCTGCGGGGATGAGGGTGCCACAAGACAGAGGGAGTCGATGCAGACGCCCAGAGCACCATGTTGCTGCATGGTCTGTACCTGTGTGTCACTGGGTACTTAAAATTCAGGGGCATCTGTGTTAGGCCACCCAGCAGCCTTTTCACCTTCAGGGGAAAATACACACAAGATGTATTTTCAGACCCCCTTGGTCACCCATGTCTTTCCCTCTCCAACCATCACCGTGTTTCCTCTCCCTCCATCCTGATCATCCCTTCTCCAAGCACTGCTTTGTCTTCCTCCTCCCCTCCCATCCAGGAAGGCTGAGATCACCTTTCCTAGTTTAGGTTGTCCCCATGTCCCCATGATAGTGGCTGTTTGGCACTAGTCCCCTTTTGATTCCTTACTAATCTTTCCAATACAGACGCTGGACCTGGATGTCCTCTCCACAGCAGCCAGCTGTTCTGGGCAGAGCTGGTGGCCGGGCAAGGCAAGCATGAAGGGCTCCAGCAGAGCCTGGATGTGCTGGAGGTGACTCTTGGGTAATACGCAAAAGGGTGTGCAAACACAAAAAAGCCCAGAGGAACACCGGCAGGGGGGACCCCTGAGTGATACCCTAGCCCAGCCATGCTGGGGACCACCACAGAAAGCCATGAGCACATACAAGCTTCATCAGTGCAAACATGGAGGAACTCGGAAAACAATGGCAGACCGGGGAACCCAAATAATGTTCCCAGACAGACCCAGCAACCCTGTCCAGGATTCTCCTGGGCTTGTCCCACGGACCAAGTGGGAAACTCATCAAAGTGAGTCCATGGGAGCTGCTCTCCGGAGCACCTTCTCAACACCCCAGCAGGCATCACTGGTACCCTGGTAACGACAAGGCGTTCACACCACATCTTCCTGACTTCACAGTCCTGTCCTCAGCCAACTCATTGTCTCACACAGAAGATGACCCCCCCTGAATAAAGTCTTGGGGACTCCTGTTTGCTGCAGTGCATGTATTTTATGCTGATCGTTATGGCATTGTGGTGATGATGACAAGGAGTGAACGTCACAAGGTGCTGTACAGATGAGGCACACAAAGATCTCCAATCCAAGCAGCTTTGCTGTATGCCAAAACAGGGGAGGTGGAGGCAAGAGCAGAAGGGATCCATGAGATAACGTTGGTGATGGCTGGTCTGTGGGATGCCACACAGGGAAGGCTGGGAGTAACACAAGCGATTTGAGCCTGGCTCTCTGCTGTGCAGAGCCAGTGGGCACTGCAGCTCCCAAATGCCAACACAAGGCAAAAAGACAGCACAGGAAGAGGCTTTCCCTGGTCACAAGAGTATTGGGACGCCTCCAACCCCCCAACCCCGAGACCTTTACCTTGACTGACCCTCCTTGGACTCGGCTGCAACTTCTACTGATCAATAAGAATAAAACCCGGTGGTGACTTCTCCTTCATTCGTGAGCCTGCAGGCAGCGGTAGCTTTGCTCGGAGTGTTCAGCGTGGAAAGCGAGAGTCCCACAGCTATCTACGGGGGAAGGTAAAACCCCAGGGATTTTATCATGGGCTGCGCTTTCTATTCTTGCTGCGGAAGGGCAGCACCTCCTCAGGAACGATGAAATACCGTGAAGCCAAAGGGTCGGGGCAGCCCCTCGGTGTTAGAGGTGCCTAACAAGCAGGAAGGGGACTGCTGACATCACTTGCTCCCTCGAGCCCATCTGTCACGTGCATGACAGAATGTCACACAACAGGGAATTCTCAGATAGACTGGCAAGTCAGCCAGTGCTTCCCCTTGGAAATGTCTGTCTCCAGTTACTCATAACGATAATGAACTTTAACTGCTTGAAGAGCTGATCCTTCTGCCCAGCCCCTGCCTCAGACTGTTCCCCTCAAAATTGTAGGTTTTTCTTTTTTTTTTTTTTAATTTCAGACAGCACAGTTCAGCCACCAGAGGACCAGGACACACACGGCTCTGCAGCTCCGCTTGCATGAAAGAGCAGGCCACTGTGCCTTCCCAGACAAACTCTGCCCCAGCTCCTGGCTCGGCAGCAAGTAATTGAAGTTCAGATGTGCTGAGACCTTCCTGGTTGCTTGTCTGGTGGGTTCCCATGCTCTGCTGGGGACCAGCAGCTCCTCCAGCCCAGGGGATGCCAGGGTGGGCAGGGCTTTTCCAGAGAAGGATCCCTGCCTGCTGGAGGCAGGGCTGAGCCCCCTCACCTTGCAGGCAGGCACAAGCCCCGCTCTCACGCAAGACTTATCCGTGCCAAGGTCCAAAAAACTGCTCCAGAAGACCGGGTTTAATCTGCCTGACCTGTCAGGGTGGGAACAGCCCCATGATGACCTCGGGATGGACAGAGGGGAAGTCGCCTGTCACTGACGGGACCGATTTGAACCTCAGTAATAAAAGCCAGGTGTATTCACTGCTTTGCCTTGCATCATTTGTCTCTAAATGAAGCATCTGCCATGTAACAAATGGTCCCTTCCTGGGCCATACATCTTCTTGCTGTTTAAAGAGGAGGTGGATCTGGCTGACTTTCCCCAGCTCTTACTGGTTTATAATGAGCAAGAGGTGACGTTTCCCCGAAAACAATTTCCCTGATGCAAGTCAGGGTTGTAACAGAAATGAAGACTTCTCCCATCTGAGCCAGGGATGTTTCAGCTTCGGTAGCTCACAGAAATGCTGTTGTATGTTACGCCAGTGAGGAAGCCAGAGGCTGACAGAAGCAAACATCACAGGGTGAAATCTCCTGCAGAAGGAGCAGACCCCAAGGTCACCATCATCTGTAGGTTTTCCCCCACCTGGCCAATGAATATCACCCCTTATTTTGGGCAATGGACCTTGCTCAAATGCCTTGTTCTGGGGAAAAAAAAATAAAAATTCAAAAATCTGTTAGTCTTCAGAGAACGGTAGACCTCAGTCCCACACAGAGAGGGAACCATGGGTGACACAGTGACCAAGCGGCTCTGAGGATGTGCCTCAGTTTAACTGTCCTTCCACCTGGTGTTTTGAAAGAAAAGGGGCGAGTGAGATAGTGAGATGAATGTTGGGGCGCTGAAATACCTCCCCAACACAGCAGACATCACAGGACGCAGGGGCTGATTTTTAGCAGAGGAAGAAGAGAAAGTGAGAGGAAGGGAAAGAAATCTGCATTTGTTCAGCTTCCCTTTAGTGCTGAAGAGTCCCGGTCCTGGACACAGTGGTCGGTCCCCCTTGCTGGCATGGGGGCATCACCCTGCTTCAGTTGCCAAGTAACCGCCTGAGCATCTTCCAGCTGCCCCCAGCAACCGTTCCATGCCAACTGGCCACGAAGAGCTGGTGGCCACAGGCACGACTGGGGCAAGGAAAGTCCTGGGAAAGCAGAGGCAAGAGGCATCCAGGGGCTCATCCCCTGCCCTGCTGTCTCTCCCGCGCACCACTGAGCCCTCAGCCCCTTGCTCCTGGGCTTGTTTGGGAGAGGAGCGCTGCCGGGAGGATCTGGGCTCCCTGGGCCCTGTTGGTGGTTGGAGCGATGGCCAACATGGGTGATGAGGACCTGTTGGCCTATTTTTGCATGCAGTACAAGCAGAACTGCCTGTCCTTGCTCAGGTGAGGGGAATCCTCCACCCACCTCCATCCCCTCTGTCCTCCTCACCTGTCTCCTCCATCCCTCCTCCCCGCACTGTGACAAACTCCCATCCCTTATCTCCACCACTTTAGTCACCTCTTGTACCTCCCTTCCCCAACCCTGTCCCTCCCTGTGACACCCCCTTGCCCAGTCAGTGGGATCCCCGCTGGGGAGAGGGGGGATGCCATGCTGCCAGATGGGATCTGAGAGGGTGTTGGATTGCTCTGCCCCGTCGCCCCACCCAGGACACAGTGGGATGATGGGACAGAGCAAGCCAACACCCTGCCAAGGTACTGAACCCAATGTGTAACCTCGAGGAAAACTTCTGTGACAGGAAACTCAGACTGACAGAGGAGGACTCCCCATCTCCATTTTTTCATCTCCAGGTGAAGAAGAAGCAAGTCCAACTGATGCAAAAGGCTCTGGAGGTGAAGGAAGAGGTGAGAAAGATGGGAGGGTGCTGGGGCATGGTTGGGAGGGCTTGAGGTTTCTAGAGGGCAGCAGTGGGCAGGTGACTGGCTCCAGGTGCAGACAGCCATGTCACGCTCACTCTGGTGTTACCAGGACTTCAGGGAGCAGATGAAAGTCATAACCTGCCGGTGGAAGGACCTCCACGCCAAGGAGGCTCAGCTGAAAACCCACATGGAGAAATCTGAGAGGACTTTAAAGGTACACCTGCTCAACTGACATGACCCTGAGCCACACCACCACCTCCTCCCCTCCTTTGGGGAGACAATTTTGGGACACCACGTCTGTCCAAGCCTCCCTTGAGCCTGGAGGTGTGAGGAACAGGTCTGGCAGGGCACGTTTTGTACCACAGGTGTGGAAAGCCCTGGTAGGGCTTGGGCAGGAGACAACTTGTCCTGTACAGTGTGATCTCCTGAGGGCCCCAAACATTCCTCCAGAAGGGTCACAGCCTGTCTGCACTGTTGACACCCAGGTGTCTTCCAGGGACAGATACCAGTAGGTCTGAAAATCAGAGTGCTGTCCCAGCTCCCTGTCTCCAAGACCGAAGGGTCAATGCAAGAGGAATGGCCCTGTTAAAAAGGCAGCAAAAATGCTTCCGGGGTGCTCCACTACTGGTGTCTCCTCTGTGAAAGTTTCTCTTCCCAGTGCTGTTGAGTGACCCAGCTCCATCTTCCCTTGTCTCCCTTTCCCTCTGTGTGTGTGTGTGTTGGTGGGGGAAACATCACCAGGAAAGTGATAAGATGCGAATCCAAGCTCTGAAGAAAGCCAGCAAAGAGAGAGAGAAGAAGATGCAAAAGGAGAGTGAGCTTTTGAGAGCTAAGGGGGAACTGGAAGCCCTGAAAAATAAGCACCAGAAACTCTGCAACAGAGTGCAGAAGTACTCTATCTTCAACAAATACTTGGAGGATGTGGTGAAGATCTCACAGGTGAGTTTGGACATGAGAGAGACAGATCATGACCTCGAGGAGCGCCTTACATGGGTGTTAAACCTAGAGGAGACAGGCAATTCCAGGGAAATCATAACACTTGGTCAAACACAGAGACCTCAGATGGGATGGGAGGAGATTCCCTGCAACTAAGGTGAGCCAAGGGGACCAGAGTTAGGGGAGGAGAACCAAAAAATGAGGTGAAGGCTTGAGAAAACCAAAGAAAAACTGTTGGAAGGGGGGAAAGCACAGGGCTGAGGGGAATGGGAACCCCTTGTTGTCACTGTTTCATGTCACATTGATGATTTGGGAGAAGTAAAAAGCTGCCTGGGAATGGGAACCCAGGCCGTTGTCAGAAAAGCTGTGCCCTCTCTCAAGGATGCCCAGGCATCACACCATGCATTGCTCATCCTCCAGCAGTCCCAGCTGCCCCCCTTCCGTGTCTAGGTGACTTGGCACTGGCAGTTGCAGTTGTGCTTTCTGTTTTATCAGAGCACTGATCACCTGGGGAAGAGGTACAATATGTCCCGTTGCTTATGGCAGTGAGAGCTCTGGGATGGGCACAGTGGGATGTCATCATACAGGAGATGTGGCAATGCTCACAAACCAATTGGGGCAATAGTCTCGTCAAGAAGGGAAGATCTTTCATCTGGGGAAGGTGTTGTCCCTGGTCAGGGCAGAGTGCCAAACAGCACGAGATGTGCAATCATGATGAGGGGAGGGCAGGAGGCTTACTAACACCAGGAGCCCTGTGCTGCAGTTTGAGGACATCCAGGAAATCATTTGGCGCTACAAGACACTGGTGAGGGTGCACAAGGACCTGCTGCAGTCACAACAGAGGGACAAGGAAATGTCTGAGCAAGCCAAAGTGCTCCTGGACCGGTACATGGAAGAGAAAGAAGCTGAGATCCTGCAGTACGAAAATGAGCTGGTGCAGCTCCAACTACGTTTTGACCAGGCTCAAAGTGACATCCTCTTCTGGGTGAGGAAATGTGGGGTGGGCAGGGGAAGATCTCCAAGTCTTGGCTGTCACAGAACCAGCTGATGGCTCATCCCTAAGCCATAGGGTCAGGGCAAGGCCTAGTAGCAGTCCTTGTGATTGGAGGAGATGCTTAATTTTGTCCCTCCAAGGGGTTATAGAATGAAGGATCATAGAATCATAGAACGGTTTAGGTTGGAAGGGACTTTGAAGATCATAGAGTTCCAACCCCCCTGCCATAGGCAGGGACACCTCCCACTAGACCAGGTTGCCCAAGGCCACATCCAGCCTGGCCTTAAACACCCCCAGGGATGGGGCCTCAACAGAAGAATGACAGACCAGGTCTGAAACAGGTTACATCAGGGGTTAAAACAAGGCCCTCACAAAGCCATTGTGATCTTTCACTTGTTGCTTGACCTCATAGTCAAAAGAGATCAGCTAACCAGGCTTTGGGGAGGTCTGCCTTGGCACAAAACCCAAGCATACTCCACCACATGCCCGTTGGGTTTGTCTAGCCTGGTCATACTAATTTCCATTCACCATTCCTTGCAGCATCATCCCTGTAATGGGGCTTCAGTGTGGCCTGTCTCGTGGTCTCTAGTGTTTATGGCTCAGGCCTCAGAGTGATGTTGGTTTTGCTGATTCTTTTAATTTGTTCTCATCCTTTGCACAGCATCTGCCCACCAGGGCTCATCTCCTCCCTCCTCACCAGTCCAAAAGTGACCAGACTGGTGGTAAACTGGGTTGTAATGAGGCACATCAATGTGTAACCAGTGTTCAGTGCACAGAAATGCCCTCAGCTCCCCTTGCATCATTCTGAGGGGGGGCTTGACAAATTCCCTTATTAGATACTCTAGGTTCCAGGAGTCGGGTGCTATCAGGCAAAGCTGGAAACCACGTGGTCTGAGAGGGTGGCAGTGGGATGTGCTGCTCCCAGGGTATCATCTAGCCCTGCTGTGGGGAGTGCAAATGGGGCCTGCAGGGAGGACCCACCAGAGTGAGGACTGCAGGAGCTGGCGGAGTGATGGGGAGGTTTCTGGGGCAAGGAGCAGCTGTGGTGGTTCCTGGAATTGCTTCCATCACACCAAGCTGAACCACCACCAGCACAGTCCTGGGCAAGGACAGGTTCTTCCTAGCAAAACAGATGAGTGCAGAAGTTAGTGTCCCCAAGCCAGGGTCTCCAGTGCTGAAGCAGCATCTTTGCCGAGACATGTCCATGTGTCGTCTGTCTCCTCTCCTCTCAGGAGGCTCACTGGGCTGACATCCAGAACACAACTGCCAAGAAAACCCAGCAGCTGGGGACCATCAAGCTGGCCATCCTCAACCTCTTCCAGTCTGTGAGCACGCAGCTGAAAGCAAACCTGAACGTGCCAGTGGATGACAGCCACAGACAGCTGAACATGGTAGAGCCAAGCCAGAGCCCAGAAAGAGAAGCAGTAATGATCCTCAGCTGCCCAAAGGGAGGGGAGAGCCCAGAGAAATCCATGTGCCCAACAGACACCCTCCTTTTCACCTGGGCTCTCTCTTGGGCAAGGGGAATGGGCAAGAAGAGAGCAGGCAAACCTGCCTCATCTGAGGAGACGGAGCAGGGTGTGGGTCCCTGTGGGGGCAGAAAGAGTGGGAACCAGGCAGGCTGGGGCAAGGGATGCAGATCAACCCATGCCCGAGGTTTGGTTTCATTCACCCTTGCCCTAAACTCAGACTCACCCACAAAAGCCCATTCTGGTTGTGCAGATCCAGAAAGGCAAATGGTCTTATCCTCCTGCTCAGTTTGGTTGGTGAAATTTGCCCTCCAAAAGGTCCATCAATCTCCCCTCTGCCTCCTGTTCCCATCCCTGCTCCGACCTCTGCAATCTCTCTTCTCCACCCTAGATTCAGCATTTTATCCAAGACCTCACAGACATCTCTATGGAGGTGAAACGGAAGGACATGCAGAACCGCCAGCGAGCATCTATACCTATGGAGCTATAAGGGACATACCAACATGACCTGCTCTGCCAGCAAAAGCTCAGCAGGGTGGGAAGGGAATAGGAGGACAGAGGACCCTACAGATATTACAGACTCCACTGTAGGTTGCACCAGTGAAGTTTCATACCTTTCTGGCTCTTCTGTCCTGCACAGTTGCTAACACCTTTTATACTATTAAAAATAACCAAATATTTTAAAGTGTCTCTTAATTTCCTGGGAGGATTGGAAACATCAGAGCAGCTCAATCCCACAGCTTCACCCAGATGCCATTGTGGTGCCTTCTCTGGCAGATGGGATTCTGGTTGCAGGAGACAGTGTCCCAGCAAGGCATGCAAGACGGGGAAAGCAGGCTGGGACAGGAATGTGGTCTCAAATAGGGATCAGTGCTAGTGTTCAGGTTTGGATCTCCCACTCAGCCTAAGCTTTGAGATACTTGAGAGGGACATCACAACGGGGTGGGGGAACTGCGCTTTGGGAGAGCTTCAGAGATTTTTCCAACACCACACCCAGCACATCCATGGATGTGGACTTCTCTGCACAGCCATGGGCTGCGTACTAAAACTCACCTTCCCCCTCACACTGCTAGGGCAAGTGTGGAGAATGGGTATAGGTGAAGGATGAACCACCCAAAGCTGTTGCACTGAGGGTTTGGCTGTTCATCATGAGTGCCAACATGGTGAACAGAAAACAAGAAGACTAAAAATGGCTCTGGAGACACACTGTGGAGTTCAGACCAGGCTCAGGGTCTTTTGGGGAGGACCTTTTAATGGACCAAGGACTCAATGACATAAGCTTACCGATTTTGAGGCAAGACACCATTGATCACAGGCTCTCGCTCCCTTCTCTCCAGTAGTTACCCCTGTCCTGAGCCAGTGGATTCAGCTAATGCAACCTCCAGGAAAGTCAGAGTCCAGCTGGTCCATGTTTATAACGCCTGGGGGTGGCTCAAGCACCAGACCCCTTCCTTCCAGAGTGAGGAAGGCACAGATTAACACCCTCCCTTCTCCAAATCTGTGCTTTCATGAGTGGCAAGGACAACACATATTCTTCAGGGCTGGTGCCGGCTGCTTGTTTGGAAAGCAGAGGAAGGATGAGTTCGGAGTGGGAACACTTGGTGCAGAGTCTGCACAGAGGATGGTCCCTCTGTATGTGCTGTCGCTTTCTCCGCAGGTTTGAATTCATCGCAACAAACTCAATTAGAAACATAGTACTTTAGGTCAGGTCTCAGCAAGAACTCATCCTGGAAATCCAATCTGCCTCAAGCCTCTTGAGCTCAGACCCATGTTGGGCCATTGAAGGTTAGCGAGTTACCATCCATCAGCAGCAAAGGAACCTGCGCAGTGTCCTCAGTGTGATGCCAGCGCAGAAGAAAACGTGATAGGGAAAGGCCCCATTGCAGAGGCAAGGGCAGTAATTGTTTCTCAGCTGCTATATGTGGAAGAAGAGCTCATTTCTTTCCGAAACCTTGACGTGTAAATGCAGTGTGGGCCACGACATGCCCTGTGTTCTTCTGAATAGATCCCCAGAGCGGTGGGAGGTGAGTGGCAGTTTGCGTTTCAGCTGGCAAGGAAAAGTAAAAGCTGTTGCAACTTTATGCAGCCACCGTGTGCCTACACTTTAATGATTATATTATGTTCATTCTGTAAAGCAGGGATAATAACTGTCGGGGAGGGGCAAGAGTGGGTTGCTCCTCAAGGGAACGAGCTAAGGTGGCAGCAAAGCAGGCGGGAGGATATCCTCACCGACGGGATGATGCAGCCCCGTGGTAGGTGAGCAAAAGCAGAGAGGCTCATGGCTGCGTCCAGTGATTCCCACGCCAGTCTGCAGTAATGAGGCAGGTCCAAGGTCAAGCCAGAACACCAAATCAGCAAGGGAAGGTGGGAATCAGCCAGGTACAGGGCTGGGCACAGGTACAGCAAAGGGCTACAAAGATGGTGAGGGGATTGGAGCGTCTTTCTTACAAGGAAAGGCTGAGGGAATTGGGGGTTTTCAGTCTGGAGAAGAGAAGACTGAGGGGGGATCTCATCAATGCTTATAAATACTCCAAGGGAGGGTGCCAGGGGGATGGGAACAGGCTTTGTTCAGTGGTGTCCCAGTGACAGGACAAGAGGTAACAGGCACAAACTTGACCATAGGAAGTTCCATCTCAACCTGAGGAGGGACTTCTCTCCTGTGCGGGCGGCAGAGCACTGCACAGCTGCCCAAAGAGGGGGGGAGTCTCCCACTCTGGAGCCATTGCAAACCCGCCTGGACGTGTCCTGTGCCACTGCTGGAGGTGCCCCTGCTCTGGCGGGGGGTGGCACTGGGGGAGCTCCAGAGGGCCCTTCCAGCCCTGACCAGTCTGGGATCCTGTGATTACCTGCAAGGCAAGAACAAAGGGCAAGGACCTAAGCATAAATGCAGCTCCCAAGCACAGCAGGGGAAGCTCCAGTGAAGGCTCCACACAGCTTTTTCCCATGCCTTATCTGCTTTTCCAGCAGTCTGATCCCAGGTTACCCAGCTCTCCCACATCAGGACTAGCCTTGAACACAGGCAGCCAGACCCTGGCAGGTCGGGAAGGGGTTGCAGAGCCTGTGGGTGTGCTGAGAGCCCTGGCATTAACACCTCCTTGCAGAGAGCTGGGATCCCCACAGTGCTGCCATTTGCCAAGAGCCATCTTGATTCCTGTGGCAGGAGCCCAGATTAATGTCCTGTTGAAGTCACCATGAAACCACTACTGCGTTCTGGGCTCTGCTCAGCTTGGAGCGTACATACAGTCTTTGCTCCAAGGACTGCAGGGTGCAAGGAAGAAAGAGGTGCCCAGTCTGGGAGCAGAAACAGCGTGGAGGAGCCCAGGGTCACCCAGGGGGTGAATGACAGAGTTGGGAAGATGTTGGATTGGTTTCCTACCCATTCGCCATCCAGAAGGAGGGGGCATTTAGCTGCCACACGAACAGTGGACCACGGCTTAGGGACAGGGCTGATGGTTGCGGGGGGATGCTCAGGGAGCTAAGAGGGATGAAGAAGAGATGGGGTAAGGATAAATGGGAGGCTTTCCCTTGCCTTTGGTAAACACCCTACATGGGGGCTGTGGGTCTGCAGTGATTCCTTGCACGGGAAGAACTTCCCACAAACCCCGAAAGGCATACCCTTCCTGCTGCCATGCCTGGGCCTCTGTCCCCAGCAAATGGACTTCCACTTCAGGCCAGTGGAAATCGATTTCTCAATGGGAAGCAAATACATTTCTTTTTGTTTGCATGGAGTAACCCTGTGCTCAGCCCTAGGACTGGGCCTCACGGGGGGCATGTCATCTCCTTGGAGACCAGCAGCTGTCTGTGCCAAGGCTGGAGCTGAGAGCCTTCACCCCACAGTCAGCAGCATCCTCGGATGCTGGCCTTCCTTTTGTGAGACCAAATACACAGCAGCAGAAGAGAGAGAAAAAAAAAAAAAAACCCAAGCAGGAGAGAGTAAACCTTGCGGAGGCCCTCAGGGGTCCCAGAGGTTGGTAAATGTCTCATAGAGGCACTGGAAAAGTCAACTCATGACTCATCTGAGCAGAGACGATGTTGCACGTTTGTGCCCTTGCATCTCATCTTGGCAGTGACATATCCAAAGGGACCAGGAGCACTTACACCCATCCTGAGAAGTGACTCAGCTGTCCCTTCTCCTTCCACCCACGGCCACCCCCTCACCCACTTTGATCCATCTGACTGGTGGCAGCTGACGGGAGTTATTGGGAGCTAATGGGAGAGGAGCAGCTCTGCCCAGCCGCTGAAGGAGACAGGGGGCTGCAGCTCTGAGCCTGCCACTCTGTGAGTGATGGTCTGAAGGCACGACTGTCTCCAGGCTGGGCTTATGGAGAGGACAGACGGATAGGCCAGGTTTCCTGAAGTCCTTTGGACACTGAGTGCTGGCCAGTTCAAAGACTTGTCTCTTGTCTGGATGCCTGAGCTGAGCTCTTCTAAGGAACCTTCAGCACGGAACAGAAAGACAATGAGACACATTGGTCCAACCAGGTACTTTCTGATCTGTTTCAATGTATTTTCTTCCTTTCATTCAGCACATTGGACCTGGCAGTGTCCACCTGTCAACCAGTACAAGGCCAAGATGAAGACCTGTCCTTCTGACCCGTCCTGATGTCCCGACTACTCCTGCTCAACCCCAGCAGCCCCATCATCCTGAACATGAAGCCACAACACCTGTAGATGCTGCTCTGCAGCATTGTTTGCTGGAACTGCTTGGTTCTGTGACCCTATCCATGCCCCACAGGGGAATGCCTGGTTTTAGAAAGTCAGAGACCAGCAATTGAAACTTGAGGGCAGATTTTGCATTTTCTTATGTGCCATTCGTGCCATGCCAGCAGAGCAAAGATAGCAGATCCCCCCCCGCCCCACCAATGCAAAGTCTTTACCCAGGCATGAGTAAGCCATACTCAAGGCCCAGACTGATGGGAGGCATTGCAACTAGCTCTTCTTCCTCCATAGAGCTGGACAGATGGCATTGCTCCTCAGGTGCAGGACTGACCTTCTGACCAGCTGAGCAAGCTCTTTAAAAGAGACAAGGTCAGGCTCTCCACCACAGGGATTGCAGACAAGCTAGTGGAGGGAGAAACCAGGAGACCAGCGATCTCTATCTGTGGGCACATCAGGGGAAGGGATTTATCCCCAGAGACCTACCAGATGTCTTTGCCATGAGCAGGGTGGTGGGACAAAGCTGTGTCTAACACCAGCCTGGATTAGACCCAGCCAAGCTTCTGGAAGGACAGACAGGGATGACGTGGAAGAGACGCTGTCTCTGGCCTTGTCCCAGGTGGGAAGGCATGACAAGAAGGTATTTCCCTGACTGCTCCAGAGGAGATTTGACGCCTGTCTGAGCCATGCCCGATGGTCTTCATAGCCAGCAGCACACTCAGAGAGATGTAAGCACCACAACAGCACCTTTTAACTTTCCAGCCCAAATGATTCGGTGTCCTTGTACTTATGGGTCCGAAGGAGAGGCTCTAGCCATCTTATGGAGCACAGGTTGTACCCTGGATGTCTACAAGATGTCTAAATAACCTGAGTTCCTCACCTCTCCACACATGACTAGGAGCTCCTAAAGATGCCTCTTCAAGAGGCCTTGGCAAGAGATGATCCCCAGGGGGTAAAGGGGACAAGGTGGTACTCCAAGTGTGCACTGACACTGTTACGACTGGGCTGAAGGGATCCTTGGTCAGGGTTGCCTGGAAGGGGAACCAGGGGCTATAGGGGAGTAGGTGACAGGCACTGGCTGCTCCTGCCTATGAAACTCATTTCATCCTTCCTTCGCTCTTTCCCCGGGGAGCTGGAAAGGAAGGAAACCCTCTCATCTAAGCTAAGGCAAAGCCCACCAAGGCCTCCCCAGCCTAGCAGAAGGACAAGTTCTGCTCTCACCACTTGTGACATGCCAGAAGATGCCAAGCTGGAGCTGTGATGGTCCTGAAGTCCTGCTCCAGGGAGGGGACTCTCAGGGTTGCCAGGGTTTCCTGGATGATCCACCATGCTCCCCTTCTCCTGCCTTCTGGAGCCATCCTGCTGGCTCAGGGACCTCAAAACCAGCAGAACCCACTGCCTGAGCACAGTGCACGAAAATGCAGTTCCTACCAGCTCTATTCGCTTTCTTGGGCAAAGCGAAACCAATGTGACTCATGATGCTGTGGGATATGGAAGCAGAGACTAAAATCACCTAATCAGGTATCAGGGTTTCAGTTCTGTGACGCTGTGTATAATAAACAAGTTTTTTGTGTTAATAGCCCTCCTTCTTGGGGAATTGCAGGGTTTGGATTTGTTTGCATTGTGTTTCTTGGGTTTGGGTTTGGTTTTTTTTTTTTTTGTAAGATTTCTTTCTCTTGGCTCAGAGAAGAGATGATTAAAGTATTGGCTAAATCTGCAGTCTGTTTTGCCTCTTGTTGGTGGAAAATCCCCAGCACATTGCAATGTTGTTATTGGTTTCATCTGGACTATGTCAACATTTCCTCTGGAGCAGCCTGCTGTTTCATCAGCGTGGGCACGGCTAGCGACGCCGGTGCTCTCTGCTCTGCGGGGCAGCTCTGCCCCAGTACCGACGGTGGGATTCCCACTGGAGGGGCTTGTGCCCCAGAGCAGCCAGATGCAGAGTGGCCGCTGTGCAGTCCGAGTGACAGGGACAGGCTCTGACACAGAGCATGGCTGTACGGGAAGGCACTGTCAGCTCCATATCCCTTAGGATGCTCTCACCTGAGAGCGGCTATCTCCTCTCAGGCACTCTGCAAGGAGGCGCAGGGACAACCCTGTGCTAGCACTGACCACTGTCTTCATAGTGACTTCAGAAGTCATTTCTGGCTTGTTAACCCCGTGATTAGCACTTATGTGGGGCTTGGCGTGCCAAGCACCGCCGGGCGCCAGATGGCAAAGACGTGGAAGTCATTAAAGCCAAATTAGAGCATTGGTTTTGTCCATGCAGTTTCCAGCCACCTGATCCAAGGGAGGATGTGGGTGACAGAGCTCCCCAGTCCCCCCTCAGCAGTCGCTGGCATAAAAGCACGTCGCGTCCATGAGTGACTGCGAGCTTCCCTGGTCCTACATAACTGATAAGACCTTCAAAGCACAGAGTCTCTCCTGCCTCTCAGCTCCTACCTGGCCCATCTCCCACTTCCTTGCCTTCTCCAGCATGTCCACCATGAGATGCTTCTCATATGTTCTTTAATCACCCATCCCAAGGACAGATAACTCCCCAACCCATGAGACCCTACAGTTTGCAGGTCCTGCTCCTCCTCCTGAGAGCAGCTGAGGTGTGGGATACAGGAGGGGCAGAGTCACGGGGCCAAGAGAAGAGATGCTGCAGCCAGACACCCTTCAGTGCTCCATTAAGCAAAGCGCCACATATAGAAGACATCTGATGTTCCACAACCCCTCTGTTAACCCTACCATTGAGGCATGGTGAGGACAGAAGGATGTTATCAGTGAAAAAGTATATCAAAAGAGTTCAGGGCTCTGAGCATTAGAGGATATTAACCCAGGGAGGCAGTTTCTTGCCTTTCCAAAGATTTTTTCACCCTGGCCCAAAAAGTGAAATGTTAGAACAAGAGCCAGGAATGGAAGGGTTGGATATCTTGCTGCAGCACCAGGAGCTGCTCTGTACTCTTGCAATACCAGGGAACTCCAAAGTCCAGTCTGACTTTTTAGGATCTTGTTTCTGTTCCACGTCAACCACCCTGCTGTGACACAGCCTTAGCCCACTCTCCGCAAAGGTCCCAGGCAAGGAAAACATCTACAAACCAAACTTCCAACAGACATTTATTTGTTCGGGTTGAAATCGATGCACATGAAACAGTGTCGCTCCCGTGTGCTGCACACCTTTGCCATCAGTTAAAATACAGGCCAAATAGTATCGTATGACCAGGACAGCAGCCTGTCTCCTTCTCCATGACCAGCCACACAAACACAGCCAGCAAACGCAGAACAAAACAGGCCAGGACCTTGCCCGTTTCCCCTCAGCCATCCTCGCTGCCTGCCCAAGCGCTCCTCGGCAGCTGAAGTCTGGGTCCTGGGGCCTTGTGGGGTGGAAGGAGGGATGGATTAGGAAAGCAAGTTTTGAATCAAGGGCTCTTCCTTGCCTTCGGCTCCCTCTTGGTCCAACCAAACAAACTGGCTCAGTTAGTCACCCTTCCCAAGGAGACCTGGGGGAAGGCAAGGACAGTGAGGGGGGCCTTCTAGCTCTTGAGCCTTTGGTCTGTGTGGATCAAAGCAAACACCGGTATTGCACCATGTGCGCGACTGCAGAGTGACCAGGCAAAGCTGCCACTGGACAGTTTCTGGAAGAGCAGGGAGCGAGTGGCCTAATCTGTTCCATCAACTCCAGGATGGATGCTACCGATGATGGCCTGTCACACCTGCTTGGACAACTGTGTATTGCACCTCACTCCCTTACACAGAGTTGGCAAAGCAGAGAGGAGCTCTCTGTGATTGAATTTGCCCCTGTGATCTACCGGGTGCTCCCTCCAGCCCACACTGAAGCCTCCCCCAAGCGAGGAGAGCACCAGGAACTGCCAGGTGGTGTTTGTAGGATGCTGTAGGCCATTAACAAAAAGCAGCACAAAATGTAAGAAGGTTTCAGAATAAGACCATTGAAGTAAATTCAGAGGTGAATCAAAGCAGTGTCAAGCTTGCTAGAGATGACCGGGTGCCTAGGTACCAGAGATGACCATGTCCACCCATTTGGGCCTTGCACCCTGGTCTGTGAGTGTGCAAAGGGACTGGTGTAGTTTATGGACTTTTCTGGCTGCTGGCAAGATCCATATGGGGAGGAGATTTTTCAGGAAGGACAAGTGAGTGGAAACTCCCTTGCAAAGGTTAGAGAACAGGTTTCCACTCACTGGGTTTTCTGGCAGTGCTGATAAAGAAATGCAGGAGGGACTTGGACCTGCTTATGGCATTGCACTAGGAAGGACCCCCCCTGCATTGTGTTTCATAAGGATGAATGTGCTATCAGGTGCAATGGAAAGACCCAGATGGCTTGTGACCATCTCGGTGGCATGGGCATGCTGGACAGTGACCCAGGCAGGAACATCATCTCAAGACCCTACAGCAAGATGCAGCAGCACTGAGCTGGAGGACTCAGCATTTTGGCCAGAGGGCAACTAGACCTCCTGGGCAGCTGCCCAAAGGGGAGGCCACTCCTGGACACCCAGTAAGGCCCTAACAGCCTACAGGGCAGAAGTGCAGGGTGGGAGATGTGACAGGCCTTCACACCCAGTGAGAAAGAGAGCCCCTGTCCTGCGGCAATGGGCATTAGCAGCTCTGGCTGTGCCATCTCAATACACGTGGATGCTTAGAAGGGACAAGAGGAACTGAGACACTGAGTGACCTCAAGGTACCATGAGTCTTTTGCACAGGACTTGAAGTCCAGCTCATGGTGCCAAGCCCAGAGGCACTGGAGGACAGGACTGAATGTCCTCTTGGCAGTGAGAGCGTCTCTCGCCTGCTGTCTCTACCTTTCCCTGCCACTTTTCCAGACTCCTGTTTGGTTTTCATTTCCTTCTACATGTTGCCCTGTTCTGAATTTTTCTCCTTTTCTCTTTTGCTCTGATTTCCTCCTTTTTCTTGGAGCTGAAAACTGAATCCAGAAATAGTGAGATGGGGAAAGCGACTCATCTGCCTGTAGTTCAACACACCAGCTCTGTGCTCAGGTGATAATTTCACAAGAATTAGCCCTTCATTCAGCCTTCTCTGGGGACTGCCCTTCACGCTTTGCTCAGCTCTACCCAGAGCCATAGAGCACCTTGCAGTAAAACTGGTGCAAGCACAATGAAACCCAGACCAGAGATATTCCCCACCAAGAGTCCTCAGGAACCATCCCACAGAGACTCACAAGGTGGCACAAAGCTAAGGATGAGACATCAGCTGTGGCCACAGCATGTCTTGGATGGTGGAGCACAATGTCCTCCAAACATTAGCTCCCAGTGCTTTTTTTATTACTCTGTCCAGGTGAAGGACTGTAACGGTCCTCTTTGTCATGGACTCGCTTGCCACTGCTGCACACACCTTTTCCAAGCTGAGCTCAGGTGGAATTAGGTGTTTGTTGATGTCATGGAGGAGACGGCCTTTGACGTGGCACCAAGGACACATGCCATCATTCAAGCTTGCGCCAGCCTGCTTGGGAAGTCTCTTCAGCGGTGGTGCCGCAGTGGGAAGCATGAACAATGTTGGGAAGTTGAAACTCTCGGAGGAGAGCAGATTGCGGACTCTGGCTGGAGACCTGGGGAGGAAAGGTAAGAGATAAGAAACCATAGATTGCAACCATGGGATCTCCTTGGTGCCTCCCTTCTCCAGTTGGCTAGAGAGCCAACCGTGCTTTATAGAGTGCCTAATGGCAATAATGCTAACTCTTGGGTGTCAGGCCACCTGCTACAATGGAAGTCTCCAGCAATATTAAAGATGAGCTGTATCCTCCCACAGAGACTACAACCCACTAAAACTCCATTACCATAATCTTCCTCTTACACAGTGCTTGTCACACGTGCTGACAGTCAGGACCTAGCACTCAGCTTTGGCCATGCTCATCACCTACTGAGTGAACCCCAGGCATGGAGGAAGGTGGGAGCTCAGTGGGTGAGTGGTTTCACCTCTTTGCCGCTGCCCTGTGATGAGCTTTAAGGTCTGGACTCAGATTTGTGGTGCTGGAGACCAGAATTTCACTTCAACTGTATTAAAACGCATCTTTACAGACATAACTTCATCTCAGATGTGACTTGCTTCACCTGTGTCCTCACCACACTCTGACAGGAGTGAGCTCGTCTCACCGACTATCACAAGTTCAGGCTTTGCTCCATCCCACACCAAACTGTTTAGGTCTTGCTTGACTTGTCTGTCCCCACAGACACCAGTTTTGGCATCATGTGCTGTGGAGCAGTCTCATGCATAGGCATAAGAGTAGGGAGGCAGCCTGAGCCAGGCAGAGCTGGTCCAGTGGGGATCCAACCATCCACCTCTGTGAGCCTGGTCACTTCATCCTGCTCCTGGGATAAAGTGGGGAAGTCCACAGCAGGCTGCACTGGCAAGAAGCACCTCTCTATGGATCTGCCACTCCCTGAGACTTCCACAAAGTGACAATGTTTGGAATGGTTTTATGCCCTGACCAACTGGGAAATGGATAGGGACATATCTGGTTGCCCCTCGGCAGCCAGAGGATGGTCCTGCACAACTGACACAGCCTGGCCCTTAGTAAACCCTGTTTTAAAAATAATGGGCGCATCACTTTACTGTTGGGCACCTGCGGCTGTCAGCAGATGCCGCTGATTTAACTGCAACCTGCCGAAAAGGAGCAGGTGGGAGGGTCAGCGAGAAGGCACGTGAGGACCCTCAAGGACAGAAAGGCATGATGGCTCCCGAGGTTTTCAGAGAAGACGCTACGAGAAAAGGCATTGGTGGTACAACTCCATGAGCACCAGGTGTGCACAGCAGTAGTGCATCGACAACTCCCTCCTGTTAGAAGAAGAAGCCTTGGTGCCTGGGTACGCAGTGTGCCTGGCCCCGCTCCTCCCTGCCCTCCATCTCTTCCCCTTTCACTCAACTCCCTCCATCCCCTCGTCCTCCTCCCAGGCACAACCACAGCTGCTTCCCTTCCAGACCCTTTCTCAGGACTCAGGGGGGCTCCAGCACTTTTCTCCAATGGCAGCCCCCCAGAGCAGGGCTGCAGCCTGGTGGTCCCTCACGCCCCACACCTGCAGCACCAGGAGCTGCACGTGTCCCAGACACCCACCCCACACTTGGCTGTTTCAGCACACCAAGGAAGCCCCTCTTTCCCGGCTCAGCTTCCCAGGACGTGTACGCTACCATGGTCATGTCCTGTGCAGAGGAGCTGGGGACTCGCCTACATGATGGAGCAGGTGAAGCCACAGCACTCCTTGAGCAGGGTGAGGCCCGTTTTGGTCATGTATGGTGCAGAGGTTTGCTGCCCCCTGGAAGTCATTTTCTTCTCTTTGACAGGAGCTACGGAAAGAAGAATCAATGTCTACCTAATGACAAGAGCACAGGCCCATCGCTGCTTCTTAGAGCTCCTTTCAGGGCTAATATGCTGACCCTCTTCTGACCCACAGCTGGGCATGAACTTCTGCATCCAGGAGACACATCACCATGTGTGCTACAGGCACAGGGACCCTGGGCTGGAAATGCCTCCCACTGCACTGGGGAGGTGTTCCTCCAGCAATGATGGAGGCACAGGGAAGAGGGTAGGCATCAGAGGCCATGAAGAAAGGAGGACTGGATGGATACCACAACTTGTGACCTTAGCTAATGGTGTGATGAAATGTAAGGAGCTGGTTGGAAAGGGTCAGATGAAGTACATCAACCATAAAAAGACACCTACCCATCTACATTCTCATAGGACATGCTGGCTGGGAAATGCCAAGAGGGAAATGGAAGCTTAACATCTGTACCACTTTGGGATGTTTCCACAATGTGATCTCAAGCACCAGCAGCCCCCAGTTGCAATTTCCCCACACCCTCCTCCAGCAACAGATGGCCTCCAAGTAAGCTAGCCCCATGCAGAGCAACAAAATCTTGGGTACAAAGTCCTTAGGAAAGGGGAGAAACTGCCAGGAAGGTTCAATGCAAGGAATAAATCCCATCAACCACCTACTTGCTTTCTGGAGGTAGCTTTTGGAGAGCTTACTTTGCAGGAACTCTGCCATTTCCTTGTCTTCTTCTCTTTCCCTGTGACAAAGAGATTGGTTAGCACTCAGGAAAGGAGCAGCAAGGCATTCAGGACCATCTGGCAAGGCATGATACAGATCAGAGGACAGACTGCACTCTCCACAGTGCAAAGAATGAATTGCACCCAGCTACCTGAGCCTCTCAAACTCCACATCGTCCACCAGGAAGTCCCGCGTTTCCACAAGCTTGTGTATCTGTTGTACCAGCTCCTCTTCCCTCTGCTTCTCCTCGTTGGACTTCTCATTCTCTGCAGCACAAGGAACACAGTTAAGACATCAACAGCGGCCATCCTATTCATGCTAAGGCCAAGCTTGCTCTGCTTCTGCTTGACCTGGGAGCAGATGTGAGAGTCGGGGTAAAAGCCAACCCAAAGTAAGCACCTGGACCCAGATACAGGCTACTGAATAAGCAACCTCATCCCAAACCACCCTGGCTGGGAGGAGACAGCTCTGGTGTCATCAAATTTCGAATATTCAGTTTCTCCCCCAAAATTTCATGGGGCTGAGCACTGCATGATGCAACTCTACCCTTCAACAAGGTGACTGCTCTTGTGGAAGATGACCGCAGCTCCCCTGCGGTCTTCACCCTGCACTGCTGAAGAGGCTGCGTACTGGGTCTCAACGAGCTCAGAAATGTCAGACTCAGATGTCATCCTTTGGTCAAGATGTGCTTAACCTGCATTTCCCGTGCCAGTACATCCAACCAGTCTCAGCTTGGCCCTGAGCTGGGTAGGGGTCCAGAGACCTCTGAGCCAGGTCCTCCATGCGGCTGAGAAACCAGCCAGGGGTTCAGGTGCGTAGGGAATTATCAATAATCCCAGATGCGTTAGGAACACCTCACACCACCATTTATCCCATACATACAGAGACATGAAAACCAATGTGATCCACTGGGTTTTCTAGCCTTATTCCCTTGCTGAACACGGTCCCAGTGATCTCATCATCTACATCTGACTTGTCAAACCACTGACAGCCCCATTCCCACTCCAGCAACAAGGATGACCACAACTGTCTGACAGGCTATATTGAATGTGTTATCCTGGGTTGTCACCTGAACCCTTAGAGTGACTTACCTTGAGCACAGTGGGACCCACTGGTGTCACAGTTGGGCAGTGAGTTAGAGAAGACCTGAAAACTCTCACATCTTATGAAGTCGTGTCTTATATAAATTGGTACATGATGGTTAAGTGGGATACATGAAGATGATTGAGATAGGGCTAAGGATTGTTAGACATAAATGGAGAGCTACCTTAGGTGGAAACTATGACTGTCTGTGCTGCAGCTATTTAATACCATTTCTGAATTCAGCATCCAGCTCCAAAATCAATCTAGCGCAGGACGGATCAATCTCCAGCCTTCCTTCAGCTAAATAAAAATGCAGTGAAATTCACAGTATGGAGCAAACCCTGCCGGCTGGGTCTCAGCAGTTACCTAAACTATGTATTGATTTGTAGTTTAAAGTCTGCTATATATTGATCAGAGGTGCCGCTGCAGGAGTCTGAGTAGGAGGAACTTCTCATAATCATCACGTTGTTAGAAACATCCCCAGCAAACAAAGGTTTCTCCTACAGTTGTGGTCTTGTGCAGGGAGAGAGCTTGAGCTTCCTGGCAGAGAAA
Organism: Vanellus vanellus; assembly: GCF_965231255.1. NCBI lineage: Eukaryota > Metazoa > Chordata > Aves > Charadriiformes > Charadriidae > Vanellus > Vanellus vanellus. The sequence continues at coordinate 3,151,751 of NC_138922.1, forward strand.
GCTGATCTGGACTGAGGTCTGGGCCACAGCTGCTGGTATTCTACCATGAGGAGTTAATGCAAAGTCGCCTGGCCATGGGCACTGTCTCTGTGCAGCAGCTCCCACCTGTCTGGTGGGAACAGGACCACTTTATGGTGTCGGTTGGATGCCATACAAATCAGAAACATCAGGCTGTACGCAAACACGCCAGCTCTTTGGAGTTAATTAACAATCTGCATTCCCGAGCTAGAGCATGTCAGAGTTAACATACCTGCTGTGTAAACACTGCACCTTTTTTTTTTCCAACTTGCTGATGTCAGAGTCCATCATGACCACGATATCTCTCTGAATTATTAAAGGCACCTTGGTCTGGTGAGATTTCAAGCCACAGGTCTGACTGAGCTCTGAGTAAGCACTGACGTGCTTGAATCTTTATCCGAACCGAAGTTCAACGCCCATTTTTACGAATGAGCTACTGCTATAGTCTCACAAGACCAACGATTTGCAGGATTTTTCCAGCAGAGCCTGATTTGAGCCAAGTTATAAAGAAGACAAAAAGAGCATCCCTGATGCAAACAGCATTTCTGCCCTCAGCTGAATCTGGAAGTGCTGAAAAGGATAGAAATGAAAAACCAAAGCAGATGAAGGAAATCCAGCCACATTTCTCACGCTTCAGAAACCAGTGTTTACCTCTGGTCCTGAGCCATCATTTAGGTCATCTTGTTTTATGAACTAGAAGGTGTTTGAATTAAAAGCCCACATGAGATTTGGGTTTACGTTTTGCAAGCAGCTCCCGTTTTTATGACAGAATCCTCCCCTCCCCTGCCTGAACCTCCCTCTGGATGCACCCAGGCTGTATTAAACTCATCAAGACCTGCATATTAAGCAGCAGTTGGGCTCTAACTGTGTGCTGGTGATTCACAAACACACACAGCGTAGCGGAACTATGGCATTAGGAAGGGTCAAGGTTTCCTGCCACCCTTGGCTTTGAGATAACCTTGGGTACGGAACCGATGAGCTGAGCTGCTGCTCTGGGAAACAGATGTGCACAGCTGTTCTCTCGTCTGCATCCAGGCATCGCCCCCTGCTACACATTCATTGCTCTCGGCGAGTGCAGCATCTTCAGAGAGATACTCGTGGTGGTCCAGATCTTAATGCTTGGATGGGTACCAATAAGCAGGGATATGTTTCCCATCCAGTTCCAAAAATACACGTAAAGTCCTTAGTGGGGCTGAATGAGGATGTCCTAGGAGAAGGCACAGCCTTATGAACAATGATGGACACAGCTTGTGGGGAAGCCTTTCTTGCTTGTTCTCATTCAAATCCTGAGCTGTTTGGCGTGTGCATTCATTTGAATACTTTGGCTGAGGGGGGGCATTTAGAAAAACAAAGTTTGGCCTTTCCTGGACTGTGAAGGGTCAAGGGTGGCTTTGGCTGCGACAGGCACACGGAGGGTCACTGGTCATGGTAAGGAGGGGGACAAAAGTGGCATTTCCTTCCAGCTGAAGTTTTCACATATGTTCCCCTGGACTGTTTGCCTCTTTTCAACATCCCGAATGGTGAATTCACCTAAATCGGGGACATCGCTGAACCCCTTTGGCATGACATCCCCTTAGCACCCATTCTACCCTGGCGGCAAGCAGGAACCCTTCCCTGGCAGCTGCTGCCATCTGCCCCATCACTGACACGCATTTCTGACATGGCCACAGCAAGAATCGTTTTTCATGTATTTTACATGAAAATACATGTTATTTCATGTTATTTACATATAAATACATGTTTTTCATATACTTGAGGCCATCTTCCCTCCTGCTGCCTCCAAAGGGAGCCCTCCATGGTGTGCTCTGACAACATCCCCTGCTCGTCCTCTGAACTCATTTGAGAATCCTCCTTAGCGTGCGTGGCAGGTCCCACTGTGTCAGCATTCACTGCCACCTCACTCAACTCCTGCCCTCCTCCTATACGAGACCTCTTCCTCAAAAGACTCACGTTTTTTCTCCTTTTCTGTTTCCTCTGCCTTTCAGCCCAGGCCGGGACAAGGACTCCCCAGCAGCAAGCAGCGAAGCTCCCAAGAAAGATCTCAGCTCAGACCCAAGAAGTCACACTTCTTGATGCTCACGCACCACCTGCAGCAGCAGTGTCTCTGAGAGCATCCCGGGCTGGGAGCCGTTCAAGAGCTTCTCGTATACCATGGAAACCTTTCTGCTGATGGCAGCGGCAGGGTGCAGCTCTCTGAACCTTTACAAAGCCTCACCTGGAAGGGCTATGAGTTGTTGAAGCTCTTTTTTCAGCCGGCTGATTTCTTTGCAAAGCTGAATGTCATCCATCCTGCAAAGAGACAGATGAAACCACTGAGGGAAAGACTGGGAGAGAAAAGGTTCAAAAACTCCAGAGCAACACCCAACCAACGCTGGAAGGCGATGCGCTCAGCACCCGCGGCGGGGGGCACAGATTTACCTGCCTGCCCGTGGGAAACTGCAGCCCACTTTATCCAGCTTTTGTTGGAGCTACACGGGTTGTATCACTGGTTGTTGGCAAAGAAAAGGATTCATTGCTCTAATGACAATGAAGCCTTATTAAAACCTGGCACATCCACCATGCAATAGCAGCTGTGTTTCTCCTTCTCTTCAAAAATAATCCCCAAACAGCAAAATCCGGAAACAAAGGGAAGCTGCTGCCACATAAAAAGACCTGACATTTTCACGCTGCCTTTCTGCAGAATTGAAAAAAGGTAGAAAAATGAAACACAACAGAGGGGGAAGGTGTGCAAACTTTGCAGGGGTCCACTGAGAAACAAGGTCATTTCAACTGGAGAAAAGGACCCTGCCGAAGCCACAGGCAATGAAAGAATCTCTGGCTCAAACCACACGACAGCAGCAAAACACCGATCAGGACGGGCTCAACTCAAATGTCAGTGGCAACTGCTGATGGAGTGGAGGGAGGATGCATGGCCCTGTCTGTGCCGGAGGCAGTTCGATGACGTCTCAGAAGCACCACAGACACTCATCCCCTCCATGGGAGTACTGGCTCAAACGCTGCTCGCTGCTCACTAGGGCTGGCAGAGAAGACTTAACCCTTAATTTATTTATTGATTTGTTTTTAAAAATCACACGCCTATGCCCTCACTAAAACCCTGCTTGGACAGGACCAAGGAATGATGGTGTCTGGCCATGAGGAGCATCACCGCTTCAGTTTGAAGAGTTTTATACACTCATCCGAGGTGAGGGAAACCCCAAGAGCAGACAGTGCTCACGGCTGAGACCTCCCTCTACCACGAACCAAGCCATCCTTGAGGATCTCCCCTGGGTAGGTGACACACCGAAGATGAGGCAAGTCACAACTGCAATAGCCCCCAGTGCTGCCTCTGGTCTGCAGGCCATGCTCCCCACCTCCTGACCTCTCTCATGCCAGCAGCCTCTTGGCTTTAGAGACCTCTTTGCTTTGCTCTTTAGGCCTTTTTCCTCAAAGTCCTCCTGCTTTCTGCCAGCAACTCATACACACAGTGACCCAAGGGCTGCCCAGCCCTGTCTGCCCTTCCAGCAGTCTCTAAGGTTGCATCAGCCTAGGGCCAACCTTGGCCAGCCACATCTCCAACCAAAGCATAACAAGACCAACCCATCTGACACTTTTCCTTCTGCTCTGAGCCCTCCCTGGGCTCCTTACACATAATCCCTCACTGGGAAGATTAGGAAAAGCCTAATGCTGCTCTGACGTGGCATCCCGAGCCTTGGCACAGTCCAGCCAACCAGCAGCTGGTGAAGCACCATTTCCTTGGCATTAAGGTACCTTGGAATTCAAGTCCCTCATCAGGGATTTTGGCTGTTGGCTCATTTAAGAAGAGTTTTTACAAGCCCCCACAAAAGCTATGTCTTGGCAGTACTCTGTGAAGTGCCACCCTGTGGCAATGCGCGGAATCTCCTGATCAGGGTTTGACAGTTGAGCTGGGATTTGGGAAGCTTCTCTCCTTTCTCCAGGCTTACCTTGGCATGGGTGAGCCATCCTGGCCAGACCATCCAGCATCTTCCGACTTCTGTTACCTGGCCTGAAGCTAGAAGAAAGTGTCTCCATCCAAAATCCAGCCCCAAATTTTCCATGCTTCCATGGCCCCAGAAACAGAAATTGCTCAATTGGTGCATCCACGAAGCAACTCCTTCATTGACACATCAGTCCTCACACTCTTGATACACATCCTCCAGGAGCTTGGAGACAGCAACAGCACCAGAAGCCCCATGGCAGAGGGGCTGGGGTCAGGCAGCACATTCAGATGGTGCTGAGTAGCTCCACCAGCAGAAAAGGGGGTTCCCATCATCACCCTGAGGTAGATGTGGACACCTGTCCAGGACCATTTCCTTATGACAGTGCAACTAACCCACTGATATCTCAGAAACACCCGTATCTAAGGTGTTCCTAGACCTTAGAGACTTGTGACTGCAGCCCTGAATGTTTTAGACAACAGATGTGGGTGCTGAACCATGAGCAGTTTGTGCTGGGAAAACACCTGGTGGCACAAACCTCTCAGCTGGATACCAGATGTGTCCATATGGAATTTGGCCCTGCGCTGCCCTGTGCATGATGCCTTGACTACACGGCGTGGGGAGCGTTTGCCCCCATTAAACATCATGTTCACTGAGCAGTTCCGTGATGAAGCTGATAAGCACCAACACCACAGGGCACAGTGGTCAACCTGTCTGGACTGAGCCTCCAAGAGGAGCAGCATATCCAAACGTTGACTGTGAGGAATCAGACAATCCGTTTTGCACCTAGACAGAAGCACCATACATCCTCCTAAGTCCTAGCAAGCACCCCAGCATCTTAGCATGAGCTTCCCAAGGTTGTCCAAGCCTTCGATGCAGAAGGACTCCTTGGACACTTTGCAGGGCACATGGGAAATTGTCCAACCTGGAAGAGGACAGCTGAAGTTTCTAGCAAGCTCCATGGCCGTGAGTGACGAGAAACCCTAACACACGATCTGTGTCTACAGGTAATACATGATTGACTTCTGTGTGGGTGCCACCTTGAACAGATGTGCCTTTGGTTCCCTTTGAAGAGTTGCGTTACTAAAAGCCCTGTCTGCATCTTCAATAATCCTGCTGGTCCTTCCACTGAGTCATGACGTCCACGCCTTCTGGGATGAGTCACATTTGCTGGAGCTACTTGAAGATGCATCTTTGTCAGCTGAACAGAGGACATCAGAAAAATTAATAAGGGAAGGGAAAATAAACAGACTGACGAAGAGGGACTTTGCAAGATATTGCTGTAGGAGGAGATCATCTCAGGCGGAGGAGAGGACTTCCTCTTGGCTCCGTCAGATTTTTGCTCTGTCTGACAGTGTCTTCATTTGTTTGTACACCACACTGAACAGGTCCACCAATGCCAATGTCTGGGAGCTGCACGTGGAGAACAGGGAGGTCCATTTGTCCTTTCATTGCCTGCTCATAGTCCTATGGTGGTTAAGCCCTGAGCTTGCACAAAGAGCACCGGTGGGGAGGTCTGCACGGGACACATGGGCAATGGGCTGATCGCTAGCGATACACTTGTTAAAATTAAAATAAACAATCAAATGATAAGTGAAATATTATTAAAAATAAATTGGAATTTAATTCTGTAAAAACTGATAATGAGAATAATAAATGGGCAATAATAAAAAATCTCATTTCAATAAAACTTGGGCGAGATTGCAAAGACAAGCACCCAGGAGGCTGCTGCCGGAGCTGAGATTACTTCTGCCCCCAGTGATAAAACGTATTGCAGCGTCAGCCGTAACCATGCAACCCCGGTCTGGCCCCGGGGTGCAGATCAGAGCTCCGAGCAGGTGAGGTGCAGAGCTGAACCTCCCAGAGGAATTTCAGACCTTTCTTTTTGCCCTATAAAAGGAGAAATATTGGGAGCTTCGTCGTCATCCACAGTACAGATGTCTCAGAAATGTTGGAACATTTTAGTTTGACATTTCCAACAAGAAGAAAACACTGATCGCTATCAACTGACCAGATGGGCCACTCCTCTGTTTGGCAGCACATCAGCGGAGATGTCCATCCGAGCCTGAAAATTACATTTTTCTCCCCGTATTGGGAAAAAAAGTCCCTTTCAGCCCCAGGTCCCCAAACTTTTTAACCCTGTTCTGCCGAACCCAGGTCTAGGGATCCCTCTTCTCCTGCAGCGATGTCCAGGGAAGCCTTTTCCTGCCTTGCAGGGCCGCGCTCCTCCCCGCTGCTGCTCTCCGATGCTTGAGTTCCCCATGACCCCTCCAAACCACTCAGACATGTAACCCTGGCGTTTCCAACTTCCAAGTGATCACTTCTGCAGCCGTGCCCACCCCAGTACGCAGTTTCTGTAGGTGATTTCCTTTCGTTTTCCAAGGGCAAGCCAAGGAAGAAAACAAATAAAGGGATAAGAAAAAGCAAGAGATGTGAGTTTTTGACAGCACCTGTGAGATTTAGGTACCGGTTGCCATGGAAAGCGTTTAAAAACTACACTTTTTATGATTTCCAAAAATCCTTTTCAACAATATATTCAAGGGGAACTGTGCCTCAAAGAGGTCATCACTCCAAATCTGAGCCTCTAAACCGCCGTCCAGCTCAAAGCTTTCCCAGACAGCAGATTTACACAGGCATTTCTGGGCTTTGGTGATGCCTGTAGTGCGGGTACCAGCGGGGACCCAGACACATTAAAAAAAGCAGCATATTGAATGCTGCAGCCCAATAAATATGATTTTTGCCATTGCCAGCAAAAGATCCCAGGCTTTGTGTTGACCTGACAGCGTGGGATCTCAGGATTGGGCTGACTACAGCAATTTACTGGTATTAAAAAGCTTAATCCACCCAGACTATGAATGCCAGTCAGTCCTTTTCCTCCCAGACCATAAAATCGCCTGATATATCCAGGGGAAATTCTCTTTAGCACCCAAAGTGCTGGTTAGTACCACTGCAACACAGGGACTATTTGATTGCCTTAAATATGAAAGGCCAACAGATTTTTACCCCAAAACTGCTTTGATTATTGAAATGGTCCCTCCTCATCTGGCTGCAAAGACGGTGGGGAGCAGGATGCTGTGTGGAGACGGGCATCAGGCACCAATGCTGGTCCAGCCCCAAGGCCAATCCAGCCCCAGATGTGTCCTGACGCCCCTCAGCAGCGAGGGGGTGGAGGAGAAAAGGAGGAGCTGGGAGGATGCATAAAACTTCAATACAGGGAGAGTAAACTGCGATCGTGTGGCTGTCCACCAGCCAGAGTTCTGCGTGCTGGAGCAACGCGATCTCTCCAGAGAGCAGCATGAGCCACCAAACCTCAGGTCCCTTCCCAAGCCCAGCCCAAGCGTCGTGTGCCGAGGAAGAGTATGGACCTGCTGGGAAAACGGGGCGCCTGTGGTTGAATATGGAAACATTTAGTGTAGTTAAACCTGTGTCATACCCTCTCTCTGCATGGAAATAGGCTGGCTCACATCACCACAGCATCGGTGGCAGCTTTGTAACCTGCTCAAACCCCTTCCGAGAGCAAAGCCAGAGCAGCGGGAGAGGCTGCGCTTCCAGGCGGAAAACGAGGTGGAAAGTGACCTCAGCTCTGCTCATCCCCAGGGAAGATCCGTGTTTGATCAGGCAGGGAGAAGATGCTAGGGTGACCCTGAGAAGGGGGGACAGCATGGGAGGTACTCACATGTACCGCAGCTCGGACTCCCTCCTCACCAGGATCTCCCTGATCCTCTCGATTTTGAAGAGCTCCCCTTCAATGTCGTCGATGGTGGTGGTGGAGTCGGCCATGGAAACAATCTCGTCCTCTGCAAAAGAAACGGGAGCCACGTTAGTCAGCAGGAGACGTTAAACCCATGCTGAGGACAACAGGGACCAAAGGGCTGTCATGGGGACCCCCCTGCAAACACCAGACCAGCACAACCACTAACCCTGCTGGGTGTTGCAAGAGGAGACAGCCCAACGGGCACATGGAAAGGCATTGACACAGGCAAGGGCATTGAGCTGCCCGTGACTGTGTTTTGCCTCTATTTATGCTTTCTCCAGGCTGGGCACTGGAGCAGGTCTGCTCATTGCTGCGTTACCATCAAAGCCAGCTCGGCTGGCTGAGCGCAGCTCCAAGCACGCATGCAATATGTATGAAGTCTCTGCATGAAAGAGGACCTCAGAGGCCAGCAGGCCACCTCATCTGAGCTTGCAGCTCTCTGAGCCTCAGAAATGAGCATTATTTTGCCTCTGCTGAACAGCAAGAGGCCAAGGGAGCTAAAAACTGCTGGAGGGAAGGACAGGAATATCTCTTCCTTTTTCCAGAACCACATAAGCCTCAGGGATCTCCAGCACATGGACAGACACCCAGAGACGTGAGCCTGTCCTCCAGTATCGTAGAATCATAGACTGGTTTGGGTTGGAAGGGACCTTTAAAGGCCATCTAGTCCAACCCCCTGCCATGAGCAGGGACACCTTCAACTAGATCAGGTTGCTCAGAGCCCCGTCCAACCTGACCTGGAATGCTTCCAGGGATGGGGCATCCACCACCTCTCTGGGCAACCTGGGCCAGCGTAAAAAATTTCTTCCTTATATCTCATCTAATTCTTTTAGTTTAAAACCATGACCCCTTCTCCTACCACAACAGGCCCTGCTAAAAACTTTGTCCCCAGTATGTCCCAGGATGGAACGCTGGGCCCATATAGCACAGAGGGGCCTCCTAAGGAGTCGTGGAGGTGAAGGTCCCATAGCTGGTCCCTTTCCATCCCAGGCTGGATGAAGACACCCCATGCTTCCCAACCCACAAGAGGAAAAAGCCCCTGTGGTACCCAGCAGGCCAGTTCAGCTTCCTCATCCTCTGGAGTACTGAGCATCACCTCTATAACCCATTTGGGGAAACTGAGGCAGGGAAAGGGGATGTCACTTGCTCAGGGCAAGAGGCAAAAGCCTCACAGCAAAATGCGGGGAAAAGGGGCTGTAATGTATATTTTAGAAGAGCACAGTGGCAAGGCCAGGGAATGATGGGACAAGAGACCAGCAACCTCCATCCGTTGCTCTGGCCACCGGCTCTCCCTCACCGCCCCCCAGATTACACACATGCCCCTCTGATGTCCCACTGGTTTGCACAAGGCTGTCGCACTGATTTGCACCAGGATGCTGATTCAAACAGTGCCTGCCAGCCTGCACGTCCCACGGCGGCTCCCAGCCCGTTTTATGGGGACAGCTGAGGGACAGTCAGCTCCTGCCTGCCAGCCTGGTCTGGCTCTCACAGACACATCACAGCTCGTTATCAGTGACACGCAGCAGCACATTTATCACACGCGGGCTAATCTGGCTGTCCTGTGATGTACTCACAGCACGGGTTGGGGAGAGGGGGGTCAGCAGCTACAGCAAAGCCAGGCTATGAGAAAATATAAAAAATTACATACATCAGGGGCATATTCTGCTTCCTTTGAATTTCCACGGGACACATCTCTCCAAGATTTGGCCTTCTGGCAGCCTAGGGACATTATCCATATAAGGAGAGGGAAAAGCCCAGCCAAGGAGCACCAGCTCCGGGAGCAGGATTTTCCGGGCAGCCGAGGTCTGGGAACTGCAGATGTCAGAGCTGGAGCGTGCGGTTGGGGATCCCAAACGGGACCCAGGCCAGTGCTGAGGGTTACAGGGCAGGGAGGCATTAAGGCACAAGGCAAAACACTCTGCACTCACTGGTCCTCCACCCGTCACGTAAAACTGCTTGAGAAATCATTCTCAGTGAGGCACCTTTCCAAGGCTGCTGGCAGAAAAGGTTTAATAGTGGAAATGTGAGTGGTTTGGGTTAGCGTGACTGGTTTGGAGAACAGTTTTCTGCTGTTTCTGTCTTAGAAACTCATGAGGACTCCTTGGAGATTATCTCCTTCTTCCCCTCACCACAGAGGCTGCATTCAGCCAATGCCATCCTGCTGAATCCTCCACCGTCCCCCATTCTAAGCTGTCAGGATGCTCTCGGGGACCAGTGCCTGCTCAGGACAGACCGAAAAATACATGGGTTGGGTGAGGGCGTGGGGTTGGATGCACTGCCCTCCATCAGCTCTTGCTCAATGCCTCTGCTGCAAATTTGCACCGAAACCCTCCCGGAGCTTTGTTTCTATGGGCCTGAAAGGGGTTGCTAGGGGACCGGACTGTGGTTGCTACAGGACCTGGATGTGGTTGCTACAAGATCGGGATGTGGTTGCTAGGGGACCACACTGCGGTTGCTAGGGGACCGGGATGCCGAAGTCCCTCATCCCAAGCATCCTGCTGCTTTGCCACCCCAGAGCTCCTCTTGCCGCACCCACACCCAGCACCGCCGAGGCGCCGAAGCCACGCGCTGGGGACAGGCAGCGTCTCCCTGTAGATGACAGGGGGCACGCAGGTGATGACACACGTGAAGGCGCAGACGGTACAGCCAGTGCGTGCTTGTAGGCAGCCATTCCCTGGGGTTCGGCTGTACTTCAGCGCAGCTCGAGACCCGTCAGGAAAAAGCTGCACTGCTCTAAGTGTCGCTTCCGTGACTAGGCTGTAACGACAAGGCTGATTACAGATGCACCAATAAACAAAAATAGGAGCTTACTGCAGCCTTCATTAGCCAAGGACAAACCTAATCATCCCTAGGAGCACAGGGGTGGGTCTGGGGGAGGGGGACTCACTCCTGGCCTGGGTGGGTGGGTGAACAACTCAGAATATCTTTGATCACTGGTGGCACAAGTATTCAGCTGAGGTTATCAGCCAGCTGTTTCCCCGTGGGCGAGTGCAAGGGTTTGAAACGGGCGTCAGCATCGCTTCTTCTCCCTTCTCATCTCCGAACCTCATTAGCAGAAGCCATCCCAGACGGGAGAGGTGAATCCTCGCCTGTGTACATGAAGGGAGGAGGTGGCAGTGCTGCTTTGCTCTCCCCTGTTGTGGCAGGAGGCTGGGACATAATCTCAGCCCGTAGGCAGCTACCCACAGGAAGGAGAAAGCTCCTGGCTCAGCTCTGGGTGGGTTCCCATCAGAGGCAGGGAATATGGTGTGGCTGGGACCACCCTGCCCAAAAGGAGCTGCCCTCACGCATTCCCCCGAAGTCACCTTTCTGTAGGACACTTCCCAGCAGCCTCCTGTGAAATGGGGACAGCAGACAGGTCTACACCACACAGCAGATCAACAGCTGCAGGACTCGAGCTGGAAGCTCCTCAGCCTTTGGCCGTGCCTTTGGGTGGTGTGGTTGGGGTCATGGGCATTCTGTGTCACTCAGGCAAGACGTGTCCTCAGGCGTGCCAGGGAACTGCTCACCAAAGCAGTGAGTCCTACACAAGAAGCTCTAAGAGAAGAGCCGTGTGCCTGGAGCTGCTTAATTCAGGCCAGAAGCAGAAGGGAGAAGTCCCAGGTCACTGCTCCTGCAAAATGAAGCCCATGAACCCTGGGAGGGAGCACCTGGACAAGGGGACAAAGAGCTATGCCTCTGCACCAAAACCATCCACTAAACCTCACGAGAAACCAATGAATCCATACAGGTGACAAATAGGCAGCTGGTAGGATGGGAAGATGAACTTGCTCAGGGACCATCTGCTCAGGACCACAGGTCATCATGCCAAGACCTGAACATCTGGGTGAGGGCAGGGGCTGGAGCATGGGACAGATGGGGAGAGGCTGAGAGAAGCAGGTTGAAGGGTTGTTGAGACACTGGAACAGGGATCAGGGAGGTTGTGGGATACCTCCTGGACAAGGCTGTGAGCAACCTGATCTACTGAGCCTGCTTTGAGCAAGGGGTTGAACACAGTATCTCCAGAGGTCCCTCCCTATCCAAATTCCTCTGCAATTCCATGTAATGAGATCAGTCTGTGACAACCAACTGGGATGTGCGTGGATCTTCCCTGCTAGCTCAAGAGATGCTTTCTGCAGGCAGATACAAGGTGATGCTAAGTTCCCGAATCCCCACAGCTGCAGGCATGGGCCAGATCACAGCTTTCCTGAAATGGTGGTGAGACCAAAGGGCACCGGTGCACCCACGAACCTGTGCGCGATGGCAGCGACACCATACAGCAGTCGCAAATGGCAATGGCAGACACTCCGAGTTCCTGAGGGCTCAAAACCCGGCACATCCTGCAAGCAGACAGCTGGGCAAAAGATTTCCCTGGAGATGGTATCGCCAAAGCTGAGAATGGGTTTCTTACACCCTCCCTATGTGCCCGGCACCAGCGAGGGCGTAAGGCAGGGATGTCAACATTATTAAAGCTGCGATCAAACTCCTGGTCCTGAGTCTCCCTTTGGGGATGGAGAGGAATGACACCCATGATGTGTAGCCCCACTGCCCACGGGTCCCTTTGCTCCTACAGCTGCACATACAACAGTGGAGCCAGATGAAGAAATCAATCCCACGCTGCCCGAGCAGAAGGACCCCCGACTGGCACTATTTCAACCTGGCAAAGGGAATGGCTTCAAGCTCCAACAGGGTAGATTTAGACTGAACATTAGGAAAGAATTTTTCACAGAAAGAGTGGTCGGGCATTGGAATAGACTGCCTGGGGAGGTGGTTGAGTCACCATCCCTGGATGTGTTTAAGAGATGTTTAGATGTGGTGTTGGGGAATATGGTGTAGGGGAGATCTTTGTAGAGTAGGGTAGATGGTTGGACTCGATGATCCCAAGGGTCTCTTCCAACCTAGACAATTCTATGATTCTATGATTCTAAGCACGGAAGGGCAGAAAGCTTCGATTTAAACTTGGAGATGCTCTAATCATCACACACGGCCCAGGGGAAGCAAGTATCGTTAATGAGGAGTATAATAGCCGGAGACTTCCACTCCATATGGCTTTGGTGAAAACATTTAGACAGCCAGCAGCAAGCCTGAGATGAGTCACAGCAGCAACCAGCGCAGGGCTGAGTTTCAAACGATTTACTTCATGATTAAAGTTGGGCAATTGATTGACAGTCCCCCGTGGAGGGGGTCAGAGCTCTTTACTTGGGCTCCATCCCAAGAGGCCTTTAACTCAGCCGTGTGCTTTTCTCTGCCCACAGCATGGGCAGGGGGCATTCAGCCTGTCAAAGTCAGCCCTTGCTCCACAAGCTTGATAACGAGCATGACGATAACCCGCTGCCCGGCTCCAGGGCAGCCTTGCCAGACGAGGTGCTATCCCCACCACCCACACTTCATGGCAGGAGGGATATAAGGCTCCAGGACTGCCAACGCACAGCCGAGCAGGCTGGTCCCGGAGGGCAGGATCACGCTCAGATGGCAGAGATCACAGCTACCGGCAGCCCACAAACCATGGCACTGTTTCCCTGCCAGTGCCCCCTCAAGTAAACCAGGGAGAAACGTGCAGCCTTGGCCCGTTGCAGTCTGGAGGGATCTCCCTGGCTGGGTCTGTGCAGCCCCCGGCACAGCCAGCCCCACTGGGGTCATACACAGCCATAAAAAAGACCAGAGTTCATGGGTGAGGTACCCTGGGATGACTTATGGGGGGTATCACCAGGGGTGTAGCCCCTCCACAAGACCCCGCTGCTGTGTGTACACTCCCCTGGTCACCTCCGGAGCACAAGCAGGGCAAGAGGCTGTGTGTGCTCAGCGCTCCACAGGGTTGGCCTGAGATCATAGAATCATAGGGTTGGAAGGGACCACTGGAGATCATCTAGTCCAACCCCCCTGCCAGAGCAGGGACACCTTAGAGCAGGTTGCACAGGAACGCGTCTAGGCAGGTTTTGAATGTCTCCAGAGATGGAGACTTCACCACCTCCCTGGGCAGCCTGTTCCAGTGTTCTACCACCCTCAAGGTAAAGAAGTTCCTCCTCGTGTTTAGGTGGAACTTCCTATACTCAAGTTTGTACCCGTTACCTCTTGTCCTGTCACTTGGCACCACCGAAAAGAGCCTGGCCCCATCCTCCTGGCACCCACCCTTTAAGTATTTATAAGCATGGATCAGGTCCCCCCTCAACCGTCTTTTTTTCCAGACTAAAGAGACCCAATTCCCTCAGTCTTTCTTCATAAGAGAGGTGTTCCAGTCCCCTAATCATCTTGGTAGCCCTAGACCTTCTGGCATGGTAGCAAACAGCAGAGCAGCATTCGAAAAACAGACACCGTCCATTGCCACCTTCTCGCTCTTCCTGAGGGTCGCCCAGGAGCCGGGAGTTTACAGAACTGCATCGAACCAGCAAACGTCGCAGCCACCACAACCCTGCCTGCAGCCACCCGAGGGGGGATGGACGCCCGGGCCATTCCCAGCACCCTGAGTCCAGCAAGTGTTTGACCCTTCCCTTGGACCACCCTGATGTCACCCAGCAGCTGGGAGCAGTGGATCCAAGTGATGAAAGTGCTCAGATCCCCCAAGGGCAGGGTGTCCATGTAGACACTCTGCCCAGGCAAGGGAGGTGGAAGGGGAGGATACCATGCTGAAAGGCACAAAGGAGAAGGACTGAAACTTCAGGCAGCTCACCGAGGAGCTGAACAGCTTCACAGGCAGCACCCTCACCCAGTAGTGCCAAGCAGGATGATGGAGTTTGCTCCATCCCTCCTTCTCCGCCTTTCCAGCCGCCTGTCCCTATCCTGCTGGGTGCAAAGGGGAGCAGAAAGCGATGGGGAAGGGGAGAGGCTGGAGGCATGGCATGGCAGAGGGGCTGCAGGAGCCTCCCCTCCCCAGGATGTTGCCCGCAGCCCCGCATCGGGCCCCTTCCTCCCGCCCCACGGCTGGGAACTCTGGCCTGGACAATCCCCCTGGGGCGGTGTCGTCCCCTCCCCCTCCTCCCCCCCCCCCCCCCCGGCTCTGCCCACCCTGTTTCATACTGGAGGAACTGGTCAGGCAGGGGAAAAGGCGGCGAAGGACAGGGCGGGAACCCCATTCTGCCGGTCACAGCCGGGCATGACAGCACCGCGGCTCCGTGTGCCTCCGGGCAGCGTCAGCCGGATGGCGGGCTCCATCCCCCCTTCCACCGGTTCCTTCCCTCCATCCTTCCTCCCCTCCGGCCATCCCTCCTCCCATCCAGTGCCTTCTCTCCGTCCTTCCTCTCCTCCACCCATCCCTTCCCTCCTTCCATTCGCTCCTCTCCCCCACCCCCCCTTCCCTCCCTCCATCCCCCCCTCCATCCGTCCTTCCCCCCCCCCACCCCCCCATCCCTCCTGCCCCACTCCGATGTCCGCGGCGCGGGGGCTCCGGCTGTGCCGGTACCGGTACGGGCAACACCCGCGGGGCCCCGTTGGGTGGATGAAGCCGCCGGTTTCCCCGCCAGCTCATGGAGCTCGGGGGGACGGGGGGTCCCGGAGCAACCGGGATGGGGGCTGGGGCGGGGCTCGGGGGGGGGGGGGGGTAGGGAAGGAAGTTTGGGTCGGGCAGCGCCGTCCCCGTCCCGGTGCCGCCGTGCTCACCTGGCCCCGCGCCGGGGGGCGGCCACCGGGTGGACTCCAGCGATCCGTACCGGGGGGGGGTCCGGCTCCCCTCCATGCCGCAGCTCTGCCCGCTCCGCTCCGCGCTCTCCGCTCCGCTCCGCCGGGGCGGGCGGGGGCTCCCGCGCCCCGCGCCCTCTGCCGGCCGCCGCCCCCCGCACCGCCCCCCCCCCCCCCCCCCGCTCCCCCCGGACACCCCCCCCCTTCCCCGGATCCCCCCCTACAGCGTCCCCCCGGTTATTGCCCCGGGGCTCGGCCGGCTCGGCTCCCCCCCCCCTCCCCCCTTTAGCCCAGACCTGCACCGCCCGCAATTCTCCCCAAAACCGCAGCAATAAAAGCGTGAAAAATAAAAGCGGCCCCTCCTGGCACAGAGGGTGAATGGGGCAAAACGCGTCCTGGGGGGTACGCTCGGGGGGGCACAGGCGTTGCTTCTGTGAGTAGAGAACCGGGTTTTGCAGAGCCTGTGTGGGACATGGGGTGTGCTGGGGGGTGAAGCACGGCGTTAAACAGACACCCCACCCCACCCCCCCCCCCCAAAGACACAGATTGATAGAACGGTTAGAGTTGGAAGGGATCTTAAAGATCATCCAGTTCCAACCTCCCCTGCCCTGGGCAGGGACACCTCCCCCCAGCCCAGGTTGCTCCAAGCCCCGTCCAACCCGGCCTTGAACACCTCCAGGGATGGGGCAGCCACAGCTTCTCGGGGCAGCTGCACTTTCCAGCCCAGTTCACTTTTCCCTATGGAAAAACACAACAGGAGGGGTTTAAAAAATGCTCAAAGATATCACAGAATCGTATGCATTGGTCTGAAATGCAGAGGTTTGTTGGTAGGACCTTGGCAGCACCCATAGCAGCGGGGATCTCAGCGATGAGCACTGCTCCTCTCCTCTCTCCGGCCGGGCTCTCCTTTGGGACACAGCAATGACCAGTCCCACCATCTTGAAGGTTTGTCCCAACAAACTGGTGCAGGGAAGGCGAGGACAGGGTGTGGATTGTAAACCCTCCCACTCACTCACTGATACCAGAAGGTCTTACTCCACCGAGGATTCCCAACCTGCTGTCCTCTGTGGAGGCCTCAGGAACACGTTCCCCAAAATACACACAGGGGACACACGTCCCCTGCTAGGACACAGTTCTCTGCTAGGACCTGCCCGCAGGTGGCACTGATGTCTCCAGGCTGGCTTTGTGCAAGAGCACAGTTCCAAGGGGAGGGTGAAGCTGGGTGCTGGGACACACCACGTGTGGGAGGGAGCTCAGGGACACCCTCCAGCACATTTTGGGAAGTGCCACACAAAGTCACTGGGCTGGAGAGCAGCAAGGGCGAGGGCAGCGGAGAGGTGAGGGCCAGGCTTGGGGGAGAGCTGTGGGCTTCTGCCCTCTCATGCTGCCACCCAGATGTCTTCCCGCCCGTCTGGCAGCGACATTGCTGGAAGTCGATAGTCAATGCAATAAAATAAGGTATCCGTGCGCACACCAGAGGCACGGCAACAGAAGGGATGGGTCCGGAGGATTGCCCCCTGCAGAGAAATACCAGACTGCAGCATCTGCTATCAGTACACCGCAGCATCCTTGTCTCTCACTGCTCCCCCCAATGAGACAGGCTGCTGAGCTAATCATGGAATATCACAATTGTAGAATGGTTTGGGTTGGAAGGGACCTTCAAGATCACCTAGTTCCAACCCCCCTGCCCTGGGCAGGGACACCTCCCCCCAGCCCAGGTTGCTCCAAGCCCCGTCCAACCTGGCCTCAAACACCTCCAGGGATGGGGCAGCCACAGCTTCTCTGGGCAACCTGTATGACATGTCCTTACTGGAACTGACATAAATCTGAGCAAAATCTTGGAATTCCCATTGCAAAAAACCAGAGAGGAATTGCTAACTTTCGATCTGGTCCAGCGTTTTAAACCAGAACACGTGCAAAGGAGGAGGTGCTTCATTCACTAGGGATAACTGTGGCATATAAACAAAATGAGGAGACAAAGATTAAGAGTCTATGCATAAAAAAAAAAGGCAAAAAAAAAAAAAAGAAGGGACATGGGAGCTGCTGCTCTGAGTTAGAAATGCAGCGGCAGCGTCTGAGAGCCGACGAGCTGTGAGCAGGCACAGCAGCACCTCGCTCCAGCAATCCTCCGAGAACACAGGCGCGACACTCAGACAGGAGCAACACAAAGCCACAAGGCCACGGACATGTGCTGTAACCCACCTCAGAGCTGAAACGGTGTTCTCTTAAAAAATACAGTTTCACGATTTGAATGAATTGTTCAGGAATGCCCCGAGTTTTGTTTCCGAGGCAGCTGGACTATAATTTTAACTCCCAGGCTCACCGTTAGACAGGCACAGCCCAGCTGAGGGACACAGCCACTTCAGGATTTCGTGGTTTGGTTGTTATAATGGGAAAGGTAAGAACAGCCACCAACTGGCTGCTCCTCAGCTCATTAAATGATGAGCTTCTGCCATCACTGTAATTATGAACTCAGGTCTGAAGTGACTCACCTTGTTTTGATTGCTCCACAATGCGGAGAAAATGAACGTGTAAATATTTTAAATCAGTTCTTCAGCCGAATACTCTACAGGATTACTTTCGCCACAAGTAGCCAGATCTGCCGTGGGCTGCAACTTGAATTCGACACATTCTATACGCTCACCTTATTCTTAATGAAAACAGGGGATTAAATCAAACAGGCCCGAGTCATACACACAGTTATGATGCAATTAACGCACGCTATTTGGTCTGCCGCATTGAATGTAATCATTATGCACAAATCCATTTTGCAGAGGTGAATGCAAATCAAGTGCACCACACGGCACAGAGCCGGCGTGCCCCGGGCGGACGGCCTCGCAGGGGAACTCCGTGGCTCTTCCTTCACCCAGGTGGGCTCTACGCGCTCAAACCCACACCTGAGAAGTTTTAATGGGCCTTGAGATGACTTTCCCGCTGGTCTACATGAGAGCAGAGGCACTAGCAGCAACGCTTTCAGGGCACTAGCAGAATATTTCTTAAAAGTGCTAATATTTCCCTGTATACAGTCACTTCTGTGGAAATCAAGCACCTACACAACCGAAAGTACACATACATTATACACAGAACATCATCCCGTACCAAGCAACAGTAACGCAATCTCCCAGGCACTTGAAAGGTGCTGACAATACAAAGAGAATTAAAATGCAGCTCGGAGAACATTAGGATGGACACGGTCATTTGAAGCTCCTCAAAGAAACAACCTGAGGAGGCAACAGCAAACAACCGATATGGCTAAGCCACATTCAACAAATTCAGAGTCTTCAAAAACGCTTCCAAGGTGATGGTCAAAAGGCCCTTCGCTGCCAACTCAGGCGCATCTTGATGACAGAAGGAAGCCGAGTATTTTAATTTGTCACTTGTTGAGAAAGGACCTGAATGCCTGTTCCTGCAGAGGGATGTACATGTCAGAAGAAATGGTTTGGAGTTATTGAATAAGTTTATTTTCCTTAGGATCTGTCAAAAAATCAGGGCCATGTTTCTCAATTCATGCTTTGAATATTAAAATTATTCCAGCATGTGATTGTGTTTCCTGGCTCAAAATTCCTTTTACTGACAATAAAACCCCATGTCAACACAAGCCTATTATTTTCGGTGTTGTAACTACCTCCGTAGTTTTGACCTTTCAACCTGCTTAGAGGTAGAAACATTCCCAAAGTTTCAAAAATGAAGCCGTGTTACCAACTTCCCTGTCTGCTGTACTGGTGAGGTCGTGATCCTGTTCTTGACTTGTCCAAGCAAGATTTCTAAATATTAAAGGTGAAGCAAAGGTTAATTTTAAAGTTGCCTCATATTCACCTCTACATTTAGGTTCACAGTTTTATGGTCTCAACATATCCAATTTAGAGTAAAAAATTGCCCTTAGCCAGAAAACTCATTTATATTACAGCGAAACCGGGCCCCGGGGAGAAACCATGCAGGAAAAAAAATTATCCGTTCCCTGAGAAATGCACAGTCTAAATTAGCAGAGATTCCTTTACATTGGCTCCCTCTTGATAAACGCAGCAATGCCAAGCTGAGAGTGTCGAGAAATTTCAAGACGGATACTTTTTTCCCCCCTGCATTAGTACTACTTAGTGCTTGTGCCAGTAACGGTCAGGAGCTGCCTAATACTTTTAAGAAGTCTATATGGGACCCGTATAGCGAAGACACGGTATCATGCTGTAATCATAATTCACCTAAGACTTCAAATCAGACTCGTAATGTCTTGTCGGTGCTTTAAAGATGAACAAAATCAGAAATACTTCTACTAGCAGCCCAGAAGACAGCACGGCTCGTGCCTTAGAAGCATTATGCCCTGTCATGGAAGACAAAACAATTGAAGAGCTCTTGCTTTTAACATTCAGAACATGCAGAATAATTCCACAGCTCTCAAAAAACCCATCGTCCTCGTGTTTTTGTGAAACTGCAGCTAAATGGACTTACCTAAATGGTCCATATCTACGATTTTGGGAAACAAATCATTGTAAAAATACAAAAACCTCCCTGTGAATTCATCTGGGCAGATTTCACAACAGTCCACAAAGAAACATGCGGCAATTGTTTGCTGAATTATAGAAATCTTTGGAGAACACGGGACAGGATCTTCCCATGCTGATCAGATCCACAAGAGAAATGGACATTTAGAGATCAGTGCCCAGCGAGTTTTACCTAATTTCATATTCTGAAGGTGCCACACTCTTTAAGTCAATTGCTGATGTGAGGTGCACACAGAGCAGCTGAAGGAAACATTTGCAATATCCCATCATAAAATAACTGCGAGAAAGACAGAATCTGCAAATTTAGCTCCCTTATAACTTGGGAACAAAATTTTTAAAAGCAAGATAAGGTGTCTGATGAGGTGAGTTACACAGATCGCAGTTCAGCCGCATCAGCTGTATAGCGAAACTACCTGCAGGACCTGTAAGTCATTTCGCGATAAGCAAAGAGGCCTTTGTCATTTTTTGGCAAATGACGTCTCATCTAATAAAACTGATTTACTTAGATCCTTTGAAACCTCTCACAAAGTACACATACATTGAGCTATGTGAAGTTGAAAATCTAAGAGCTACAAAGACCGTCATTGTGCGGAACGTGTTCCTCAGTGCTAACTATGGTTTGCCTTCTGTGCTCAGTTAAATCAACTTGTATCCAGAGAAGAAGGGGACAGCTCAACTGAGACCCTGGAATGACACCAAGGGGCAAAAAAACCACCCCAAACTATTTCTACGTATAAGCCCCTGAAATTTGCTTAAATTTCACAGTGAAGTAGGCAAACAGTAAAATCTTATGTGATTTTATAATCACTTTTAACCTTACAATTGCTGTTTAAGAATAAAAATTTAAAGAAACAGAAGTATGACATCATTTTTTGGTCAATAGTTGCAAAGTAACGCAAAAATAACCACTGATGTGGTTGGAAATACATCATGAGAATCTATTTTCCCCAAAGGCAGTTTGGTTCTTCTCAGTTAACATCTTCCTAACGGCCTTAGCATGTTCTTACTTCTGCAAGAACAATAAAGCTGTGGTCAGAGCGAAGGAGTCTCACACAGAACAATTCAAGTCCACCTCCTTCCTTCCCCTTTTGGCTTGCAGGGTCTGTGACCACCACAGAAGAAATTGAGTCACTGATGGAGAGCTCACACACAGAAACTGCATAAACCCCGGTGGAAAGTGATTTAACCAAATTTGTGCAATTTCGTCAGCAAATGAGCCCTCTGCCACATCCACTTCCATAGTGGTTTGTAATTCAGAACATATTTCAAACTGTATAAATACGATTCTCCCCTGAGTCAGCACCAAATGTGTTTATTGGATTAATAACTCTTTTTAAAAAAAATCGTATTATGCAAGATTCTCACGCTGAAGCTAAGCTTTGGGCCATACCTTAAATCCTCCCTGCTCGTAGCGGCAGTGGCTGAGCACATCGAACCATCCATGGCCAAACTGACCACAGAGGTGAGAGCCCGGGGGAGTCACACTGCAGCTCTGCCAGACAGCCGTTGTCACCTCTCCACCCCCGTCACAGGAGGGATTGCACCACCGCTTCTCATTTCAAGGTTTTTCTTTGCAAAACTGGAACTACAGCAGCTAGGGCTTTTTTTTTTTTTTTTTTTTTTTTTTCTGAAGCAGATAAAAAGAGCACATATCACCCATTTAATTGGCTTCAAATAAGGGCAGTCACTTCCAGCTACAGAAGCAACCGCGTTTTAAACCATTCCAGCTCTTTCTGCAGCAATCATCTCACAAAAGCACACGTGGCTTTGTGATGTGCTGCTCGCAGTTGTTACTCAAGGCTGAAGTCAGATACAAGTCATTAGAGTTCCTGAGGTATTATATGATAATAAGGCCGGCATAAATTCTTGACACTAAAATTGTTCTCAACTTGAGTTTGAATTCCTGGGAGAAGGTAACGTCTTAATCAAAAGTTCCAGCTATTCTTGGCACGAGCACAATTCTATCTATAGATTCATTCTAGTAGAGTGTTCTGTATGGCATAGTGATTTGTGCCAAGAAAACAGAGAACTAATTGCCCTGAAAGCATTTCATGTACAGATAATTTGGAATCGATGCACACAGACAAAGAGATTATCCTCAGTGGCTTTGCTTTTCCTTCTCTCCAACCACTTTCTACTGAGTCCAGAATGCAGCAGGGTGGCAGGCTGCAATGCCACTTACATATAACATATGCATTTAAAATTATATAAACATATGCATATAAAAAATATACATTTAAATCAATATTCTGCTTTCTGCAGCCAGACTCTGGCTTGTTCTCATGGCTTGTAAAACATTAGGAAGGTGTTACTAAAATCTGTCCCTCTGCAAAGGAATGATGTAGTCGCTTGCCCAATGAAGTACCTAATAAACTGACAGCAGCTTTTGATGGCAGCTGAAAGGGCTGTGAGGCTCAGAGCTTCTCCGCCAGCCCCGTTTAAGGTCTGAAACAGATCTTTTAATGAGATCAGACCACCTATTTTTCGTTTGTAAGCAATCTTACCCATTGAAGAGGTGTTGAAATCTGTGTGCTTTGAAGGTTAAGGCAAGGCAGATAAAGCAGCTTGAGGATCCTTCTGGACTCAGCAGGCCCTGTTCAGGACAGAGATTTAGTTCTAAACAGGAAACGTGAGAAGAGGGCTGCCCTCAAGCCAAACTCACCAGGGGAGGATCACCAGCTTAAACCAGATCACCTCAGCTAGTGCCAGGTTCCTTCTGAAATCGTATCCCACGAATATACCCCCACGGTAATTCCCAGCTCACAGAAGTTACTCAAACCAGGAGGGCAGAGTGCTTCCTGGTCACCCTGAAAGCTGGGTGCCACCTTAGGTAAATAAACACAAGGAAGTCCACAGGCTGCTCTGCTCGATTTGGACAGCCAGCAGGCACTGACTGGAAGCGGACATGGTGGGTTCTTTCTAATAGACGCCGATGCAGAAGCACGCTTAAAGCCCAAAACATGGGAAGACAGACGGTCTGCAGCAAAACCTGATTTTACAAATGACAGCAGAGCAAATGAATCATTTTTTTTATTCACATCCCTTATTCAGCGAAAAGAGTTCACAGACATAGCACCTTGAAAAAGTTTAGTGTGTCATTAGCATTACAATATTTTTCATTCAATTGAGTCAAAGTACAGGTCACAGTTTCACAGTTTCCACAGCATCAGCTCTGGGGAGCAAGAATTCAAGTTTGCTTTTTGACTAAAAACTTAGCTACATTCATTTCAGTGAAGGTATACCTGAAATAGCTTGTTATAATTTTGGAAGCAAAATCATTAAGTTAAAAAGGAAAAATTACTAAAAGAACACTATAAATTAAGAAAATAAAAACTTTTATAATTTTTTTTTAATAAAAATCTGTCTTGTCAGATATATAGTGTATATATTTAGCACTTTAGGATTAACGGTCATTTCTGGGCATCATCACCACCATACCAGGTTACCACTCCACCCCCTACATTCAAGTACAGATTAATTGATCCCATGCTGTTGTGACCAACTCCTAATAAAGCTTTCATCCTTCATAGCTTTTACCAGCCAGTCCCTCTCGTTCTCCTCATCAGAGTCACTCATATCGCTGGAATCGGCAGCCAGGAGACGAGAATAATTAATTTTTTTTTGCCGCGGCAATTTAGACTGGACAATTAAGAACAAGAACAGCCACAGCATCAGGCACACGCAGCACGCCCTGTACAGAACTGCCAGGCCAAAGTGCTTCATGACAAATCCCCCTGCAAAACTGCCCAAGCTTGCACCTCCACCATAGCAGAGACCCTGAAGAACAGCATGCAGGGACCTGTCCATGCCTGGAGTGGCTATGTCATCCACTGTCATGTTAACCACCCACCACAAAGCACCGCTACTAAAGGCGGATAAAATCTGGGTAAGGAGAACTGACCATGCTGTCCATAAGAAGGAGTAGCTTAGAAGCTGTACTGCCAGGAGGCTTAGACTGACTGCAACAATTTTGCTGCTCGAGAAAGTCCTCAGCAACTTCCCTTTGAAGAAATAAAGCAAAATTTCAGCAACTAGCCCGACAGCCACAGAGAGCCCCATGTACAGCTCACTGCTGCCTTGGTCCTGCATCTGCCAGAAGAGAAAGTTGTGCACCACAGACCCAGCAGCGCCAGTGAGGAAGACGGTGATGGCGTACAGGATCGCTCGGCCGTCACTCCACAGGAGAGCCAGGGCTTTGGCGGTTTTGTTAACACGGTCGGTTCTCTTGGGAACATGGACAGGAAAAAAGACACTGACAACCAACGAGAGCATTATAAGGAGAGCATAGCCATAGAAATGGACGGCGAGGCGGGTGATTGTACTGCTGAGGAAGCAGTTGAGTTGATCCACAAATACGGCAATGCTGCAGGCGCCTACAGATGCACCCACGTAACTCCAAATCCACAGCTTGCCATACCTGTCAGTTGCATCAACAAAGTCGAGATATTCATAGAGACTCTCATCCACTGTCCATTCGAGAGAAGTAGCCAACAGCTCCCAAAGCACAACAGCACCCAGTACCATAAGAAAAATCTGATGTTCTCTGTCCTGAAAGATGTTTTGCACTGCCTGGAGGCTAACATCTCGAGCGTCTTTCTGGTGGTCTGCAAGGTTTCCAGACACGTAAGCATCTCTAAAAGTCGGAAGAGTTGTTTTAAACAAAGAGAGCTCATTACTTTCAGTAGCATTAAGGCTTTCTTCAGCATTACCAGCAAGATCTTTTGCTGTAGAACCTGGACTGCTCGTTTCCTTCTCGAGTCCATGTAAGGGAGGTCTGTAGGAAGCTGGCATTTCTGGCTCTCGTGTCTCCCAGTTAACTGCTTCCACAGACATTGTCCAGCCAGAGGGACCATCCAAGTAGCCATTTGTCTTTTTATCACCTTCACCAATCCCTCTGCCTTTTTTCTCTAGCGTATCTGTCAGGCCAAATAATCCCTGGAAGGCTGCACTGGTTAGTGTTGGCTTTCTGCTCGCCATTAAAACATCAATAGTCACTTCCACTGTTTCTTTTGACACAGCTTTTGCGTTGGTAATAGCACTCGTGCTTAAAACACTCTGGCTGCTCGTGCCCAGGCTGGGCACCGTGGCGGCGGCCCCTCGGTCACCCGGCTGCTGGCTGACGTTACAGTACTTGTACCCCGCGTCCCCGTCGGCGGGCGGGATGAGGGTGAGCAGCAGGCTGGCCCCCGCCGAGCCCAGCAAGTAGCTGGCGACCAGAAGGCGCCGCTTCCCGCGGCCCCTGGGGCAGCGGGAGCAGAGGGGAGCCCAGAGAGCTGCCGCCAGGTGCTTGGCTCCGGCCACGACGCCCACCAGCGGGGCCGGCAGCCCCAGGTGCCGGAGGTACAGCGTTAGGAAAGGGGCCGCGCAGGCCCTGCCCGCGCCCTGCAGGAGACGGAACAGGCCGGAGAGGGCCAAGGCCCGGCCGACGTCCCACTGCTGGCTCATGGCGCCGCCGCATGCTCCTCCCGCGGGCACCGGCGGGGCGACCACTCACCTCCGGCTCCCCGCCACCCCTCCGGCCCGCGGTCACCGTACCTGCACGGCGCGGACCTCCGCCGCTGCCCGCCCGCCCCGGCCCGCACCTGCCGCCGCCCGCGGGGCCGCGCCCCGGGCCCGCCCCGTTGCCAGGAGACGGCGGGCGGTGGGGAGAACAGCGCCGCCCGCCGGACGGGAGGAGCGCGGCCGCTGCCCGCCACGTTCCCGCCGCGCCGTCTCCTCAGCGCCGACACCTCAGGGCCGCACCCCCCCCCGGCCCCGGTCTCCACAGCCCCGGCCATTCCCCGGGGGAGAAGGGGTGTCCTGCGGGTCGTGGCGGGGCCGAGGAGCCCCAGCTGGTGCACGACGCCGGGAGGGTGTTGGGGGGAGGCGGGCAACCAGGCCTGCAAAACCTGACTGCGAGCCCCAGGCTGAATATTGAGCTCAGATTTAATGCTTTGTGTCCAGATTCCCATTTGTTTTCGATCCTTACAGCTATTTATTTTTATCCTTACCCTGGAGGGAGTGAGTTTTGCAGACCGTGGGTAAGATCAAGGCCCAGGCAGCGGTGGGACAGGCCGCCGATCCCATGGGATGTCTGTGGTCCGTCGGCTGCTCCGAGAGGTCTTTCCCCTCATGCCGGAGCGTCCCAGCCGCTGCGAGACGGAGCAGGGCGGCCCGGCTGCCTCTCTCACACAAAATAAGGGACATGGGGTATTTTTTTTTCCCTGAAGTGATTGCAGGAATGTTCAAACTTGGTTCAGGTCCAAAAAGGAGACATTATTTGCTGCAGTGTTTCCCCATATGTGGAAAAAAGAAAAGCTAAACTCTTCCATTCAGAGTCAGGATGGATTTTGAGGACCAAAACCTTTCATTCTGGTCACAGAGAGGAAACTTCCTTTTGCATATAAAATCTCACCAGCTCCAGGCAACAAGTTCTCACCCAAGGCATAGGGTGCTCCCCAGCACACACCCTGCGAAATAACCCTCGGCAGGGACACGCTGACCCAGCCTGGGCAGCAGAGCGGTCCGGCACTGGGTTTTGTTTGAGACACTTCGTTCAGGCGTCAGAGTTCCCTCCATCCCTCCCCATTGCCATCGGGGCTGTCCTGGATCCCCTGCCCATCTGCGGCATCCCTCCCCTGCCTGCTGACAGGTAACCGGCCCATCTTCTGGGCAGCCTTACCCACTCCCCTCTTATCACAGGGGACTGTAATCTCACCCCAAAACTCCCTCGTAGAAGTCAGCCAGTCTGGCTCCCAGGGCTGTTAAGGCTTATTGCCATGAAGGTTAGAAAACAAATTTACAACCTAATCCCACAGCAAGCAGCAATCCCTTTTCGCATCATTCCTGGCTTTCAGCTTATCTGGCATGTTCCCAAGTGAATTTTACACCCTGATGGTTTAAGCTGCTTTAGGGCAGCTGCCACAGCTCCCGGCTCACAGCTCATCCCGGTGCTAACACCTTTGCTCTGCCCCTCTCCTTTCCAGCCCTGTGAAGCTCGGGAAGGGCTGGCTGCTGAGGGCTTCCATCATGCATCTCTGTAAGGGAACGGTTACTCTTATGCTGGTGGTCTCCAGCAGTCCCCGCGATGCCTCTGCTGTGGCAGAGTGGGTAAGATTCAAGAAAATGTGTAAAAATAGGCTCATGAATCACTGAATTCAGAAGCTCAGTGCAGTCAGATCTCCTAAATCATCATTCGTGATGGGGAATACCTTCTTTCAACATAGAGTCTTCGTTTTTGTTCGCATGCATTGAGTGATGTGTTCATAGTCCTGCTTTACTATAGTGCTTTGTAGGCGGCTGTTCCACGTGCCGTGTGTTCATGCAAACAGTGTTCACAGGAGCCGTCATGACACTGACATCTCATGGAGTTGTTTCCAGCCCCTGAGGTCACTCAGAAAACACACACCAACAACGTAGCGCAGCACAGAAACCAGCAGAGCCTCGATTTTAGTGAATCCAAAGCAAGACATGGGGAGATTGCATTCTCCTTGCTTTGAAACACCTTTAAGAGGGGCTTTTCCCCAGTTCTGCGTTTACACCGGCAGCGTTTGAAGGCTGCTCTCATCCGGCTTTACAGTCTGTCCTCTGAGTGCCACGGGGCAAAGGCAGGCAGGACTGCCCGGATGCTGGGTGCCCGTGGAGAGCTCAGCGAGTTCAGCCAAGAAAAGGGAAGAGCTGCCTGGAGCACAGAGCTGCTGAAATCACCCTGGTGGGATATGAAATATGGATGGGGCTGTGAACACTGCTGTTAGAGCTGATTTACTCCTGGCACCTTGCAGCGGTGCTGCTGGGGAGGTTGTTTGACGAAGACACATTGATCCACCATTAACAGTGGCCATGCAGTGTTGTCCTCCCCCTCGATCAGTCTGTAGGTTTTCACATGGAGCTGCTGGAAGACAAATTTTCTTTCCATATGCAAAAATGATCTATACCAGGGTTTCTTATTGCTGGGTTCATTCTGCCTCCAAAGGTTTTAATTTTGGTACAGAATACTCCCTGGAAAAGACGTGATTTTTTATTCTTTTTTCAGGTAGTGTTTAATAATTTACAGCCAGTGGGTGTTGTCAGGTTGTCCCAGGCAGTGTTTTGGGAGAAGTGATGGAAGGAGAAGGTTGTTCAGAATGCAGAGCTCACAGGCAGCTAGCTTGGGATCGCCCTGACTACCTGCAAGTGCTGGAGCGCTGCCTGCTGCCCGGGCTGGTCCGGGTTTGTGCAGGAGGAGGAGGTGGCAGTGACTCACACTGGGAGCCGGACCTGGCACGACGCAGCTGGGACCGCAGGGTGACCCAGCAAGCCACCATGTAGGAATGCACGTGGACTCTGGCCAAGCCAGCTCAGCATCAGCCACCGTCCGCTGGAGAGCTGTTTGCCTGTCCGCTTGGTGTCGAGCTGGGCACACAGAGAGAGCTGGGGGCATTTTGGTGTAACAAAAGACAAGTGTGATATAATGGCTTAAATAAATGTATTCAGGAGGGAGTTTGAAAACTTGGGAGTCTCTCCGATGAGCTGGAGGGAGGTGGGGAATCCTGCCTAACGCAGCTGGGCCAGGAGGGTCTGTGCCTGCAAGCCTTACCTCCAGGCTCTGTTATTTGTGAACGCACCTTGCACTCAGGTTTCTGTGCTCTCCCAGTCTCCAGGCAATCGTGTCCACCCTTATCCCCTTGAGGTCCGCCTGCCATGTTCCTCCAGGCATTTCACCCAGGCCCTGTGCAGAAGATGAAGCTGCCCTGATGCCGGCAGTTCCTAGGTATGTCCAGGGTATACCTGAACACTGGCCCTGTATGATGGATGCTCTGTGATCTGCATTAGCTGCCTGTGATTTCCAGGCCTAAATAAAACAACGTGTGAAACTCTCTTTCTCACAGCTGAGCTAATTCATTAGCAGGAGCTCATGAACTGTTTCTGCTCTATCAATGAGCAGCTCCTGCGCTCAGTAGGATCAGCGGGCTGTAGAGGATGCTTGGAGAAAGCCAGCATTTCACCCCTTTCCCAGCCCAAGTGTGCTGAGCCAAGCGCTGGCCCCGCTAAGGCATTGGGGTGCTTCAAAGTGACAGACTTTGAGGGGAACGGGCTGTGGGGACAGAGGGGAACCGAGGGGCATGGGATTTATAGACTACTGCTTCCGAATTTCTGCAATTCAGCCATTTCTGCCCATCCCTTCACAAAAGAGCTCTTTGGCCATGAAGTCTCTCTTTGTGTAACACAGCATGTAGCTCCCAGCTGGGGAGGAGAAGACATCAGCCATAGAGGGACAAATGACACTGATGACTTTCTGTTCCTACCAGCTTATTCCCCAGCCACACACAAACATAAAAATACCAACCAAACTGACTGGGTTTTTTATCTACTTTTTTTTTTTTTTTTTTTTAATTAGCATTAGAAGGATCGCACCATCTGATACAGGTCATCTCTGACACCTATACAAATAATTTATAATCCATCTACATCATTTACAACTGTACAGAGTGAACTCTGGACACCGCAAACCTTGCTCCAACCCAGTGCACGTCTCTTTGCTTTGTAAGCATTTGCCTTGTGTGCCAGGGTACCTGAACCCCCCAGTGAAGCCCCAAGGAGGCAGAGGTGTGAAGAGCCGCTGGTCACCCCTTAAACCCTGTGGCACCCTATGCAGCAGCTCACAGAGGAAAACAGCTGGTGCAAGCAGGCGTTTCCTGACTTGTTTCTGAGCCTTCTATCTAACTGCAGCTTCCTTCAGGGCCAAAATCTTTGCTGCCTAAGTCCAGCATTGGTGGGCATCAACAATTTGTGACTTGTGAGGTGTAAAACAGTACCAGTGAACCAAACGCTGTTGCTGAGTTCTTGCAGCTGTGTGACTCCTGTGGGAGGATGTTAAGGCTTGGGAACTGTGCTTGGCTCGGCCGGCAGCGAGGGGCTACATCTGCCAGCGTTCCAAGGTAGCTTCCTTAGGAAATGGTCTTGTTGCCATTGCCCAACCTGATCTTTCAACTGTTGGTGCTGGTCTGGGATTAAATATTTCATGGGAGCTGGAGGCTTTTTACACTGCTAAATAACCCATCGCCTGTTGACAGCTCCAGAGCTGCTGAGGCCCCAGTAGTGTATTTCAGTGGTTGTTTTGGTCTGCGTGGTGTGTTCAAAGTGAGAGTGAATAAACCTTTATCTTGGGAACAGGAAACGACAATGCCTGCTGCGCCAGGTGACAGTGCGTGACAGGCGCAGGAATATGGAAGACCTGTGCTTGTTGGCAAAGAGAGGGACCAGGGAATTCTGAGGGTTGAACCCCTAAAGCTTTGTGCACGTGGCAAGAAATGCAAGGAAGATTTCCATGGGGCCCAACCAGCCAAGACAACTCACAAGCTTGGAGCAGTTCTGCAGAAGGGAAGCTCCTCTCCGGTATCCCAGACTGGGATACCTGGAGGTGACCTCCTTGTTCCAGGTGTGGGTGGTTAAACAAAAGTGATTTTCCAGAGGTTCAGCTCCCCAGGGCCAGGCAGATGTGGCACGGACAGAACAGAGGTGTGGATTTGTCTCCAGCCATCAGGGCTAACACAGGGATTTTCCACTGTAGCTGGGTCAGCACCACCCTGTAGCACAGAGCTGGCTCCAGGGACACCCCATCAGTGACAGCCAGAGATGACTGGGAATAGCTGCTATGCACGTATAGATAGCTAAAGGACACTTTATTTGGGCTGCTGATCCAAGCAAGCACCCCTGAGTGAAGGCAACCCAGGTAACGAGTTATCTGGGAGCCGAGAGAATAAAAAAATGATAGTGTCATAGAAGGAATGCCCCCAAATCACCTTCAACCTGAATTTAGGGAAGACTTCCGGGAGACACCCCCGAAACCACAGATCACACTCAGAAAGTCAATAAATACACACCATGTTTCTTCCATTATTTCAGTCAGCCACAAACTGGAATGAAGACAGAGTCCTCCTACATGATTGTCCTTGACACCAGGTTAGTCTGAGCCTGGGTAGAAGCAGAAGCTGTGCTGTCACTGCTCAGCCTGGCCCATCTGCAAACCAGGGGAGGGTTTCTACACCATGGTAGCAGCAAAAGAAAGGAACAGAGAAGTCTTGCAGGCATCCTGCCCATCCATCATTCCCAGGAGCACTACTCCACTCTTCTACATCTCTTACCCGCACAGCAGACAGACCAAACCAGGACTGCAAGGCAGACTGGGATGCAGAGGTATTGCTGGTTGACCTCATGGCGGAGGTCTGCTGCTGCAGGGGGTTGTTCCCGGGATCTACAGCTGGAGGAACGCAACCAGTGCTCGTGAGGCTCCAGACCAGATGCGGAGAGGTCACGTAGCAAAGCCACAGTGAAATCCCAGCTGGACTCAAAGGCACAGCTCAGATGTCAGAGAGCAGCCTCTTGTCTGCTCAAAGGTTTCTTCTTCAAGCAGATCTATACCATTCACAGACGAGCATGCCTCGCAGCCTGAGCTGTTCTTGCCCTCTTCATCACTGCCAAATATTGCACTGGCTTTCCCATGTCCCCGTTTCACACCATTCAGCGTTACTTTGTGCGGCCCCTTTGAAACAACAGCAGGCTTTCCACCGCCTTCCAGAGAAGCTGCATTAAACACACATGCTCTCCCAGTTGTGGTCAGGCTTACAATGAGGTTTCCTAAATCAGTCAGGGGAATAATTGCTGGTTGGCCCAAATACATCACCCTGTGCCAGGATGAAGAGTTTGCTGTGCAGAACCCAGTGCAGCAGGTCCTGATCCCCTGCCGGGCTGTGAGACATCACCGTAATAAATATTACCGATAGCAACTGCTCCGTGATCCACAAGCACAGTCTCCTCAGCTGTATTTCTCCCAGTCTTCCTGAAATGAAGAGGCTCAAAGGTTTCCCGTGACTTGTGCAAAAGATGAAAACTCAGTTCTTCAGCAACGCTCTATTCCGTGGCAGAGGGGGTTTAGCTGTGGTCATCCCTGTCATTCAGCACATTCAGCAGGGCATGGCTGTCCTCCTCGACCCCTGTCCACCTCTGCTGTTGCAGCTTTGTACACCATTACCATTGTTAAACCACTGTTGGTGGCTTTTAGTGTGTTTTCTTTTTCCGTCTCCTCTGCGACAACCCAATGCGACATCTTTCATACCAGCTTTTTCTCGTTTTCTTCACTGGATGACGCCTGCGAATGTGTTGATAGGCAACAGCAGAGACTTGGGCAGGTATTTCGCAAGCCCCACATCTTCTGTTTCGTGCAGACTGAATTTCATTGTCCTTGTCTTTTGCAAGCAGTAGCTGGGCTCTAGGCAAGGAGACACTTCCACACTGCAAGAGCACAAAAACATATTTATTGCACGTGCAAATCTGCCCTTGAGGGCCAGAGTCTGATCTCAGACTAAACACCAGGTCTCTCCACTGACCGCTGAGGGAGGGCTGTCATACCGAGATGTGCAGCTGCTTTTATGCTTTTTCAACTGGTTTTGGCTGGAAAGATGAGCTGATATGTATTAGTGTTTCACCACAAAACCAGTGTCCTTAGCCTGGCTCAACTTGATTCTCAGAAATTCACATTTTATTTATGTTCCACATGGTCCATGGAGCACGAACCACCTGTCTGTTTGCTTCCAACACATCCTGTGTCACTGGAGCTACAATAGGCACATCGATCCCTCCTATTTTCACAGAGCTGAATTCTCTCTCTCTACCTTCATATGCTTGAGACACCCTGGTGAGGAACGCAGTCAGTGAGAGAGCATCAGCTCCATCATATAATTAAGGAGATCTAAGGTCTCAGTTTGTCCCCGGAGATACCTGTCCTTCTACTGTCTTAATGACAGCACCTTACTTAAAACGGAAGAAACATTTCGTTTCTCACACCATCATCTGAAAACACAAAGGTAGGAGAGCACCACTCACCCCTGTTTTCCCTGGAGTAGCAATGTATTTGCCCGTGGGCTTTTTGTCATGTCTGAGGATCAGGACTAGGACTCCCTGGGAAACTGCTCTGCTACCTTGGGAGCCCTTCCAGGGAGGGATGGAAGGTCACTGGCAAGATACGCAGAGCCTGGCACATGTGGCATTCTCACCTGATCACGTTCCTGTAGGCTCTTCTGCTGTCCTTGTCCAGACACACCGTGAAGGGTCTCTGCTCTGTGCTCCTGATTTTGATATTGCGTGTTTTCAACCTGTTTGCCACAGCCTGGATTGAGAGGAGAAAGAGGCCAGTGAGTGTCTCGCTTCCCTTCCCATGGCTGCACAGTGATGGGTGGTGTGTGCATACTGGGTATGAAAGGGACAAATGATGACATTTCGCTTTTTTTTTAACTTCAGATGTGACACAGGGTGACTTCTTTAAGGAGGGAAGTGTCTCTCTTGTCCTTTTTCCGTAATCACAACCTGGTCAAATTTTGCAAGGGCAAACTTTCCAAACCGGCAATGCTTACACAGGTTTCAAGGTTAGGGACGTCTCATGTGGGGCATGGTCTGTTCTCCAGGGCCGTGGTGTATCTTGGTGGGCAGCATGGGCTGCAATACCTTGGTGTTCCCAAAAGCCAGGTGAAAATACACAAGTGTTCTGGCTAGCTAAAAATACCAGCTGAGAGACCTGGCGGCTCCAGGGCCTAGATGACCATGGCACAATGATACTTAATGCCATCCAAACTGCAGTGACACATTCCCATGGGGCAGCGTGTCCTCTGGGGTCTACTTGAACTCTCATGTAAAACAAAAAGGACAGGAACGCAAGTTTTCAGTCCTATCTCTTGCATATCCATCTTTCTGAGTTGGTCATTAGATTCGTTGAAGTTCTTGCTTCTTGTTTATGCTTTGTTAAAATATTTGTCCAATGGCCTCTGTTCTCGTGAGCTCTGTGGGCATTAACACATGGGGTGGGGGGAGGGCACTGCAACCAGAGGTGTGGAGCTAATGGAGTCGATTGCAAAGCTACAGACCCTCCCCTGTACCCAAGTGGAGCCATGATGGCTAGGGCTAAGCCTTATTTCTCCAGTTCTTCCCAGGGGTCACAGAATCACCCCAGGAGCAGCTCAGTCCTTCAGGGTCTCCTGAGACAGGATTCAATGTAGCATTGAGCAACCAGGATGGCATTTGGGGCTTTGGCTCAAAAATCTAGACTTTTCCATGGGAAGTAATGGCAAAACACTCTCTGGGCAGGGTGGCCCCAGAGCCTTCTCCTCCCCACAAAGTGTTTCCCCTTTCACCGTTGTCATAAGGGATTTTCGTGCATGGGCCGGCCCCTCCGGCGCCATGACCATCCACAGCTACTTACTGAGAATGATCGCCCCGACAAGTTGTTGATCCTAACGATTTCAGTGATCTTCACATTCAGACACACCAGGTCTGCAACAGAAGCAGCGTGTTAGCCTTAGACCATGGCACGATCTCTGCTCATCTTTGAGTGGGGCTGGTGCCAGATCCCACACTCCGGTGCATTGCCAAAGGTCCGTGGGATCAGCAGAAAAGGACTCTAGCAAGCTCATTGGGGTAAGGGCTTGTGTGGGATCATGCTCAGGGTGGAAACCTCAGAGGCTGTGCTAAGGGCAAGGGGAAAGGAAGGCTGCAGAAAGAGGAAGATGCTGCCAAGCCGAGATTATGGTTACGCTGAACCCCACGTTTACAGGGAGCCCCAGGCACATCATTCGGGAGAAAAGGCGCAACTACAGACTGTGGTGACACCAATGTATGCATGTCACTGATCCAACCCCCACGGCCCAGGCACAATTGGCAGTGGTCAGTACTGTGGTCAGATTTACTCCATTGAGCACAAGAAAACTCAGCAAACCCCCTTCACATGGTTCCAAGCAGGAGGAACCCACCTTCAGCCTCATCAGCGGGGATGGCTTTCATCACCAGACCTGTGGAGCGCAGGGACATTGTGAGCTCCTTCTCCCGGTCACTCACCACAACCTGCAAGAAAGGCTCTGTTAATTCCCTCTGGCAGAGAGGTTACACATGGAGAGGTTTGGGGGCAGTTTTTCACAAATGCAGGGTTAGCTAACAGGCCTTTAAAGTTCACCATGACCTCTTTGTCCTGGAGTGCAATTCTAGATGAAAGAAGGAGGGCCAGAGCACTCCTTTTGGGACATCTGTGTTGTGCTGGGGGTCCCTGTGAGCAGAGACATTTTGGGCTGCTGAGAGCCCCACTTACCTTTCTGTATGTTACAGTGAGATCTATGCCAGGGCCATCCAGGGTTGTTTTCTTCTTGGTCATGCTTAACTCTGCAAGAAAGGAACCGGGTAAGATTGAGGTTTCACTCATCCTACCTGTCTGTGGTCAGCAGAGAGGTGTCCTCCCATGGGACAAGCCACCCCCTCCATCACACAGCAGTCGTGATGTGGCACACTGGCCCTTCTCTCCTTGCCTATGGGAGCTGAGGCTCTGTGAACTTAACGGGTCCAGTGAGATGGATGCATTCGAGGTTCTGTGCCCAACCGCAATGGCAAACATCCATTGGATTGGACACTGGGGTGCACTGATGGAAAGGCAGGATATGACCTCTGCAACAGTCCAGCCTTCAGGCACCCTTGTCCCATCACTGGCAAGTCAAGGAAGCAGAATTCCTAACAGGGAGAACATCTGGCAAAGGGGATGGCTGTAAAGCCCGGATTGTTTCCTCAACAAAAATATGATGTTGGTTCAGCCTCACAGGGTTGTGGAGCCAACCAAAGGCACAGTCTACAAAACCTGGTTAAGCCCAGGAACCAGTGACCACAAGGTCTATCATTTAGCCTGGTGTCATGCACTCGAGAAGGAGATGGAGGTCTTTAGGGAGGCCTCCTGCTCATCAGGGAACAAGGCATAGTGCCCCATGGCATGGCCTTGACGGCTGTGGGCTGAGGGACAGGGTGAGAGGGAGCTGGGGCCAGCCGGACCCCTGCCCAGGATGGCAGCCCCTGCTGCAGGGCTCAACGTGGGGGGATGCACACACCTCTGTGGGAGATGCTCTCCTGCACCTGGGTGCGCAACTCCGTGAGGAACACGTCCTCGGCCGGCTCCTGCGCTGGGTCATTGAAGAAAATCTGAAAGAGAGGAAAACCTCTAAGAAACAGTTCCTCCTCAGTCACCCTGTGACATCACACTGGGCTTGTGACATCAAAAGGTTCTCCAGAGCACCCAGGTGTGACATCATGAAAGGGAATCTATGACCTCATCATGGCAGCCAGGGGGCCTATGGGATGGAGCGAACTGCTTTTGCTCTGCTTTCTGAAGCCCAGGAGCATGCCAGGAGTTGCCAGGAGGATCTGGCCAGCAGAGCCACGGGCAGTGTCCCCTGCCACTGGGTGTCACTGCACCCTCACAGATGATGCTGTTCCCAGCCATCCACCCAGAGGCATCCCAGGTGAAGGGGAGCAGCTTCCCAGGCCTGACTGCAGGTGCTGGCTTAGCTTCAAGGCATGTAATTTCTCCCTGATACACCTAAATCGAGTGGTCACTTCAGACTTAGTAATTTTCTTTTCATGGGCTTGTTTTGGGCAAAATACAAAGATAAAGTGCCAGGGAGCCTCTCCTAGTCCTACGTCCAGCTCCTGTGGGTCTTGACCCTTACTTCCAGGAAAACTCTCTGCAACCAAAGAGGAACAGTGTGGTCTTAACCAGAAAGGCAAAAGAGGGTTAGTGTTTCCAGACAAAGCAGCACCACACCCCGTATGACAGCAGGGTAGGTTAGGTGCCTCTATCTGAAAACCACATCTGGAGTCAGTTCCTCTTCCCCTGCTTGAGTCACCCACTCTCTCGCTTGCTTTTGATTTCTGTCTTGGAGGAGAAATGAGTGGAATAAAAATTCAGCAAAACCCCCAAATCCCCAGCCACGCAAGCTGAGGACCAGGTGCTCCAAGTGTTTAGGAGCTACATGTTATTAGTTCAAGTCCTGGGGATGCTCTACCAGTAATTACCAAAGCTCTTCCAGCTCTTTGCAAGCCACATGTCAGTTTGCTCATGTCATGGCTGCTCCTTTGCTGCAATAGGTTGCCACATTGGCTACGGGTAGATTAAAAGGAGATATGTGCACCACCCTAAGCTTTGAATGGGGAAAACTGCCGGAGGAGCAGATGGGGGGGGTTGACGTTACATGACCAAATACAGTAGTTTTTTGCTCTCGTATCAAATGCCACTGTGATACCATTTCAGAGAAAAGCTGGCAGGAAATAAATAAAATGGTGTTTCAGGAAGCCTTGCAAAGCCCCTGAAAGGTACAGGATGGTTTTGGCAAAGCCACTCTGTAAACTCCTGTTTGCTCACGGCATCTAAAGCAGCAGGAGGTGCCAGAGCTCCTGAGCAAACCCGAGTCCAGCGGAGCAGGAAATCTGTGTCGTTACAAGGTAATTTCAAGGTTCACTTTGCTGACCTGTGTGATCCTTAAATAGCCTTCCTCGGATCGTTGGCTCTGGCTGAGCTGTGCTACAGGGAGTTGCTAGATCCAGGAGCCTGGCAGGGAGGGGGCGGGCTGGGGACCACCGAGATCCAGGCTCAGATCTGCTGAGAGGCCCCAGACCCCGTTGGCTTTGCACAGCTCTGCCAGCAGTGGGGCTCTGCAAGTCCTTCCCGGGCCACCTGAAGGCACAAGAGATGTGGCACCCACCTTCACAGCATAGACCTGGAAGCAGACGGGCTGGATGCCCATGCGGACGTAGTATGCGATCACGTCAGTGATGAACAGATCAGTCACAAGATGTTTGCTCGGAGAGGAAGGCTGGGGGAGAAAATCACATTATGGATCAGCTGCAGTCACTTCTCAAAAACACAGCCACTAACCCTCACGCCTTCCTAGATAAATAATGAGCTGTCTCCCAGGGCAGCGCTGAGCTGCTCTGCCATGACTAGTCAAAGCGAATGGGAGAAGCGAAGGCTTGCGCCCACCTATCAGCCTTCTTTGTAGGCTATCGGTGGTGGCTCAAACTGCCAGGAAATGAGAACCGGGGGGTGGTGGTGGGGGGTATTTCAGCAAATGCCTCATTTACATTTTCTTTCTTGAAATCTGCCATTTCCTGTCACTTGGCCAAAAAAACCCATCTCAGCAAACGGGTCTTGTGGGGTGGGGCAGTGTCAGCCACATGCACCTTCCCGGCTACCGGGCCCCGGAGCGGGTTTGCAGGGAGAAAGGGTGACAGAGGAGCCCTGCAGGACACAAGCTCGTCCTCAGGTACCGCAGACATGTTTGGGAAACGGGCCAGGCTGGGGAGGTGGGAAGGTTTCCCTCGTACCATGGTGGCCAGCTTGGGAATCATGTGGCACAGCGTGTTGATGTTGCTCTCGTACCACGGGTCGGCTCTGCCTAGGTACCCGGCCACCTCGCAGAGCTCCTCTTGGCCGGTGGCAGCGTGGTCCTGCGGGAGAAACACACATCTCAGAGTACGATCATGGCTCAAAATACCAGGAGCCATAGAGGAGGCAGAGAGAGATGGGGCACAAAGGCCCCGTGAGCCCCATCCCTCCCCCTTCCCTCCTTGGTCTGGAGAAGACGGCAAAACATTTCTTGCAGCACTCACTTAGCAGGTGCTCAACAACAAGTGAAGAATGAAAAGAAGAAATATTAATTTTTATAACGGCACATTTGTCAGGACTCACGGCCAGCTCTGGGCCAGCTTAAAATATTGTGAGAAGTGCAACTGTTTATTTATCGCTCTCTCGAGGCCGTCAGAGGGGAAGAGATTCGCCCAAGATAAACTGCAAGGTACCGAGTTGCAGAACTAAAACTGGGGCCATGGCCAAGCAGGCAAAGCCCTCAGTAAGGGGCAACCGCTTCCCCTAAGCGTTTGGGAGGTGAGAAAAGCATCAGTCCTTTGCTAAACCTCCCTCTATCCTCCTATAGCTGGGGCGTAGCAGCAAAACTGAATACTGAATACTATTTTCTGGGCTGTGAGTTATCACCCATCAGGGTGGGGGGAGCAGCCTGAATGTCTCTGGAGCTGATGGATTCCTGAAGCCAGTCTGCAAACTGAGCCCAGACACCCTGTCCTGGCTCACATCCTCCTGGTTCTAGGAACTGGGCATTGACGGATGTGAATTCCTGTAAACAACAGGAATTCCTCCAAAAACACCGTCAGCCGCTGGCAGCCGGCAACAGCGCCTGGAGCTACCGAGCCCAGACTCACCACAACGGTCAAGGTGTTTGGCTGCCCCGTCACGACCGGGATGTAGTAGAACTGCAGGTTCAGCCTGGGAGTCAGGAAAACTCGCCGTGTTTCTCGTTTCCTTGAAATGGAAGAATAAATAGCTGTGTCACAAGGGGAAGGTGGAGGGAAACGGCTCGTGGCCAAGGCTGGGCAGTGCCAGGAGACCACAGCTGCTCTGCAACATGAGCTCATGCCCTCCTGGCATGTCTCCTTTGCCCAGTGTGACAGCATGGTAGTAATGCCCCGAGTTTCCAGATCCCAAATCCAGCAAGGGGAGATGATGGGGGAAGGGGTCGCAAGTGCGACCCAGACCCACCTCATGTTGGTCTCCTGGCCCAGGTGAGCTGGCTGGGCAGCTGGAAAACAGTTTTTCTTTAGGATTTTTCCCTTTTGCATAGGAAAGCATCTTGTCTTGTTTATTGTTCCTTAAACCCATTCTGTGGCCAGAAGGGGAAAAACTCCCTGTGTGCACCACTTGGGCCAAGAGAGCCAAACGATGCCATGCAGCCAGTGAAAGTCAGATGAATTTGGGTGCAAAACACTCAGGTTCCGTCCCGTTTCAGGTAACCCTGGAGCCCAACCCCATCCCCAGCCATCCTGGCTGCTACAACAGGCTGAAGAACAAGCCCCCACTCTGTCCCCCCTCTGTCCTCTGCCCCCAGAGCCAAAGTGGCTGTGGCCACTGGTCACCTCAAAGAGTGGTAGGCTTGGGCCAGGCGCCCCAGGATCCGGTCGTCCCCCAGCAGCACGATGCGGGCAGTGTGGAGCCTCTGGAGCGGGGCTGCAGGCTCCGGGGCGATGCCCGGTCTCCTTTGTGGCTTTGCCGGGGGCTTCGCCCCGGGACCGTTGCAGCCAGTCTGTAGGAAGGCCACGCTCTCCAGCGGCGACTGCTTTTTTTTAATGCCACCCTTCCTCTGGAGCCGGGATTGCTCTGTCTCGGCGCTGCAAGGGGCAAAGGGCTCCTCGGCTGCTGCGGGCAGGTCCCGTTCGATGCCGCTGTCGGTGGAGAGCACGGAGAAGCGGGTCTGCTCGCAGCACTCGCAGTCTGAAATGATGTCCTGGATCTCAAAGTTGTCCAGGTCCTGGCTCAGGCAGTTGGGCTCACAGCTCTGCGACAGCGGGCGGATGAACAGCACCAATTCCTTCCCTGCGGGCAGAAGGGAGCTTGAGGAGGGAAATACAACCAAACCCCCGCTGAGCCATAGTCCTGCCCCAGCTCCCATCTTCTCATGCAAAACAGAGGGTCAATATCTCCACCAGCAGGTCCAAGAGGAGTCAGTCTTTCAGTCCCATTCCACATTGCACCATGACAAGAGCTCAGTATCACTCAAATCAGGTACTTTGGGCGCACCCTGCTGCAGCATGTCCCACAGGGGTCCGTCCCCCCGCCCATCTCCTTCACCCCTCTTTCCCCCTAATCCTCTGATCTGACCCCGACACCCCACAAGAAGGAAGGCTGGTGCAGTCAGCACGAGCCTCTGCAAGTTTGGCCCTTGGGTGAGGGTTATGAAACTCATAGCCCAAGAATCAGGGCTAAATGACGTGTTTTGCACAGGCTTCCCAGCCTCCGGCACCATCCCAACTCGCCGCAGCCCCCCCCCAGGGCACTCACAGAGCTGGTCGTCTTCTGTCCAGAGGTGAAAGCTGATGTTGGGGTTGGGCAGAGGGGTACCCTGCAGCCCTCCCGAGGAAGCATCGCCTGGGGGAAACAAGGATGCTTGTAACACGCTGGAGCAGACAGTTTTCCCGCATAGGTGCATGAACCCCCACTGCTGCTTCAGACACTGGCTGAGATAGCCTGTGCTGACCCCAAGGGCTCTCCCACCCTGGTCAGACCTGAGGCTGTGATCACAGACCTCTGCTCTCACAAACTGAGCCATAAGAAGGTCCCTACGCCATCAGTGAAAGGGAGAAATGAAGATGGGGAAACAGGCATAGGCAAGCGAAGGATCTCGCTTTGCTGCAGATAGCAGAGGGATTGCAGAATAAAGAAAGCATTCTTCGAGCACTGGGCCTCCAACGCCCATGGCAGAACCTCCCCTTGGCAATCAGACGCAAGGGGAGCTTTCTGATCCCTCCATCACTGGCTATTTTTATCCCATTATGGCTCTATGAGAAGCAGTGAGACAAATGAATAGCTCAGTGCCATCAAAAGGAGATGGTCCCAGTCATTTCCCTGTGCCACTGGCTGCTCCTCCCCGTATCTTGCACTGGGACAGTCTCTAGCTCTTTCCAAGGAGTGGATTGGGATG
Source organism: Vanellus vanellus (assembly GCF_965231255.1). NCBI lineage: Eukaryota > Metazoa > Chordata > Aves > Charadriiformes > Charadriidae > Vanellus > Vanellus vanellus. The sequence continues at coordinate 3,192,849 of NC_138922.1, forward strand.
CAGGTACCTTCCACCAGGAGTAGCCAGGAAGAAGGAAGCATGACCCCCTTTCCCTCTGGTCTACCCCACATTTGTGTGAGGAGCTGTGATGGATGGGGACATTTGTTACAGTCCGCATAGCCCCGATGGCACCAGGCTGGAACAGAGCACTGACAGGGATGGGAGGAGATGGCAGTACCACTGTCCACTGCATCAGTACAAGGAGGTTTCAGGGAGGGGAGCACAGTGTGTCCCCAGTCTTGGCCATGGCAAGATGTATCTTACACCAGCAGAACATTAGAGAGTCTGTCCAACCTCCCCTGGTCGACAGCTATGGCACCCTTTGCATGACGGAGACATGCCTCTGGGCCTCAGGGCAGCTGAATTAGCAGCAGAGATTGCCACGGTCCCTTTCCTCAGGTGACAAATCTGCCTTCCACTGCCACGTGCAGTTTGCCATCGTGGACATCAGGTCACTGCAAGGAGCCTGGCTGCAAGGACCTGATCCCGGTGATGGATGCTGCTAAAGTGGAGGCAGAAGGGAGGTGGGGTGGACAGATGTGGGAGGGCAGTGGCAAGGACACGGCAGGGAGGCAGGGACCTGCCAGCTTCACAGCTCCCTTAACCCACCGTGCATGACTGGCCCAGACCTCACCTGCTTCCAAGGCGCTGAGGACGGCGTGGTAAATCTTTTCCAGCCTCTCTGCGTGCTGGCCGCGGTCTGCGCTCGCCTCGTGTCCTGCACACTCGACTGCCGCCACCACTTGCTGGAACCAGTGCTCGACGTCGCTCGTGGGCATATCCTGTCGTGAGGAGCAGCTATTAATACCCAGAGGTGTGAAAAGAGGAGATGCTCCAGGGGCAGGACCACAGGAGGGGGAAGAAAGAGGGCAAATGAGTCCTGCAAAAATTATTGTTTCGCAGCAGAGGACACAAATGTCCTCCTGTCCCCGGGGAAGGCTGGAGGAGGAGAGCTGCTGGCTGTGCTGGCTGCTTAAAGATGCTTTTCTGGCAGGTTTGCAGCTGATGGGCACTGTGCTCCTGGCTGCCACGAGCTCAGGGAGCCGGCAGCCGAGCTGGCAGCTCGAGTGACAGCTCGGGAGATGGGGACAGCAGATGCCCAAAGGTGTCCTTTGGAGTGGAAATCGCTGGGAGCCCCTGCAAAGTCACCTGTCTGAAACAGCTTTTTGTCTCGCTGTGGCCCCACAGCTACTTGAAGGAGGTTTGGGAGAAAACTCATTGAAACATTTCTGTGAGATGGTTTTGCGATGACCCACAAGGCTCGTGATGCCAAACCAGGGATCACGGGGCAGCCTGTATTTCAGCCACGGGGCCCAGCTTTGCTGTGCAAAACTGAAGGCTCAACCTGAAGATTCAAAACCTCTGGCTTTTGCTGCAGCAAGTCCTTTATATTTGGAGAATTCTTTTTAGTTTAACACCGGCTCTGCTTGTAGCCCAGCCTTGCGAGTAACACTGGGGCTACTGGGAATGGAGACCAGCAGGGAGGAGCCGGGGGGGGGAGGGTGTGTCCCCAATGGCCAAAAATCCTTTCCCTGCTCCGACGTGCCAGGCAAGAGCAGGACCATTGGAAAAACCTTCCAGGGTGCCACAGAAGTGGTGCCAGTTACCTGGAGGCTTCTCTTCAAGCCGCTGACATCGCAGCCCTCGCCCATGACTGCCTGCATGGCGTGGACGATCACGTAGCACATGCACGCCCGGGGACTCTGGGAGACCTGAGCTGCCTCCGTGTCAGTGACCAGCGCGTTGCAGATGGCTTCAGAGAGCAGCTCCGGATCGGCAAAGATGAAAATCCTGCGTGGGGTGGGAGGATATGGAAAGAGGGAGATGAGATGAGGATTCCAGTCCAGATGAGGAGTCCAGTTCTGGGTTCCCGGGTTCCAGAAGGACAGGGAACTGCTGGATAGGGTCCAGCAAAGGGCTACAAAGATGATGAGGGGATTGGAGCATCTCTCTTATGAGGAAAGGCTGAGGGAATTGGGGCTTTTTAGTCTGGAGAAGACTGAGGGGGGATCTTATCAATGCTTATAAATCCTTAAAGGGAGGGTACCGGGGGATGGGAACAGTCTCTTTCCAGTGGTGCCCAGTGACAGGACAAGAGGGAACGGGCACAAACTGGAGCATAGGCAGTTCCATCTCAACCTGAGGAGGGACTTCTCTCCTGTGGGGGCGGCAGAGCACTGGCACAGCTGCCCAGAGAGGGGGGGGAGTCTCCCCCTCTGGAGCCATTCCAAACCCGCCTGGAGGTGTCCTGGGCCACTGCTGGAGGTGCCCCTGCTCTGGTGGGGGGTGGGACTGGGGGAGCTCTAGGGGGCCCTTCCAACCCTCACCGGTCTGGGATTCGGTGATTCCCCTTTGCTCAGGGCTGGCACGAGCAGCTCATGTCTCCATCATCCCGTGCACAGGAAAAGGGTTGCTGCTGATATTCCCCTTCTCTGCCCGGGGAGGCTCTGTGCCTTCCAGAACCACAGAAATAAATTTAGACACGTGGGAGGAATGTGCTTCTCCGAATGCAAAGCTCCCTCAAGACCACGTGCCGCCCTATGGTTTGTGTCCAAATTGTCTGTTCCGTCGAACATTAAGTCAGAATGCAGGAAAAAGCATATTTTACTATGAGACTATAAAAGAAATAAAAGTAACAACACATTTGAAGAGGCGCTACTCACTTTTCCTGATAAGGGTACGGGTCGCTCTTAAGACTTTGTTCGGAAATTACCATTCTTTGGTACAACGTACCTAGCAAATGCAGGAAGATAAACATGCAGGAGTCAGAGCATGAAGAATAACAACGCAACTCACCAGAGCAGCTCAGCGCTGCTCACGGTTGTAGAGGCTGACGGTGGGTCTACCAAGTTGGAGACCGCTCACTGCTGGAGAGATGGTGCAAAAGAGCCAAGAATTGGGCCCAGAGATAAAAATAGTCAAGGACAAAGATAGGCTGTGTGACATAAAAAGAAATCCCCTTCTATTCAGGGACTATTTCCTGTATTTCCCTTCCTTTGTTTAGTGGATTATGAACTTGGGAGCGGAGTCGGAAGCAGGAGGAAGAGTCCTACTCCCAGCCTCCATACCCAGAGCCACATCAGGGAACGACATGTGGTTAGATATGAAGAGCACAACGCGTTTCTGAATCAGGAGAGATGTGCTTTACCCTCACCCAGCTCTGGGGTGGGGGAGATACATCCACCCCACATTGCTCGGGTGCAATCATTTTGTGAACCTCGTGGTGCTCCAGAAGAAACCCCGCTGGAGATCCTCATCTCTCCATACTAAATCATTGTTTCACCAGAAGTCAGGGGAGAGGAAGGTGGACTTTGGAGTTCCAGACAAAGTAGTACTGGGGAAGTGTGGTCAGGGGGATGGTGGTGCGCTGAGACAACCAAGAATGGCACTTTCTCTCCAATTTCTCCCCAGGTTTCTCATATTTTACTTCTATCTCACAAGGTGTCTCCACCTTGCACTGTTTTAAAGGATTGCTTTTAAAGACTCTTACTAAAGAAGACTTTACCAAGAAGCACTCTATTGAGCAACATAGAGAAAAAGGAAGACAGAGTTTTCCTCTGGCTTTGTCTCTAAAAGAGGCTGATCTCTGGAGGAACTAAAGATGTTTCAGTGTCTAAAACATGATACACAGTAGTGAAGGGAGAGTCCATAGTGGACTCAATTTTAGATAGAGAGTTCACTTTGCAAAATGGAGACCTCCGCAAAATTTACTGAGATGCCCAGGCTGGGACCATAAACACCTTGTTTCCTATATAGACAGAACAGCCTTAGATGGGCTGGACTTGACGCTGGTGGTGCCTACACCGACAGCAGGAGGACCCCAAGGTTTTCCGCTCGTAACTAAGGCTCAGCAGCCTGAGAGTGAGAACCCTCCCATCCAAATGCATCCCTAAGACCCTCCAGCATTTGGCCAGCCCCATGCAGAAATCCCTTCCCTTGCTGCCTGTGGCAAAAGGCAGCTCAGGTATGGAAACCCCCCAACCCCCCCCACCATCACCTCAAGGACCCCAGCCATTCACCATGCCCTGCACGGGCAGAGTGGAGAAGCTCTCATACCCGGTGCTGTCCTTTCCATCTTCAGCCTGATGGCGTAGTCCAAACCGATGGTGCAGAATGGTTTGGGCAGGGTGAGCAGCTTCTTACAGAAATCGTACACTCTGCTGCAGAGCTCGTCGGAGATGCAGGGAGCCTGGAGTGAGAAAGGGGAAGATGGGGAGATGCCACAGGCAGTGATCCCTAATGGTGCTCTCCCTGCAACAGACCCCAGGGTGGGAGGGCACAGCGTTATGCCAAGTTCAATATGGATTTAAATGCAATATCTGAAGTAGAACCAGGCCCTACAATGGTGTGGAAACCTCCAGCAATACCCACTGAATGGCCTGTGGGCACCCATTTTTGCCAGGTTGTGGCTTCCTGCACCATCAGGCGCATAAACACCTCCAGAAAAGGGGGTCAACTGGAAGGACTTGTCACTCCCCAACATGTCAAAGGTGCCAGTGTCTCAGCCATTAAACATCACACTGGGAAACGTGCAGTTGAGTCCATCTGTGGTAGTCCCAGAGCCTTACTGGGCAGCTACTGGGTGGGATATTTCATCACAGGAATAGGTGCTGAGTGACTTCAGGTTGTTCCTCCTCTGGTTTGTGATGTCCCTGGATCTTGCCCCAGCGAAGCCCGCGGTAGGTTACCTTTATCAAGGTGTACATCAGCGTGTGCAGCAAGGGGATGATGTAATGTCTGAAGTCACCTCGCTCCGCCTGTGGGACCAGAAGGCACAATCAGCGCAGGCAGCGCCTGGCAGGGTGCTGGGATGGGCAGCAGCAGGGACCAGAGATGGGGGAGCCACCGCGGCCCCTGGGATGCGCTGGGTCCCGACTGCTCAGCAGCTCAGGCACACCGGGTGAGCACAGGCATTCGCCCTGGCTCAGGGGTGATGCTCCCCAGGTCAAGGTGGGGTTTGGGGTCCCTCCAGAGGCCATCAGGGTGGGCAGAATGTCCCTGGGGCAGACAGGTCCTGCCTGGTGGCCATCCCATGCAAGCCAAGCCTTGGGGAAGGAGTCGGGGGGGTGGACCACGCTGCTGTGGCCACCACCGCATTGCAGGGCTGGAGATTGCTGTAGGGACGTGAAGGCTCTGGGAGCTGCTGCAGGAGCATGGGTGGGACACCGAGAGCTGCGATACACAGCAGTCATGGTGGGAGAGAGCGAGCAAAAGTTTCTAACTGAGCTCAATAAGGAGCTCCTTTCTGTTGCAAAAATTCATGTGAAAATATAAAACCACTGGGAACCCTCTGGAAAAAATGCCCGTTTTACATTTGGTGGGTGTGGGACCAGAGTGGACAGGGAGAAGAGATGCATCTGGCCCGTGGGAAGCCAGATGGATGCTCAAGCCGACACAGCCCTGCACCCCCCTCCCCTGCAGCCTGGCTCTAACTGACAGCTCCGGCAACAGGAATGCCCCTGGATAAACCTGGGAAAGGTATTTCCATCCCAAAGCTATTTCCAGCACCTTTCTGTAGGGCTGCTGTGACGATAAATCTGAGTTAAATGGAACCGATGGCAGCAAAGCTTTAGAAATGATCAATAAAATGGAACAATACTGAGTTGCTGAGACCAGTTGATATTTGCCCAGAGCCCTGTAGGAACTCAAGCATGAAATTGCTAAATTATTATCTATGGTTGGTAATGATTGCTCAGAGCTGCTGCAGTACCAGAGGAATAATAATAAAAAAAAAAAAAAAGAAAAAAAAGAAAAAGAAAAAAGAAGTGACACTGATTTCCAAGAAGAGCTTTAGGGAGATGAAGGGAATTATGGACCAGGCGACCTGACATCCCTCCTGGGCAAGGAAAGATAAGAGTAGCAGAGCAATAATAGTTACAATGGGGAGGGACTGCCATGGCTTTTGCAGGGGAAAGCAGACCTCAAGCCCTCCAGGGGAACCCCTGCATCCACAGCCCAGGGTGATGGGGGTGTTCCTGTCTATCTGGATTTGCAAAAGCCACATGATAAGAGCCCTTCCCAAAGCACTGACGGAAGCTAAACTGCCCTAGTTAGGGGGGGGGACGACGGGGCGAGGGGACGACACAGCCCGCACATGGCCTCAGAGCTGCTTAAAAGGCAGGAAAGAGAGAACAGGAATAACTGCTCCATGGTCACAACACTGCGATGTGTGCACAGGGGTCCGTGCTGGGCTGACAGGCTCAAGTGTGGGACACTGGGGTGGTTGACGGAGGGAGGTGACAGCCTCTGCAGAGGGTGCTGGGCCCCCCCCCCTCCGGGGCTGAGCAGCAGCGGGCAGGAGACACAGGAGCTGAGCGATGCCGAGCAAGGAGGCTCCATCCTTCCAGCTCAAAAGGAGAAATGGCAAAGATGCAGAGAAAATGGTACGGGGAGGTTTCTGCACAAAGGACAATTAGCAGGGGCTCTTCACCGGGGTGGGGAGGAAGAGGTGGAGGGGGGACGTGGGCTCTTCCTCCCCGCGGCGCAATGAGAGGGCGCTGGGTAAAATGAAACAGGCTCCCAAGAAAGAAAAGGTGCTATTTCTACCCATGACACCTCATCAAACCACAAACGAGGTCACGCCAGGATGCTGCGGGTGCTGAAGATTTACAGGAGACCAGAAAAATGACAAGACAACTCAACGAAAGCAAAAAATCCCTGACCAGGTTTCCGTCAGATGCTCTCAGGAGCATACTGGGTTACATGTTTCTGCTCTGACACCCTCTGGGGCAAAAATGAGTGACACGGAGGAGAAATTTCCACTGTACCTGTGACTACTGCTGGCTGGGGTGGGATGCGGGGGTTTTGGGGGCGGTCAGAAGTGTTTTGCACTTTGCTGTTTGCAAGCTGCAAAGGCTGCCTGCCTTTGGCTGCTGTGGCATCGAGGAGCCTGGGGGGGGTCCCTGCTCTGCCTATGGCTCGCTGTCACTTTTGGGGCAGACCCTGGTCCCTGCAGCCATCAGGGGGGACGAGCTACAGCTCTGCCCCGGTGTCCCACAGAGTTTTTCACTCTTTGCTGAGCCACAGTCCCCAGCCAGGCTCAAGGTCCCTAAAATCACCGTAGCCATCTCCAGCCCGGGATGCCTCAGGAGGGAGGCAGAGCCCTGCGGGTGGAGTTGAGTTCCCATCCCTCTGGTCCCCCAGCCCCTGCAGCAGGACACACGCCACCGAGGGGTTGACCCCAGTGCTCAGGGGATGTCTCTGAGGCAGCACTCACCCTTTCCAGCTCCTTCACCAGGATCCTGACCAGGATGGAGCTGTTACTGGGATTCTGGTCGATTTTTTTATGCAGGGTCCATCGCAGCATCCCTGAGAAGTGAAAGCCAAGAAAGAGGTCTGGTTGCAGAGCAGAACAGCGATGGATCAGGGGCAGAGTTTAACAGAGGAATCAGGAGACCTGGGCAACGTTGCTGCAAAAAATCACCCTCTGGGATGGTCCATTGACATCACTATCAGAGCTAAACCAGGCTTTTCTGCCCTCCACTTCCATCAGTGACCCTCTGCAAGGGACATGTCATGCTGCTGCCCCGATTCCGGATGCGGCACTGACGTACCATATCTCCAGTCCTGGGAAACCATTGGAAAAAGGTCCCAGAGATCCTACAACTTGGGGGCTGGAGAAAAGCAAGGCAGGGCAATGGACATGAAGTTTGTTTCCTGGTCCCTCTGTTTGCTCTGTTTGTGACTGCCTACTTTCCCCGATGGGTCCCAGGAATGTGGGTTCCTGGTAGTCCCAGCAGGAACACTGGCTGCCGACAGCTCATGCTCGGAGCAAGGACCACAAAGCATCTCAGTCCTGCAGATGTCAAGGCTCCTTCCAGACAAAATCAAATTTAATTAACTGCGAAATATTCTGCGCACTCCAAGTAAAATCAATTTTTCAAAATCAATAAGGCTTCCTACGGCTGTGGCAGTCCAGTTGCTGGGTCAGCTAGAGTTTTATTCTTCAAAACCGTAACACGGGGATTTCAACGGACTCTTTAATGGGGGGCTGAGCAGTGGGTGGCGAAGCGATACCCCCGCAGGGGGAGACGGGGAGACTCCAGCTCAGAGGTGTTAAGTGAGTTGGACGGGGCTGTGTGGCGAGTCGGTGTCAGAGTGGGGAACAGCATCGCAAACACTGGCGTTGGATGTCCCACCTCAGTGCTGGACCCCCTGGGTGAGTGAAGGGTGTAGAGGATGTAGGAGGAGGGATGAAAGCTGCTGAGGTTGGTGTATGGCAGACACCAGGAGCTCGACAAAGATTTAGCACCTCCTAGAGCAGGTGAGGAAGGGCAGAGCGGGGCCAGGGAGGTGAGGCTACCCCGTGTCCCTCCACCCTGACGCTGTCTGAGAGTGGGGAGCAGTGAGGTTTGGGACTGAGCAATGCCCCATCGAGGGGGGACAGGGATCCACCTTACCTCGGTCACTCTGGCAGGCGGGGCGGTGACCGTCCAGCTCTCGCAGCAACGTGCGGACACGGCGCAGGATGTCTGACTCCACCTCTGCAGGGACGAAGAGGACGTGAGCAGCCGGGCCAGCACCCCTGGGAGACTGGCACCCAGGGACAACCCCGGAGGAAGAGACACTGGTTTGGGTGTGTGGTGAGTACGGGGACTGCACCCTCACTGCATCTCTCGGGATGGCTGTCTCAGCAGGCTTCAAGCCTGGATGAGCCTTGATGGAAACAGGCCAGAGCCCTTCCCAGGGTCACTGGAACTGGGGGGCAAATGCCATCCCATGGACTGGTGGCCCACGGAGCCATACTGGAGAGCAAAGTGGTCCAGCAGGGACGTGGCAGTAGGGGAGCTCAGCAGAGGACTGCTCTGCAGATCCCCTCTCTCCCTTTCTTCAATGAAAAAATCACACATTAACTATAGAAACTAACAAAATTAAGCCACAACATGGCACCACGAAGGAGAAGAAACACCTCTGCATTTTGGCACCGCATAGATTTGGTCTCAACCTTACACACATGGCAAAGAGCACTCTTGCAACAAGATCTGCTGCCCGCACCGGCATCTCACCCCTCCTGGGAACCCCAGGCAGAGCCACCAGGCTGGGCACGTCACCTCCTGCCTTCCACCCGCGACCCCACGCAGCCTCTCCCCGAAGTGCGACCACCCGCCCGTGGGCCCTGAGCACCTTCTGCTCCCCAGGCAGGGACCCAAGGTCAGTGCTTCTGCCTGGTAACCACCACATGCGCCTCGTATGCATCAAAACCAAACCGCATCCTGCTGTCGGCCAAAAATAAGTCCGACAACCTCAGACCCAGTTTGAGGTATGACTTGTATGTGGGGCAAGGGCTCGTGATTGCGAGTGAGCTCGCATGGCAGCTGGCTGACCGTGCACGCCGACATATCGCGGATGTGAAATAAAAGTCAGCCCTGAAAGCACATGGAGTGTCAGCCAGGAAAGCCGCCCGGTTCCTTTATTCCACCACGGCCTCTGTGTGTGTGTGTTCCTCCTTACTCTGGGCTACTCTTCCCCATCGGCAAAATGATTCTTTCTCCTTTGTAATTAAAAAAAAAAAAAGCATTATATAAAGTTGGGTATTATTAGGTGATATTCTCCTTCTGTAGGAAGTTGTAGGCTGGAGCAGGCAGAACATGGCCTGATCCAGAGGAGGATCTCAGATGTTTGTGGTAACCGTATCCCAGGGCTCTTTCCTGGGGCAGGTTCCTGCCTCTGTGTTCCCTGGTGGGGTCTGGACCATGGCCAGCAGTGGCTGAGCAGGTCTCACCTGCACGGCAAGAATGCAAGCAAGGAGCAATTGATGCAGGTCCCGAGAGAGCTCTAGACACATAGTCTAAGCTGTCTGATCCACATGGGATCGCCTTTTGGGATTGGTGTCATTACCACCACATTTCCTGCCCAGTTTTGCTCCTGAATTGGCTTGTTCCCTCCACACCCTCTTCTGCCACAGCTCCGTCATCCCTAACATCAGAGAGATGGCAGAAGGACAGTGGTGGACACTCATCTTTATCTACAAGAAACAGAGGAGGCAGCCAGGGTGACACTATATAAGAGCTGTACTCAAGGACCACAGCTTCCAAACATCCTTTCTGGCCTCTGGGAGGAGATGAAGCCAACTGGGTTGGGTCCCATTGGTGGGGCAGGCAGTGCTTTGGACTTTACAAGGACCGGTCCTGGGGAAGGTGTGCTGGGAGCTGGCTGGTTGGGAGCTATGGGAAGAGAAACAGGAAACTACAGGGCGGGGGCGTTTACAGCTCAGCTGGAGGGTCAGACCAACAGAGGAATCTCCAGTGAGCGCTCCTGTGGACAGAAGACCATCAAGACATGATCATGAAGGAGACGGGGCAGCTTTGAGTTTCTGCCCCCTCATCCCATGCAGACCCTGTGCACCATCTCAGGATGGGTTTGAAGCAAAAACCAGAGAATGTTTTTTGCTCTTCTACTGTGTCTTTTAGAGAGTGTGTGGGCCCGGGGTCATCATGCAGGGGAGTGGACATGGCACACCAGACTTGCCACTGTTCCCACTGGTGATGCAGAGCTGTGCCCCTCACAGCATCTTTGCTGCCTCCTTGTCACCAGCTCGCAGGGCTGGCAGCATGGCCAGACACATGACAAGCCGCTCTTGCCCTCTCGAAGCCCAAAGACTGCAGTGCCATGGGTCCAATGAGATGGTGACCAGGGCACAGGGGCAGCAGACACGAGCCATGCCTAAAAGAAAACTGGGAAATGGCAAAATTTAAAGTATTGGAGATGGCCTATTCCTGAGTACACCCCAAGAGCCAAAATCATTCTCCTGTTTATTGACCCCAGGGAAGCGACCCCTTAAGGATGCTTGTGGGGGGGGTTCATTCAATTCAGGCTCCTTCTGCAGAAGAGTACTTACTGCTGTGGCTTCAGTCGAAGCTATGTTAGAAAACAACCACGCACTTGGGTTCGCGATTATTCGCATGTGCTGGCGAAGCTGTGTGTGCGTACACCGGCAGTCCCATCTCTGCCAACAGTTTGTGCCATCGTAACCACACCAGGAGAAACTACAGTGCAAAAAAAGTCCTTTGAAATTGGATTGTTCTTATTTTGGAAGTGTCGTTTCAGGAAAGAGAAGGGCAACGAAGCTGGTGAGAGGTCTTGAGAATAAGTCTCATGAGGAGCGGCTGAGGGAACTGGGGTTGTTCAGCCTGGAGAAAAGGAGGCTGAGGGGAAACCTTATCACTCTCTACAACTACCAGCCATCCAGATATGGTCCTCAGGGACATGATGTAGAAATGGGCCTGGTAGAGTTAGGTAACGATTGGACTTGATCTTAAAGGTCTTTTCCAGCCATAACAATTCTATGATTCTAAATGTCAAAATTTTGCTTTGGAAAGTTGTATTTTCTCCCGTTTTTGTTTTCTCTCCAGTGATTTTGTAATGCTCCTCAATTTCACTGTTATGTTCATTGGTTCTGCACTAGGAAATTGCGCAATAATGGACTATTTGAAATTCCCTATTCCTTTTTGTATGTTTTTAATTACCAGGGGAAGTTTTTCCTGAGCACCGATAAAAATACTGTCCTCTTTTTCTAAATCAAAGTGACTACAGCCATGATATGCTGAGGTTTCTTCATGGGGAGCAGCAGAGCGTCAAAGCACTTGCTCCAACACAAACAAGAGGCACTTTGATCTAAAAACAGCCTCAACCTACCAGCGACAAACAGTAGTAACTTAGAAATGAAAAAAAAAAAACAAACCATGTTTCAGCATTGATATCCTGACCTTGGGGTGCCGAGATACCAACACCACCTTGTGAAACAGCGTGAAAATAAAACACACATGGGGGGGGGGGGGGGAAAGATGGATATAAAAATTATACAATAAAACTGCTTTCAAATTCAAATGTGAATGGTTGCCAGACCTGGGGCTTTCAAAGTGCCCCTCTACAGCAAATCTTGTGGCCTCCCCTCAGTTGCTTCATGCCTCATGTCCCACCTACCCAGCGTGGTCTGCCGGCACCTTGCGAAGACCAAGGTCTGCCCAGCGGCAATGCATCCTCCTTAGATATCCAAGTATTTTATTGGAGGGTAATTGAGGAACGAGAACATGGATGAGGTGGGTTAATTTGGCTGGGACCCCCTGCTCCGTCACCCCGAGGGGCTCAGCATCACCCACCTGCGCTCTCCATGGCCGGGCCGAGTGTGCAGCACGGGGCGGGCAGTGATGGGGTGAGTGCGCAGCTGCTCCTCACTCCACATGGGCATGGCCTTGGGTCCTGCGTCTCGCCTGTGAAAAAATTAGGGCACGCTCAGCTCAGGCTGGTGGTGGAGATCAGGTTCAGGCTGAACCTTGTGGGGTGGAGCAAAAAGCCACCGGGACACCGCGGGCATGGGATCCCGGGGTGGGGGATGTCCAACAAGGAGGCAAAGCCTCCTTGGGTGGCTTTTTCCTAGGGTGAGCACAGCATCTCAGGGGCTGTGTTTTGCTGGAGAAAGCTTCAGCTCAAAGCTGAACCCGTCTGAACACTTGGCCCCCCCAAAGCGTCCCGCAGCAAGGAGGCCCCCAGGGACGAGCATCAGCATCGCCAAGCAGGGCAGGATCGGGCACCTTCTCCTCCCCAGGATTTAAGAAGAAATGTTCAGGGTAAGTCAAGCTGAGTCCAAAATGCAAAGTCCAACCAGAAAAAGAAAAAAAAAAAAAAACAAACAGGGGCCCAAATTTCTCTGCTTGCTGTGCTGAACCGCTGCAATCCTGATGCAGCATCCCGGAGAAACAAACCCCAAGGAAAGCTCGGGAGCCAGTTACACTGCGGAGGGAAGCCAGCCTGGAGCCGGACAGCTTCCCTCGCCCCCAAGCATTGTTCTTTCCAAAGAAAGAGGAAAAAAAAATAATAATCCCCAGAGCTGAGGAGGAAGGAAGGGAGATTTGCCTGTGACAGGACCACAGGCAGGCTGGGGAGCCGGCACGGGGCAGCCGTGGGGGAGCAGAGGAGATGCCAGCATCTTCTGTGAGAAACACCGCTGCTGAGATGCTCAGCTGTAGCCATCCACCCCATGACGGGGTCCCTGCCGGCCCCCAGCTCCAGCACCTCGTGGTCCTGCCCCACCAGTGCTCATGGCGAGGCCGCGTCTCCCCCAGTGCGTTATCCTCTTGTGTCTCCCCATCCATGGGCACAGCAGCAACCGCAGGACTGTGCTGCCCGTATTTACAGCCCGAGCGAGCTGCAACGCCGCTTTCGGCATTTCTAGATGGAGGCTTTTCCAGCCTGTGGGTTTTTCCCTCTCTTCTCGCCTTTAAGGATGGGAAAAAATCCCCAGCCCACAGCTGTGAATTCTGTGGTTTCCCTGAAACACCCACATTTGTGGCTGAGAAGAAGGACCCCGCCTCCAGCAGTGCCCAAACCAGCACAGGCAGCAATAACAACTCAGTCCCGTCAGTCCTCCGCATCCCTCCGAGCACAGTGGGGCCATCAGCCCATGCTTGTGCTCATGTCTCTGCTCTGTTTAGTATCCGCTCAATTTAATTTGCAGATTTAGGACCTAACTCTACCCAGGTAGGTCCTAAATCCATAAATATCCGTCACCAAACCCAGCAGCTCTGCGATGCGTGGGGAGATGGCCAGACACGTGCGGGAACGTCCCTGCCACGCACCACTGGAGCCTCGAGAGCGTACTGCTCTTGGCAGCTTTCAGAAGCTCATTAAAGGTTTCCTGCAGCGAGTGAAGTTTTCGAAACCCACCCCAGACCCGTGTGGCCTTTCTTCCTGGCCCCGGGGCGGGATGCCGAGGCCTGGCGCCCAGCCACCGCGGCGGATTTCCACCCCCTGCCGAGCAGCAGTGCCGCAGGGGCAGCTCCCGGCCATGGAGAGGACAATGGAGAGGAGGACAGGGGTCCTCCTGCAGGCCAGGGGCTTACTACAGCAACACCCCTGCCTCTGCTTGCACAGCTGGCAGGCAGCTGGGTCCAGGGCGGCAGTGGGGAGGAGATGCCAACCCTCCTCCGGCTCAGCTGGATGCCTGGTACCAACCTTGGAATCGCATCTCTGTGTCACGGGGGTACAGCTGTGATGATGGACGTGCCCTTTCCTCCGCAGCGACCACCCTGGGGTGCACCAGGGGTGCGTAGCAGGGCAGAGGGTATCTACTAAGGGCAGCAAACCTTTTCCCGCTCCGCGCCCCATGCTGATGGCAGAGCTGCTGCCTGCGGGCGAGTCACGGTGCTGCCCATGGGTCGTTCCTGCCTATGGTGCAGCCACCTGCCTCCCCCCTTGCACCCACGCTGCCGCCCCCGGCTGGGCACCGGATGACTCCCCGGAGATGCTCAGCACCCTGGGTGCAGAGCGGTGAGCGTGGGAAGGATGCTCTCATGACCCGGCCATAGCTAACTACAGCGCTGACAGCCTGCACCGAGCGTCAGCCGTACGTCTGTGGACAAACAGGGCTTCGGTTCTACAGGCAGAAACGGGACGTGTCTCCTGGTGGGCCGACATCTGGACTAGAGACGGAGAACACCAATTAATCCTCCTACTCTCAGAAATTACTGATCACCCTCTCGAATCACTGGCTATGGAAGGAAGGTGAATGATTCTCCTAATCCCTTGCACGCATAAAAGCACCAAATCCCGCGCTGCAGCGTTACACGGCTGATTGGCACTATGGTTCTCGAAATCATATTTCCTGCTGGGGAAAGCGCTATGGTCCCCGATGCCGTGGGACACCCACGGTGCCCGCGCTGAGCGGAGGAGCCGGGGCCACATGCCGGGCTCCTCCGGGGTGGCTGCCTCGGGGCTCAGAGAGACCGCCTGCCGAAGCGAAACACAGCCCGCTGCTAATTGCGTCGGTGGTTTTCCACATCCGCATCCGACCTGCCCGTGCGTGGGAGGGGAGCTGGTGACCAAACGTGGAACCTGCTCGCCAGCGCTCGGTTTCCCGGTTTAGAAAAGGGCTCCACAGGGACAGAGTGACATGAGCTCCTCCTGCCTGAGAAACTTTGGTTCTCGGTTCACCTGTCTGCTTAAAAAGTGCTGGTGTTGCTCCCTGTTGGCAAAGAGGAGCTGAGCTTCAATCCATAGTCCACCTGCCTGCTCCGAGTGCTTGGGTCTTGCGAGAAAATCCAACATAAAATGCCAAAAACTGGTGCCCAGCATATTCAGAGTCCAGTCCCACCATCTGCGGGAGGACGGGTAAATGTTCTGTGAGAAGAGGTATGAAAGAACGTACATAGCAACAGGCTGGTGAGGAAGACTGGGGTCAGTCTGGTTCCTGCCGGGCACCAGCTACCGCTTCTCACTTGGCCTGGCCATAACCAGCACAGGGACCTAAATGAGCCCCATTTTCACTGGGGATGTTTTCTGCCTGCTTTGCTCCCTGAGGGTGAGGGTACCAGGGCTGCCAAAGGAGGAGGAGGGATGCAGGGCTGAGGACGGGAAGAGCTGGACAGCATCAGCCCCAGTCCCGGAGCAGTTCAGACAGCAGGACCACGTTGTCCTAACCGGCCGCGACAGACGGGGATGCTGCCTGCCCTTTCCTCCTGTACTTCAGCAGGACTTTCCCGACAGCAGCTGGCTCTGCAATCACTCTGGCGCAAATCCAAACCCAGTAACATGGCGAGGAAGGCTTTGAAGATGCAAGAGCCTGTGCTGTAACCAAGGACAACATTCAGCCTTTGCACAGAGCGTTTACGTCTCCCTGACCCGTGGAGACGTAGGCTGCTCCCCAGCTGAGGTTCATGGGGTGACATTAATGAAGCCGGGCTGATGTATGGCAGCTGATCTGATCTCAGCACCTCTGTGGCTGAATGGAAGGTGCCAGGGAGCAAAGACCCAACTTACGCGCTCCTGGGAAGGAGATGGCCAGCCCCTGTCCTAGCAGTGACGCTGCTCTGGGCAGAGGCTGACCACAAGGGATGAAGCCTATCACCTGGCAGGAGGTATTCCTTGAACGCCACCTAGAAGCCATATGTCCCTAGAAGCAGGGACACAGTAACCATCTGAAGCTCCAATGACACACTTAGAGCTGCTGATTTGGGTGAAAAAACGTTTTAGCAGAGGCTGTGTGGAACTGCAGGCGCACACCATGGAGACCCCGCCACTGGTGCCAGAGCAGTGGGAGATGTCACCCACTGGCACCCAGAGCCCTGGGATGTAAGGGGATCCCTATCACTGCGCCAGGCTGCTGCTGGGTCTGCTGAGGCAGGATCAGTCCCCGACACCCACCCTGTGCGTCTCTGTTCCCAGGACACAGCGGCCATAAATCCCCAGAGAGACCAGACGCGACACGCCGGGATATGATGCTGTGATGGTGGGACTGCTCCTTCCCTGCAGACGACGGAGAGGGATGTCCCCGCATCCTCTTCATGTCCCTTCCTCCTGGCTCCTTCGCCATTGCCACCCCTTCTGGTGACAGACCCTGGGGCTGAAGACCCCGGTTACAGGCACCTCTGTGCTTTGTGCCCACCGAGCCCTGACCCACCACGTGCTGTGAGCCAGCCGGGGGTCCCCCCGTGCCCACGGCTTGCTCAGGCGCTGTGTAGGGATGGCAGGCAGAGAGACGTGTCTGAGCTGCACTGCACACCCCCCCCCCCCCCTCCCTTCCTCATCCAGGGATCCGGGTCCCCTCTCCCGGGTTTGCACTGCTGGTCTGTGTCTCACGCAGGGACACTCTCAGCCAAGGGGACACTGGAGAGCCTCTAGGACCAGACCCACCGCGTTAACTGCGCCGCATCCCCACATCCCAGAGCAGCGGACAGGGTTTGCTGCTGACAGCAAGTGTCAGCGCGGTCCCCGCAGGGAGGGGAGCACAAAGACATCAGACCCCCCCGCTACAGACAGCCCCCTCTGCCTGCCTTGTCTCTCCCAAAACGACTGATGCCCGGCGCAAGTTGGGGGATACCATCCCCATTTCTGGGGATGTACTCTGCGCTGGTCCTACTGCCTGGTGGGCTGACTCAGACTTTTTGCCTGGGAACGGCTGCCCCTCTCCCCTGAGGGCTGGGGACGGGGTCCCCCACCACAGCTTGGCCCCGCGCTGCAGGTGGGAGCAGAGGACCCTGTCCCAAACCTGCACTCACCTTCCCTTGCATCCTTCCAGCTCCCAGGATCACCGCTCCCGTCGGGGCACAGGACCATCCCAGCGCGCACATTGTGAGGAGGAGGAGGAGGCGGCGAGGGATCAGGCACAGCCGAAGGGCACCGGCTCCTCGGCCGAGGTGGGAGCTCGACGGCAAAGCGGCGATCCCTGCGGCATCCGCACCGGAGCCCACGCACAGCGCTGCCCAACGTGGACGGGGCTTGCTTCTGCTCAGCGTGACGGTGTCTGAGCACACCGGTGACCACAAGCTTTCTACCCAGGAACAGGAAGGGCTCACAGGGCCCAGCCAGCACACATGACGGTGGGGAGATGACAGACGAGACGAGGGGAAATATGACGGTGTGGGGTGTAAAAGCAAGCCCTGCAAACCTGCCGGCGAGAGGTAGAAGCCGCTCGGTTCCCTGATCCGCACCCGTGAGGGCTCCTCTGCTTTCCATCCCCCGCCTCCCGCCTTGGATCTCTTCCCTTCCCTGCAGCAGACACGAGACACATTTCATCCCGTAACTGGTTATTTTGCTGTCTGCCAGCTCAGCAAGACCAGAGTCTTCTCTGCATTCATCCCACTTCTTTGCAGAGCTGCAAATCCCTGCTTCCTCTCTGCAATTCTTAAAATACCCACGGCATCAGCTGTATTTTATTTCATTTGCAGGAAAAAATTAAAAAGGAAGGGCGAGAAGGGAAGTCACAGTCCTCCCTTCAGCTTTCAATAACTATGAGGTTGTCAGTGAAAAAGCCTTAGTGACTCAAAAGCCACCTTTCCCAAGAGTTTGAGGTAGTTATGGGAACCATCTGGCTATATTCTTAAAAATGAAGAACTTTGTGTTAAAAGTACAGTTCACCCTGCAAACTGGCAGATAAGACCATGGGGTAAAGGGCTTTGCAGCCTCATCCTCCTTTTCCAAACTACCACGTACTGGAGACAGCGTGAGCAGGACCTGGATGAGCATCGGGTGCTGAGCACCCCGTAAACCCATCCTCAGTGTCCCTCCTCGGCAGGGTGGCAGTTAATGGGGACCCGGAGGCGGGGAACAGTTTGCGATGGCTGCTCTACATTGGCCGAGCTAAGACAAGATGAAGTGCAGTCCCATTTAGAGGTGAGGCCACCGGGGCTGGGATCCTCCAGTCATCTGCCTCCCTCCTCACCTCTCCATCCCCCCCATGCTCACCCCGTTGAACCGCCTTCCTCCTAAGCAGGGGTTCCCCATTTGCGGCACACTCTGGCCCAGTCCTGCACAAGGCAATAGTCACCTTCCTCCAGAGTCATCCCCTTCCCGGTGCTTACGGCCAGGGAGGCATGGTGGGGAGACCACACCGATGCCCTCTCCTTTCTCTGAGGGTTGATCATTAGCAGGACAGACTACCAAAGACACTGTGACGAGGCGGGTTTCAGCAGATCACACATTACTTTGTTTGGTTTTTGGATGTGTCTGGAGGGTCCTAGCTACGGCTGAGGGGGCACCAGCAGGTTGTACAGCCAGAAGGTCATTGGTGCCTGTAGGGTCACCAGTCCCTACTGCACGCAGACTGGGCTGCATCGCCTGCTCTTGTCCTCCATGGAGGACAATCCATGCTCAATCAGCCCTTGTTAGATTGTTTTAATTACAATATGGGCTGCCACCCTTATAGGTGTCAGGCTACATCACCTGCAGTCCCAAAGGACCCTGGATCAGGATCAGCACTATGTCGTCCCCCAGAGATGATCAGAGAAGGGCATCGCACAGCCTCACCACCGAGAGAGCTGGGGGATTTTCAGAAGTGCTGCCAACACACTGCCAGCAAACACCCAAGAGCCTCTACGAGTTGCAGGGGAATCCAGCCTGACCAAGACCAGGGCTGAGGCCCAGGAGGCCACCCGGGCCACGTCCCACAGCAGCCCAGCTCCCCCCTCGTCCGTTCCATTCTGCTGACCATTACGACAAAGCCCAGCCGGGCAAACTGCCCAGCAGGCATGTGGCACAGCAATGGGATTGCCTCCACAGCCTGGTGCACCCGCTGGAGGAACAGCCCAGGTCTGCAGGAAAGCACATCCCTGTCCCGAGAAAAGGGTATTTCCCTCTTAGCTCCGACCGACAGCAGGACTTGAAGCTCAGTCCTTTTTAAGCCCTCAGTGTGTGAGGACGCTGGGGTGAGATTGAACAATCCCATAGCAGAAGGATGGAGATGTGTCCATCCACATGAGTCATCTCAACCCCATCATACTCAGCAGAGAGAAATGACTCGGGCTGTCCCCTGGAGACATTCAACATAGGGATGCACAGCCTCCCCAAAAGACCTGCTGCTCTGCCTCGTAGATTATTGAAAGCTGGTGGAAATCACTAAAAACCCAAACCCCCAGACTAGGTGAGACACATGAGACACAGACTGAGCGATGCAGAAATATCTGAAGCCGTGAAAGAAAACCCAAACCCAAACCCTTTGGCGGTGGGAGCTGGGCTAGCAGCAAACAGGCAGATTCCCTTGGGAAGTTCAGACACACCGTCCTGCCCCAGCTCTGCAACGCGCCCGGGCATCCTCCGCTGCCCAGCACACCCTGGCTTGGGTCCCTCATGCCCTTACCTGGAGCTCTGCTGACCACAGCCACCCCTGGGGATGTCCCCTCTCCCACCTCCCCGC
Source organism: Vanellus vanellus (assembly GCF_965231255.1). Classification (NCBI taxonomy): domain Eukaryota; kingdom Metazoa; phylum Chordata; class Aves; order Charadriiformes; family Charadriidae; genus Vanellus; species Vanellus vanellus. Next base: position 3,212,473 of record NC_138922.1, read on the forward strand.
TTCTCCCGAGGACGGCAGTGACACAGCCCATGGTGCTCACACGCTCGCCTTGTCCGAGTTATATTTAGTCCCGCTCCAAAGGCAGTCCCTCCATGCCTTCTGCAGCCCTGTATTTAGTTACAAATTCACTACACGGGTACGTCTGAGGTTTCCTGTGGTTGTTTATCAGCTCGACTGCAGACGCTTGCAAAGAAAACCCCGCGTGCTGCACAGGAACGAAGCATGGAAAGCTGTTCCCCTGTCTGTGCTCCTCCTCTCCCCTCTGCCCCATCCCACCGCCCCAGTCCCAACTCTTCCCATTCCTGCAGCGGACACCCCGGTCGCTCCCGGGGCAAGGAAGGATCGTACAAATACCATCGGCAGCAGCGAGTGAGCGAGCTGTTCGGCGCCGGAGCGTCCTGAAGGGAGACGCGGCGAGCGCTCAGCCGTAGGGGAGACACACGAGCACGGGGACTCGCAGCGTTTCGTCATGACGTGACAGATGTCCTGTGGAGCAGACCAGAATTCGCCACCCCCTCGCGCCGCCCTCCCCCCTTCTCCCGGCAGTTGCCTTCGAGCGAGATCGGTTATGAAAGTAGCACATCAGAGGCTTCGTCTAACGTTACAAAGCTGCGGGGCGGCTGCCCAGCCCGCGTTTCCTTTCAGCTCCGGCGAGAGCGGCTGGAGCACAAGTGTCACACATGAGCCAAAAGGGGTGATTTCTTCACCGTGTGAGTTGAAGTGCCGTTTCCCCCACGCCAACCTGAGTATTCGATATTGCGTCCTCTTGGGCTGCTCAAAACTGCAGCCGGCAGCTCCCGAAAACGCCGTGCAGATTGCTCCACCGGACCCGGTGTCATTGCTTCCACAGGGACAGATTGATGCTGCAGCCAAATCGTCCCGGGGAGCCCACCAGAGGCAGGTTTGATGCGCTGTCTGCACCCTTCCCTTAAATCATGCCCGGCCGCCAGCGGAGCAGCTGCTATTTTCGGCCCTGGTCCTGTCCTCCATCCCAGCGGCACAGCTCGGGTAGGAAAGCAGTACAAACGCAGCTCCTCTGCCCGGGCAGCAGCAGCTCCAGGCTCCCCTGAGAACCTGCACCATGGCCAAGGGTGAAGGCCGAGGGCAGGGTCTGGCTCCATCTCACCTTGCGTCAGCCGCCCCGGGACAAGGTGTCTCAGTTAAAATGAAAACTGAGCAAAACTTTCCTTATGAAACTCAAAACCCACCTAAAGATCACCTGCCTCATTTCTGGCCCCGTTCGGACATGTTGCTGGGGCGGAGGAGACCCGCAGAAGAGATGGGGGGGACCATGCGTGCTGTGGACCAGCCTGGAGCTCCCCTTCTGGACTGATTTTCGGTTTCAGCTCAAAACCTGGCAGAGCCTGTGGTTTCAGACAGCTCTGATATGAAACCAGATGCTCTCCCTCAGGCTCTCACTGCCAAGGAAACGCAGCTCGAGCTCAGACTCTGCCTTCCAGCAACACTTTGCTGCGCCGCTTGCCTGCTGCCTGCGCTGGCAAGGCACGTCCCCGCCAGGAGACTCCTGCCCATGGAGGGAGAAGGCGAGAATGGCTCTTACAGCCATTTCACTAATGAAACACCTCCACAGCTCGCTCTGCAGCGGACGTTCATCTGCCCATCAGGCTTGACCAAACCCCGAAGCCCTCTGCTAAAGCTGGCGTGGAAATCGAGTGGCTTCCTGGACACTAACGACTCTTTGGAGACTTCCTCGCCAACGTCACATTTCATTCTTTCTAAGGACAGAAACGAGTTTTCCGGAAGCATCAGCTTTTTAGATTTAGCATCTCTTTCCATTCCCAGAGTCGGCTTTGGAAAAAACAATCCGAGGGAAAAAATAAGTGCGTTTTGAAAACCGTTGCCAGGTTTGCTCGCGCAAACAGCCCGGGCGAGTGCTGTCCACCTGAGGGGGAAATAAAAGCGGGCAGAGTTCAGGCTCCCGCATACGGCCAGCCTGGGAGAGGCCGGGCAGGGAGCTGGCTGCCTTCGGGAGGTGGAAGGGGCTGTGGGACGGCGCAGCCCCGTTCCCCGAGCGATACCTCCCTTGCAGGGTACCTTCACCCGCACGGTCACTGGAGGTACAGCCCCTTCACTCTACAGCCATGCTGTGTCACCAGATGGGAGAAAGCAGTTTTGTGATGATGGCAAATCCTCCCCCCGCAAAGAAATTCAGGGTTTAAACAGTGGTTTCAGGGTGCGTTCAACATCTCGTGCTGCGGAGCGAGCATCTCCTACCGGGCTGCAGTGAGCTATGCTCAAGCGGGAGAAGTTCATGACCACGGCCAAGCTGGTGCCACCATGCCGCGTTGCTGTTCCTTGCAGCGCTCCAGCAGTGCGGCTGGTGGTCACACACCGGTACCCACCTGCCTCACCTGACCACAGGCACAATCTGGATATCAGACCATAAGGGACCACCACAGGTCTACCTGTATCGAGAAGCCTCAGTGGTGAACCCAACGCTGTTTATATCTCAGGTCTTTTCTCCCCAGGCAACACGTCGGTGTCTCAGTGCCCAGCTCTGCGCAGGGACACAGTGCTGTTCCCCTCCATAGAATCACAGAATCACAGAATTGCTGATGTTGGAAGGGACCTTTAAGATCATCAAGTCCAACCGTTAACCTACCCTGACAAAACCACTTCTAAACCATGTCCCCAGGTACCACATCTACCCTTTTTTTTAAACATCTCCAGGGATGGTGAATCCCCCACCTCCCTAGGCAGCCTCTTCCAATGTTTGATAACCCTTTCAGTGAAAATTTTTTTCCTAATACCCAATCTAAACCTCGCCTGACATAACTTGGACCCGTTTCCTCTCGTCCATAGCATAGGAGCTTTCACCCAGCCTCTGCTGGAAGCCGCACTCAGGTGGCCACATCTGCCTGGCAGTGGAGGGGAGGTCACTGGGGCTCAGGGAAGGCACAGAGCAATTGCCCATGGGCTTGGAAGGTCACAGGAGGAGGGTGACCACAGCTAGAGTGACCCCAGCACGTTGTGCGTGGCACCTTCCCCACTGTCAGCAGATGGCCCGGCTAGCGGTGTGCTCTTGGCATTGCTCTGGCAGTGGGGAACGAACAACGTGACAACTGCTGACAGGGCTAACACGGAGCATGAAGAGGAGCAGCATGGCAAGGAAGGGGCGAATATATAATAACGAGATTTAATTACATGGTACGGGCAACAACAGAAACCACTGCTTTCGGTAGGACCATGAACACCCTCCAGTAACACCAGTCTGGACTGAAGAATCAGATTAGAGGCTCACAAGCAAAAACCCATCCCAGCACCAATCACTCACAACAGCAGCTCCCTTGGAGAGCTCCTGCCCAAACCACGTTTGACGGACGGTGCTGTCTTCAAGGCGTGTCACACCTCAAAATAGAAAGACGTGACTCAGCCAACACAGCATCTGCCTTCAGAACAGCCATTAACACCAGCAAAGCTCACAAAGGCAAGAAAGCAACTGGGAAAGCGACTCCCGAGAGCCTGGGTAGGACATGTGGTCAGCATTAGAAAGGCTGGACACAACCAAAATGAGAGTCCTCTTGGGTCAGCTCTTTCCCAAACACTCGGAGCAGAGGAGCTCTCATTCCTTGTGAAAATCAGAGCTCCCCTCTGTCAACCCCCCACCAAGGCTGAGCACACAGGGGATGCTGGGGACCGGAGCTGCTGCTGCCCGCATCCCAACAGCGGCTGCAAACCCATATGAAGGTGACTGACTAAAGGTCGTTATGGCCCTGTCACGACAGCAGCTGTGCCCGCACCGCGTACCAGAAGGTGGTGGGGAGATGGGAATTCAGTACATCCCAGTGGAACGGCACACAGGGCAACGCTCGCCAAAGGGGCCACGAGATGGGTTTTACTTCAAGGTCCCCATCACCGGTGGAGTGAGACCATGTCCAACACAAGGAAGACTACTCTGAGACAGCGTTCACGGGACTCCCAGAGGGAAAACGTCTGAAAACAAACCAGAAAATGGAGACTGCTCCAATGGGGATGTGCAAGTTGGTGCCTGGCAGTGGGGAACAGCGACTAGTTGCCTCCCCCACAGCCCTTCCGTGAAGAAGAGTTAGTTTTATTTTTGTAGCAAAAAAGAAAGCAATGTTTCTTTCATACAACAACCTGAACACGTTGTCCCATAACGGCCAGGAAACTCCAGTAAAACCATTGCTAGCTGCCCTGGGCCATCGTGCCCGGTGCCAAGAAGTCTTCTCCTGTGCCTGATTTGGGGCCATCCAGCCAGGAATATGGGGTATCCCAGAATGACGGACAGGCAACAGACAGGGAAGTCTCATAGCTCTGTCTTATTAGGAAACAGGACTAAAAGAACCAAACCCCAAGCTATTCTGGGGTAGAAACACCAGGCTGAATTAATGTCTCGTGGATTTGGGCCGTCCACAGAGGAACTGGGAAACTGGTTGAGAAAGCCTCGGGAGCCACGTACTCACTCCACAACCAAAGTACCAAACAAGTACACACCTAAAAGTTTGTGTAATACTCAGAGGTGATAAATCAATCCTTGCAGCCCGGAGGAATTTGCCTCTGCGTTCTGTCAAGAGACAGAAAGAAAAACCGCTGCTAAGTTGCACAGACACTCAAAGAGCTTCCATGGGAGGGTGAGAGCGTCCCAGGGAGGTGAGCGGTCATGGTGTGATGGCTCGGGCTCAGTGCCTCTGGTGCAGCCGGAGGATGCTGCCGGAGGATGCAGAGGAAAATACTCAGCAGGACATAGCGGGGAGGAGGACTAACACCTGCCTGTCGCGCAGAGCTGGCTCATCTACACGTTTTTTGAAGCTCAGGCCCCAAACACTCCCCTTTTTGTTTCCTTTCTGGACGGGGCTGCTGCACTCTCCTCGCTATTGCCAGCACCATCACTGTTTATTGCCATGTCACTGCTGCGGCGCTCAGGGTCCCCAGGGGACAGATGCGGCCCCGGGCCAAGGGGAGGGGAAGCCGGGCAGCCACACGACTGCACAAACAAGCCGGTGCCGGAGCGTGTGCCACCCCCGACCTGCGGCAAAATCCCCAGCACAGCCTCCCCCCAGGGGCTGGATGCGCGAGCAGTGCCTGCCCAAGGGGCAAGGAGCTGGAAACGGGGGTAGCCCTGGCAATGCCGGGGCAAGAGCGGCGATGGCTGGGAGCGGCCGTGGGCAGGTGACTGCGTTCCTTGCGACGGGGAGTTGTTTCCCCACAGAGCGGAATGAATAAGCGTGAGGCGGCGGCGAAACCAGCCCCAAGGCAGTGATGCAATGCGCTCACCCCATCTGGGCTGAGCAGCGGAGCCACTGCGGGGCGTGCACGGGGGACGCGTGTGCAGACAGCAGCCGGGGGCCCGCAACGAGCGGCAGAGCGCTAACGACACCCCAAGTGCCCGCGCCTTCTGCAGGGGCGCAGGTGGCAAAGTCCCCGCGCTCCTCCTGGGCAAACCCTGTGCTTCCCACCAGGATCCCACTCGCCAGCGGGACGCAGCCGGGGAAACTTGCGCAAATATCCCCCTCCTGCCAAGAAGCAGCGCGTTCTTCTTCTCCAGCACCATCCGTGCCCCCTCCCCTAACTCGCCCCCAGGAAGGAAACCAAACCCACCCCCTTCAAGGGGTCTTTCATCCCCAGGGATGCGGCGCTCGCGCACACACTGCCAACCCCTCAGGCAGAAAGCACCCCCCAGTAAAAGCGCAGCACTGGGGACCAGCAGAGCAGCAGGTCCCCCTCAAAGGAGCAGAGAGAAGACACGAGAGAGGATGAGCGCTGCGTTTCCCCATGCACAGAGCCAGGACCACCGCGCCCTCCAGGACTCTACCTGCTTCTTCAGGGCAGGCACCGGAGAGCCCGGCGAGTCACGCGTGCACCCCAGGTCCCATCCAGCGCCGGGGAGCAGAACGGGGTCCCGGCGGAGTCATGGTGGGGTCCGCTCTGCCCGTGGGGGAGGTCGGTGGGTGCCGGGAGAGTGGCGGGGCGGCTGCCGGGCTCTGCAGCACACTTCAAAGTCTGCAGAGCGAAAAGGGAAGCGCCGGAGTTATTTCAAGACAACTTCCTCTTTCATAGAGAAGTCCCTCAAGGAGAAAGCTGTCCCCAGGCAGGTCGCGCTCGCCCCGGTGATGTCTGGACGTGCAGGAGCGGGTGAAAGAGGGCTCAGCCGTGCCCTGCCTCTAATCCCCCAAAACCAGCCACGCAGGTCAGGCTGCTCTGGGATGAGCCCGTCCCGGGACAGACGCGGTGAGCTGCCTTGCCGCCGAGCGCCCCGCACCAGGGTAATTCCCGGGGTGCTGCCCCGAGGCTGAGAGAGCGCCTGGAGGCTGCACACCCCGTGCCTCGAAATAAACAGTGTTGCTACGAGAGACAAGGAGGAGTCTGTCCAAGGAGACACTTTTCCAGCTCCCCGTTCCAAGCGCCGAGTTTTGTGCCTCTGCCAGCGCCTCCCGCCCGGAGCATCTCACGCGCATCTGCTTTCGCTCACTGCCAGCCCCTGCAGCTGCCCCCGGCAGCCCCTGCCTGCTGCCAGCACCGGGATGCAGTGCGGGCAGGGGATGCCCGGCCCCTTCTGGAACGCGTTCGCGGAGAAGTTTGACATCGCGTTGACAGAGGCGTTGGTTGGAGCGGGTCTGGCTGTGTTCAGCAGGGCGTCACGCTGTCACCGCTTGTGACTCCGCGTCAGGAGTGCAGCTCCCGGGGTGAGCCCCAACGGGGCCCCAGGTGAGGCTGCTCAGGGCTGCTGGGGTCTCGCAGTGCCCTGACACTCAGTTAGGGCTGAGACCGGTTTGCACGTTGGCATAAGCCCAGGCAGGCACGTGGGAGGCAGACCCAGCCCACATCAGGAGATAATATTCATCCCTATGGGATGTGGGTGCAGGGCTGGGATGAGCCCACCGGCTCGGCAGTGCAGCCAGCTGATGGGACACGTGTGCACGGTTCCGCGCTTCACTGCGCAAAGCGCTCAGGAAGGGCAATAGCATTGGCCAACCCCTCCAACCGGTGACTGCCACAGCCAGTGCCATCCTCGCTTACGGCCAGGGCCCCGCTAGGTCAGCTCATCACCCCAAAGTGGTGTCCAGAGCAGGGCTTGAGGCGCTGAGCTTTTCTGGGGTAAGTGGGTTGGGGGGAGAAAGTACTTATAGAGGGAGCGTGGGAACTGCAGCTGATACCATATCACTTCCCATCTTCTTTTACATGAGAAAAAGCATTAGGTATAGTTACATACCTGGGCCCCAGATTTAAAAATAACCTACTTCCTTCCTGACTGGGAGGGAAAGGCAGGAGGAGGCAGCGTTAACTGGCTGTCAGCGTTACTTGCATTCAATTCCCACTCGCTGCACTGGTGCCAAGTGGCTGCGCTGAGCTGCATCCCCTTCCCCTGGCGCGCTCGCCGCCCCATGCGGCTGAGCAGCCGTCCTGCGGGCAGGAAGGCTGCGGGGAAACAACAGCAGATGATAACATCCTCGTTTCCCCTGTCTTGTTTTCATTCACATTCACTCCCATTCATGAAGGACGCACGCACGTGTCCTGGCCCCTGTACAGAACCGCTGCAGAGCACGGCGGCACCGGCTGACCTCAGACCAGCCCCGTGGGCAGCACGGATGTGCCATATACATGCAGGATCCTGTTTGCAAAAACTGTGTCCCCGCTAGCATCGGAATTAGCTTCTTCAACATGCCCAGGCTAAGGTTTGGGCATCACTGTTTAATAGTGTATTGTCCCGTACCCGTCCATCAGTTCTGATGCCATGTGGCATCTGTCCTTCCTCAGCGGGAGTTACCCAGCATGCCGGAGCTCCAGCCACAGGCAGGAACCACCACACAGGTCACAGGATCCCAGACTGGTGAGGGCTGGAAGGGCCCTCTGGAGCTCCCCCAGTCCCACCCCCCACCAGAGCAGGGGCACCTCCAGCAGTGGCACAGGACACGTCCAGGCGGGTTTGCAATGGCTCCAGAGCGGGAGACTCCCCCCCTCTCTGGGCAGCTGTGCCAGTGCTCTGCCGCCCCCACAGGAGAGAAGTCCCTCCTCAGGTTGAGATGGAACTTCCTATGGTCAAGTTTGTGCCCGTTCCCTCTTGCCCTGTCACTGGGCACCACTGAACAAAGCCTGTTCCCATCCCCCCGGCACCGTCCCTTGGAGTATTTATAAGCATTGATGAGATCCCCCCTCAGCCTTCTTTTCTCCAGACTGAAAAGCCCCAAGTCCCTACAAAGGGCCTATATAGATAGTTTCCCATGCAAATGCCAGAGGAATGTAAGTGTGAAGCCAATGCACTGACCCGAGTGCGGGTATGAGCCCCACGCAGTTGCATAGGAGGGGAAAAGGGCGGCATTGGCTACATGGCTGCCCTTTGTCGGGCGCACTCTTGCTTTGGTGATGCTTCACAAGCATCTTTTAAGGTTGGGATGTCCCACTCGCTGCTGGATATTTTTGCTCCTCACTCCTCAGCTGGCCACCGCAGGTCCCAAACCTTCACCTTCCCCCTGACTGGACTCTCTCCCGCTGCACAGCTGCGGAAGGAGGATGCCAGGGAGCTTCCTTGGACGGTTCCTGTAGCACACACACCCCACACACCCCCATATTGCCATCACCTTTGGGATCCTAATCCAAAATTCATTTAGCTAAAGGGCCCTTCTGGAGACCTTCCCCTCCTGCCTTTTCTGTACGCGCCGACTCTAGTGGTAGCATCAGCCCTCCTCTGAGGGTAAGGTCACATTCTCTTGTGGTAACCCATGTAACGGGGAGGAAAGGGGTTGATTCTTCACGTTTTCTGTAACGAGCTGCCAGTTAGCAGCTGAAATCATTAGACGCTGAAACGCAGCTGACTGTCACCCTGAGAACAGGATGGGGAACTCTCAAATCACGCCAGGGAACATCACGCCTCTGCCAACCTGTGCTGGCAATGGCGAGAGGCAGAGCCAGGTATGACCTTGCTCAGACAAAGGTTCCAGTCAGAAGAAACCAGAATTAAAAAAAAAAAAAAAAAAAAAAAAAGGAAAGAGCCAAAATAAAGTAGTGAGAGAACATCTTGTGTGGGAAGCAGCGTGGACCAGGTACAAAAGAACTCTTTGTCTCTGCAAACGCTGTCCTCTGTGATGTCCAGGTAGCACAGGGGCACCATAAAGGGCCACCACGCCTGTACGCTCCTCTGCATGAATGGGATACAAAGCAGTTTTGAACGGGTCTGAATCTCCCTCACGTGGAGGAAGTCTGTCTCCCAAAATAAAGAGAGAGAACTCACCTGAAGCACCGGCTCAGGAGGGGCTTTCCAGCCTGGAGAGGCACTTACTGCCCAGAAAGGGGCTTTCCTGCCGTGGGAGCGGCACGCAGCCCTTCCTCCTCTCGAGATGCTTCAGCCCAACTCGTGCCAGCAGCGGCGGCGGCTCCCCGCCGGACAGCACGTTGCACAACCGCCGGGCCGTGACGCAGCGACACCGGCCGGGGCTGGCTCCCTCCTGGTGGCCACGCTCCGGTGCCTCGCAGCTGCACGCGGGGCCCCCGGTGCCTCTCAGCCCTGCGGCTCGACACTGGCACCGCTGGGGCTGAAGGAGCGCTGGCAGCGATGCCAGGGCTGGCAGCGGGAAATGCTTCTCCTCCCCATCGCGGCGCTGACGTTCGGTTCCCATTTTGGCCACTGCTCCACACCCCGCAAAGGCACAAAGATTCCTGTCAAAGGGGAGCTCTGGACACCTCTCCTCCTGCCCTGGTTTCTATTCATGGATGCTTTAGTTTTCCCAGCTTTAATTTTCCGTCACTACGTGGTCACTTTAATAACATACCTAGCAAATCGACCGAATTTCTGAGGGAAGCAAAGGTGTTTGTGCAAAAAAAACCCAAACCTGATGCTGTTTGAGCTCCGCTCCTCCTAAGCCACCCATCCTGCAGGGAAACCTCCCCCTGGCAGATGACCAAGTCCCCAGCGCTTTAGTCAATGGATGATGTTCTTACAGTTTACAAGGGAACAGGTCACAAACCAAGCAGTATTTTGATGTCCCACCTCTATTTTCCGCTCTGGAATTCAGCCCAGTTTTAGTTTTACTCCAGCTTCAGCAAATAGAGAAGATGGGGGGATACAGGGAGAGGAAAAGCCAAACAGACAGCCGGTTTGATGGTGTTTCAGTTGCCTTTTTCATTTCTCCAAACTAAGCCATCTCCAACATATTTTTTTTTTTGTCTTGAAAAAATCCGTAATAAGGAGATTGCAGCAGCAGAAGATAATTATAATAAATCATGGACTTTGCAAGTCTGAGCAGCGTCTCAGTATTTCCTGCAGGGGTGGGAAATATTTGAAATATCAAATAAATTTTGATTTATTTGATAAAGACTGTACAGATGCTAGCACCCGGAGACGCGACTGCTCGCCTACAGGTCCGAGAACCCAAGCAAATTGATTGCGATAAGCATGATCAAACAGCTGATAAGAAACCCCCGAGCTTTGTCTTTTCATCCCGTCCAGAGACCACCTCCCACCGTCATCAGGACTGCAATTACACGCCTGGTAGCACACAACCGCCCCGCAGTGCAGGCGATGGAAAACCCGCTGCCGGTTGAGGTTACCCACTCGTGAGCGGGAAACTTTGAGGCACCTGTAGGGAACGGGTCCAGCGCTGCCGGTGGGTGCTGCAGCCGGCTCCTGCCGATAAGCTGGGCACGCCTCTGCTCGCACGGCTTGTCAGTGACTTGCCCGTGCCGAGGAAGAGATCAGCCCCTTGAAATGGTGAGAGATTGCTTTTTGTCCAAAATCTTCAGCGCCGCATCACCTACGCCAAGGGCTATAAGTTTCTGCTGCCCACTGCTCACACCTCCCGAGATCTTTTTCCCAGAATTTACGGCTCTCCCCTGGGTACCGAGGTGACAGTTTTGGAATGAGATCAAATCCTCGAGCTTATCGTTTCTGCCAGCGATAGCATGCAACAGGAAACAGCGCTTTTTAATCACAGTCACTCTGCTCTGCTTCGCTCGTTGAGCTGATAAGCTGAGTGGAGAAGCTGTTTCTGCAGTTGTTTTTTTAGGGTGGACGAGCAGGGCTTTCGAAATGCTGCTTGAGCTCCCAACCTGCTGTGTAAGGCAGAGGAAGGGGCAGGTTGTTCCTTAATCCCAAAGCTTGGTTATTTTTTGGAGAATCCCAGGACAAGGCTGGACCCAGAAACCAGCCCTCAAGGCACAATGACCAGCTCTGCTCCCCGCTGCGTGGCCATCCCTGCCCCTTCACCCTGCCTAACCTCAATGTTTCTTGCAATATCCCCTTGTCATCAGCCTTCTCTGGTTAATCATAGAATCACAGATTGGTTAGCATTGGAAGGGACCTTGAAGACCATCTCATTCCACCCCCCTGCCCTGGGCAGGGACAACTCCCCCCAGCCCAGGTTGCTCCAAGCCCCGTCCAACCTGGCCTTGAACACCTCCAGGGATGGGGCAGCCACCGCTTCTCGGGGCAACCTGGGCCAGGGGCTCACCACCCTCAGAGTCAAGAATTTCTTGCTAATATCTAATCTAAATCTCTTCTTTTCCAGTGTAAAACCGTTCCCCCCCATCCTACAGCTCCATTCCTTGATCAAGAGTCCCTCCCCAGGCAGTGCAGGAGAGGTGGTGGCAGAAACTCCACCGAGCTTCTCAACGTCCTCAGGGTTCGTAGGAACAAAACCGCATTGGTTTAACTCAGTTTGGTTCTGATAAATCCCTCACTCCCTGGTTGTTTCCAGGTACTTGCAAAAGGTGGGTTGGTTTGCGCTGGCATTTTCCCAGCAGTTGAACGAAGCCGAGAGAGCTCCAGCTCCTTCCCCCTTCTGAAAGGCCGGTTCTTCACTTCACAGAATCACACAGAATCACAGAATTTTCAAAGTTGGAAGGGACCTCTGGAGATCATCCAGCCCCACTCCCCTGCCAAAGCAGGATTGCCCAGAGCACATCACTCAGGACTGCATCCAGGCGGGTCTTGAACATCTCCAGAGAAGGGGACTCCACCACCTCCCTGGGCAGCCTGTGCCAGTGCTCTGTCACCCCCACCGTAAAGAAGTGTTTCCGTGTATTTGAACGGAACTTCCTGTGTTCTAACTTGTGCCCATTGCCCCTCGTCCTGTCACTGGGAACCATTGAAAAGAGCCTGGCTCCATCCTCCTTCAACCCACCCTTTAGATACTTGTACACCATAATAAGGTCTCCCCTCAGCCTTCTCTTCTCCAGGCTAAAGAGTCCCAGCGCTCTCAGCCTTTCCTCATAAGGGAGATGCTCCAATCCCTTCGTCATCTTAGTTGCCCTTTGCTGGACTCGCTCCAGCAGTTCCCTGTCCCTCTTGAACTGGGGAGCCCAAAACTGGACACAGTATTCCAGTTGTGGCCTCACCAGTGCAGAGTAGAGGGGGAGAATGACCTCCCTCGACCTACTGGCCACACTCTTCCCTATGCAGCCCAGGATTCCATTGGCCTTTTTGGCAACAAGGGCACATTGCTGGGCCATGGATAATTTACTGTCTACCACGACCCCCAGATCCTTCTCCACAGAGCTACTTCCCAGCAGGTCCGCCCCTAACCTGTACTGGTGCCTAGCATTCTTCCTCCCCAGGTGCAGGACCCTGCACTTGCTTTTGTTGAACCTCATTAGGTTCTTCTCTGCCCAGCTCTCCAGCCTGTCCAGGTCATGCTGGATGGCAGCACTTGTCCTTCTCTGGTCTCGCAACCTCACTTTTTCTCTACCCGTTCCCAAAAGTCACTGCAAGAGGGAGCCCTTAGCTGAATCCTGAAGTACCTTGGCAGGAATTTCTTCATGTCAGGTGATTTAAAGCATTTAACATTCCTGAGTGCCCCTACCTCGAGTAAGGGAACCTGGCCCTGTGTCTGACAGCTACACTGAAGCCACCAGCTCCCAGCTGGGCTCTTCCCAGTTCGTGCAAACATGCCTTTGACAATTTCAGCATCATCCATGGATATCCTTCCGTCTCCAGCAAGGACTTGACCAGTTTTTCCTTATCTATCTCTCATCTCTAACATGCCCTAACAGGGTGAGCGCACGTTGCTGTCGTGGTCCTGCAGCCCAGTCCCTCCTCTGCCTTCCCTAACTCTGAGATGCTCCTGTGTCTGCTGTTTGTCACCTGCTTTCACCCCAGTGCCTCAGCCCTGCCCTCCTGGTGGCAGGTCAGCAAGGAGCTCGCAGCTTAGCCAGGAGGGTCTGGTACCGTATGTCCTCTCTTTCCTCCACAGTGGGATGATCTGCATGTGTAGGGTGAGGAAAATGATGTTGTCCTCTTGAGTGAACCATGGGGAGAGCTACTGGTGTCACCCAGTGAACAGGATTGCTGAGGCTATCATCAGAGATATAGAAAGTTCCTTCCTGAAGAAGCAAAAGTATTTGCTAATGCCAACCGCTCTCTCTTACCTTTGTATTTGTGAAGAATTTCCCCACTGGATTCCCTTTGCTGACATCGACTCATCCCTGTTGGGTCTGTCTCTGCTTCACAGACCAGCTCCGTGTTTCTTAAATGAGGACATCACAACTAGGTAAAACAAGTTTGTATTAAACAGACCAACCACATGACAAACTATTTTCTCGATTTACTATTTCCTCCATCTCTTCCCATTTCCTCACTGCTGCGGATCATTTTTCCCTCCGAAGTTCAGCACCTTAGAGTCTTATTTCATTGGGCTTATTAAAGCCAGGGATGGAGAGCTGGGAAAAGATGACAGACGGGAGAAAACCACAAAGGAGAAATAAAAAATCATGACAAATGAAGCTTTAAAATTCCCCAGAGAAAAAACCTGAATTTGGGAGCAATAGCTGAAGTGTCTCTTTCTAGCACCCTGCAGCCCTTGGAGAAGTGAATGGGGATGAAATTGCTCTGAGCCGCTCAGTAGCCTTTGTTGTGCCAACTTTCAGGATTGGGGTATGAGGTTAGGAAAACACGGTCTCAGTTTCTGTCTTCGGTGCTTATCTGTTGGCACAGCATTCCAACGCCAAATAAAAGACGGGTGAGAGCGTTTGGGGGATGAATAGGGTGGGAGTATCTCAGTTATTAAAGCCGCTGAAAAATTATTCTCAGTAGAACTTCCCATATGGAAAAGCAGGGTGCACTTTTACTCCTGAGTTATTTTCCCAGTTTTTCAGTCCACTCCATCTCCTGGCAGCCAAACTTCATCTTCCCCTCGGCTGTGGGAACACCCCAGCAGCCTTGGCGAGACGAGATGATGAGATGAGGCGGCTCCTCCAGGACGTCTCCCCGGGGCGAGGAGGTGCCGAGCCCCCTGGCCCGTGGGTTTGGCTGGGGTGGGTGCAGGCGTCTCTGCCCATGAGCCCCCACGGGGCTGAGGTGTCCCCCACCCACGTCCCGCCTGGGGGAGAGCTGAGTGTGTGCTGGAGCAAAGCCTTCACGGGTAGAGGTTTCTCACCGCCTGGCTGCGGCTGCTCACAGAGCATGACGGTGCTTAGATTTCTCGTTTGGTTTTCTTGTTGTTTTCATGCATCTATTGAAAGAGAAACTTTACATAAAGAGCATGCATACGCACATGCACCTGCCTGCTCTATCTGCCCGGGTTATATGTTAATAACCAAACCATATCGACCTACATCCCATTACTTACCGTACTTACCGTACTTACACCTGGCATACTATACTTAATAATACACCTGTATTTTGTTACCATACAAAGTACGTGAAACTATTTTATACGCTAAAAAATGTGCAGTGTGTAGGTATAGATCCACCCACCTGCCCACATCTGCACTGTATTTGCCATTCATATCACAGCACGTACGTACACACGAGCTGAATACGTGTGCTATGCAAAGGCTTCATTGATAGACACATAGCGACAAGCAGGTAGACAGATAAATACAGTAATGTGTATTTCCTGGCGTGGTTGTACACACAAGGGGTATTCACAGGCTTTAAAATGACTAATAGACGACTCGACTCACGCAAAGCCGAGTCCCACAGCTTGCATTTTTAGACACACGAGTCATAGTGGGGCAGTTCAGAAAACATCTGTCACTATCTTAAACTATTTGTAAACACATTCTAACAGAAAGTGAGAAACACAAAGATATCACAGCCTCCTTTTGGCCATGTTTTACAATCACCCATCAACAGCCGTTAGCTACGCCCACTCTGCCCGTCAGTGAAGAGGATGAGTTACGGGCTGCGTCCGCCCTGTGGGTGCCCATTTCTACCCGGGGACCTCCAGCTAAACATTCACATGGTTGCTGAGAGCTGTACCTGGGGAGGGAGGGATGGAGGGAAACGTAGGCTCAGTCTGTTCCTCCATCCTGCATTGGGCACGCTTCATGTCATGGGAGAAGGACCCCACTGCTCATCCCAACCACCATGGCCAAGGTGGGGCTGGGAGGGGACAAGGAGACCTGTAGCCCAGCCACAGTGATGGGCTCCAGTCCTCAGCACACAGCCCACCAGGCTACTCACTCACTGCAACAGAGATAATTTGTCCCGAGCATCCCAGGGGCAGAGGACAACATGGGAAGGTTACTGGAGCGCCTCAGCTTGGTCCCGCAAAAACTGTCACAGGTGCATGAGGCAAGTCGCTCCTTATTGATGGCTTCCAGGAAACAAGGAGAGACAAGTTAGAAGCCAAACATCCCCATCCTTGCTCGCACCCAGCCGAGGCTACAGGCACCATTTCTCCTCACCAAAGTGTCTCCTTGGGCAATTTCCTATCAGGATAGGTGCCTCTTCTGCTCTTCCTTCCTTCAGCAAGCAGAGACAGCAGCATGAACACCAGCATCCCCCCAGTTTTTTAAGGCTTCAACCTCCCCCTCCCCCGCCATGTGGGCTTGAGGGACTAGAACAATTACTGTAATGGTCTTGGTTACACACAGGCTCGAGTCACATGTTAAAGTACAGATGGCTCCTTAGGACGGGAAGAAGTTGGCTTCTAACTAAAGATTAGCACATATTTCCTTTAGCGATGGCTGTGAAGTTAAACAGAGGAGGAATCTCAGCTATCGCTCAATCTCACCCCTACCCAGATTGTTCGTGCCGGTTCCAGTGTGTCACATCTCGGAAGAACCACACGCCTCTCAGTCACCCAGTCCACGGCAGGAAGGCGTTCAGATGATGGTCTGGAGCACACAGAGATACGAGATGGTCCGTCCCTTCTTTCATCCCTTGCCCAGTCTCCCAGGGACTGGCTGCAGAGCCCTAGCCCCTCGCTGGAGCTACCCCATTGCTTTCTGTACCCAGGGCTCCATTAAAACTAACCATAAAACTGCAGCAAAAATTTAATCTACACCTTTAGGAGAACAGTTCAGGTGGATACCTGAGCAGAAAAACCCTTAACGGGCTGAACTTTCTTCTAGGAATCTCTCAGAAGAGCACCCTGTCCTCAAGTGGTTTAACCTGAACCACTGTTGACGGTAAGTCAACACAGAGATCAACTATGACATAAAACATGAGTTTCTGTACAGGGGAAGTACTGATGATTCAGGGTCTCATTTTTCCCCGCAAGTCAGCACCCAGTTGGTGCCCACGGGCAGTGCAGAGGGGCAGCACCGTGAGACCCCACTCCTGGGAGATGGGACAGAGCCTGCCACCAGCAAAGGCCTCCCAGCAGACCAGAGTGTGGAGGACCCAGGGTCCTGGGTATCCTGAGGGATCCATCCACAGATTTCTGATTACAAGGGCAACATCTCAGCCTGCAGTTCATAGGTGTCTCCTAGAAAGTCTCCAGACACAGCCAGAAGCAGGGCTCGTCCTCGTGAGAACAGGAGTGTTCGACTGGCTGAGACACACTGCCCAAGGTCCTCTCTGTGGATGGAGACACCAGCTGAACACGCTGCAATACACTGGCCCATTGCTGGCCAGAACGTTTTCTGCAGTGAAACCCAAGCCTAGGTTATCCTAGAGCTGGGTAAACACCACAAAATATTTTTCGTGCTTACTTTGATTTGGATTTCAGGTTTTTGGACATGTTTGCGCTGGTTACAACCCTTTAGCTTTTGCATTTCTTCCTGCGAGTGTTGCAGGAGGCGCCTACGGAGGGGAGAGGGCATCACAAGGGCGCAGAGGAAGAAAGTGAGTTTGGGATTGGGACAGAAAAGCCCACCCCGTTCCTCACGCAGTCAGCTGCCTGCACCAACTGCCACCGGCACAGGGGCTGCGGGACGTGTGCTGCGTCTGAACATATTGATAATTACGCAGCTTTGCATCGTTAGCACACTGTTTCTCTTCTTGAGTGAATTTTCCCTGCTAGGAAAAGTCCGTTCCTCATGCAGGCACAGGGAGCCTTGTTAACTTTTAATTGCTCATTAATTAGCACAAGGAAGATAAGGACAGCGGAGCGGCAGGCATCGCCAAGAGAGATCAACAGCCGCCTGCAGCCCAGAAATGTTTCGCTTGCCCAGCTTGGCTCTCGTTAGCCCTGAGCAAAGGTCAGTCCTGAGACAAACAGGGAGTCGGATGCCCTTTTCAGTCACGGGTGCTGGTCAAAACCCTTAAGAAATTAGCAAAATTCACAGAAATTTCCAATCTTTTCTACTTTACAACTGCCTGTAAGAGCAGCTAAATCACGCACGTGGGAAACATCCTGATCTACCAGCCCAGAAACCTGCAGCCACAAGGGGGAATGAGGCAGGAGAAGGTATTCCCTGGATTTTCTTCCTCTTCTCCCTTTTCTTCTGAAAGTGCTGGATTATTGGTGGGTCTCTCCATAAATCCCTCTGGGTCAGGCAGACCCTGTCCCTGGCGGAGGGGTGAATTTGGCCATCGATGCTGTGGCTCGGTTTGCCCGTCACCAGCCCGCAGGCAGGGAGCCAAGCTCGGGGCTCGCTGCCAGCCGGACCTGAGCCGGCCCCGAGCCATCCCCAGGTACCTTCACTACAGCTGAAGGAAATTTGAGATGCAGGGACGGGAGCAGACAGGCAGCAGGAAAGGAGGGGACGGTGCTTGTGGGGCTCTGACCTCTAACCGAGGAGACAGCCTGGGCATGTTCATCCTAACCCTGTAATGGTATGCGTGGACCGCGAGCTGCCGGGAAGCCTGACTCTGCTCTCTGCTATTTCTTGCTACAGCTGAGACAGCCGATGAGCACCTTCAAAATACCTCTTTGTAAGAGATCTCCTGGAAACAGCCCAAGTCAGGTCCCACGACCCCAGTCCCCAGGTCCTTGTGGGCTTCCACATGCCCTGTCATCCCCCATATCTGCTGATCTCTCTCTCCGCAGGGCCACCCACGAAACCACGTTTGTCTACGAAGAAGCAAAAGTTCAAGAGGAATGTTTGCCCTGGCACTTCTGCCAAACAACTAGTTGAGCACGAGGAAGGGATCAGAGGTGCCGAGCTGCACAAGCCTGGGGGCAGGTCCCTACACCCAGGTGAAGTTCCCCGTCGCCAACCAAAGGCTTGAGCCATTTTTATGCCAGCGCACCATGCCCGGGGGCAGGCTCCAGCTTTCTCCAGGCAGCTGTCCTGATCCTGGGCCTGGCAGACCACGTGAATTTTGCAAACAAACTTTTTTTCCCCAACATGACAGTAAAGCTAAAGAAGGGTCAGTCTAAACAAATACTGTATTTAGGAACGACTGTATTTTTTTTTCCTCACCCAAAACGCCTCAAGATACAACTGCCATTGTTTGGGAGCAGTCATGCCTCACAGTAGTGTCTCCATTCAGACAACCTTCAAACTGGAAGAGGGGAGATTTAGATTAGATATTAGGAAGAAATTCTTGACTGTGAGGGTGGTGAGCCCCTGGCGCAGGTTGCCCAGAGAAGCTGTGGCTGCCCCATCCCTGGAGGTGTTCAAGGCCAGGTTGGATGGGGCTTGGAGCAACCTGGGCTGGTGGGAGGTGTCCCTGCCCAGGGCAGAGGGAGGTTGGAACTAGATGGTCTTTAAGATCCCTTCCAACCTAAACCATTCTGTGATGACCTACATAGACCATGGAAGGTGGGTTCTATTGCCCCACCTGCCAAAAGAGGATGGCACTTGCTTTTTCTACCTTTCAGAGGAGTATCTTAATGACAAGTGCAAGTGCAAGGTCCTGCACCTGGGGAGGAAGAATGCTAGGCACCAGTACAGGTTAGGGGCGGACCTGCTGGGAAGTAGCTTGGAGGAGAAGGATCTGGGAGTCGTGGTAGACAGTAAATTATCCATGGCCCAGCAATGTGCCCTTGTCGCCAAAAAGGCCAATGGAATCCTGGGCTGCATAGGGAAGAGTGTGGCCAGTAGGTCGAGGGAGGTCATTCTCCCCTTCTGCTCCGCACTGGTGAGGCCACAACTGGAATACTGTGTCCAGTTTTGGGCTCCCCAGTTCAAGAGGGACAGGGAACTGCTGGAGCGAGTCCAGCGAAGGGCAACTAAGATGATGAAGGGACTGGAGCATCTCCCTTATGGGGAAAGGCTGAGAGCGCTGGGACTCTTTAGCCTGGAGAAGAGAAGGCTGAGGGGAGACCTTATTATGGCGTACAAGTATCTAAAGGGTGGGCTGAAGGAGGATGGAGCCAGGCTCTTTTCAGTGGTTCCCAGTGACAGGACAAGGGGCAATGGGCACAAGTTGGAACACCGGAAGTTCCGTTCAAATACACGGAAACAATTCTTTACGGTGAGGGTGACAGAGCACTGGAACAGGCTGCCCAGGGAGGTTGTGGAGTCCCCTTCCCTGGAGATTTTCAAGACCCGCCTGGATGCAGTCCTGAGTAATGTGCTCTAGGTAATCCTGCTTTAGCAGGGGAGTTGGGCTGGATGATCTCTAGAGGTCCCTTCCAACTCTGATCATTCTGTGATTCTGTGACTTTAATAGTGGATCCAGCACAGGCAATCTTATTCCTTCCTGTTGGTGCTAATTCATTCTGTATTCCTAATTAGCCACCAGATCTGGATTGGCCACTTAAGGACCCCTTCTCTGGATGATCATTGGCTTATGTAGTTCTCCAGCTCATGCACTTGAACATATCCATCCTTGAAGCTATCCAAACCTTGGCTGGCCCCTGAGCAACCTGATTGATGTTGCCTGCATGCATTAAGCTCTTTGCTGCCTGCCAGTGCTGAGCCATGGTGGCTCTCAACCAGCTCCTGTGGCACACTGGCACCTGATGCAAGCATCCACACTGGGATGTTCCTTATGCTGGTGAGGTGAAGCTGTGGGGATCACACCAATAAAGATGGGGATCACCTATGCACAAGTACCATTGGAGAAGACCAGAGGATGGATAGTGACCACCGATGGTGGGTGGTGAGAAGTCACCCCACAGTGCATTCCCACATCACATCGCCACGTCCCACCTCACTGGCAATGGACCACGTCCTCCTCCAGCTGTGCCAAGTCCAGCAGCTTCAGCTGAGGTGGCTGTGGGATGACAACCCCTGACAGAGCAGGGTACCATCTCAAACCCCCACTGCACCTTGATAAATTAACACATACCAAAATCCCAAGGCACTTTTTTTGGTACAACCTATCTCATTCAGGAAGCCAACATAAGTTGGTGTTACCGGCCTGAAACACCAAACGCACCTTATTCACTGTCTTTTTATCCCTCGCAGTCGCAGACGGGCCACAGACCATCTCAGCTTTGATGCTGTGAGAGCTGCCAAAAGCTCCGTCGAGTTGATTTGACCATATCTACAAGAGGCAAAAAGAGTTTTGTTAAATAGTCTGCGCTTGCTGCAGCCCTGCTTATTTTATCAACAGCTGTTTGCTAAATCTTTTGTCCTTACAAGAACAAAACCCCCCAGCTCCGCAGGACTTCAAGGATCAGACTTGAGCCCTGATCCTAAACTTTTCGTCATGCATGTTTTTAGAACAAAGTACCTTCTTTCTGCTTCGGATTTAAGCATGCGCGTTCCTCTTTCCACTTTTCTTTTTCAAAAGAATTTTTCAAAAGAATTGCGGTTTAGGGTTTGGTTGTTGCGGTTTTTTGTTGTTGTTGAGAACAAACAGAAGCAGATTATCATTCCAGTTCGGAAAAGAAAGTATTTTCCTTTTGAGTTTTATTTGCCTGTTCAAAAGACTCTTTTCTTTTTATTTAAAAACCACCTTTTGTTATTGTCTAATCAGAGCGAAAAAAATTTGATAGCTAATACATAATAAAGTGCTGACTAACAAAAGTTATTCTCATCTGTTTTTTGGCTCGTCTGAGCTGAAATGGCTCTTCCCACGTTGTTTATTTGATTACGACACGTTGGCCGTCATAAGCCTCCTTCCCTGAACATCCCCAGGAAGAGAAGGCGACCACTGAGGCAGTGAAACATTTGCAAGTGTCATTTCGTATTTCAAGAGTACTTTCAGGAGCAACAGCTCCATCTGCAAAGTCTGCATCCCCAAAGATGTGGCAGAGGTTTCCAAGTCAGAAACACCCCAATACCCGGCTGCTGGGCACGAAAACCTGCCAACGCCGAGCAGTCGCCCTTCGTCCCCAGGCTCTGCTGTGCACCCCGGGGATGGACCTTGCCCACGGCACCAGGAGCTGTTGGCGGCTCAGCTCTCGCCATAACTCATATTTCCCTGCAAAGCAACACTGCAAAGGTCAAGGAGCCTCCTAGAAGGGAAAGGTTTGCAGAGATCTCACCTTGCACGCACAAGCTCTGCTAGTTTCTTTCCTCTTCGATCCAGCGTGAAACGAATTTTGGATTTACAGCATCAAAACCTGCTTTTTTTACTCACAGAACAGAAGAAGCAGCTCAATGAACCGCTACAGGTCTCCATGGCGTGCCCTCTGGGACCAAGCTCATGAATATAATGACTATATGAGCCTTTTCCTGCTCTCAGGTCAGGTACTCTGCAAAGGACCCGGGTGCTCCCTGCCCTCCTCACGGAGATGCGGAGCCTCCCGCCTGCTCAGGAATTACTCGACTCAAACTCTGTCCTTGAAATAAATCAACTTTTAATATTTTACAATTACCTTAAAAGTTCTCTGAACAGTAATTTACAGATCAGCACAGACATTACACGGATTTGGTGAGGCTGCACATATGTACAAGGATGACCTGAAAGAACCTCGGATGACTTTAATTTCCAGAAAGCATCAGAGGTCACAACCTTAGCCAGGATTATGAGTCCCTAGAGTTTGTGCTTGTTTTTCTCTATGAGATGGAAATTCTCTTCTCTAGTAATTCGGTAGGGTCAGCTGAAACCAAAGAAGTTCATATCATTAAGAGCGGCAGGGCTATATTTAGCCACGGATATCAAGATCACAAATAGCAATGTTTTGACAGGATAAGGTGCTATTTTAAAGTATTGAACAAAACCCCAGCTGTCAGATTTCAGCCCCATATGAGAAGATGCACATAAACCTGTTCGGGAAATGAAAAGTCAGCGGGAAAACTTTTTCCGAGTGCGTGGAAAGAGCTATTAAAATCTGTTTCTGATCCCTGGAGCCTACTGGACTTGAAATACTGCTGTGCAGAAATGTACAGCAGTGACCTCAGCGCGCATTCCCGCATCACCCCGTGAGAGATGGGACAGCCCACCACGACCCGGCAGTGTCTGGGTGTCCCTGTCGAGTCTGCGCTGCGAGCAAGGGACGGACGCTGCTCCATGCATGTAAGAAAAGATGGGTGCTCCCGGAGCCGGTGCGTGACCAGGGAAGGTGGGTCCTGCCAGGAGCCCAAGCTGACTTTGCATCGTGGTGGAGCCAGAGCGCCTACATATGTTCAAGTGATGCTTTGCCCTGCACGAGGGCCTTTTCTTGGAGTCCACAAGACAACACCATCCTTGGGATGGTTTATTCAAGTAAAAGGATGAAGCACAGAGGCCTCAGGAGCACGTTCACGTCTTGTTCCTGCGCATCTCTGGCCACTGGGAGAAGATGCATCCACAGCTGCTGAGGACACCAAAAAGCCAGCTGGTACCTTCTTAACCTGAGATGTCCCCACACAACAGAGGCAGTGGGACCAGGATCAGAGTTGCCCGCACAGGAGGGATCCCCAGAATGCTTCCAGGAGAGATGTGGAGGAGTCCAGCAGACAAGCCTGACCCACGCTCCTCTGAGACAACTGAAGCCCCTAGGGGCTTTGGGCCTTTTCCTGGCAGATTTAACCTCAAATGACACTGCTGCTGTGCCACCACCCCTCGGGGACAGAGCCCAACATTGTTCTAACTAGTGCTAAGAGCTGACCAGGTCCTGTTTTCCGGAGGATCAAGGAGCCCGCATTGAACTGGTCACACCATGGCTGAGCCCTGCAGCCCCCAGCTGTATCAGGGGGCCCTTCCAGACATTTTCCAGGGAGCACATGCCCTTGGCATAAAGATGCTTTTAGCCCACAGCAGGCAGTGTGCTCTTCTGCCTGTTATCATTAGCGCAATCACCAAAAACTACTGAGAAACAGCTTGAGGGCTATGAAACCAGGCAAGGCTTCTCGAGTCTCATTTTTTGCTCCTGGGGTCAGAATACCTCTAAATACCCTCAACTATTGCACCTTTCTGTACCTACAGCCTTGCAGAAAGAGGGAAGAGGGCATAAAGCCTCTTTGCAGGGGAGGAGGATCTCAAATCCTGTCATCGCTTGTGAGTGTCACTAGTGTTTTTGGTGCTGGGTCCCTCTCTAGCAAAGCTGCCTCTTTGGGTGAACTTAAGGCAATCCTACTGGTTTCCCCAGTACATCCCTCCCTCCTGTGAGCGTGAGCGTGGCTCCTGCCATATTTCAAGCAACTGTTGAGGATTCAGCCTCTGGGATGTCACTAGCATACAGTGCTGGAGAGCAGGACGCAAGAACACGGGCTGAACAAGGAGTACATCTCCCGGGTGAGCTCTGAAATTCTGCAGAAATTGGGAGTTCATCTCCTGCAGGTCCTGGGTTTACAGTAAACGCAAATATACACGACAAGCTGTCCATGCCCTGGTATGGCCTATTGCACTCAATTCGTTGGAACGCCAGCAGCAGTCTACAACCCATGCTGGGCTCTTTCTGGGCCTCAGCTGGGCTGCTCTGCTCTGCACCGGTTCTCTGCAAGACAACCAACCTTCATAAGTTAAAGGAAACCTTGAGGAAGCCTGTCCCCATCCCCAAAGAACTGTCCTGAGCACCCTTGACCTGTTATGGGTGAAGTGCCATCAGGACATCGGTTGGTCAGTCTGCGACTCTGCATGCATTGAAGGCCACCTACCACCACTCAGCCAAGGACATTCATTTTCCAAAATATCTCTCGGTGAGCTCCCCCCAGATCACACTGGCCCTGCAGTCACTGGCAAATACGGCCACAAGACCATTTGCAGGCAGGAAAATATCACTGTCCTTGACTTGCCCTCTCAATGGAAATGACAGCAGTCTGCTGAAGCAGGTGGAGATCTCAAGGAGACCGCTTTCCTCCCATTGCTGAGGAACCCTGAGAGGTACCAGAGTGTAACATCAATGTTCTCGTTTCCCAAGGATGGACTAAGCCCGGACCCGGAGCAGCTCAGCCACCGCCACCATGCTAACACTTCAGGCTGCAGTATGTCTTGGACAAGAACGGATGGGTCTCCAGCCCAAAGGAGGACAGTCAACTTCCTTTTCCCGAGGCTGTTTTGGTGTTGGATGTGAGCTGGCCTGAGATGACACAGAGTTCTTCTATGGCAGTGCTCCGCTGAAGGTGGCAATGGGTAAACACAGGAGAGAATGAAACTCAGAAGGGTCCTGGGGAGGCAAAGTGGACCTTCTCAGTGCAAAGGGATCGCTGTCCCTGGGTTTGTAGCACACAGAGATCTCACATCTGCAGGGGAACAAAAAGAAACCAGGATTAAGTAAGGTGTGTGGCTGAAAATCACGGTCCTCAGGTGCAGCAGAAATATCTGCAAACAAACAGGAATCAGTGCAGTCTTTAATAGGACTGGTGTTTGAGTGCTGAGAGTTCAAGTCTTCAAGCTGGCTCAAACTGGGACCTAGAGCAGACATCCATAAAGAGTAATTTCTGAAACTCATTAGGGAAAATGAGAAATTTTGCATCCCCCAAGTTTTGGGGAGAGGGAAGTAGCTCCTTTTCCATTTCGTGTATTGAACTCTTCCACTGTTGTTGCACAACAAACAAGTTAAGTAAAACACTTTAGGGTTCTTTAAGAAATAAGATCCTACATCCATTTCCACTGGAGGCAGCATAACCTGGCAGAGCTCTGCTCTCTCTGAGGGAGAAATTAAAATGCTTGCACATTTTTAAGACTTGTGGATCAACTGGTTTGATCTCTTTGTGCTCATGGAATTATGTCGTCTAGAGTGAGTTTTCAAATTCCATCACCTGGGGAGCCAGCTTGGTGCCCTGGGGACATGACTGATGGATGAACAGTCAAGTGAACAATTCTTGCACTGTTCCTGTCTCTCCCGTGAGGATCATGGGTTCCTTCTGCAATGGGTATGCCAAAGATGGTAGAGAACCCAAAAGAGCTTTAGAAGTTGAAGGCACTGCTCATATGTCCAGTGCTCTTCAAACACCTCATTTATGTTGCATACCTTTCCTCTGGTCTTACTGAAAGTGTTGTCTTTACAGAGTTCAACAGTTGACTAGGGACCACCCTTTAGACAGCGGCAGTCATGTAGCTTAAACTACTGCTGCGATCTGAGTAGGACCATCCATCCCACCTGAGCTCAGCTGCACTACAGAGCTTGGAGTTATGTCACCCAGCTTTGGGCATCTGGCTTAGACCCACAATGGTGCTCAGGACCTTGTCCCCACTTTGGCCACCCACGCTTCATGGACGAGTCCTTACACACAGGATGCACCATCCCAGGAGCACTGACTTGCAGTGGGCAGCTGACCACGTTGAAGTTCCTACCTGGTTACACTCTGCAGGATCTTCTGCTCATCCTGGTCCAGGCACACGGCGAAGGAGGACTGGAGACCGATAATCTGGACCTTGTCTACTTTTATCTGGGACACACTGATCTGCTGGTAGAAAAAAAGTCCGAGTGAGGGAGCTGCCAGGCTCGGTGCATTATCCCTGTGCGGGGAGGGGGGGCAGGTGAGCTGGGCACCCCCCTGGTGGCCAACAGCAAATAGATCCCCCGAGGAGCTAGTCTCCTGTCCTGCTCCCATCCCAGCTGACTCAGGCTGACATCCTGTTACCAAATGTAAAAGCACCATGATTTGAGTTACCTGATTGAAACTTTTTTTGGATTTGGAATTTTGCCTTTTGACCACCTCCGTCACAGTCAAGTTGAGACACTCTGTCTTTGAGGCTGGAACAAAAGAAAACTGTTATCACTTCGGGCTTCTGGGCCGCTGGTAGGAACCCAAGCGGTGCCTCCACCCCTCAAAGCATCCCAGAGACAGCGGTTCTCAGCAGGACCCCACTGCCAAGGGAAATACAATACAGTTCCAGCTTTCCTTCCCCAGTGCTAACCTACATGGAAAGAAAGCAATCAGAGAGACAGAAGTAAACTTCTGAGTAATTTCTAACTGCTTTCTAAACATAGCAGCAAAGGGCACTTCACCATCTTAGGACCTAAACAGGAGAAAACCCATTGCCCCATTGTCATTCCAGCTCTCCCAGCATGGCCTTTCCTACAGTCCACCTGGAGATGCTTTATCGTGTCTGGAATTACAGTGACATCCTGTGGTCAAACTGTTAAGTGTGAAAAGCAACAGAGACAAGATGAGCAGGTTTTCTTGGAAGGAAGAGATTCATGAAGCAGAAGCTTCTCCCCAACGTGGAACTGAGGACACTCCCTGAACCCAACCCACAGCGTTGGCAGCAGAAGCGAAGCTCCTGAACCAGCACAGAAACATCCAACTCAAAATGTATACAGGAGGTGAGAAATTAATTCCTGAGGTTTTTTTTCCAGGGTTGCCTGCATGACTTCATGGATGGGGCAGCAACAGGAAGGACAGAGGCTTAGAATGGGCTCCGCGGGGCATGTAGGAGCTGTCTCCTATTTGGTAGATCACCCGTTTGCCACGACTACTCTGCTCACAAACCACACATCTGCCAGACACAAAGCACACAAGGAAAGAGGAACTGAAAAAAAACCAAACCCTCAGTTTACTCAGAACTGGGTGTCTGACTGCCAAAACGGCAGTTCTCAAGCGAGAATGAACAGGTATTGCTTCTAAATACGCACACAGACTAAAAGTCTTGCTGCTTTTAAAAGGCTCAAAGCTTTATTAATATCCCATCGGAAACCTGATTAGTTGTGAAGCAAAACCATGTGGCAGCCAGTTATCTCTGAGCTGCAGGAAGGAAACCGGGCTGAAGCACCAGCTTAGCGAGAGCCCGCTGAAAGCTGCTGCGGACGGCAGGACAAGTACCCCCTCCTTTGGTCCCACTTCATTTAACAACAGTTTTACCCGTTTCTCTTCTCCTCACTAAACAAGTGTTGTTCTGGAAAGCACCACTCCGCAGCGACCGTCCTGCTGTTTGGACCATCCCAGCCCTGTTCCTAATGGACATCCCATTTCCCTGGTTGGAAGCTTTAGGACAATGGGAAATCAAATGCCCTTCGTCCCTGATGTGGTGCTAAGGACAGCCAAGGACTACAGGATGCCACAGGGAACACCAGGCACTTTCCATGTATCTTCTCCTCCATTCACACATCCTTGCTTTGCTCCAGCTAGAAGATTCACACCATCCTCTTGCTCCACCAGTTCCTCCCATTGCTCCCTACCCAAAGCCACAAAGCCCACCTCTACCCACCTAGCTCTTCATACTTCTTGCAGGCTTTGCTAAGGTTGACAGATGTGCAGACCTTCTCAACGTCGTTCCAGTGACTTCTTCCACTGACGGCTGTCTGCAGAGACCAAGCAAAGCCCATGAGATGCCAGGCTCCAGGCTGATGTTGCCCTGCCTCCCACCCCTAATCATCTGGCTGAAGGAGCTCAGATCTGGATTTACCCGGAGCCGCAGAGACAAAGTTTCAGGAGGTGTTAAAATCCATTTAACCTCAGATTTACAAAAAACGCCCAGGCTTAACACTAAATAACTGCAGAAGAACCAACAAAACAGGAGGACTGCTGTGACCAGAAGAAGATCACTCCTTGGAAGCAAAGTCCACCAGTGTAAAATGGCACCCAGTACATATCCAGTCTATGGAAACTGGCTGCACATTCCCTGTTTTACTGGGCTGAACGTGAGCCAGCAGTGTGCCCAGGTGGCCAAGAAGGCCAACAGCATCCTGGCCTGTATCAGGAATAGTGTGGCCAGCAGGGCCAGAGAAGTGACTGTCCCACTGTACTTGGCACCGGTGAGGCCACATCTCAAGTACTGTGTTCAGTTTTGGGCGCTGCCATATAAGAAGGACATTGAGGTGCTGGAGAGGGTCCAGAGAAGGGCAACGAAGCTGGTGAAGGGTCTTGAGAATAAGTCTTATGAGGAGCGGCTGAGGGACTTGGGGTTGTCTAGTCTGAAGAAAAGGAGGCTGAGGGGAGACCTCCTCTCTCTACAACTACCTGAAGAGAGGGTGTGGAGAGGGGGGTGTTGGTCTATTCTCAGAAGTTACAACCGATAGGACAAGTGGAAATGGCGTCAAGTTGTGCCAGGAGAGGTTTAGGATAGACATTAAAAAATACTTCTACATTGAAAAGGTTATCAAAGACTGGCACAGGCTGCCCAGGGAAGGGGTTGAATCACCATCCTTGGATGTATCTAAAAGCCATCCAGATATGGTGCTCAAGGACATGGTTTAGAAATGGGCCTGGTAGAGTTAGATAACGGTTGGACTTGATGATCTTAAAGGTCTTTTCCAGCCATAAGGATTCTATGAGCGGAAAGCCCCCCCCTAATTAGCCACTAAGTAGACAATTTGGCTTCTCTGGGCTTGGATTTGGGCTCCTCCAGCACACCGTCAGCGTTTGCCTCTCTCGGCCCCCAGCAGAGACGTGTTTGCCCAGCACTCGAGTTGTTTCCTGCCCCATTTGTCTTTGTGCGAGACCCGCCCGCTCACCTTGCTGTAGGCGATCTGTAGTGTTAGTGGGATTGCTTCTCTGTCTCCGTCTATGCCCAGCCTTTTGCTGCCCGGACCTGCACAAAACAAGGAGCAAACATCACACGGTGGC
The DNA here is from genome assembly GCF_965231255.1 of Vanellus vanellus. Taxonomy (NCBI): domain Eukaryota; kingdom Metazoa; phylum Chordata; class Aves; order Charadriiformes; family Charadriidae; genus Vanellus; species Vanellus vanellus. Next base: position 3,241,330 of record NC_138922.1, read on the forward strand.
CTTTCATCCCCATTCATTGGCGGGCCACCGATACAGCAGCACACTGGGTGCCTACAGAAAGGGGGAAAAAAAAAAAAGGTTTGCTGAACACAGCTGTGGAGCAAAAAGAGCAAAAAGAAAAGGTGGCTTAAAAGCTGCCAGAAAGCAATTAATCCAGTGCAGAAATTTCAACACAAAGCACAACGAGCCGCTCTGCAAAACTGAAAGCGGTGCCGGCTAAGCCGGTGCAGAGGGGTCAGCGCTCCGGGGAAAACACAAAGCAATAAAAGGCCGCATTGCTAACCCGGCTCCTGTTTTTCCGGGCATATTTGTGCCCACATTAAATTAGCCTTGAAATACTGTGCCCGACACTTACTAACTTCCCTCCCCCCGGATAATTTTTTGCAGATGTTAAGTGGTGTGCTGCCAGATAACCCAAGGAAAAAAATAAAAAATTAAAAAAAAAAAAAGAAAAAAGAAAATCCAAGTCAGAAAGGATTGGTGGTTTCATGAGTTATTGGGAAAAGGTCTTGGCCAAGCCTGTATATCGGGGGAGGGGGGTGGCGACGCTTCATATGGCGGATATTTGATGAGCTCTGTTTAGAAAGACAAGGCAAGATCACAGAAAAGCAATTGGTTAAAAAAACCTCAAGCAACGTGTTTAAATGCAGTAGTGTTGGTTGGCCGTGAGATGTCTCTGTGAGCTGCAGCGCACCAGCCAGCGTGTTGTCCTTGGTGGTACCCAGGAGAGCTGGAGAGCAGGCTGCAAGCAGATGCTCCTGCCGTCACCTCTTGTCTCGACTAATTTTAAAAATTCTTAGTGTAAAAACTCACGGATCTCCCTTACGGGATGGCTACAAGCACATGCACGAACCTTGCTTTGCCCAGTAAGCTAAATAAAATGGAAAGAGGGTTTTTATAAATGACGCTCCTGGGCAAAACACAAACAGAAAGCAGCAAAAAGAAAAGATGAAGAGCTGCACTGGGCCAGGGGCTGACGAGAGGAAGGAAATGGGCTCGAAGCTGGTTTATTGCAAATACATTTTAGAGTTAACAGCAATAAACCCAACGTGGCACTGCCACAGCTTCGCTCTTCAAGAGGAATGCGAGAACCACGATGCCTCACTTCCAAATTCGTGAAAAGATGTCTGGATCTTTGCTCACGAGGCAGCCCGGGCTCGGACACCTCTTCCAGCCCACGCTCCCTCCAGCCCCTCTTTTCCGTTTCTCTCCCAGCCCCACGGTTCGCAGACCTCCACCCCGAGGCGGCGGGTGCAGAAGCATCTACAGACCTGACGCTTTGATGGCCCGCGTGGCCGCCGAGTGGCCCAGCTCGAGGGAGTGGATGAAGACTTCGGTCATCTTTTCTCCCCCGATGAAGGTGAGCTGCCAGGGGGAGAAGAGAGGAGACGTGATGGTGAGGAGACCAAGCCCGTGCCAGGCAACGCTCACCCCTCTCACTCCTTTCGACAGAAAACAGGTCAGTTTGGGAAAATCCTTTCACATTTTCAAAATACACCTTTTGACCACTGCCTTGGGCAACACTCGCCTTTAGCTGTACTTCTGACTGTTTTAACAGACCACCAGCAAGTAAAACAGCCCAACCCCCTAATTTTCATTTAAAGAAAACTCCACGACCCACTGGAAAGAAAACCCACGATAAGCCTCACGTCTGAGCATCGATTTGGGCAACACAAATCCCACTAACAGCAGCGACTCTGCTCACCACCGCCCCGCTGCAGCCCGTCCCCGTGCCACCGCACCAAAGCAGCGGTTGCAACCTTCCCCAACACATCTGCCCCGCGCACGCAACGGGGCATAGAAAATAGGCTTCGTGGAGGGGTTTGGTTTGGAAAAGCGTCGCGCTGGAGGGATTTCCAGCAACGCGAATAACCTGTCAGCACCGACAGGAGTCGCTTTGTGTCATGGGAAATGGTATTCGGATGGAAAACTGCTCGTGGGACTTGAGGATTGCTCAAGAGCCAGGAGCACCAACCAAAGCACTTTGGGCACCTGAGGAATAAAAGGAGACTGAGCTCTGCCCCACCAGCACATGGTGGCTGCGCCATACCCCCAGTCCGCTTCACAGGCAGCTCCTGAGTTGGTGGCAGAGGCAGAAGAGCCCCCCTTTTCCCCTCACCAAGATGGGGCTGAGCCCCTTCACCTACCTCTGTCTGGTAGAGCTGCAGCAGGACGGGGCGCGTGGCGAAGCGGCAGTAGTAGAGGATCATGTCAGCCAGGATGGGCAGCTGCTCCTGGGAGTCCTCCTGGGGCTCAGCCTCCGGCTTGGCAGACTGCAGTGAGAAAATAAGCCACAAGCTTGATGGGGGACGTGGTACCCACCGCCCGGTGCCAAGAACCACCCATCCCACCCCACCAGGGATGGAAACCCTCCTCCTGACCACCATCTCCATCCCGTGTCCACGTAGCACAGCTACAGATCGTGGTGGCTCAGAAGCTCTCCACTGAGCTGCCCTGTACCTCGGGGAACGGGGACCCCAAGCCCCAGCAGCTGGCATGCACATACCTGACACAGGACATCCATGGGCAGGTTCATCAGCCCAAGAACGTTGCGCTCGTACCATGGGTCCAGCATGCCAATGTAGTGGGAGATGTCGTTGGTGCTGCTCTCTATCCCAGCCAAGGTGGGATCCTGAAACCAGACACACAGGGGTCACACCAGGGGACCCCCAGGCTCCTCAACCCATGCTTGGGGCTGGTGGAAGAGAGGCCAACGCTCCCCTCAGCCTGCCTGCCAGTCTCCTCACACACCGCTCTCGGGGCCAAGCGGAGCGCTGGTGGCACTGTGAACCCCACGGTGAGCGGGACACCTACCGCCTGTGCCGAGGCCCGGAGCTGCGGGTCCCCCAGGGACGGGGAGGGATGCATCAGTGGGGTTGATGGAGCCAAGCAGCTCCTCTTCACAGGGACGTAGAAAAACTGCAGCTTGAAGTACCGTGTCAGTGAGGGGCAGGTGCTCTCCTTGAGCCTAGGAGAAGGTAGGAGAGGGCTGGGTGAGCCAAGTCCTCCAGCGTGTCCCAGCAGGGCCAGGTACCTGCAGCCGGGTCCCCCACACCACCGGCTCACCTGAGGTTGCTGTAGGCTCGGGCCACTTTCCCCGAGATGCGGTCAGAGCCGAAGACCACAACGCGCAGCGTGGACACCTTGGCGTCCTCGTCGTAGCTGAGGAAGGGCCGTCGGTGGAGGCTGAGGTGCCGCGGGGCGAGCAGGGCCGGCAGCCGCTGGCTCAGGACGTGCTGGGGTAGCGAGTGAGCGCGGCGGGAGCGCGCCGGGATGCGGTGCTTGGCCTGGGGGGTGTACAAGCTCTCAGCTCGGCGCAGGGGCAGCGGGAGCAAGCCCGTGTCCGGGCAGTCCTTCAGGTCCCTCCTCAAGACCAGCTGGCTTTTGCTTTTGAAGAGTTTGTAGATCTTGTTGGTCAGCGTGTGTCTATACTTGTGGTGGGTCTTCTCTACCTTCAGCTCCGGCCTCCCCACCACCTCCAGGGAGCTCTCGTCGCTGTCCTCCGCGTACCCGCTGTCCATGCAGTCCTTCAGGCTGGAGACGAACGACTTCAGGGACTTTCTGGAGACCACCGTCAGCTCCGAGATGGAGTCCTTGGAGGTGGTGAAGAGGGACACTCGCGAGGGCTTAGAACCTTCCTCCGACAGCGTCGAGTACACAGAGTCTTTGGAAATGGCGCAGATGGGGGAAAGCAGCGAGTCCCGCTCAGGGGAACAGCCATCGGTTTCCACCTCCTCCTCCTCTTCATCCTCCTCCTCGTTCTCCGAGGCCATGGGCTCGACAACACTGCACTCTTTGCTGAGGACATCATTGAGGATATCTGAAAGGCAACCAGAGGGAAATCGTGTCTGGCACGGGCTCCAGCATAACCACTGGAAATGTCACGACTCCAGACAACAACAGTACTACAGCACGGCCAACGCTCTCTTTGATCCTGCACGGTTTCAAACAAGGAGCTGAAAACCTCCTACTGAATGTTTTCAGATTTCCATAAGGCGCTCAGATGCAATGCAAAACAAAACGTGTTTCTCTCGTTGAGGTCACGTTCTGTTTGGGTTCTCGAAAGGCAAACACCAGTTGGGGTTTTGCTTCCTTCCTACACAGATTTCACAACGTGCTCACGTCCGATTCGGGTTTAACTGGAGGGCAGGAGGAAAGCAAGGTATTTGGCTAATCAAACCCCAAATCGCCCCACTGTGGGTGGCCTCCCAGCAAGGCTGGACTCACTGCAAAGCCCAAGGCAGAGCTCTGGTCCAGCTTGCTGAGACCAACAGGCAATGAACACCAAACCTTCACGGGAACAGAAAAGGTCTTCCAGGAATGGGGAAGCTGAAGAGACCAGCTCAGCAGAAGGAGAAGCCACCACTTCCCCTGCAAAACTGCTGTGGCCGGGCTGAGAGCACGGCACCCGCCAAAGCCACCCCTGCTGTAACGTCCGAGGGGTCTCGACCCCACAAAGTCCTGACATCCCAGTGTGGTCAGGCTTTTCCAGCAATAATTATTTCCAGGGCACGAGCAAGGTTTACTCCTTCCAGAGGAACTTTCTATCAAATAAAGTCTCTGCCCTACCACTATCCCCACGGACTCAAGTGCAACAAACCTCTTCCACCTTAACACAAGGCCAAACGTTGCCCAGGAGATTAAGCCCTGCGTGATTTGTCTCTGGCGACACGTGTTTTGGGGCCACCGGTGTTTTGTCCCCACCGCTCGGATGAGGGCTTTGCTTGGGTTTCACAGCAGGCATCATGCCCGCTCTGATGTCCATGTCCCCTCCTGCCCAGGGGACACCGGTGCCCACTGCGTTATCTCTCCCATCACCACCACCAATTTGTTACCAGCTCTTTCGGGCTCCGGACACACACGTGGCGGTGCCAACAGCGTTGAAATGCTGCTCAGCCGCCCCTGCAACGGGCTGAGGTCTCACTAGGAGGGATGGGGGACCCTCTCCGCTTACCAAAGTTGTCCTGGTCCCAGCTGTACGTGTAGCAGCGAGCGGCGGGGATGGGGATGGTGTGGAGCTTGCGGGGTTGAGCCTCGCCTGGGGAGAGAGGAGGGAGAGGAGTTAGTTTGCAGGGAACCCCCATACCGCTCCCGATGGTTCTCCCGGCTGGTGGGAGATGCCTCCCACCCCATGCAGGTGTTTTGGGCTGCCCAGGTCACGTAGAGCACTGACGCTGCTGTCATTATCCCTGCGAAGTCACGTGCAGTTGGGACGAGAGGATATTTCACACCTCTAAGAGCCATCAGACATCGCTGCTGCCATCGGTTTCTGATTCAATGTTTTCATCTCACCCGCAAAAGCTGGAGAAATTTTTTTTGGGGGGGCTGTTTTAATGAAAGATGAGAAACAACTTCTGGCTCGTCACGTGGTGATGAAATAGGACCTGGGTTGTTGGTTGGGGTTTCTTTTTTTGGTAGTTGTTGTTGTTGCACTAGGTTGAAACTTTGCGCAAAAGAGGTTTTCGCACTACAAAGAGCTGGCTGCCAGCACCCGCAGCGCGGGGGAGCGACTCGCCACTGCAGAGGCCGAGCTGGTAGAAAACCCCGGAGGAAAGAGTGGTCCAGGGGGGGGGGTTCCTCACCCGCGATGGCAGGAAAGGACGCGGCCCCGGCGATGTCCTGCAGCACGGACTGCAGTCGCTCCCGGGCCAGGACAGGGTCGCTGCTGGCGGCTGCAATCTCCTGCGCGTCGGCGGCGCTGGCGTAGATCTCCGAGAGCTCTTCCAGCGTCTTGGACTGGGGGGAGCAGAACCAAGACGAGAGATCAAGGTGGGTCCCTCCGCAGAGGCAACACACACGTCTTTGGGGAAGGTCACTAACTACACCACTGGGTAAATCTCTCTCCCTCCTCTACCTCTGACCCCCTTCAAGTCCCCCCGAAACTTCTGAAAAGGAAAAAAATTGTGTTTGAACACACCTAATGGGTCTTCTTCAAAAGTTTTTGCCACCCCAACCACCAAAGCAAAGTGTTTCTCTGGTTAAACAAACATTTTTGCTGCATTTCAAATCCAGGGGCTCTTCCTCTCTCTACTTAGGGATGGGGAAAGGAGTAAATGGGTAAAAGGCGAGTTATTCCCCTGCCACACTTCACAAAACAGAAGCATAGACCTCAGGTCCAACCTGAGAAGAGAAGGGAAGGACGTGTATTTTTCCCACAAGAAGGGTTATGAAAACATTTTTTCTTTTGTCAATCAAATATTATGTTGGTCAGGAAATCCACCAGCCACCTGCATGAAACTGCTCCCAGCAGCATCGTGGCACCACCAAAGCCGCAGCTCTCTGAGCCTACCTTCAGGAGGTGGCGCAGGCTTCCCAGGTCACAGCGGGTGCCGAAGTTGGCTTGGTAGAGGTGCTCGAGGAGCAGGATGAGAGTGGCGTGCTGCGGGTGCTCGCTGGCGCTCAGCTTCTCGGCAATGGAGAGGAACTCGCTCTGCACCTCGGAGCGGTTGAGCAGCAGCACCGTCCTGGGGACAAGGGGATGGTGGTTAGGCTGGGAAGACAGGCTCAGATGCTGGTGGCACATGAAAGTCTTGGACAGATTGCCCCTCTACTTTGCTCTAGTGAGACCCCACCTGCAGTACTGTGTCCAGCTCTGGGACCCCCAACATAAGAAGGGCATGGACCTGTTGGAGCGGGGCCAGAGGAGGCCACAGAGGTGCCGTGAGGGCTGGAGCACCTCTGCTGGGAGGACAGGCTGGGAGAGTTGGGGGGGGTTCAGCCTGGAGAAGAGAAGGCTCCGGGGAGACTTCAGAGCCCCTTCCAGTCCCTAAAGGGGCTACAGGAGAGCTGGGAAGGGACTCTTGATCAGGGAGGGGAGCCATGGGATGAGGGGGAATGGCTTTAAACTGGAAGAGGGGAGATTTAGATGAGATATTAGGAAGAAATTTTTCCCTGTGCGGGCGGTGAGCCCCTGGGGCAGGTTGCCCCGAGAAGCTGTGGCTGCCCCATCCCCGGAGGTGTTCAAGGCCAGGTTGGATGGGGCTTGGAGCAACCTGGGCTGGGGGGAGGTGTCCCTGCCCAGGGCAGGGGGGGGTTGGAACTAGATGGTCTTTAAGGTCCCTTCCAACTCTAAGCATTCTATGAAATTCCCGCTAGATGGCGGTGTCCTCGCACATGAGTCACAGCCGGAGGGTCGCAGGGCTGTGCCGGGGTGCCAGACCCAGGCTGCAGTGCCAGCTGCGGGTAGGGAAGAGGTAACGGATTAGCATCCTCCATCCTGCTCCTCAGCACCATCCTTGGCACCGCCTCTCTTGCCACATCTGCAATATCACCAGCCCAATGATTGTTCAATCAGCCCCAGAGAAGACTCCAGCCCAGCAGCCGTTTGTCCTAATATCCAGCACACGCAATGAAGCGGAGGGTAGAAAATGAGAGCGGCCCCCGAAAGATCTTCCCCCTGCAAGATGCAGGTCAGAGCATCCCTTCTGGGCTTGAAGGAGAAGAGCCACATCCTTCAGCTGCCTTTTTGCTCTGGACCACAACATCACCCCATCATCGGACAATTTTTAAGATTCGTCCGGGCAGGGTGCTGGGCCATCGTGTCTTGACTGTGTTTTTGCCAAGAAAAGTTGGACCAGATGATCCTTGAGGTCCCTTCCAACCTGGTATTCTATGAATATCCACAGGCTTCGAATTCCCACACCTGCAGCCCAGAGACCATGTGCTTCCGTTCATGGAAGAGAGCAGTCCACCTCACGGAGCGAAGATGGCTCTGAATTAAGGATGTGAAAGCTCAGGCAACGGGCACAAGCTTTCAATAAGCCCAGGGTCCAGCTTGTGCACAGCTTTGTGCCAGGTTTTCAGGGCTTTTTATGCAAATATAGCCACCCTGCTGTAAGTCATCGGTGGTTGCGCTTGCACCAGTCTGAGAGCTTAGAGCAGCAGAGCTGTACTGGGAAAGCAACACGGCGGCACCAGCGCAGCTGGCTGGGATACAGGTGCAGACCCAAGTGGACAAGCCGAAACAGCAGGAGAACCCTCCTGCACAGGGTGAAGGTGGCCGTGGCTGTCCCTGGGGCTGGCACCGCAGCCAGGAAGGGCACACGCCGCCCGCGCTCATTTTCCTATTCACAAATGAGGCGCCCCGGCAGGAGGGAGGGTTCAGCCCTCGAATAAGGTGCAAAGTCCGACCGTGCGCAGAGCTGCACGGCTTTCGCTAATTGCTGCACTGGGACGGACTCGCTTCTGACCCCCTTCGGGGTGGTGGCTCCCAAACACGCAGATCAAAGCATCTCATTTTAGACTGAACATTAGGAAAGAATTTTTCACAGAAGGAGTGGTCGGGCATTGGAATAGGCTGCCCAGGGAGGTGGTTGAGTCACCATCCCTGGATGTGTTTAAGAGACGTTTAGATGTGGTGTTGGGGGATATGGTGTAGGGGAGAACTTTGTAGAGTAGGGTAGGTGGTTGGACTTGAGGATCCCAAGGGTCTCTTCCAACCTAGACAATTCTATGATTCTATGATCTCCGGGCTGTTCCCCAACGCGTGCCGAGATCAGCAGCTCCCCGTGGAGGGGACTTTGCCTTCCCCGGCTGCGCCCACCCAGACCCGCAGCGCTGCGGGATAACCGACGTGGGGAGCCCACGGACGCTGACCCACAGCTGTGGAAATGCCACCGCCACCTTCCCCGTTCCTTCCCACAGCTCAGCCCAGCTCTCCAGCTCTTCTCCCCAGCACCCACAGCTACACCCCTGAGATGCTGCTCGCTGCAGCCCCGCTGCTGCCTAAGCAGCGTGAGACCGTGGGGATGCTACAGAGCGGCATCAGCGGTGCCCCTGGTCACACTTACACGGTGGAGCTCTGGTAGTTCTTCACTGGCAGCCCCTGCTCTGTCCTCACCAGCCTCTGGAAGGAGATCCCTGGGGGAGAGAGAGCAGAGGACATGAGACATGGCACCATTGCAGACCGCTCTGCCTCAGGAGCACGTTGATTTTGTCTCCTAATGTGGAGCTGAGCTGGCTGAGCCGCTGCCCGGAGCGGGGATGGCAGCACCAAAAGTCCTTATGGGGACAAGGCACGGCTGCTGCGTCAGCACCGGCCCAGGAGCGAGGGAGCCCTGGGATGCAAAGGGTAAAAGCCTGGAGTGATGGGAAAGCAACCAAAGGAAGGGATGGGAGAGCTGTTCCACCCCCAGTCCCTTCTGCCCCACTGCTGATGTGGGATGCGAATTGCACGGATGATATTTAGCAGCTTCTGCCACTCGCGTTAGCCCCCCCCAGGCCCTGGACCTCACTTATGGACAGCAGGTCACTGCCACCTTCCCTCCTGCAGAGGTGAAGCCCAGACCGGCCCCAGCAGAAGAGAGGCACCCCGCGTCCCTGGATGCCTCCCTGGGACCGTCCTCGGGTGCCATCGGGAACCCCAACCAGGTGACATCGGATAGACCTGGACTGGGTGGCAACAAGCAAAGCCCGTGTCACCCCTAAACAGCCGGACTGGGGTACATCTTGGGAAAGATCTTATGGCATCAACAAGGTGCAGCACACCATGGGGGGTGCCCAGCACCCACGGGCAGCTCACGTTGATCCACGCAGGTCCCCCGATTACGGCAGCGTTCACCCCTCTTGCAGAGGCACCAGCCCCGGTTTGCAGATAAAAGCTATTGCATTCTTGGCAAATATCGACGGCGGATTGTTCTTAGTTAATATTTACCCTCACCTCAATAAAAAGCTTTTGCTTCAGCCCCGCGGCAGGTCACGGAGGCCGTGCAACAAGCGTAGAAGGTGCCGGCCACCTTACCAGCAGAGGACACGTGTTCGCCGTTCTTGCCTCCAGTTGGGGGGAGAAGCCACGACGAAGGGCTCTCCAGCCCCAGCAAGCCAACATCTCCTACACAGCATTTTTTGGCAGGGTGGGGGAATCTCATACACTTGTAGGCGGGGAAAAGCTTTTGGACCAAAGTCCCCGGCTCACACAGCCTCCGGCAGCGGTGACGGTGGTGATGGCACAAAAGCAGGAGGTAGCAAATCCCCTCCTCCCAGCACTGGGGCTTTCCCAGCGGTCTGTTAAACACATCTCCAACTGGTGTCACCACAATAAATGACCAGGAAGGAGCTGGGGAAGTCCACGGCTGCAGCAGCGTGGGATGAGCGTCCCCACATCCGTGCTGGCCCTGCAGCTCTGAGCTGGAGGCTGGATGCAGCACAACAGCCTGGCCAGACCTTGCCTGGTGGCCACGGCCATTTATACTGGTGGAGCGTTGAGCTGGGGGTAAATCAGCCAGTCTGCTGCCGACACTGCAGAGGGGTTTGGGTGTTGGGTTTTTTTTTTTTTTCATCTTTTTGTTCCTTTGAAAGCATCTTTCATCCCATCTGCACCTACAAGCCCCCATCTCCGCAGGACGTTGCTGCCGTGATGGAGATCCCGCGTTTCACGTCCCCGTCGGGGCTTTCCAAAGCAAGCGCCTGGTTTGAGGACGTGGGGAAGCACCCCCAGCCTCAGCCACAGCCCGTGTCCCCGTCTGAGGCCTCCCAAGTCCTGCTCAGAGCCGGTCTTGCTGCCACGGCCCTACGCAGGATTAAACAAGGGCTGAAATCTGCTCTGTGTGATAACCGCTCTCCATAAGCCACCAAAAGACAAGCAGATTAGGAGAAAGGGCTTTTTAGAAATAATTGGAAGAGCTGCTCCATTGGGAACAACAGGACATCTACGAGGAGTCCTTAATTAAGAGGAGCGCCGCTGCCGCCGACAGATGTGCCCAAAGCCGTATCACAAGGTAGTGCCTCAGCTGTAAAGAAAGAGCCGGGGAGTCCCTCAACCCTACGGAACTCTCCACGCAAGGGCAGGCTCGAAGGCTCCAGCCACCTTCGCGCCAATGAATGGACCCACTGTTATCACCCCACTGAGCACCTCAAACCGAGCATCTCGAACAAAGCCCAGGGCCAGGCGGGAGCAGCCAGCACGTGCTTCGCCACGGAAAAGACCCACCAGACTGAAAGGCAGCCAGGAAATAGTTACACGTTTTGCTAATTCACGCTGGTCCAGAGCCGGGAGGCCCTAGGATGCTCCCACCACCTTGCACGCGAGGCAGCCACCGCAAACACGACCCTGCCCTGCTCCTCCAGAGGAATCTGCTCTCGCCCTGTGTCGGACCACCAGGGAAAATCATCCGGAGGATGGAGGGCGGAGGTCCTCACCGCCTGGAAAAGCTGAGGTCTGGGATGCACAAGGTAAATGCGGACTCCACACTTAAGGGATTCATGAAGCAAGTGGGGTATGAGACAGCAACACAAGGAGAATCCCGGGAACAAGCACGGGGTGGGTGTTTTCGGGGAAGCAGCACCAGCAGCACGCGAAGACCCCGCGGCAGGGCGGGAGCGCTTACCGGGAGCCTTGAGCTCGTCGTTGATGAAGGTGAGCAGCTCGCGGAAGATGTCGCAGTAGGGCACGGGCCAGGTGAGAAAGCTGTGGTACACGCTGGCGGCTTTCAGGAGCAGGTCGGAGCCCGGTGGGAAGTGGGGAGCCTGTGGGGGACGGGGAGACGTGGTTGGAGCAAGGACACGGGCCTCGAGCGCTGCATAAAAACTCGAGGGTTTAGGCTGGAAGCGGGAGGAGGAGAAGCGGATCGGAGCAGAGGTTCACCCCGTGACACCCCGTCCTCTCCCAAGGAAGGGTCAAAGGATCCCCACTGGGCACAGCTCTGAGAGCTTCATCCGCTCCGCACCTTCCCAACCTCCCGGCTGCGGCTCACGTGTGCCAAAGCCTATATATAAATTTCTTTTTAACAACCACAGATCCATACAGATGAATCGCATTACAGCCTGTGCTTTTGCAAGATCTGGCAGCACTGATTTCCTTGGGATAATGATGCATTGTGCTAATAATAATAATAAAAAAAAGTATTTCCTGTGAAGGCTCCACTCCTTCTTTTCATTAGCGTTGCCCATATATTTTGCACAAGCATAAAGGGTAATGAAAAAAAATCTGCCTTCTCTGCACAGAGGTATTGTCCATCTCCCTTTCTGATTACCCCATCTTTAAATAAAAAGCTTAAAACCACTGAAGCTCATTTTTTTCGTCTCTCAGCTTGTGCGATGGTTGCCTGGTCTTGATCCCTGTAGATTCATACAGGATCTTTTGGGGTTTTTTTTGGGGTTTTTTTTTTTTTTTTGAGATGAACTGATCAAAGCAGACCGAGATGTTTCAGTCGAAAGCCACCCTGATTTCGGTGACTGTCCTGTGCGTCTCCGCGGGGCCCCGGACCCCGTGCCTCCCCACGGGCTGGGATTGAGCTACGCGCGGCCGCCTTAGCACTTACATAGAGGACGGCATAGTAGAAGAGCAGAGCCAGGGGCGGTACAAGATCGTAGTCGCACTTCTCCTGCACCTGTAGGAAACAGCCGGAGGTCAAAAGGATGAGCTGGGTTGCTCGCCATGAGCCGTTACCCGAAAACAACCTTGGAGGTGCCGGGAGACTCCCCAAGCACCCAGCCCGCACCGTCACATCACCATCCCCTGCAGATTCCCTTGTCTCCACGGGAAAATAACCCCTAAAGTCCCGGTAACCCACACTGATGGGACAGGCAGATGGGCACAGACCATCGGCTCTGCCTTTATCCTCGAGAAGCCGGATTCGGCCAAGCTCCCAGCCCTCCGCTGCTCCTCATTCTCGCAGAGTTGCACGAAATTCCATGAAAATGCCTCAAAGCAGGCGGTTTGGAGAGGCAAGCGGGCAGCCCAGCCATGGATTTTTGTCCCAGCCTTTGCCAGTGAACAGCCAGCAGAATTATTTCACCGAGGGACACGGCGACGGCTCAAGGATACGCTTGCAGACACTGCTTCCCCTTGCTCATAAGCACAGCACAAGGTGCAATAAACCCTTACATAAATCCTAATGTCATAAAATGTTGTCTGCAACTAGATCAATTCCAGCCATTTAATAAAAAACAAAAACAAAAAAAAAAGGGTTAAACTGAATTGTGATAATCTTAATTATCAGCTCCGCAGCCTGGCAGCTAGACAGCCTTTTTTTTTTTCCCCCAAAAAAATGAAAGGCAGCATTCACCCCATCACATGAATCCCAGCGCTGAGGATTTAGGAAACACATCACTCTTTCCTGCCACATCAAGGCATTCCTCCGAGGTGTTCCCGGCCACAGCCCGAGTCACCCCTGCTTGACCGACGATGCCTCGAGCTTCTCCAGCACATGACGGGACCGCGGCAGGCCGATACGATTGGCCCCGCTACCATTTCGCCTCCCCCGCTGTGCTTAACCCGACTGCCGCCCGCCGGGCTGCTACGCCGCGCAAACCCTGCCCACGGGGTCCCCCAGCATCCCAGCTCCGCTCCCGGCCCTGCAGGAAGCCCGCCCGAGCCGTGGCAAAGCTTCCATCAAAAACAACCGGAAACCTTCGATTCGTTCTCATTTGGACTAGCAGCTCCCCAGGCGCGAGATGGGAAGGTCTCGGGGAAGGCCGGCTCCATCCGCGCAGCCCTACGACCCGGGCTGCCCCCGAGCGGCGCTCTGGGAAATCCGAACCCTTCCCTGTGGATCTGCGGTGCTGCCGGAAGAGCAGGAATCGGAGCTGGCGTTTTCCCTTGCAGTGCCTGCGTGCTGAAAGCCGGCAGGACACACAGCGCTGCTCCCACCAGCGTTTCGGATTTGCCGACTCAGCATCACCCGTGTCCAAGCTCCGGTGCTCCAGCAATAAAGAGCGTGTGGCCAGCAGGTCGAGGGAGGTCATCCCCCCCCTCTGCTCTGCCCTGGTGAGGCTGCATCTGCAGCACTGTGTCCAGTTCTGGGCTTCCCAGTTCAAGAAAGACAGGGAACTACTGGGGAGAGTCCAGTGGAGGGCTACACAGATGCTCAGGGGACTGGAACATCCCTCTGCTGAGGAAGGGCTGAGAGCCCCGGGGCTGTTCCACCTGGAGAGGAGAAGGCTGAGAGGGGATCTCATCAATGCTTATCAATATCTACAGGGTGGCTGGCAAGAGGATGGGGCCAGACTTTCCAGTGATGCCCAGTGACAGGACAAGAGGGAACGGGCACAAACTGGAGCAGAGGAAGTTCCATCTCAACCTCAACAGGAGGACTTCTCTCCTGTGGGGGCGGCAGAGCACTGGCACAGCTGCCCAGAGAGTGGGGGGAGTCTCCCACTCTGGAGCCATTCCAAACCCGCCTGGACGTGTCCTGTGCCACTGCTGGAGGTGCCCCTGCTCTGGTGGGGGGTGGGACTGGGGGAGCTCCAGAGGGCCCTTCCAGCCCTCACCATTCCATGATTCTGTAATACCTTACCACAACCCAAAATCACCCGCCAAGCTCTGCACAACTCCACTCGGGACGAGTCCCGGAGCTGATGCCATCTCAAAGCCCGCAGCCCTCCCCGGCAGCCCCCGGACTCACCTCTTTGGCCTTGCCGAGGATCTTCTCCACGAGGATGAGGTAGTTGCCGGCGTCCCGGCTCACCAGCTCCTGCAGGCTCCAGCAGTTGAGGCACAGCCCGGCTGCGGGGGAGACAGAGCCACCGTCACTCACAGCCCCCTTCAAGGTCACAGGAGGGACAAACAATGGGAAGGCGTCAGGGCGAAGGCGTTCGTCACCCGCGTCAGATCACGGCAGAGGAAAAAAACCTTGCCCCCTCATTCTGGATAGATCTGATCTCGCCAAATAGCGCTTATCTCAGCGGCATCGCTTGGTACCCGAGCGCGCCTTCATGCTCTCGCTCACGCAGCCCAACGCACTCCTCCTCGGGGCGGCTGATAGCCCACGTGCCTGCGCTGCCACGTGCATGCTGCCGCGGCCGGAGGGACGTGCGTGGCATGCGGGGATGCCCACCTTCATTCTGCCCGAGCCCAGAAAACCCACCAGTACGCCTCCCCCCCCCCCAGCCTCAAATGCCCCAAGATGCACTATCCCAACCAAAAACTCCCTCAAACACTGCAGAATTCAGCTCCCCGCCAGGCGCGCGTCCAACATCCTCCCGCTGCATCGCACCCGGGGGGAGACGCTGCACCCCGCTTCCCCGTCACATCAGCATCGCGGCAGTCAGACCTCACATCAGCATCGGTGTTAAACCTGCCCGGCATTTATTCCATCTCTTAGCGCCTTCAAATTTTCATTAAACGTAATAAAACCCCACCAGGGGATTCCTTAGATACCGAAAGGAGAACTGCCGTGCAAAGGGATGGAGGGTCCTTCACCCTGGTCGATTGAATCCCCCCGGCTTCCATCCCCGGACATCTGCCTCTCGCTGCTGGGACCCTACCGGTGACAATAGCCCAAGGTGTTTCCCGAGGCGTCCGCTTTTCTCGGCGGTCAGGGCCACCTCCCAGATGGTCTTAGAGGAAATGATCTGCGCGAAGGCTGCCGGGCGCCTCCATTCATCCCAGCCCAGCATCCCAGGGGAGCAGGCGGCGCTCTCCGGCTCTGGATCTGCAAACCAAGAAGGGAGCAGCACCTCCTCCTCCTCCTCTTCCTCCTCCCTCCCAGGGACCCAGGCAACGCGCACAGCCCCATGGAGAAAAGCTGTAGGGAAACGTCAAGCGAACAGCCTAGGAAATATCAGAGAAGGGTTCACGTTTGCATTTCCCCCATCCCACACTGCCAGGGATTTTTTCCACCAGGAGCGGACGCAGCAGACGCATCACACGCAGCATGGTCACAGCCCCTGGTGCGGTTCGAGGGGTACCACCGTCGGGACTCTTCCAAGCTCAGTCCAAAAGCAAAACCGAGAGAAACAGAGCATCCCTCACTGCAGGGAAGTGGGGCTAATGATCCGAGAGGAAAAATAAATATAAATCCAGCCGCTCTTCACTCACACGGTCCATTACGTGGCACAGAAACATAACAAACACCAACCCACGCGTGTTGGCTGTCGCGTTGGAGCTAACAAGGAAGGAACAATGCCGTGAGCTGTCAAGGGGGCAGCGGTATTATGCATCACAAATCTCCAGGTCACGCCATCTGTCCCTCAAACATTATTCCCAGCTGCCGAGGCTACAAATTCATCAAACATACAGACACGTAAATGCCATAAAAATACCTTTACACACCTTCTCAGTGTTAAACCAGATGAATTTAAACCAGTACCTAAAGGGGCTCCAGGAGAGCCGGGGAGGGACTTTTTCCAAGGGCGTGTAGTGATAAGGACGAGGGGGAATGGCTTCAAACTAGAAGAGGGGAGATTCGGATTAGATATTAGGAAGAAACTTTTCACTCAGGGTGGTGAGACACTGGAACAGGTCGCCAAGGGAAGTTGTGGCTGCCCCATCCCCGGAGGTGTTCAAGGCCAGGTTGGACGGGGCTTGGGGCAACCTGGGCTGGGGGGAGGTGTCCCTGCCCGGGGCAGGGGGGTGGAATGAGATGAGCTTTAAGGTCCCTTCCAACCCAAACCATTCTGTGATTCTAAACCAGGGGAGAGGTCTGCTGCGGCCCAGTGGGGAGAAGGACAAGGCCAAGACAAGCAAAACTAGTGCCAAGGTTGCAAAAACACTCATCCCTCCCCACGGAGAGGCGTTTGCTCACCAGGACACACGCTATTTCTGTGGCTTTGTGCCTAACTCGTATCTGAATTAACAGGGCAGGAGCATTTCCCCATTGGAAAGCCCCCCCCTGCCACCACGCAACTTTTGACTTCCAATGAATCAACATTTTCCAGCGGGGAACGATCCCGCTGGAAAGCTTCCAAGGAGCTCAGAGGCACTCGCCATTAATGACGGCTGCGATTTTTAATTTGCCTCCGGTGCTCCCAAGCATCTTGCTGGGTTTGCCGACACCCAGAGCGCAACCTTAGTTCGCGATATCTTGTCAGCGAGGGCACGGCCGCAGCGACCCCGTAACTCGGCAATGCTCCGGATTTCCTTTGAGCCCCTTGGATAAGCCAACGCAACGGGACGAAGCCGTGGCTCTGCCTAGGATGCCTCTGGCAGATTGCTCAAGTAAATCAATATTGTCCCAGAGCGTGGCATCCTCCAGGGAAAGCCCCAGCACCTGTGAGATAGTCAAGAAAGCAACCGGCCCAGCAGAAGTGGTCAGAGCCGCCGGGAGCTTTGCTGACCTCGGCAAGAAGCAGCCGGGCTCACGTGGTGCCTTGAAACAACCCGGGAGGATTACTTCTCCCAAAAACTTCTCCCATACTTCTCTCCCAAGTAAGAAGCGATAGGACAAGAGGAAACAGCCTCAAGTTGTGCCAGGGGAGGTTTAGATTGGATATAAGGAAAAATTTCTTCACTGAAAGGGTCATCAAGCGTTGGAACAGACTGCCCAGGGCAGTGGTGGAATCATCATCCCTGGAGGTATTTAACAGACGGGCGGATGTGGTGCTGAGGGACATGGGTTAGTGGTGGACTTGGCAGAGCTGGGTCAACGGTTGGACTCGATGATCTAAAAGGTCTCTTCCAACCACGACGACTCTATGATTCTATCATTATTTCACCCCAGTGAGCCCAGCCCCGCCGCGGCTGCCCAGGGCAAAGCCCACCCGCACAGAGCAGGATCCGGGAGCGCAGCGGAGCCGAGCTCCGTCGGGGCACAGCGCCGGGCGAGGAGAACACCGCTTCCTGCACCAGCGTAACCGCAAGTACAAATAGCCCGGCAAGACGCAGGCTCCTTTCCTTCCTCTCACTTCTAGCGAGGGAGGAGGAAACTGCGGCAGCAGCGGCGGCTCGCTGCGTTGTCCTTGCGCTGGATGGGGCAGAGGGAGAGGCGCTGGGCTGCGTCCCCCGGGGCGAACCCGCCGTGAAGGGGCCGGGGGGAAGCAGGGACAAGGACAGGGCTTGAGGGGAACGTCTTACAAATATCATCTAGACCTGAGGTCTTGTGACCCGTTTTGGGGTCTTCTGCAGGAACTGTGAGCTGAAGCCCAAGGATGCAGCCGGGTATATTTGAATAACATCACTATACGCAGAATTTGTGTCTAACTCAAGGCACTGGGTTTGCCCTGGGATGAAGCCAGACAGTGCCGGGAGGCAGCAGGCAGCCGGGGTCCGAGCTCCTAAATTCGGCAAAGCGGCATTAACCAAAGACACACCGAAAGCAGCTGCGTCCTTGCTAAAAATAGTCTCAAGCACAAAATGCAGCTTGGAAATCCCGGACACAATAAACAAAGACTACGCGGCAAAGCGAAGCGTCCAGCACCACCAGGCATCAATCAGGACACGGGAGCCAGACCTGGGTGGGAACTCCCTTCCCTCCACACACAGTCCAGGTCACGAGCATCCACTTTCCAACCACTGGAAGCAAAATTAGTCCCTGAAGCCACATCCCCTGTATCCAGCCTAAAAAAGGTTGTTTGGGCATGGAGGGTGATGCTCCTAAGGTGCACAGGTCAGGAACAAAAGCCCCCGGTGACATTAAAAGCAGAATGCAAGCATCCTCCCCATCCCTCTGCAGATGTTCTGCATCCACCCGGGACGCAGCTGGATGCTGCGGTAGCACCTGGGGACTTTCATGAATTTTTCATTCATTTATTCCCAGGCCAGGGAAAGGCTGCAGCCGGGTAAGAAACCCAGTCCAGAAAGTTTTCTTTGCAGCCGCTGCTCCGTCTCGGCACACCCAAGCAGACGGTCGGCTGCTGGTTTGGGGTGGCGGTGAATCGTGCCACCACCCCGGGGCCGGGCCAAAAGTTGCAGGGGCAACGTGGGAGCAGTGTTTTACACCGAGTCAGAGCAGCGCAAGAGCACAAAGCTCAAACCGACATTGTTCCCCCGTGCCCAGGTTTGCTCAAAACCGGCAGCACCAGACCACGCCAGGCACCCTCCCCCTGCCGGGCTGGACGAGGGTAGGATGCACACCAGAGGAACACAGAAAGCTTGAACCAGGCTTTCTCCTGCACTTTGCACTTGCTCTTTAGTTCCCCCAAAAAAGCATTTCTCGCTACGAGACGCAAGGGAGACCCCAGCTGGGATGGGCTGGGATGTCCCCCCAGGCTAGCGGAGGGATGCTCCCTGCCACCGCTGCAAGCAGGGGCTGTGCTCCCCGCCGCCGCCTCTCTAGCAAGTTGTGCAAGCGATGGAAAGTCCTGTTGTCGGTGGGGAAACACTTCACCTCGCTCCCCGAAGCCCGTAGCAAGGCAGGGTTTGCAGAGCTCGGGCAGGCGCCTCTCGGCTGAGGGAAGCGGTAAGGAAAATCACACACACAAACTGCCCAACACCTTAAAGGAGAGAGGTCCACGTGGCAGCTGTGGGGCGAACTCCGGCTCTGGAGCTGTCAAGATGCACCTTGTGCATGCAGGGCTCCACCTACCATCCCTTAAATCCCATAAGTTTCTCACAAGAGGCACTGGAGACCTCCCGGGAGGGCAGTGGGAAGTTCTATCACTAAAAAAATTACTGCTCGCATCCCCCCTTGCCCTCACGGCTCGTCCATCCGGTTTTACTCCACTAAAACAGCGACGCGGCCCTATTTATTTTTTCTTTATACACAGAGACGGAGTCAGATTTATCTGCCAGCAACACAGACAACGCTGAGCACATCGCGGTCCCAGCCGCGGGATGCTGGGGCCGCCACACACGGACCCGCAGCAGAAACAGGACTAAGCTGGGCTTATCCCAGCATCCTACGCAGCGCACTTAGACTCAGCCCAACATGACGCAGACCCAAAGAAAAATCTCCTTTGGGGAGAGCAAAACCTACAGCAAAACCCCCGAGCGGTGACCCAGTGCCGGGCAGAGGCTGCACCGAGACCCCCCCCCGGTGCCGGGAGGGAGCTCGGGCGCAGTACACGCTCTCGCTTTGATCGCTATCGGTGTTGACGAAGACGCCGGCAGCGTGCCGGGAGCCGGGTGGCAGCGGCCCCGTGGGCGGCCTCGGAAGGATGAGGCTTTGCGATTTCTTTTCTGAGAAGCGCACCGAGGCGCCCTCCTCCCAGCGCGGCTCCTTCCTGACCTCGGTGGTTGACATTTCCCCTCCGCCGCTCTTCAGAGGGGACAACTGTCAAGTTGGAAAACAAAACAAAACAAATATAAAGAAATAAAGCAGAAAAACCGCATGCCCAAGCTGGCTTCGCCCACGGCGCTCGGGCCGGGCATCAGCTCCCGGTGCCGTCAGAAGTGACACAGCTGGAGGGGTGAAAAGCAGATGTCTCCGTTTCCTCCCTCCCCCAGCCCCGCTCCCACCATTTCCACTATGCCCTCACCAGAATAAGGTGGGTTTTCTCCAAGGGACTGCCCAGAGGAAGGGCCAACCCGCAGCACTTTGTAAGCAGAGGGGTCAGAGGTGCCCGAAGCGCAGGGGACGGCGAGAGCCCCGCAGCCACAGCATCCCCTCGGGATGCATCCCACACCGGGCAGGGGTCCAGCCTGCAGCTCCCATTTCCAAGCAGCTGCTTAGAGCCCCCCCTGAGGAGGGCACAACGGCACCTCCCGGGGCTGGAGCCACCCCTGGTGCTTCCACCCAGCCCCGAGCAGCGATCTCAGCAAGCAAACCCACCACAAGCCTGGAGAAGTCAGTTCGAAAGTTGACATTTGCATGGTTTAGTAAGCAGCGCGCCTTAATTCTGCACTTAAGAGCTGGAAGTATTTCAGATGTTGCATTTCGCTACCTGGTGACTAAGCCGGAGCATCCCCACGCCACGCTTCTGTTCATTCCCCGTGAGGGTACTTAGATGACTGCAACCGAGCAGGATCTTAAGCTTCTCTTCGTTAGAGCTGAGCAGACTGAACTCCCTGGGCACCACGTGAGATGTATCATCGAACACTCCTTCTCCAGCTCACCATCCTCCCTCCCCAGCATCCTTCGCCCTCTCTGGCTGACATGCAGCCCCCACGGCAGAGACGCAACAGCTCCTTCCTATCCCCGGGACGTGTTGGACACCCGGCTGCCCTACAGCCTCTCTAGCAGCTCTCCATCCACCACCATCCTCCAGACCTCTGACTCCCCAGGACGGCATCCGCGGCCCCACCAGCACTCAGACCCAAGCTTAGCACTCTCCTTCACCAAAAGATCCCGTTTCGCTGCTCACCGGCAAGAAATGAAGTATTTTTCATCCTTTAGCGTGCTCTGATTTGACTATTGTCTCTTCAGCAACATGGAGGAAGGCAAATGGGCTGTGCTCTCAAGAGGGTCTCTTGACAGAACAAGAGGGAATGGCTTCAAGCTCCAACAGGGTAGATTTAGACTGAACATTAGGAAAGAATTTTTCACAGAAGGAGTGGTCGGGCATTGGAATAGACTGCCCCGGGGAGGTGGTTGGGTCACCATCCCTGGATGTGTTTGAGAGACGTTTAGATGTGGTGTTGGGGGACATGGTGTAGGGGAGATCTTTGTAGAGTAGGGTAGATGGTTGGACTCGAGGATCCCAAGGATCTCTTCCAACCTAGACAATTCTATGATTCTAAGGAAAAGGCCATTCTTTTCTGGCACTTTTCTAACAGTGTTTTTTTTTTAATTTTTTTTGTGAGTCAGAGAATTAATTTTAATTTGGTTCCTCCAATAAACGCTGCAGTTCAGGAAAAGATTTTCTCCCCAGAGGCGACCACAGACTCATCCAGGGTATGAATCTGTGATGGCCAAAGCACTCCCACTTCTCCTCTTTGCTGACTTCACAGACCTCAGCTCGTCGGTCGCTTGTGCGGGGGGGAAACAACGCATCGGAAGCGATTACTCACCCACTCTGGAGCAACCTCCTGTAAAATTATTATGGAAAAATAAAGCATTAAATAATTTGAAAATGAACGAAATTCTAGCAAGGTCTCAGCCCAAAAAGCTGCGAGGTGGTGCGTGATATTTTGGTGTAAGGAAATGGTAAAAAGGAGGGGGGAAGCAAACAAATTGGGAAATAGAAGCGATATAAGAAGTTAAAAACGAGAAAGGAGAAGGCTACGGCAGAGTTAAGAACAAGATGGAGAGATTCATTGACTATATGAGGAAGAGAGCCCTGCCATAAGTAACAGCCTGGATCTCACACAGGACAGCAATAATTAAACCGTTGCTTTTAACACGGGGAAGGCAGAAGAACGCGAGAACATTTCTGCTCTGCTTTTGAAAAGAAAGAGGATACACAGCGAGGGTAGGTACAGAGGGGTGTAGGTACACCTGCGCATTACGCTCCGTTTTCCCTAAATCGTATATACGTTACTGCAGTAATGAAATACTTCCTACTCCGACTGCAAGGGCGTAGGGATGGGAAAGAGCAGCTCTTCAAAGCCAACACGTTCCGAGCCAGCAGGGCTGGACATCCCGCGCGGAAGAGCGCTAAAGGCGATGGCCGAGCAGCAGCGCTGCCCCGGGGGGCTGTCCAGAAGAGGGACCCTGGGGCCGGGGCACAGCAAAGCTATTTACATCCCATCCACCGCCGGCTGGGAGAAACGGGGTTCGCCGGTCACGCTGAAGATTTTTTGGCAACAACGCAAATGCTTTGGATGAAAGGGAACTTTTTGATGGGCAAAACGCCCGAGATTCTCCCAGGAATGCCAGGTCATTCTGCCAAACCTCCCAAAACCCACATGAAGAAGACCGAGAGCCAGCAAGCGGAGAGACAGGGGAAAATCGTTAGACGTGAGGAATCGCTGGGCAGCACAGCTGCTTCCAACAGAGCCCACCACCACCTGACCCCTGCCCCGTACAGTCTTGTCTTTGCTAATGAGCCGGAAAAATTTACAAAGTCGTTTTTTAAAGGCTATCCAAACACAAACACCAGCGCTGAGTTTGTGAGTGACACAGGAATTGATTAATTATAATTACAGGAAGAGGTGAGTTATGCGGCGCACAATGAACCGCTTGGCGAGATGGGACTCCTTTGGACACGCGCTGTAATGGTGCCAAACGCGAGGGTCGCGCTTCCAGGAACCAGGAATGTAGGTCACGCTTCGGGGCTCATTTCCCAGAACGCGGGGAGACCAAAAGGATCCAGGAGTCCTGGTCACAGCCGCGTGAACCAAGACCCAGGGTGATGCTACAGCACGGGGAGCCGGCATCACCCCGGCAGGTGTGAGGAACAGGGAGGGATTACTCCAGTGTTTGGCAGCGGGTGGGATTACGTTTGCATCTCTCTCTTGACTTACAGGTAAATGGAAAAGCAGAGGGGGTTGAAAGAACTGCACAGACAAAAGGAAATCCGAATTTGACGGCACCTCAAGTTAATTTCTTTTCTCTTATCGGCGAGAGGATTTGGGAGTGATTTAATCGCAGCCTACAAGTGCGAGCGTGAAGAAGACAGGTCAAAATGACATTCAGAAATATCCACTTCTCATCGCTGCTTTGCCCTCAGCACCACCATCCCAACTCCCTTTGTAGCCCTCTGAACATGGGTCACGTCTTTATGGCCACCATGGTATCTGATCTAGGTTTAAATAAAGCCGATAACCATATCTTCACACTTGCTTCTGACAATGCGGCACAGATTACACCCATAGGTTTTGAGGACCGTATGCATGAAAGCAAAACGAGCTGATTACACAAAGGAGTCTTTCCTCGTGGCGAATGAAGTCTCCTCCTGTTTCCAGCTCATGCATGGACAACTGGCAAGATACTTGGCTTCTCTGCTGAGCTTTACCTATGTAAGACCTAACGTGACTGGTTCACCGTCTCAGTACATCTTCCTACTGCAACGAGAGGCTCAGGAAGACTGACTTGGTTGGATCCCACCTCTAACTTTAGCCATTGGAAGGGAGAAAAGACCTCCAAGCCTCCAGTAACATCAGCAGCTCTCCCTTACCCCGGTGCCCAGGTAGGTCAGCGGATCATTCAGAGACAAAAGCACAGAAGAGTCCGACCCCGTCGAGGCTGTCAGGCGTCAGGCTCATGGCCAACATGCTCGCGGTTAACAGGTTACCTACCAGCCCATCTGCTGGAGACAGCATCTCTGCTAAGCCCATGTAGACATCTTTCCAGTGCGTGGTAGATCCTGTCCTCCGTGCACGTGGTGTGCTGCATTTTAATTCATCTCCTAAAGAGAGAGAAGGAAGAAAGTTATATACTGGACCTTAGTTCAGTGCAAGGAAGAGAGCACCGCAACACTCCTACTGCAGCACAGACAAGATGCTCGTGGTGAAGCATCACCCCATTACTACCTCCTGTCACCCTTTCTGACCCCAAAGCCAACAACGCACCCCACTGCTGGCTTCTTCCCCTCGGCTCCCCCAGTCCCTCCCAACCACGGCAAAGAAAAGGAGGCGCACACATCCACGACCCGATCACAAGAGGCTGTGGGGCCGAGGCACTCTCCCCGTGACGTGCTGCAAGCATATCTGCCTTCTCACAACTTCCGTCTGTGGGACAGATCGCGTCTCGCTCACGTGTTTGTGGCAAGGAGGTAATCTTGGGTTAGCCTCCATCGAAGATAACGCTGCAAGAGATTACAGCTGCAGCACCTCGCAATGGGGTCGATGGCAATCATAGAACAGCCCAGGCTGGAGGGAACCTCAAAAGATCATCCAACCCAACCTGGGAAAAGTGATGGCAGAGTCCAAGCTCCTGTTCCTTGCGTTAGGCACAGATCGTCCTCGGTGGCTCTAATGTCCACTGGCGATGGTCACAAACCCCACTTCCAAGTGCCAGGTTGGAAAGCCTCCCGCACCGTCCCCTTGCTGCCACACGCAGCCAACGCGAAGGAAAGGTCCACGTGCCCTTGTGGCAATGCAGGAAAATACAGAGGGGACCTCAGCCCCAACATCCGAGGACATTGTGAAACCGCGGATTGCGTGCCTGGCTGCAACCTTGTCACAACAGGGCTCCGTGCATCCCACCTCTCCTCCATGGCGCGGGGCGCACGCCTAAACCGTGGGCTTGGGGGGAGGAAGATTATATCCCACTCAACTCATATGCATCTGTCTGGGACACCACGAAAGTAAAAGCAACTTGCCCAGAAGGTTTAGTTCTCAGATCTGCCCCAACCGTGAGCAAAGAGGTGCCCGGGCAGAGATTCCCCCCTCCCCTGACCCACTGCCGTCGGAAGGGACACTGGGGCATGCGTCTCTCCTCTCCCAAAGCACAGAGATGGCTCCGTCCCACAGACTCTTCGCCTCTCAGTTAGCGGCAACACAAATGCACAAAGATAATCCAGCAAGAAGAAATAAAACCCGCCAATAGTACAAAACCCACCTGCCAAGGAGGCCTTTGCTTATATTCCTGTACCTATGCCACACGTAGTTCCCAAAGTTACCCCAAAATGCTTAATTATCTTGTTCAGTCCACAATTGACGCTCAGTATTCAGTGGTGGCTGCGCCCATCACAGCTCCCCACCTCCGCCCCAGCAGGAGCAAAAGCCGCTGTGATCTCGGCAGAGGAGCCACCCGGTCCCCCCTGCTTGCTGTGCTCAGCGTGGCCACCTCCACCCACACTAAATTCCTCACAATTCCCCCAAAATGACTGATTAAAGCCATGCCTGTGCTGCTGGGGGTCCGCGAGAGCCAAGGGTCCTTCCTACACTGGAGAGAAGCCACCAATGGCTCCAAACAGGTGAAAGCAAACCCACAACGAGGAACCACTGACCTGCCAAATGCAAACTCTCGCCTTTACCCCAAAGAGGCTCATGGGCTCCCGCCTCTTGCGTCCCACTGCCACAGCCTGTTATTATGGTCTTCACCAAAAGTTTTATCCGTCCACAGCGGGTGCGCGAGGAACGCCGGAGAAACCCTCCGCCGCGGTGCCGAGGACTGAATGAGCGGGGAATTTGCACATCAGCACCTTAGTCATGACTTGTGGCAAGAGGAAAGCAGTGACTAAGAGCACGGCATGACTCATAAGCACCCTTTACAGCACCCAGCTCACAAAAATGCACCTCCCCACACATCAGCGTGTTTTAGAGCACAGCTCGGTCCTCGGAGGGGAGCACACTCCTCACCGCACGCTCAGGGTGAGCCCTGAGCCATCCCTTCCCGATGCCTCTTGCATCCCAGCACAGAACAGGCAGGGAATTTAAGGGCAAAAAAGATATTGCCACAGCCTTCAAACCACAAAACAAAACCCAAACAAACAAACCCAAAGGATGTGGTTTTTTTTGTTTTTTTTTTTTCCTGGTGTGCTATGGACCACACATGAATCCAAACCTGTTTTCCCAAGACAGTGCTTATGGAAGCACCTTTCATGGGAGAGGGCTCGCTTTGTCCACCACATCCGAGCAGAAACTTTTCAATCTCTTCTACTGTTTATTCCCCAAACTCTCCCTTCCTTCCCACCCACGCTGAGCAAAATGACAAGGCAGGGGGACAGTTCAGCAGGACGTAATCGGACTTTCCAGGGAGCTCTGTTAAGCATCTCAAAAACACTAAGAGAAGTGTTGAGGTGAAGGTTTTTTAATCAACGCTTTGCAATGGTTCATGAGGGTGCTGAGCAAATCTGAAAAATAAGTAAAATAAAATAATAGTCTGTCCCTTCATCACCTCCCTCGAGCTGGCCTCCCAGTAGCAGAGCTGCTAAACCAAGAGGTCCTTTGGCAAATCCGCAAGGTGCAAGGTATTCGGAGCAGGTGGAAGGGACAGCGCGGTGGCTGCCTGGTGAAACGCCCGCGGTCACGTTTCACAACGCAACCAGGGCAGAACGCTGCGAGCGGTCATGCCCCGGCATCCTTCAGGGACACCCTCGTCACCGAGGCTGGCTGCTGCTCCGCACCTTTCCAAGCAGAGCAAACATGTTGCAAAAGCTGTGGGTTTCCCCACCTTCTGCTCAGGTGTCAAGCACGCTTTCAAGAGAGAGCACAACCACCACCCAGGGAAGAAAGAAAGGGTTTGATGGACCAACTGAGACAAAACAGCAGAGAGGACAACAAGAGAGCTTCCGACATCGGATTGTCACATATCTCCTGACAGCACCTCTGCAGGCAATGCGACACAGCGCCCACACATCTGTTCAGCCCCTACGTGAAGCCTCCTGAGATATTGCTCCTAGGAGGCAGGTACAGAGGGGACACCGCAGCAGTTATGAGGAACATCCTCAGGCAACGACTGAGGATCACCCTTGGACAAGGCATTAACTACCTCTCTTCAGAAAGCATATTGCGTACAGAAAAGTGCCGCCAGATCAACGGCCGCTCCTGCTCTGCACGGTTTTAGCAAGAGCTGAGCAAAGCAAGCAGAAGGGCTTTATCCCACCACACCTTGCTCGTGCATCGGTCTCCAGCCCTACAAAATCACCCTACGGGACTTCAAGCCCCAGATGTTCTCTAAGATGAGAAGGGAAACCAATCTCGAGTAACTTCGCACCTTAAAAGCAGCCTCCAAACACCATGTGAACCATACAGTCACCACTGAAGAGGCAGAGAAGCCAACATTTGGAAAAAGTTAAGAAATTTTTCTGCTGTTCCACAGTGACTTGTGGCACAGCTGGGAGCAGAAAGCATATCTCCAGCTCTCCAGGCACGTTCCTTACCTCCATGCCATCCTCCTGCCACCAGCAGATTCAGCCTGGTCAGAAAGGACTGGACTTCTTGCCAGAAGATAGCTAGATCTCACCTAGATAGAGTCCCCATCACCTCTCACTGCTCCGGTCCCTACACGTAGCTGACCAGGCAAGATAAACATCTACCATTCCACGCCCCAAGAAACACCTTCCTCTCTGTCTCTCCCATGCAGGACAGCCGCCCTCCGTCAGCGGGGCGCATCTACAGACCGCCCTGACGGAGGCGACAAGAGGAACTGACAGAGATCGAGAGGGGAACTGGGAATCCGGGAACCACAACCACGCCGATCCGGGTGCAAGGAGGTGGCCGGCTCGCAAACAGCTCCAGGACACGGCAGGCAGAGAGCAAGGCTCGCTCTCGTTAACGTTACGTCATGCACTCTTGGCCACAGGAGTGACAAAACCCATGTTTTTAAGCTTAAATGTTAAGAATGCCATGTCCCGAGGAAAACCAATTTGCCTCGAGGTTGTGCCCGGTTTTTGACAAATGGCCAACAATTAGTAACATCGTGGGCATGGGGCAAAGTTGAACCTACCCCCCTCAGAAGGTCTGACTGCCCAAAAGCCACCGGATCATTTTCTAACAAGACAAAAAAAATAATGTTTAAAGCGAGTGAGAAAAGGCACAGCACAGCAAAGTTTGGAAAGCAGCTCAAGAGTATTTGTGAAATTGTCCCAGCACCTTGCATGGACGCAAGATCTTCGGGGATTTTCCATCTGAGGTTGCTTATTTAGAAGCCTTCATTCATCTCAGTTTGTCACAGTTAAAAAGGTGGACAGATAAATTACAATTTTCCTGTTAACTAACATCAAATAGGTAAACATTCGTCCCTTGGTGGAAAGTAGGAATTTGCTATTCATCGCTTTTAGATTTCCACTTGTCCTGTTTTGAGGCATAAGGTTTGCAAAAATCCCGAAGTCCTCAAAGAATATTAAAAAAACCCACCACCAACAAACAAAGAATCTATTTTCCTGCTGGGCTGCGAAGCCTGAGACCACAGGGAGCCCTCAGGTTGCCACAGCTCCATGACAGGGGCTTTCCACTCAGCTGGGACAACCTGTGGTTCCCCAATTTGTCATCACTGCCCTGAGGCCCTTCCCTTTCATGGCCTTTCTCCTGCTCAGCAGCAAAGCAAAGGAGAACGCCTCAACTCCTTCATGCCCAGGAGCAGAGGGTCCCTCTGCACACAGCAGCCAAGTGGAGGAGATGACTGAGGACACCAGCAACTCCCACATGGTCGGGACAGGGCACACGAGAAGACAAACTGGGGGTCACACAGGCTTTTCTGCAAGGAGAAGCACAATGCTTGTATTAAAGTCCACACAAGTCCTATCTCCAACATCCGAAGGACTTCCCTGATCTCCTCCTTTAGCGGTGGAGCCCAAGACACCACCATTAGATGGGAACAGAGGGAAAGAGCTCAAAGATCAAGTTCAAAGTTGGTGTTCCCAAAGAAAGTAGTGAAGGGAATTACACCACTCCCTCCGGGGACACTGGCCACCTCCGATCCCACCAGCAGGGCAGATCCCTGCCCACCCACCCCAGCCAGCTCCAGTACGATGCCCTGGGGAGGCACCACGATGCCCTGAGGAGGCACCACCCCAGGCAGCATCCCGCCCTGCTCTAATCCACTCCCCTCAAGAGCGGAAACTCAGCCAGACGTGTCATAAGCCGAGATTTCCCCTTCCATGGTAGCATCTCCTCAAGACGCCCGTGGGCAGGAAAGGACCTGGCTGAAAGTCCTCTACCTTCCCAGAGGAGACCCTGCAGCGGGGAAGCAAGGCACTGCTCCGCCTGCGCCGGAGAAAACCCCCGGGTACCTTCAGAGCAGGATAACGCCCTTTCCTGCCCCGATTGTTCCGAGGCTGCTGGCTGAGCATCCCGGGCAGGAAACGGGAGAGGAAAAACAAGCCCCTTCATCCATGGGATCAGCTCGTAAACGCGCTGCCCAGCTCTGCTGACAACGGCAATGGGTGGAGGGCCGCGGACTGCCTTGCAGAGATGCTAACTCCTGGGTGGGCGGCTCAGCACTTGGCTTGCCATGGCAGTAGGGCTTAGGGCACCGGGGAGGAAAGGGCGAGAAGTCTGATGAGGTCAAAGAAAAAAGGAGCTCGGGCTGATGCTGCAATAGATGGAGAACCACTTCGTTGGGAATTAAAGCAATTGGATTCTAAGCAGAGCTTTTTTCAGGGCAAGATCCTGACACAACCACCCCAGCAAGGTAGTCATCTCCCCCAAGCTACACCTCAGCCTTCTGCCTCCTCCATCTCATCCTCAAAACGGGCAGTGGGGAACAGGCAGCGCGGGAGCTTTGGGAGGTGCATCCCCGCCGCTGCGGAGGAGGAGCTGGACAGGCGCTGGGCCATGCGGTGGAGCGAGCGCACGCGTGGTACCTGCTCTTCCAATGAAAGAGTCTGGTTTTCTTAGATTACAGAAGAAACCTTGGTTTTAACTATCCTTAGCTTGCACGATTTTACTGCCTTCTCCACACCCCATACGGGAGCCGAAGATAGAAACTCAGAGCCAAGAGAGGGAGCAGCTGGAGGAAGCCTTTGTAGAAATCGGGGCAACGAGGGGAGGAACCTGCAATTTTGAAGACTCAAACTTCAGCCTTCGTGTGTTTACTACTCAAGTGCGTGCTCTGCGAAGAGCAGGGAGATGAAGGTGATAAGACGTTCGTTCAAACCGCACAAAGGCAGCGTATCAAAAGATCCGGGAGGCAACTGGTTTGACAAACATCCTTTCAGGGCGCTCAAAGGAGCGTGTGCCATCCAAACACGTCGGCACCGTGCAGCTTCCTTATAGGGCCTCGGGTTCCTGTCCCACGGAGCAAGGATGAAAGTTGCTCTTACCGCGATGAGTAAGAGCACACCGAGCCACAGCAGGGACCATGAGTGACCTTCGCTCTTTGGACTGCAAAACCTCATCTCCGGGGAACCTCCGCTCCCCGAGCCAACAGAGGAACAGGCAGCAGAGGAGCAACATGGAGAATCTTTTCCAAAAAACCATCTGGCAAAACCCAGACCAAGCCCTTCCTGAGTCCTGGCCACGGTAGACCTGACCGAAACCAACCACTGATGAGGCCACGGAGGGCAAACGCAAGAGAAATCCGCTTAGGTGCCAGCACCCACATCTCTGCAAATTCCCCCCCGCACCTACTCACCCACCCACGCCGTGGTGGCTTGCCGAGATCTTCACCACTAACGCTGCCAGGCAGTGGTACGGGCTTGAGAGGCGGGGATAGGATTGAAAAATTTGTCATTAGGTCTGATTTCTTGAGAAGTCAGTCGCAGCAGCGCCGGGGTACCCTGCCGGACTGCCCCTTTCCTCATCTGTAAAGCGAGGAGCCAACTTACTTGGAACAGATGACAAACGTGAACCGCAGCAGGGTCCCCGTGATGCTATCTGCTGTACTTACACATAGCTAAATACAACCAACAGGCAAACAAAAATGGGGAAAAAAAGATGTTATCCTCCTCTGTCACCTTCCGCCTTTTCTCGGGGTGCGGAGGTAAGAAACGAAGAGGACACCAGAAATTAAGCATCTTCTCCCAGGACACGAAGGAGAATCCGAGACAGAAAGCTGTAATTTAATGCTGTCTGCACAAGCCCACCTCAATCAACTGGTACCATCTAGTTTGACACTGGGCACGGGAGAGGCGTAAGGGCACGTGGCTGTCTCATTCACGCCCTACTCCAAGGTGGGACACAAAGACCTCATGATGGGTCTCTGAGCAAGGCACATCCAGAGCAGGGTTTAGGGGGTAAACAAATCACATAGGCTGTTGGGAAGGGGCAGCAGGACAGGATCACCCACCACGGGGCTGGAAAGGCAGGCTAAGGGGCAAACGCATGCAACTGGGGCCAATGCTGTGAATATTTGCTGCCATGAGGGTATCAATGAATGAACCGGAGCAAAAACAGCTCAAAGGAGCAGTGCAGACTCAGGGGTTTGGTGGTGAGGATCCACAACACAAGCCTGCAAGAAGCAACACATGCCAAGGCGAAGTCACCCAGACAGAAAGGCACCGAGTGCTGCACCCATAATAAACGTTAAAAAAAGACTTTGAGAGCAAAGTGAGTTTTCAGGAGACCAAAACCACCAAAAGGTGAATTGAGCATTAGTTTGAACAACCACCAGAGGAAACGTTTGGCCTCCTGCACACACGGGGTGTCTGGTGGTCCAATGATGGCATTGACGAGCAAAACTACCACCAGGAATGAGCAGCCCTGCTCATCACGGGCAAAAATCCACATTTGAGGCGTCCAGCTACATCTCTGCTGGGAAGGACGGGACAATCCGCTGGGAGATCCCATCAGCATCTGAAGCAACCTATTTCTTGAACTACTCTGGAAGGAAGATTTTCACAGCAATTAGAGCCCCCACTGTGGGATGGCTGGAGCAGCACACGTAGAAAACCTTAACGTGATAGATGAGCAACAAGCCGTTATATGAACCAGCAACCTTAAAATTGCTGTGGGATTGGCACATGGTGCAAGATTCTGAGCAAACCGCAGTATTTGGAAGTGAAATGGGAAAGAGGGGTTTAGGCAGTGACTTCATCTTAAAGTGGAAAGTAAAGCTCACGGCAGAAGAAGAAAAGCTGCTTCTGGAATAACAGCAGCACCTGAGCCTACAACCATGCTAAGGGGCGCTACTTCGCTACAGGTCGCCCCTACCATGCCAACAGTCGGAATGGGATTTATCAGCGGTAAATGCTGCCTCGGGAAGAAGAGAGGTATCAGCCCGGCAGCACCTTTGAGATCAAGATCTTCAGTGCACAGCAGCACTACGGGACTGGGGTCCTCCTCGAGCAGAAAGGCAATGTTGTGGCCTTGCCGAACTGCAAAACCTCATTTAGACCCAAAAACGTGAGAACTGGAAAGCTTACTAAGACGTAGAGATCGCTCCTTGTTCTCACTGTGCCCCAGAATGAGAGAGGGCTGAATGAGAGACTCCCACCACGCGGCAGGGAAAGCACCTAACGGGCAAAAGCGGTTTCTGACGCCTTTTAATATCAAACAGCACCTACAGAAGGTAACACAAAAAGGGGCAAAGCAGCATTCGGGTTTTATGTCCGGGTTTGGCTGTCAGCTCCCCTCCGGGTGCCGGCCGGGCAGCGCCGCGGTGGGGATGGGGGGATTGGGGGGGGCTCCAGGCAGCAGCGAAGGAAGGGGTGGTGGGGAGGGGGGGGGGGGAACGCTCAGCCCAGCCCAAGAAATCGAAACACGCCATGTGATTCATCTCACCAAACTGCCGACAGCTAAATTCAGACACCTCTTTGTGAGTTCCTCACCTGGGGCTGCTCAGCTCGTGCCAAGGGGTATCTACGACGGTCACTTGTGTCCTGCCAGGATGTCCCCCTTCCTCTCCATTCCCCGTGAGGTGACTAGCTCCAACGCAGTCACCCAGCTCGTGGCTATGCAGAGCTGGACTGGGCGAGCCCAAGCCCGGACTTAGATCACAAGAGGCTTCTTTGCAGAAAGAAGACCAAATTAATTCACAACACACGCTCATGAAAGAAAACGGCTCTGTAGGAAGGCACAGTGGCGGCACAGCCGGGGCACGGGAAGCATCCCCACGCAGCAGACCGAGAAGAGGGTTTGAAAGTTAAGTCTCACCTAACAACTGCACGTCTGTACCGTCATTTCTGCTGCTGCTCCGCCTGTCAGGCTGCTGAGCACGCACGCAGCGTCCCGCCACGCACGCAGCATCCCAGCTACAGACGCAGCATCCCGCCACGCACGCAGCATCCCAGCCACAGACGCAGCATCCCAGCCACAGACGCAGCATCCCAGCCACAGACACAGCATCCCGCCACGCACGCAGCATCCCAGCCACGCACGCAGCGTCCCAGCCACGCACGCAGCGTCCCAGCCACGCACGCAGCGTCCCAGCCACGCACGCAGCGTCCCAGCCACGCACGCAGCGTCCAGCCACGGACACAGCATCCCAGCCACAGACACAGCATCCCGCCACGCACGCAGCATCCCAGCCACGCACGCAGCATCCCAGCCACGCACGCAGCATCCCAGCCACGCACGCAGCGTCCCAGCCACGCACGCAGCGTCCCAGCCACGCACGCAGCATCCCAGCCACGCACGCAGCGTCCCGCCACGGACACAGCATCCCAGCCACAGACACAGCATCCCGCCACGCACGCAGCGTCCCAGCCACGCACGCAGCATCCCAGCCACGCACGCAGCATCCCAGCCACGCACGCAGCATCCCAGCCACGCACGCAGCGTCCCAGCCACGCACGCAGCGTCCCAGCCACGCACGCAGCGTCCCAGCCACGCACGCAGCATCCCAGCCACGCACGCAGCGTCCCAGCCACGCACGCAGCGTCCCAGCCACGCACGCAGCGTCCCAGCCACGCACGCAGCATCCCAGCCACGCACGCAG
This sequence comes from Vanellus vanellus, assembly GCF_965231255.1. Lineage (NCBI taxonomy): Eukaryota > Metazoa > Chordata > Aves > Charadriiformes > Charadriidae > Vanellus > Vanellus vanellus. Next base: position 3,275,010 of record NC_138922.1, read on the forward strand.
CGTCCCGCCACGGACACAGCATCCCAGCCACAGACACAGCATCCCGCCACGCACGCAGCGTCCCAGCCACGCACGCAGCATCCCAGCCACGCACGCAGCATCCCAGCCACGCACGCAGCATCCCAGCCACGCACGCAGCGTCCCAGCCACGCACGCAGCGTCCCAGCCACGCACGCAGCATCCCAGCCACGCACGCAGCATCCCAGCCACGCACGCAGCGTCCCAGCCACGCACGCAGCGTCCCAGCCACGCACGCAGCATCCCAGCCACGCACGCAGCGTCCCAGCCACGCACGCAGCGTCCCAGCCACGCACGCAGCATCCCAGCCACGCACGCAGCATCCCAGCCACGCACGCAGCATCCCAGCCACGCACGCAGCGTCCCAGCCACGCACGCAGCGTCCCAGCCACGCACGCAGCATCCCAGCCACGCACGCAGCATCCCAGCCACGCACGCAGCATCCCAGCCACGCACGCAGCGTCCCAGCCACGCACGCAGCGTCCCAGCCACGCACGCAGCATCCCAGCCACGCACGCAGCATCCCAGCCACGCACGCAGCGTCCCAGCCACGCACGCAGCGTCCCAGCCACGCACGCAGCGTCCCGCCACGCACGCAGCATCCCAGCCACGCACGCAGCGTCCCGCCACGCACGCAGCGTCCCGCCACGCACGCAGCGTCCCGCCACGAATGCAGCACAAGGAACCATTGGTGGTCAGAAGGGAAAGGTCTCCAACTTAGAAAAGAGCTTAAAACCAGACTGCCACCGAAGGATGGAGCACTGTCGAAGCTGGGGGCAAGAAAAACAAAAGAACATCCAGGAGAGGCAGAAATGCCTCTGCCATCTTCCTGTGATAAGCAGCCTCCGGTCATCAATTTTGTGCCTTGTACTTCACCTGCCGCAGCAAACCCACCAAGAAAGCACCTAAGGTGTCACCCAACAGCTAAAACCTGGAGATAAGGAGTGCCCCGCGCCCCAGGGGAGCAATTAGGGATCCAGCTGGGAACTGTCCCTAACACAGGGCAGGATCGACTTTTTATTGCTCAGCGTGACATTCCCAGCCCTGCGCCACAGGCCACAGCGATGCTTTGCTCCCGTGGGGGGGAAAGCAAGACCTGGGGGAGGGCGAGAAAGGGAGAGGGGAACAGAACAACCACCAACCTCTGCACACACACACACGTGTGACGTGGGAACCGGCAGCCCTCAGCATCACGTAGCCCTGAGCGACACCGCCAAAAAAAGCAACAGGGCGCCCCGTGCATAGAAAGCAGGACGGCCGCGGTCACGGGGAGCAGGTTACGCGGCCGCGGGGCTGCGTGGAATCATAGAATCATACGCGGACGCCGCAAGCGACACCTCTCTGCAGAGCCGCAGGAGGAGGAGAGGCTTCCGGAGCGGCTGGGGATGAATAGTTTGAAGCGCCGGTGAAGTAGGGCAACTGGGTTTTGGGCTGTAGATCCCACGGTCCTGGCGTTTTTCGGTGGTAATCACAAGCGGTTTCTGGCCCCAGCTCCCTCCGGTAGAGCTTTGCTCTGTTCTGCCGGCACTAAGTCCCCCCCAGCTCAGGGGATCAGACGAGAAAGCCACCAGGGAGCTGAGAAATGCCTAAGAGACGTCAGCTCCGCACAAACACCTCCATCCAAGCCCTTCACGTTGCTGCAAACAGGAATTATTTAACGGGATTTCCCAAATTCCATCCCCAAGATTACCCGCTTTAGCAGGAGAGCTTAAGGCTAAGGCTTACGTGATGAAGATGCTGTGAGCTCCAAAAACAAAACAAAACAAAAAAATAAAACCAAGGAGCGCAAACAAACACCAGCTCCGAATTGCAACCGCTTTTTGCTTCGGAGACTCTGAGGGTGGAGGCTCCATGGAGAGAGAAAAAAAAAATAAAAAAAAAAATATCAGAAGCAGGGTCCTAATGCTGCACACCTTTGCTGCCTTTTTGCTCTGGGAGCTGCTATCCTTGAGCTGATAAAAGTCTCAGATGTGTTTTACAGCATCAGGATTCACGTCGCTCAGCAGCAGCCAACCCCTCGAAGCCAACCCCTACGCGCTCCAGGCGTTGGGTACCGCCGGCCAAGGATGCGGCTTTGCCACCTCGCACCTGCGGGTCAGCACGTGGGGTGGCCTCAGGACCAGTCCCAGAGAGCCGCGGAGATGCTGCTTTAGGGTCACATTTTCAGAAGGATGCGCATTTAAGGAAAGCAACAAATTAAATCACAGTAGGAAGAAAAACAGGGATGGAAGAAACTCAGCAAAAAGAAGAAAATAACGGGAGAAACTGTTTCGAGGAGAGCAAGTTCCTCAGCGAACTGGGCTGGATTTCAGCAAAACGCGTCTGCTCGGAGGGTGTGCAAGGCGAGGAATGGGGGGGGGGGGGAGGGGGTCTCGAGGACTCAGAACGAAAACTTTCGACCCATCATTTCGAAACAGTGTTTGCACATATCTGACTGTGATTCAAAAAGTAAAAATCAAGCCAGGAAAAAAAAAAAAAAAAAAAAAAAGAAACTTCTCATTTCTGAGACAAAATGAGACTTTTTCCTCCACGCACCAGTGTTTAGGTTCGTGTTGCAACGAGCGAGCCCCCACCAAGCCTGCTCTCCTGGGGACCAGCATCACAGCAGTTTTCATTGACACCGGCTGGGAAAACCGATACCCAGGTGGGTACCTCCTGCCAAGGATGCTTCTGTGCTGGTTCACCCACCTCCGGCATCCCTGAGGCAGCTGTAACCCCCGGCACCCACTGCGCTCCTGCTCCTTGAGAGCTCCCTGGCTGTTGCCACTCAACTCTTCTCCCCCCCTATGGAACCACTTGAGGCTTCCTCGGAGCTGCGGCAACGCGCCAACCCCAGGGCATGGGCAGGCGAAACGTCTTGCCCGGGTCAGAGCGGTGAACTCGGGGCATCCTGGCCGAGCCCGCTCGGAGGGGGAGAGCCGGGTGCTCAGCTCACGCCCCGACACATCTTTTTATGAATGGAAAAGCTTTTCAATCGTTTCCCAGCTGGTTTCCCCGCTGGGAAGAGCCGACTTGGGAGAACTGGGCTCCCCCCCGAGCCCCGCCAGATGGTTGAGGGCAGGAAGGAGCTCAGCTCAGCGCCAGCAGCACAGGGGTATTGTTTATCTGCTGGTTCCTGTTTTTAGTTTTGTCTCTGTTTTCTTTCTTTGTTCTAAAATTGTGTTGCAATGGCGATACCTGGTCTGAATGACACGGGGATTGCTTTGAAGTAAGAACCAGCCCGACGCTTCATGCCGTTGAATTTTCTTATCTAATAAAAGAACAGAGGCCCCAACCCCAAAGCAAACCATGATCAGATCAACCCCAACACCCTTTGTTTTTAAGCTCAATCAGAGCAGAGATTAAGAGCGCTCGCCAGCCCCTGGTATGAAGGCACACCCGTGTCCCATCCTCCCAAACCTGGTGCTCTCAGCAGGGAAATATTTCCCGGGATGAAGCAGGGCTGCCACCAGCTCTCCATACTGGAAGACCACTTCAAGCGATGATGGGATTTGCCACCAGCATCTGTTTTGGGGGTAGGGAGCCCAGCAGCAAACAGTCATCCAAGTGCGTCCTCATTGCAGAAAGGCAACTCCAGGGGCGTCGCTGGAGCTGACGCAGGTTCTGCTGCTGATGGGCACCCAAATCCTCCTGCCATATCACCTACCAGGGTGGAAGACCTCTGAGCCTCAAGAGTGAGGGGGATGTGAATGGGCTTCATCAGGAGGATGCTGCTAGCGAAGACCTCTTGGTCATGAAAGTCTTATGAAGAGTGGCTGAGGGAACTGGGGGTGTTTATCCTGGAGAAGAGGAGGCCGACTGGAGACCTTATCACCCTCTACAACTACCTGAAAGGAGGGTGTAGCGAGGTGGGGGCTGACCTCTTCTCCCTGGTGACAAGTGATAGGACGAGAGGAAACAGGTTCAAGTTATGCCAGGGGAGGTTTAGATTGGATATTAGGAAAAAAATTTTCACTGAAAGGGTTATTAAACATCGGAACAGGCTGCCCAGGGAGGTGGTGGATTCACCATCCCTGGAGGTGTTTAAAAAGAAAAGGTAGATGTGGTACTTGGGGACATGGTTTAGAAGGGGTTTTGTCAGGGTGGGTTAATGGTTGGACTTGATGATCTTAAAGGTCCCTTCCAACCTCAGCAATTCTATGATTCTATGCCCCCACCTGGGGTCATCACCGGGGTCCTTCTCCTCTCACCATGACAAAGGGACAAAGAGTGGTCCAAGAGGTGGCCCCCGGGCAGCTCGGGGATCTGATGCTCCTTGGGTTTGGATCCCAGCGGGGCAGAAAAAGCCCTTTAACCCCGGAGGTGGCAGCACCCCTGTAGGACGTGGGGACACACTGGCGCAACAGGCTCCCCCTGCGTTCCCATCGCCGGGCTGACACCCTTGAGCAGGGCCAGCCACATCCCCCTCCCCAGGAGGGCTCGGGATGATTGGGGCAGGCTCGGCGTGGGGCTGTGGCTCACCGCACCCCGCGGCAGCTCGCGGCTACTGAAAGAACAAACCCTCGCAGCCCCAAGCCCCGAGCCCAGATGGCAGCCAGTTCCACTCCAGCTGTGCCTCACAAACACGCGTCCCGCCGCCGGCTGAGGAGGGGGCAGCCTACGACGAGCTGTATTTTTAGCAAACCAGGACCGAGCCCCCCAAAAAAACCGCGACAGCCCAACCCCTCTCCTCTCCACGCGCTGAAGGCTCTGACCTTGGTTTCAAGCCTGCGGGTCTCCCGCCCCCATCCTGCACCCTCACGGTAGGGGTGACAGTCTCAAACTCCTCTGTTCCCATCATTTTTTCTTCCATTCCCAATTCTGTGCCCGCTGGTGCCCGTAGTCCCGCTCGCCACAACCACCTCCACCTCCTGGACCGGCCTCAGGTCAGGGTGATGGGTTACAGCCCTGCGAGGGGCGCAGGTTTGGGCAGAGCCCCTCCAATGGGACATGGGACACATCCCGCTGTGTTAGAGAGCTGCAGAAAGAGAAAACAGCCCCGGTGCTTGCATAGCTTTTAGACTTTAAAAAAATTTACAGTTTCCAGGCTGGGCTTGAGAAACCGCATGTCACAGCCCTAAGGCTGAAACATTTGATTCCCAAAGCCCAGATTAGCACCAGCTCCCCGCGGGAGCCATGATCTTTCGAATTATTCCCCCCCCATTCCCTCAGCACCAGACTTGGGCATTATTTAATGCCTTTACTCTCAAATCACTCCTCGGAGGAAGAAAAACGCACCAGGCAGTGATGGGGAACGGAGGCTGATGGGGAAAGGCAAAGGGACTTTGCCCAGGTCACCCAGGAAGGCTGTGGCAGGACAAGGGCCACACCAGTATCCCCACAGCACCTTAAACCCAGAGCATTTGAACCTCAGAGCCGCTATAAAATCCCCTCACCGTAATTATTCCGTGCTTTTCTCAGCTTTTCCACCCTTTCTATTTCATCTGCAGCACTCAGAGCTCAGGTCGCACCTGAATTAAATTGGTCACTCGGGGACCGCTTCTTGTTTCCGAGAAGTACCTAGATGGCCTTTTTTTGTTTTTTTTTTTTTAAAAAAATATTTAAAAAAAAAAAAAAGAAAGAAAAAGCACAGGTTCAGCAAAGTGATGCCACTGTGCTCCACCAGCACACGGCTTTGGGAGGCACCGAGCAGATCTGTGGGCTTCCCTACCCCAGCGCTCCCGGGCTGGTGGCAGCAACCTATTCCCCTTCTCTCCCACCTCCAGGAAGACCTCAAGTCGTTTCTTTGCTTTTAACTTCAAAACATTAACTCAAGACAACTGCGAGGTTATTTTGACAGACTTCAGGCTTGTGTCTCACATCTGCCAACCCCCCCCCCTGGGGAGGGATCAAACGACACAAAGAACTGATGGGGTCACCTCCCTGGGAAGCCCACCTCCCTTTGGGAATACGCTCAATGAAGTGGGGAGGTGTAAAGACCTGTCTAATTAGCTAGCCTGACCCCTCCGCAATTTGCGGAATGACCAATTAGCCGGCAATTTGCCTCTAGCAGCGGTGGGTCCTCCGTAAATAAACAATTGCTAATTTTCTGGGAGGGCAACTCTCAAGTGGGTTAAGTGCGAATTGCTTTTGGTCACAGCTTTCTGACATTTTGCAGCTATTTCTGCTCTCCTCCCCCAGCTCTTTGCCTACGAAACCCCTTCCAGTAACCGCGGCGGCTCTCCAGTTCTAAACACTGCGCTCGTTTGCACCAGCACAAGCGGTGCCCAACCCCAAATCACCGCGGGGCTGTGCTCTTCGCGTCAACCCAGGCACAACCCAGCCCAATCCGAAATGAGTTGGCGGGCAGGGTAACGACATCAGACAGTACGCGTAGCATCCCTGGTCGGTTTTGAGGGCAGCCGCCCTCCGATGCCCAAGAGCTGCGGGGACAAAGCGGTTCCCGGAGCCGAGGGATGGAGCGTGGAAGCCCTTTCCCGGCAGCACAGGCAGCCTGGCGGGCTCTGTCGGTTGAAGTTGGCACCAACCCTTGGCTTTTAAAAATTATCGAACATCCTCCTCCCTTCGGAGCCTTTAAATAGCTGTCTCCCGTTGGGCACGACTCAATAAGGCTTATCACGGGTAGTCACCGCAGGAAAGCCGCGCTAAAAGCGCTGACCTCCTCTCCATGAGCACGGGCTTTGCAGCGCTTCCCCCCACCGCTCCCAGCCAACAAGAAGGGATGCGACGGCCAAGAAAGGAGGACCGGACCCTCTCACATCCAGTGACACCAGCCGATGGGGCGCTGGGCACGGTCTGGAGCAGCCACAGCTCTGCGCTGAGCCTCCGGCGCCGCGGGCTGTGTCCGGGAGAGGAGCAGCATCGTCGTCCCGAGATGCCGTTCCACGGCACCCCTTCCGTACCAATTGCTGCAGCTCTACCTGGGTCAAACACCCAACCGAACACAGGCGAAGGGACTCTTGAGTCTTCTCCTGCGTGTCCCCTTTTATAAGGAAAGCCTTGGCATTCTCGAGGAACAGGAGACCAAAGCGCAGCCACCCCTTGTAGGTCTGCTCAGGGGACTGGAGCGTCTCTCTTAGGAGGAAAGGCTGAGGGAATTGGGGCTTTTTAGTCTGGAGAAGAGAAGACTGAGGGGGGATCTTATCAATGCTTATAAATCCTTCAAGGGAGGGTGCCGGGGGGATGGGAACAGTCTTTTTTCAGTGGTGGTGTCCCAGTGACAGGAGAAGAGCGAACGGGCACAAACATGACCATAGGCAGTTCCATCTCAACCTGAGGAGGGACTTCTCTCCTGTGCGGGCGGCAGAGCACTGGCACAGCTGCCCAGAGAGGGGGGGAGTCTCCCCCTCTGGAGCCATTGCAAACCCGCCTGGAGGTGTCCTGTGCCACTGCTGGAGGTGCCCCTGCTCTGGCGGGGGGTGGCACTGGGGGAGCTCCAGAGGGCCCTTCCAGCCCTCACCAGTCTGGGATGCTGTGCAGGACTGGAGGAGGACAAGCCAGCAAGACACACTGATCAGTCTTTTGCAACACCCCATCCAATCGTAGGGCAGTCATTGATTTTAGCTTTAAGTGTTCATACCAACAAACGAATCACCCAATACACAACGAGCTCAAACACTGCTCAGTTTAGCACCACCGCTCTTTCTCCGGAGAGACCCTCCTCCCCTCCTCCCCAGCACAGGCTGAGTGACCCCCACTTTGGTCTCTCCATGTCCGAGTTGCCCATTTGGAAAGGGGATGACGGCAACAGCAGCGCACCAACATCACGAGCATCCACCAGCCTCCCCAGGGTGCCCCGGCGCCCTGGCACTGGGCTCCCAGGTTGCAGTAGATGACAAGACCCCCCCCAACACTTACCTCCCTCCCAGACTGCTCAGACCTCCAGCTGAGAAAAAGACCATGTTGTCTAGTGGTTACAAAGGAAACTGAAAGTCCGCAATAGAAACCAAGATCTCCGGTGCCATGGCATGGCGAGTGACCTCTCCGTGCCTCAGTTTCCTCCTCCAAAAGCCAAGACGAGGGCTCTGCTGCGGCAAAGCAGTGGCCGATAAAGCCGAAAGCATAATTTTCTTTCATCCTATTTCTTCCTATTTCATAATGTAGCCTTCACAATCCCATTTATGACCCTGGCAGGTAAGGCTGGCAGAGCGGGACATGTCAAAAAGCATATTTACAATACACAAAAACATACTAATACTTCACAGAGGTTATTTCTAACCCACAAGAACCACTTGCCTTAACCGAGATATCCTGCCACGGGCACCTCAAGAGCAGAGTACCCTGCTACCCATCCTCAAACGTTTTGGGCATTAAAACAATGACAAGCAACCAGAAACTGCTCAGACAGCAGCAAATTGCAGAAATAAAGCTACGCGTGAGAAAACCACGTGTTCTCAACGGCAGCGCACACAGGGGAGCCGTGGATTCGACCGCTAGTACCAGAACTGCCTTGGTGCTCTATTTGGTTTGGTTTTTTTTTGGTTTGTTTTTTTTTTTTTTTTTTTTAAAACCCCAAATTCCTAAGAAACAAAATACAGAACTGCCTCGTCCAGACTATTGCAGCGGCAGCAGCAACCACTCAGCTCAGTAAATCTAATTAATGAGCCAGGAAAAGTGTCATTCGTTTGCTAACTACTTCGCCCAGGGTTGCCAAATAGACAGATAAAGGATTTAGCTGGAGCCTATTCCAGCCAAAGGAGCTGGGAACCTGGCAGGGACCACAGAAGATTAGAGAGGGCTGAAAAGAAGAAAAAAAAAAAAAAAAAAAAAAGGGGGGGAGGGGGGGGAAGAAAAAAATCAAAATAGATTAGCGCTTTAAAATGCAAGCATGTAAATCAGCTTACGTTTTAGATAATGCCACCCTTGTGAGCGTCTGGCCACGGGTGCGATGGCAGCGCCGCACAGCAGCGCGCGACAAGACTCGGCTGAGCTGCGTTTTATTTGGGCTCAGGAATCTCACGCCACCGGCTCCCTCACAAAACCCAGCAGTTTTGTTTTTACCGGCTTTGTACATTCTCACAGGAAGCCAATTAGGGGAAACCTGGGAACAGAGGAAGATTCATAATTGCAATTAAGGCTTCAAAGTACTTATCACAAGCGCCGCCGTTAAAATTAGAGCTGGGGAAGAAAAAAAAAACAAAACAAAAAAAAAAACAAAAAACCAAAACCTTTGAAACACGGAGCTTTCAAATACCTCCCAGGCTGGAAGAGCTTCTCACTCCCGTAACAACGCATCACCTGGCAGCCAAGGAGCTCACCCCAAAGGGGACCCAAGCAGGACCAGCTCCGGGCTGCCACCTCCCCTGCAGACACCTCGGAGGCTGGCAGGAGGCAGGCACACAGCGTGGCGTGCATTTACCTCCTGCCTTTGCTTTCGGGAAGAAAGTTCAGTCCTATATACCTGAAACTTCCCCGCTGAAAATTGTGGTGGCAAACAAAGCCCTTGCTTCATCTAGTTGATGTTCTCAACTCCTGGGACCAGTCTGAAACCATTGCAGCATCAGTGGCAAGACCAGATTGGCTTTGCAGACTAGGCTGCCCGCTGATAGACAAGAGGTTTGGGTTTAAATCTACTATCAAAGCAGTCCGATGGTTGTCACATCTTGCTACAGACCACAATCCTTCATACCGTCACAAATTAAGATGTCCTTTTAGAGGTTCAGCAGTTTCAGCAGTAATCGAGATACTAAGAAACAGCGTCGAAACAGTCCAAATCACAGTGTGTGCATCACAGCGGAGCTGCTCTGCCTGTTTGCAATCAAATGTGCACCGCAGCAGCTCAATAGCCCGACACAACCACTGCTGCGGCCCCAGCGAGAGCTGGGGTACCCGGCCCTGCCGACACACCTATGGCAACACTCCCATGGACTTCACTGTCACAATGGGATGGAGGTGGCTCTTCTGGTTTTGCTTCGACTTTCGAAGACAAAAGCTCCAGTTCAAGGTGAAATATCACCGGGGAGATGTTCTCCATGCTGGAGGTTACCCCCACCCTCCCAAATAGAAAGCTGCAGCCGTTCGGCTTGGCTTGAGATTCACAACTCAACCAAGCAAGCGATGGCAGCTGAACCACAAGCTTCTCTTATTAGCAACCTCAAGACGGGCAAAACCTGAAAACACTCTATGAATCTGCCCAAATCAAACATGTTTTCGCCCATACCATGGGCATGGCCATTTCAGCGTGAAGTAGAGCAGAGCAGCCCTACTTGTAGAAGTTCAGTCCTCCAGCAGCAGCTGCTCTAGATCAGGGCACTTTGCATGCTGGAAGATGTCAACCATACACACGGGAGTGGCCAGACACTTCTAACCAAGGCTACAAACTTCTTACATCTGGGGGGGGGTGGTGGTGTATATTCCATAAAGTTGTATCTATCTACCTATATTCCATAATCTTATATCTAGTCCTTCTCTTGCAGAAAAGCTCAAGTAGGGGAAGCACAGTTTACAGGAATAACACATTTGCACCAGGATGCGTTGCAGCCCAGCACTGTCAGTTACGGATTGCCCTCCGTCACATCCCTCATCGGCAGAAATGGTGGTGGCAGCCTGTGCTATGGCCCCAAATGTACGGACTTGCTGCTCCCAATGTGCCCTTGGCAGGAAAAAGGGTTGGGAAGAGCCGAGAGGAGAAACAGTAACTCACCCAAGGCGGCAGGGCAAACCCCTGGTAGATCTGGGAAGAGACCACAAAGGTCCTACACCAGCTGTAAGCACCGGACTCGCAAACACTCCGCTCTGCCTGTTCTCACTGCCAACACTCACGGAGACTTCCCTTGGGAGGGCACCTCCTCTCTAGACAACACTCCCAACAGCAGCTTCTCTTCCAGCCCCTCCCAACCTCACCTTCTCTCTAAGTAGACCGAGACCATCACGCTCCAGCAGGCAGCAGAGCCGAGGTAGAAGATGCAAAGGATGCTCTCCTCGAGGGGGATGCACGCTCATCCTTCCACCAAACACACCAAAATCCCTGGAGCTGCAGCAACGCTCGTGCCCGCCGCAGTCTGGAGGAGGGAAGATCTGCCATGGCTGTGTACGGGACCCACACAGGCAAAGCGACTTACCCTCGGTCACCTTCATCCATAGCGTGCCCTTAACTGCATCTGCTTTCCCCCACGTGTCCACACCTACTTTCCCCCCACGGCCTCGCACACCCCACCAGCTGCCTTACGCCACGGCGGAGTCCCTCTCAAGGATTTTTGCGGGTGAGGCTCGGGGACTACTGCAGGATCTGCCCTGTGACCTTGGAAAGTCATTTGTGTATCTGGAAATGTATTGGCTCTCGGTATTTTTGCATAAGCTACTTTCCCTGTGGTGTTTTTGCCCTACCGCTGAGCACGTAGGACTCAGTAATCAAATGAGGTCAAAGAAAATTCCAGCCAAAACCCCGGCAGCAGCCACTGCAAACAGCCAACAGCATCTGAACCGGTACAGCCCCGGCTTGGGACGATGGCTCTCCCTCTCTCTGTTCTCACTGCCAACGCTCATGGAGACTTCCCTCGTGAGGGCACCTCCTCTCTAGACAACACTCCCAACAGCAGCACAAGACAAACCATCACAGAAAGTGGGATCCTGTGGGATTAAGCAACCTGCCACCTAAGACAACACACGGGCAAGCAAAGCGGCAGACTGCTAGTTCCCAAGGGCAGAAGAACCGGAGAAGGCAACTCTTTGGAGTGAAGGCTGCAGATCCTACAGCCCACCCGTCCTCCGCCCCTCATTATGCGCCGCGTAGACTTCCCGTCTGAAGAGGAAGCCACAAGCCACGTGGCTGAATCCATCCACGCAAAAACATCCCCCTCCCCACCGGCCGAAGCCGAGGGCTCCCGCCACGGGCTCCCCCGCCGAGATGGTTTCCAAGAGCAACCTGCACTTCTGCATTTTTGACAGAGATGTTCTTACTTCACCTTCCCGCGCGCTGGTGCCAAAAGGAGAAGTGCTCTGGAGCCAGGGGGGAAGTTGTGCCACCGTTTCCTATTCTGGACAATGATTTCACTCTCCTGCCACATCCGAGAGCCACACGTGGCACCCGCCACGCTGCGCAAACGAGCTGTGAGGCTGTTAACATGCAAAGGGTGCTGGTTTGGGCCAAGCAGTTCCAGGAAACTCAACAGTCGTGTTTAAGAAAATACAAAAATAAAGACCACACAGAAATGATCTGGTCAGAAATAACCGGGCTGTCCTTCGGCGCTTGAGAGGCTGCAAGATACCAAAGCAGGGCCTGAAGCTCAGCAATGGAGAGGCTGGGGAAGGAAAGACACGGGAAAGCAGTAGTCCAGGCCCAAGCAATGACTTTCTGCTCTCCCCTAAACGATGACGCACACGGCGAGGTTGGGCTCAAGCAACGCTGGAACCCTCTCTTCTTGTCTGAAGGGGGTCAGTGCTCTTGGCCCCTTCCCACGGCCAAGCAGCACCGTCTAGTGATGGGGGAAGAGCAGATCCAGAGCAGCCAAGCGACCCGCTCCTCCCCACACGTTCATGGAGCTGGGCTCTTTCCACCTTGACGCTAAGGGAACAGCGGCGTACCGACCATCCACTGACAAAACAGCTGAAGGAAAGACTCTTTTCACCAGTTATCGCCAGGGTTTCCCCCCCATTTGCTCAGCGTGGGGGGTCAGGACTTACACTCCCCCCAAGCAGCTCGGGTCTGTCTTCCAGTCTGGATGGCAGATTGAAGCACGGCTCCGTACGCAGAAGGCTTTCCTTACAGCCATAATAGCTTGGGTTTCTGCTGACACCAACAGAAATATCATCCCCATTTAGAGGGCAAAATCTGCCGCCTCTCCTCCCAAAGAGACCTTGATAAGCCCCATTACCAGAAGCTTTCTACAGCTCAGCTAAAGAGTGGATCGGGTCTTAACATATTCTCCGTTTAAAACTTATTGCCGTAGCCTTATCACCAGAGAGGCACCTCTAGATATTTTTAGAGGTAATATCTGCTAGCACAGGAATTACAGCGCATTAATTAGCGGAGACGCGTACTGACAGTCACAAGGTCAAAACACAACATCCATAATTTACACCTCGTTGGCAGTTACTGAGAAAACAGAACATACAAGAGCCATCACAAGATCTGCCATCTTTAAGGGCTCTGAGCACAGAGGCTCCCATGTCCCCAGAACAAGCAGGGAAAATTTACTTTCTCAGACGGACCAAATCCTTGTGGACAGAAAAACGCTGTGGGGGCTCTACGGGCATGTGGTGTCAGTCCCCAGAAGATAACTCACAGGTCTGCAACACCATTGTCCAGCAGTCTGATGGGTTGGGGGGGAAAAAAAACATAAGGGATGGTCAACATTTGCTCTTCTGGGATAAACTACCAGGAAAATTTATCTGCATTTTGGTATCAGTGGCCATTCATGCTCCTCAAGAGACACACGCAGCCTCCGACTTTCAGATGACGGTGGTACCTTAAATCTGAGACATGGAGCTGCCTTTTTTAGTGGCTAGACAAGACTAGAGAAAGTTGTCAGTTAATTGGTCATACAGATGGGCAGATCCACTTTCCTGAGCCATCTAGATCGTTCCTCAAGAAGTTCATAACCTGACCCCACCCTAACCAACCTCTCTTCTCCCAGAGCTTCCACCACTGGGTAAATGTTATTGGCAAGGAAGCGTCGCAGTAAGTCAGGCTGCGACAGGACTTCCCGCACTTCCCACCGCACGCCCAGACAGCATCAACACCAACAACCAGCTGCAACCTCAGAGCAACAGACCAAGAGAAGGTATCGCTCAGGTTTTACCACTGCCGAGCAGGACAACCCTGCTAGATGAGTGGATTAAGTACGATAACTCGGTTTCCCTCAAAAAAAAAAAAAAAAAAAAAATCCCCAAAGCGCAGCTGCTCAGAGAGGGAGAGAGAACCACTGTGGGATGCACAACTGGCAGCAAGTCGATGCTCACAACCATCTAAAGAAGAAAATGAGGGGATCACAAACTTGACCATAGGAAGTTCCATCTCAACCTGAGGAGGGACTTCAATCCTGTGCGGGCGGCAGAGCACTGGCACAGCTGCCCAGAGAGGGGGGGAGTCTCCCACTCTGGAGCCATTCCAAACCCGCCTGGACGTGTCCTGTGCCACTGCTGGAGGTGCCCCTGCTCTGGCGGGGGGTGGCACTGGGGGAGCTCCAGAGGGCCCTTCCAGCCCTCACCAGTCTGGGAGTCTGTGAAAACCGTGCCATTACTTGCCTACAAAATGCTTGATCATGACAAGGATTCAGATGAAATTAAGCCATCCAGAGCTGGTTGATGGCTAGGTCAGGTGCACTGTGCTTAGGTCCAGAAGGGGCTTTTTCATATGCACGATGACCGTTCAGGTAGACTTTTGGCAAGAATGGTTTACACCTTCTTCTCTGAACACTGTAGACCACCAGCAGCCCTGCCGGCATCCCCACAAAGGCTCCTTCCAGCACACCAAAGCGCATAGCGAAATGAAGAAAGCCTCTAACACCCAGAATACCTTTGTGAACCTGCTGCACAGCCAACAATATATCAAGGCAAGGAAGACCAGCCAAAACTCTTGGTATCTTCACAGAATCATAGAATGGTTTAGGTTGGAAGGGACCTTCAAGATCACGGAGTTCCAACCCCCCTGCCATGGGCAGGGACACCTCCCACCAGCCCAGGTTGCTCCAAGCCCCATCCAACCTGGCCTTGAACACCTCCAGGGATGGGGCAGCCACAGCTTCTCTGGGCAACCTGGGCATGTGCCTCACCACCATTAAAGTGAAAAATTTCTTCCTAATATTTAACCTAAATCTCCCCTCTTCCAGTTTGAAGCCATTCCTCCTCATCCTATCACTCCATGCCCTTATAAAAAGTCCATCCCCAGCTCTCCTGGAGCCCCCTTAGGGACTGGTAGGCCGCAATAAGATCTCCCTGGAGCCTTCTCTTCTCCAGGCTGAGCACCCCCAACTCTCCCAGCCTGTCATCTTGTTTCTTACAACAATGTAATTAAGGCTGGCAACTTCAGGACTATCATCCAGAGTCAAAAAAAAAAATAATAAAAATGACAGAGTCCAAGGCATGAAGCAAGATAACTGAGCACAAAAAAAATCACCCGGTTACTTTGGAGAACCCACATCAGCTATTTGCTCCGCTGTAAAGCTCCGTGGTGACGCTGGGTCTACCCCAGGGGGAGGATTCATTGCCTCCATCTTTACCTATGCAAAAATGAGGTGAATCTCTAAGCAAATCGACATCTACAGACGGAGCGAGCACCTGGTATGGAGGTCAGCTCATCCCAATCAACTTGAACCATTCTTCACAGGGAGCCGACAGTCGAAGTTAAATTAGAGGCCTAAATTTTTAGGCAGGCATCCTTAAGCAAGATGACTCCCATCCTTATTCTCCTAAGCCGCTTCCCACATGCAAAGCAGGAATAATCACACTTCCTTCCTTCCTTCGCCAGCAGTTGCACAACCAAATGTTTCAAAGCCTGTAAGAAGCTCAGAGAGTGCAATAATGGGAACATGGAAATTGCAATAGACTCACTTAGTTTAGCTTTCACTTCTCCTCCCCCTCCCCCCAAATCTGATTCATAACAAACAAAAGCAGAAGCCAACATTTTTGCCACTGACTTTATCTGCTCAAGATCTCCAGGGCTCCTGGCTACGCTTCCACTTCTGGACAGCCAGGTGTAAGCTCTGAGGAATCCCAGAATTATTTAGGTTGGAAGGGACCTTGAAGAACATCCAGTTCCATCCCCCTGCCCTGGGCAGGGACACCTCCCCCCAGCCCAGGTTGCTCCAAGCCCCGTCCAACCTGGCCTTGAACACCTCCAGGGCAGTGTGCCAGAGGTTGGAACGAGCAGCTCTCGGTAAACCACCGGTCCAAGCAAGCTGTACAAGCGCACCACTTTTAAAGTGTCTGCTGTAAAAACAGAGAGTTATTTCCACCTTTGAAGATGGAATGTGGGCTTTAAATCTGCCTAAGGTCAATTTTATGGGGCTGTTTCACAGATGAACTACATTACCGTACTGATAATCGGGAAAACACCAACAAATAAGCGAAAATAAATGCATCGTTGCTTAGTTATTTGGAGCACATGAGGGCTAGCAATAGATAGTCATAGACACCAACAGTCCAGTGTGTGTGGGACAAGGCAGCAGAGGTCTCATTTCCACACCGAAGCTGCATTAGCTTTTCAGCCAGTAGCAAAATTCCCATGAACCGTGGCAGGACCAGTCGTGGACCCTCTCACCTGAGGTTATTGAAGAACCCATCTGAGGTGTGCCTAGAACCAAGCACCCCCCACCGGTCCCGCAGGGAAGACGCAGTCTCTTACCCAACCTGCTAAAGCTGACCGACACAAAGAGGATTTGAAGTGACGGCAGAGGAGTGAGGAAGGTTCCAGCACTCAACTGCCCATGGGAGGATCATTGCTGAATGCTGCTGGTTGGGGACCTCACTGGATCTCCTCTCTTGAGTAATTTTTTTTTCCCCCCTGTCATTTTTTAATCAGAAAAAGTTAGACAACCAAGTGGGGCTGCCCCTAAAATGTACAAAACACAACCACAACAAAATTTTAGTGATTTCAGATTGAAACCGCCATCATGTTACCATCCTGGTAATGAACTTCTCATCACAATATTACTGACTAGACTCCAGCTCCAGGGAGCTGCTCCAGTAGTTTATTTCCAATTCATGAAGCAGGAAAGAGTCTTCTCCTACGCCTGACCGGAGACATCGAGGTTAAGCATAGTGCAAAAAACACAGTGCAAGTGCTGGAAGGAGACACACAGCACCCGGGGTTGAGTTTGCAGCCAGGCTCAACTTCTGGTGACACCAGGACAAGTCCAGAGCAATGAACTGGTTCTGGTTTTAGCAGGAAAATCACAGCAGGTAGCCAGACCTGAACGTGGACCAGCAGCCTCAGAGGCGGCAGGGCTGGGGGCAGTGCCAGCAACCCCCAGGCAATTTTTAGCTATTGGAGAGGAACAAGGTGATCACAGAAACAAGGTGATGCGCATGAGCCACCGACCCCATCGTCTGCAGGGGATACCATTGGATCAGCTTCATGGAGACCACGTATCACTCGTGAGACTGTTGACGCTCACACAGAACCCCTCTGATCCTTCCAGAGTCTGTCCCTGCGCAGTAATAGCTGCAGTTGGATAAAGTAAGAGAAAAGGAGTCCCAGCAATGTGTACTAAGAGTAATCTGGAGACCGCAATCCAGGCAAGTTCAACAAGCGTTGGACTGAGACAAGTCCATGCTGGTTTCGCAGCATCACTACCACCTTCCCCATCAGCGGTGCCAGCAGCAAGCGAAGGCGTGGGACGAAAACAAAGGACACTCATTTTCCAGTCCTGGGGTCTCATAGGAACTGGTGGGAGAGAACGAGAACAGCAGCAGCTCATAAGCTGTGGGTGCTGGGCTCAGCCTGTCGGGACCCACATTTGCAGTGGAGGCACAGCACCCATCCTGCTTAGCACCGGACACTTGAGAAGACCAGTAGTAGATTTTAGGAAGCCAAGGGACTTCCCAAAGACAGATATTCAACAGTGGTCGAGTGGGGATTGCAACATTTTGCGTCGGCTTTGCATCTCGACTGACCTGAGCTCAAACCCGTCATTTGAAGGTTTGTTGCTTCCATATTCAGGTCTGAATTTTAGACTAACTATTGCATTTCCTTGAGAAACCGAAGCGGCCCTGCGATGCATCGCAGGCTCGTACAAGCTGAAGGCGCTTGCAAACTATTGTGGGACTTGCTGTAAGCGAGCGATTCCCTTGCTGCGAGGTTAGCGATGTGAACGGGGCGGCTACGTGGAGACCACGACCAGCATTAGACCCTAGCAGCAACGCTTATGGGAAACTGAAACCACAACAGTGCGATAGTGTCCAGCGCAGAATTGCCTGCAAACCTCCCTACCACCCATTCTGCAAACTGAGACTTCCTCTTGACTTATTTTTAAAACGTTCTTTTTTACAATTACCATTTTTCAGGACAGGATCTAGTGTATTCTTGACAAACAGATAACGGGGGAATTCCACTCGCTACCCCTTTGAAGCCATGATGTATTTTGATGCCGAGAAATACAAATCTCTAAATTAGTCCCACCGAGCCATCACCGAGAAGAGCAGTTGTGATGGTACCTTCTCTTTTTCTCCAAAAAGACATTTCTCTGTACGCAACCCCAGTGACTCGCTGCGGGTCCTTTCAATTGGAGATGCTCTTACCATTGGCAAGACGCTGCCTTCATTTCCGTCTCCAGCTAAAAACACGGGCTGCACCCTTCATCTCCATATTCCGTTATTTTTAGCTCAGTAAAGCAACACTCTGGAACTGAGTATCAAGCTTTGGGAAGTGAAAGGCACAGGGAGGAATGTGTCTCCCTGACGTTGTTAGAAGAAGATCTATTCTTTTTTGCAATGGTTTCTGAAGGAAACTGCAAAAGTCCTGTTCCTAGAGATGCTGAAGGCCAAGCTTCGAATTGAAGGGCAGGGAGAAAATACGCCCCGCTCTGCTTCAAACTGAAGGGCGTAAGCCCTGCTCTGCTGGGGGTGGGAAATGGGATAAACCCAATCACAGAAAGGCCCCTATAAAGAGGAGGAGACTCATCTGCGCCCATGTCCTTGAAGGCAGAACAAGCAGCAACAGACTCAAATTGAATGACAGAGGGAGAGTGGTCCCTGCCCCGAGGCCAGGGAGGGATCCTCAGCCGTCCTTCCACTCCCAACAGCCCTTCCAGTCTGCGCTCCTCAGTCCCCATTGCCTTTTCAACCCTCCTGCCTCGAGGCAGATGAGCAGCTGCCGACGTCTGTGAGAATTTCTTGGATTTCACCATTGTAAAGTACATCTTAACGCTGAACACTAACTTCCTAAGAAAAAAAAAATGAAGAAAGAAAAAAAAAAAAAATCCAGCCCTACCCTGTGCTGCTTTTTTATCTCTCCTCCATCAACGCTTGGCTCGCCTTCTGACCCACCAGACCAAGGCCGACAGGTTTCAGCGCTTCGCTTTCTGGCCAGGAGCACAGAGCCGAGCCCATCTCCTCTCGTTGGCAATAGCAGCTCCACGGCCAGTGCCACGCAACCACCACCATCTCCGCATCCAAAGACCCCTCTCAGCCAGGCTGCCATGGCTGCGGAGACATGACCCAGGACACCAGCGACCCCAACCCCATCCACGACCACTCGATGGGCTGCGTGGGTTTGGCAAAACTCAGCCGGGGCAAGAAAGTCCTCTATTTTTCCCCTCAAAAAAAAAAAAAAAAACCAGCAGAAATGACACATATCTGATCTGAGTAAGAAAAGACCAGTTACATGTACTCACTTTTCAGAGAGGAAATGTACTTGTTCCTGGCACCAATTATGAAAACCCCTCGCCACATGATGCAACAGTTAATTTTAGCTTGTATCAGTCTTTATCACAACAGTGAAGGTTAAAGTTTCACCCAACATCACAGTCAACTACAAGCTCAGTGTCAAGTTAAGCCCCAAGAAGATTTAGGGTGGAGATGGTGATGGTGTTGGGCACAGCCCGGTTGGGTGCTGGGTGCTGTCAGCAGTATGTAATGGAAACTCCAGGGCTGCTCTTTAGGGAAGGTGGAAGTTCAGCAGAGAAGTGGCTGTGTGTCACAAGAGAGGACTGGGGGAAAAAATTAAAAATTCAGCAAATGCATAATTTAGAGAAAAAAAAAAAAAAAAAAAAAAAAGGTGTTTCCCAAAATAAAGGCAGCAGCCCAAACTGCCCCTGCCAAGAAGGAAGTGAAGGACATGCCAGAGTGTCAAACGGTTCCTCCCAACACCCCCTAGGGTGGCTGTTCAACCTGGTGGGACAGACCACGAGGAGACATCCCTGTTGGAAGGGTCTTACGGCCGCTCATGCGGGGCAAAGGGGACAAGACTCCAGGTATTTCCATGCTCAGCAGGAGACACCCTCCCAAAAGCATATGGGACACCTGGGCTTGAGGTCCATGCCCAGACGTAGCAGGCGCTGAGCTCCCTCCCAAGCTGAAGACTCCCAAGCTGAAAATGTTGCAACGAGGTCTTCAGCTTGGAGGGAGCCCAGCACCTCGTACCTCTGGGCACAGACCTCAACCCCAGCTCTCCCACGTGCTTTCTACAGCAGTTGCTGTGTACATGGGGCTCCTTTGGACATTGTCCTTGGGGAAAATCCATTTTTACTGTGCAAGGTTACACATGGGTGGCACTGCCGTATTTAGGAGAGCATCAAACACAAAGGGATAGCGCAATATCATGAAAAATCCTCCTCAGCTACACTTTGTTCCACTGACCCAACGTTTTCCTGTGCCTCTACAAACTCTTCCTAAGATTTCTGGCCCCCAAGAAACCACGTCACGTTAATCCCTACTCTGCTACCCTGACTCACAGGGAAGGGTGCTGGGCTTTGGTTTGGTTTTGTTGGTTGGGTTTTTTTTTTTTTCCCCCCTATTGCAAAATCATCTATTAGCCTCAGCAGGGCCAGGGACCATCCCCGTCGTGCAACCGAGCAACGTGGCACAGAACAGACACAACCAAGGGTCCCTCATGGAGGCACCCTCTGCCCCGCGCTGCCTTCCCCCCCGCAGCTGCCTCGTGATGAAGGACAGCGAGAGCCGACGCTAATTCCTTCAGCCCATTCGGAAAAACAAGTTTACACGTGAGGTTTCAATTGGCTCCGTCTCTGCTTAACTACTCCAGCTGTGAAACAAAGTAAGTGAGGGACAAAGCCCTACAAACAAGCAGCGTGACCATTTCAGAGGGCTTTTTGTGAGCTTTAATGCCAAACCCACTAAATAGATTAACTTACAGCATAAACAAGCGAGTAAATCTTTCCCCCAAGGCCCTGTGTATCCAAAGGAAGCTTTAGAAGTTACTTCCTGCCATTGTGGAGGCCCTGCTGGGAACCCAGGAGCCTTTTCAGTCCCTGGCTTGGTCGCCCAAAACCCTTCAATTTATTTCCAGCACCGCTGGCTGCAGCACCGCAAAAGACAGATGAGGGCAAGGACATTTTTTGGTGTCACCCACCACCCTCAGGCAAACGGGACTGTGATTCACACCCGCTTCCGAAGCTCACAGAAGGGTTCGAGATCCACTTTGACCAGAGGATTCTGTAGAACCACAGCACCACCATCATAACTGATGAGAAGAAAGGAAGTCTCCAAACGAGGAGACAGACCGAGGAGAGGTGGGCATCCATCCAACAGTGGGACGACCAGCAGTGGCCAACCCCACCGGGCTGTTCGGCCCCCGAGCATCTTCAAACAGCCCACGGCACTAAAATACCACCGCAGCATCCACACTGGCCATTTGAGAGGGGAACAAGCCGAGGGCACGAAACCTTTCCAAACGCTGTGTTCACCTCTGGGGAGAAGCAGGCTCAAGCTGCGCTGGAGGCCACTGCTGCATCCCAGATGTGCCAAGAGTCTCCACATCTCCTGCAGATGTGGAGAAGAGCAGGCTGCACAAAGGGAAGATGCTGGGACTGGAGAGCTCAGGGCCATCCCATCACAATGAACAGGGTCCAAACCCTTGGGTTCTCCCTGGCTCACAGCAGGACCCTGAGCTGGATCATCCTTTGGCCTGGCCTAGTACAGTCACCAAAGCCACATCCCTATCAGCCCAAAAAAACATGGAGAAGACAAGCTGAAAGGTATCTTCTTCACGTTAAGGCCCTATCCACCACTCTCCATCCCTTCTCCCTGGCACAGCAACTACATCTGACGGTGACACGACAGCTGCGAGGGACACCGACAGCATCCCAGCCCTGAAGTGCCACCAGCCAGGTTGGCACAGCCCCAACCAGCTGGTGTCCCACACGGAGAACAAGTCCCCAGATGCCCCCAGTCACACATCACAGAGGCAAAGGGTGTAAGAGCCCATATAGCGAATGCAGCCTGAACCCCTTCCAGCCCCCGGTTCCTCCCATGATGGGCAGGAGCATCACAGCACACGAGACCCTCATCCCAACGGGGCCGGTCCGCCGGCTCAACACTTCACCAGGAGCTGAGGTCCTGGGAACCGGCGTGACGGTGACTGCAAGTGCCCAATTTTGGCAGAATCAAAGGCTGCTCCCTTCATCCCAAAGCATCACCCTCGTGGTGGTGTTCTGGTTGGAGACCACAGGGAGTAGGTGGGATGCCCTTAAATGCTCGTGTTCCTGCCATCACTTCTAAACCCAGCGCAACAATCTGGCAGCTCAGGGCCCACCACGAAGGAGGTCCTCAGGTGTGCTCTGCACCAGCAGACATGGATTTACACCCATGTAGCCATTCCTTCACACCAGTTGAGTTCCCTCACCATCATTCAGACCAGATCAACCTGGGAACGACTTGCGTTTAATGAGCAGTCTTTTGGGGACGCTGGGCTTGTCGGCTTTGATTGCAATCCAGCTAATTGATCCAGGGAGGCCAGGCTCAAGCAGAAGCCCTCTCAGATAAGCAGGATTCACGCAGAGGGATGAGGAGCGACAGGGATGTCGCCCAGCCTGGGTGAATTTGCTCGGTCGGACTGCAAAACCTCCCGCACCCGCGAGCCGCCGTAAGTCCATCGCGCAGCCACGGGCAGCGGGAGGCTGCACGGGGCGCGAGTACCGATTTGCAAGGTTCATCGACACAAAGACACCGAGAACGAAGCAACATTTGTGAGGTTTCACATGTACAGATTGCCAGAAACAATGAGAAAAGGGAAATGCCACCTGAAAGGATGAGAGCTTGTTTGCAGAGAAGCCTCTGAGCCGCGGGTTTAAATAGACGTAGAGCGATGGGGGAAGCAGCTGAAAGGGGAAGCGTTTCATCCTAATTTGAGACAACAAAGAATGGGCCTTTGTGGAAGGGATGAAAAACACTTTTGCGAGCTCAAGACAACACCGTCTTTCTTATAGCGCGCACACACCAGCCATACACCCATCCGCACAGCGCCGCATCTGAACCGACATTAACACAATATTGAAAATACTTTGATGTTACAGCACAAAACCCTCCAACGGAGGATAGAAAAAGATGACGAATTCCCTCCCGCAGCGGCTTCTAAGGGCAGTCACAAGATCGGGTTGAAGCTGAGCCCGTCCCGCTCAGCCGGAGCAACGTCGGGCAGCCGTGAGCAGCGTGACCTGGGGGGAGACACGATGCTCCGGCGTGCCCTGCTCTTCCCAGCCACCCCCATCACATGAGCTGCTCATGCCAAGCTCTGCTCACTTCTGCTTGAACCCACCCCAAAATAAGGACCCAGCAGCATTTTAGCAGCAGCCGAGCTGCTCTCACCCCCAAGCACCACAGGAATTTCAAGCAATGAGACAACAACCTTAGAGGGAACACCGAGCCTCGTCCCCATCCCTCTTACAAACACGGACAGTCCCCCCTGCAGCTCTGAGAGTCATTAATAATTGTCACAGCGCCACAGGACGGCGTCACCCAGCCAGGTAGCGTTTTCCTATTCCCCTTTTAACTCAGCACGAAGGTCACGCTCACATCTGTTGGCGAAAAACATCTGCAGCCCTTTTCACCGGCTCCGCCAGCCCGGCACAGCTGGGGAGGGAGCGCCGGAGCCCGCTCTTCCCCGGGCACATGCCGGAGGGTCGGCCGGCCCCGTTACGGGAATGGTGCGGCACAGGTGGGAGCGCTGAGCCACGCAGCTGCCCCGGGCAGGATCCGGCCTCTGGGCTCTTTTCTTACCAGCAGGAGACTCGAACCTGGGTGAACTCTCAGATGTGGCAGGTTACGGTTAAATACAGCAGTCGCACTTGTAAGGAGAGGACATCTGAGCCGAAAGCAGCCAAGCCTCAAACACGAAACCCCGCCACGCCGTTTCCAAACAAACCGCGCTTCCCGTAGCGCGGCGCTGCCTTCGCGCTCGACGGAGCCAGCGCTCTCCCAGCTACGCATCTGCAAACTCGGCCGAGCATCTCCCGCCGCGCCGGCGAGGGAGCGGATCATCCCACCAGAAGCCGAAATTGCCTCCCCCCCCCCCTTCTTTTTTTTTTTTCTTTCCCCAGTGGCAGAGCTTGAAATCGGAGCTTAACAAGTCTGAAGGAGCTCATGCCTGGCCACTCATGTATTCCAGATGCACAGGCTAGAATCGCGGCTTGCCAAACAGGATACGAGGCGTAAGAAAATAAAGCATTTTATCTTCGAGCTTTTCCAAGAGGGTATTAGAAACAATGGGGAGGAAATACAAAATTAACACTAGAGAAGAGCAATTGGCAGTGCCCCTCGTGAGGCTGTTCTTCATTACAAGGCTGCCTATTCACCAGCTTTCATTAGGAAAATCGCATCGCAGAGCCATTCCCAACAGTGTCCCTATTTCCTAATTAAGCTTCGCCAAAGAGCCGCGTCTTTTAGTTACCGCACAGCATACAATCACAACAATTACCATTTCATCGCACCCGGGCTGCTGAAAACCCTGCAATTAAAGCATCCGAGGAGTCACGCAGGCGCGTCGTGGGGGAGACAAGTTCTCACGTCGTGCTAATTGGCGGCCAAAGACGAGATCAGAAAAACGGCAACGTCGGGTTTTGGTTTCCACGCTGGGAAAGGCGCTGGGGAGCTGCAGCCCCTCCCCAGGCTCCCACCCAGGAGGCCGGTGAAGAGGGCTCGGTGCCAGCAGGAAGCGGTAGAGAAAGGTCCCATCCACCCCCCACCCCCCCACCCTTTGGGCTGCAGCACAGGGCGATGCTCGCGGGATGCTCGTGCGTATGGCACCTGCCTCACCGGGCGAACAACCTCGGGCGGCGGGCGCAACCTCGGGTGGTTTGCAGAGGGTCACCTACAGACCCCCGATGATGGCTTCGGATGGGGGGGGACGGGACGGGGACACCCTCGCAAAGAAAGGGCTGGCAGTGGAGCGGTGACAAAAATGTCCCCACACCGCCTCCAGCTGTGCCAGATAAGGCAATGATGGGGAGCGCTGTGGCACCGAACCTCTTGGGGATGCGGAAGGGAAGTCTTGTAGGGAGGAGGGAAAGAACCCGAGCTCCAACCGTGGAGCTTGCATTGCAGCCACAGGTCACATTTTCCTCCACTGCAGTCAGGAGAGACATTTCCAGCCCGAAACACCTCCTGGGCAGAGCATGGCTGCAAAGTGCAGAGCTGCAGCCAGGGAAGACCTGCTGAGCTGCAGCGCGATGCTCGGGGTGGGGGGTATAGTTTCCATAGGACCTTCATCCCCCCTCCCCATCCTCTCGCCTACCGCCCAGCGCCAGTTCAAAGCGCTGATGGGAGCAGAGTTCAGACGCAGCAGGAGCCTGGCGTCGCTCAGAACCAGCCTCGGGGCACCCACCTGAGTGGCTCTCCCCCTGCAAACTCACGTGTGAAATAATAATAATAATGCAAAAACAGGCAGCCCCGGCGTGCCAGGAACGGCACAGCGCTCCCCCTCCCACCCCACCCCCCCCAAAAAAAAAGAAAAAAAAAAAAAAAAAAAGAGAAGTCGAAACTACCCCAGGTGAGGTGCAGCATGGCAAGGCTGCAGCGGTCCCCGTGCCACCGAGAAGGCGTCACAGCCCGGTCCTTGCCACCGCCGGAGCACCACGCTGATGGCAAAGCCGCCGCTGCCTTTGGCATCCCTCAGCCCTGAGGCTGCCGCTGCCGCGGCACGGGGAGCATGCCCCGCCGGAGCGGCGTAGGGTACCACTCTGCCAATGCTTTGGTCTGGATTCGGTTCTTCTTTCTCGGTGCAAAACGCACGTCTTCGTTTTCACGCTCAGCAGAAGGCACAAGGTGACAGTTTTGGTTTGCTTTTCTCCAAATTGGGGTGCCCTGATCTCCAGAGGGGAGGAGGGACCAGCCAAGCTGCACCATCCCACAGCACCGGAGATGCGGGGCTGCGGGTCAGGAGCCCTAAACCCCCACCCCAAATCAACACCCACTGGCGTTACGGCTCCTCCCTCCGTACAAGCACCTCTAACACTTTTCATCCCCTTCCCTCTCACCCCGAGCAGGCTGCGGAGCTGCCGGGAGCAGGAGAGCGATGACCACACGATGGCGGGGAAGGCAGACCAGTGAGTTCCCCGAACTTCAATACGGCAGCACGACATCGTGAGGCTGGAGCCAGTCTGGGACCAAACGCATCCCCGGCCTGTGGCGCCGCAGACCAGGCTCCGCGCTTCCCCAGCTGCCTCCTGCAGAAACCTGCAGCGCATCGCCCAGCCCAGCGCCGAAGGATGCACCCGGCCGTCGCCTGAGCCCTCCGACCTTACGGTGTCACTGCAACTGAGGGATGTAACCACTGCAACCACCGCCGCTAGGCTCTCGCGCTTTATCTTCTCATCTTTCTAGGTTTAAGCTCTAATCTGAGCAACACCCAGAACTCCAAAACACTTTGCAGTTGTGTTTCGGAAACAATTTGCAACTCCATCCAAGTCGTTGCTCTGAACGAGAGGAAAAAAAAAAAAAAAACACAAAACAAAAAAACAAAACAACAAAACCCAGGCCCCTCCGACACACACAAAAATTAAAGTGTTGACATCCTGCGCACCCCTGCAGTTTGCAGGCTCTGCATCAAACCGAGATTTAGAAAATTAATCTAAAGGGGAAAAACTAAATACATTGCAGCTGTTCAGCATCAGCCCCTTCAACAGCAGCGTGAGCAGCACCAGCCTGCAGCTGCCTGAGCGCGTTTGCACCGCGTTGAGAGTAGCAGCAGCACGGAAAACAAGCCGCTGGCAGCAGAGTTAACGGGTGCCGGGGCGACAGCGGCCAGATTTTAATAAACATGAAAACAAAGGTCTGAAATCTCTTTTCTCCTGCTTTCGTTAGCGATTTGAATCAGCCTAGCCTTTTCCTCCCTTAGGGTTTACACCATCCGAAGCAGCTAAACATCCTTTCGGGGCGGTTGTTGCAGAAGCGAGCGTGGCCGGAGGCCGGGCTGGCTCTGGGCACCCTCCGGCCAGCGCTGGCCACTAAACTGGAGCCGCTGGTGACACCGTAAGGCCACAGAAACACCTGATAGAAGATGCTCCTTCTCGGGCACCATCAGCAGCACGGTTGGGCGCATGAAGCAGCTCGGGGACATCCCAGGGCTGGCGCGTGGCCAGACCCCCATGCCGGAGGGACGCTTGTCACATCCCAAACCACACGCTGTCGCCCTCCCAGGGGGTTACACCTCCACCCCCTTGGGCTGCGGGGACCCGGCCAAGGGTGATGGGAGCAACAGGCGACTCGTGGCCCTTTGGGTCCCTCCAGCCCGGCAAAGAGAGCTCCTGCTGCAGTGATACGGAGTGACTCACCGCCACCCCCGCCAGCAGCCCTGCCAAAACTCCAGGCGGGTGCTGGAGAGCCCCCGGGATTTCCCGGGGACCCAGGCACGCTGGGGTGGTCCCTGGGGACCAGGCAGGGCCCCCACACCTGGGCCCCGAGCAGCCACTCTGTGGGGCGGCGCGGAGGAAAACAAGTAGCAGTCCAGAAATGAGTCACGCTGGTGGGGCCCCGTCCCCACCCGTGGGGTGACACCGGCTCCTGCTGGCCACGGGGACGGCCACGCACCCCCCGGGGCTGCAAAGGGGACCCCCGAGGGGAGACATGGTGCGGGGTGTCCCTTTCCAAGGGACATAGGAAACCCCCCACCCCGGGGCTGGTGACACCCCCACTGGTGGGTTTAAGTGGAAGCCCCCACCTACATGGGACCCCCCCCCCCCTCATCACACCGGGTTCATTCCCCCTCCCATTACATGGACGCCCCGTTTATAAATAGGTTCCCCCCCCAAATTACACAGCCCCCTCCCTACACGGACCCCACGCCCGGGCTCTCGGTTACACGGACACCCCCGTTATAACCCCCTGCTCGCCCACCCCCTCCCCGGGCACCAGCTGTACAGAGGTGTGTGTCCTCCCCGTCGGGTCCCCCCTCCCGGTAACAGGAAACTTCCCGGTCACACCGGGCGCACGGTCCCCCCCCCGCCCCGGTTATCCCGACCCCCCCCCCGCCCCGTCTCTCCCACCTGGGGGGCGGCTGCCGCCGGGGGTCCCTGCCCATCCTCGGCTCGGCGCGCCCCGCCGGGCTCCACGCCGGGCTCCGCTCCGCTCCGCTCCCCGGCGGGCGGCACCGGCAGCTCCGGGGCGGGGCTGGCGGCGGGTCCCGCCCCGTACGGGTGCGCCGACCGATCCCGGGCACCGCCCGCCCTTCCCCGCCCCGCCCCGCCCCGCCCCGCCCCGCAGCCCCCGGCACCGCCACCCCGCCGGCCATCCGCACCCTCGGCGCACAGCCCTCTCCGCCTGCCCTCCACCCACCCCTCCATCCACCCATCCACCCACCCCTCCATCCACCCCTCAATCCATCCATCCATCCACCCCTCCATCCACCCATCCACCCACGCCTCCATCCACCCGCCCCTCCCATCCATCCATCCATCCATCCATCCATCCACCCCTTCATCCACCCCTCAATCCACCCCTCAATCCACCCCTCGATCCACCCATCCATTCATCCATCCATCCGCCCACCCACCCACCCACCTATCCATTCACCCATCCATCCACCCATCCTTCCATCCATCCATCCATTCATCCATCCACCCCTCCATCCACCCCTCCATCCACCCCTCAATCCATCCACCCATCCTTCCCTCCCTCCCAGCACCCTGCCATCCCCACAGCCACCCACCCTCCCCCCCTCCCTCTCACCACCCTGCTGTTTATCCAGCCAGCCATCCCCTCAGCCACCCACCCTCCATTCGTCCATCCATCCATCCTGACACTCATCTCCCCCCCACCGCTTTCCCTTCCAACCTTCACTCTTCCCTTCGCACACCCCTCCATCCATCCCTTCTCCCTGCCATTCTGCCATTCATCCATCCATCCATCCACCCCTCCATTCTTCTATCCATCCACCTCCTGTCCATCCACCCATCCATCCCACCATCCTGCTATTCATCCATCTACCCTCCCCTCCATCTCCTTCTTTTCCCCCATCCATGCACCTTCCCAACCCTCCATCCTTCCCTCCGTTCAGCCATCTGTCCATCCCTCCAGCCATCCACCTCTCCAGCCCCATCCCTCCCTCCCTCCCTCCACACCTCCATCCTATACATTATGTGAGCTGGTTTCCTTCCCTCCCCGTGAAGCCCTTCGCCCCATCTCTGCTGGAAGAACCCTCACCACCTCCCTGAGAGCACAAAGCCACCCGTGGCCCAGGCTGGGTGACCTCAGGTTTGGGACATGCTGCTAAGTTCTGCTTGGGTGGCACCTGGGAACGGCCTTTTCCTGCTGCCTTCAAGGTTGCTCCTGAGCAAGGGCCTGTGCCCCCTCGATCGCTGGCAATACTTGCCCCCCACACCTCCCCGCTGGCCCATCTGCCCCACGGGGCTTGCAGCCAGATCCAGCCCAGGTGATATCACGAACAGGGGCAAGAATCCGGCTTTGGGTTTCTTTGCGGGTTTCGGTTTTTCAGAAGAGAGTGACCGCTGCTCCGAGACTCGAAAGCCGCTCGGAGGCTGAAATAGATGTGGGTTTCGCAGTGAGATTCCAGTGAATTTTAAAAAAAGCAAACCCGCTCAGAGCCAAAACCCCCTTTTAATTTGTGGCGCGTTGAAACAACCACCCGCCGTGCAAACCGCGTGGGACACCGGTGCTCGGAGCCCCCGCTGCCTCCCGCTCCGGCTGCAGTGCCGAGGCATCGCCCGGCGCCACGTGAAGCCCCCGCGGAGAGGGGGGACGTGGGCTGCACCTTCGCCAGCTGAGCGGCCACCAACGATTCGGAAGAAATCCTCCGGCGGCAAATATAGCCAGAAGGGGAAAGTCACGTGTCTGTGTCGTGGTGCCACCTGCCCCAAGGCACCGCCCTGCGAAATAGCCAAATATTCAGGTGGAGCGCCGCAGCCTCCTCTCGGCTTGGGCTCTTCACTCAAGCTTTAAAGGTTGGGTTCAGTTTTTGGGATGTCAACCTGGATCTTTCCCATCCCTTCTGCCCCGTTCCCACCTCCCGGTTTCAGTCTCAGCTTTTCAGGCGTATCCCCCCGAACGCCAGGAACCGGGAGGCGTCAGAGGGGCTAAATCTGCAAGAGGCCAAACTTCTCTGGGGGTCAGAGCTGCGGCGTGTCCCCTCCCGTCCCGTGCCCTCCCCACCTGACGTACTGCGAGCTGCTTGTTTTGCTCTTCGGGACATGCTGCAGCCTGAGGAAGTTACCAAAACCGGTGGCTGAGGGGGTTCGTGGCGGCGGAAGGAAGCGGAGGAGCGCAGGGAGGTGCCGTGCCGTGCCCCAGCCACCGCCAAGGAGGCTGCCGCGGCTCGCGGGGACAAGAATGACAAACAACAGCGTGGCGGCCACCGGGCTGGAGCAGCCACCTCGGGGAAAGGGCTTCAGAGCGGAGGCACCTCCAAGGGCTGCCGACACCGGTGTGCTCGTGGGAGCTCCTGGGAAGAGGGCGTTGCGCTCCTCTCCATCCCTGCGTTTTTCTTATTTAAGTTCGGGAGATGCTGGGGACACCA
The DNA here is from genome assembly GCF_965231255.1 of Vanellus vanellus. Lineage (NCBI taxonomy): Eukaryota > Metazoa > Chordata > Aves > Charadriiformes > Charadriidae > Vanellus > Vanellus vanellus. Next base: position 3,305,329 of record NC_138922.1, read on the forward strand.
GTGCCACGTTCCGGGGTGAGAGCAGGGAAACGGGAAGGGATCCCAGGTGGTTTTTTAGGAGCCGCACGGAGAGCAGGGGAGACAGCCCGAGTCACTGCCACCCACGCGGTGGGGTGGTTGCGGTGACACCGACAGCGATGCCAAAGCTGAAGGATCGCCAGCCGGCGCGGTGCCACGGAACACGCCGGCAGCCTGCTGGGCGCATCTCAGCCGCGTGGCTCCGGTGCTCAGTTCCTTCCCCTCGAGCTGCCCGACCAGCCCCGGCCGGGGAGGAGGAAGCTGAGGCTGCGCTCCGACGACACACTTATTTAGACCTTTGGGTTCTCAGTACTGGAGTAAACACGCCAGCGGCGCGTGATGCGAAACACTGACCTGGGGTAAACTCCCTCTGCCAGGGAAAACACGGGGCCAGCCGGCTCCGACGGACAAGCTTCCCTCCGGAGACAGGCGAGCTGTCGGCACTGCTCTGCCTTCGTCTTGTTTGTACTCCCGCGGCTGATGCGGCAAGATAAAAAGACCCGAATACCAAACTGCAAGTTCCCGCTAACGCGGCAGAAAAGGCTATGCCAATGCAAATTCAGAGGGCAGAGATCTGGCCGCATCGCTGCTTCCAGATGCCCAGGGGACGCCACCTCTGCTCCGAAGGATGCTCAACAGCCGGTACGGGGCTAGAGAGAAAGTATTTAAATATAAATGTCATTTTTCCCACAAGCAACTCCAAAACAACTCCTGGAAACGTTTGGTCGGGAGAAGGGCAAAGTAATTGCTACACAAAGCCCCTTTGGTGATAGAAAGTGATTTCCATAAAGGACATTTCTAAGCAAATTGGGTTTCGGATGTATGCAAAGGGACCGGGGTGCATGAGGGCCAGCGGGCTGTAAACATTTCCCGTGCGAGCAGTCATTCTGCTTCGGTCAAACCCTTTTTCATTTCCAGGAACACGAACTCACAAACCCAAATCTCCTTCGCCTGGCTTCTGTTTGGGTTCCTCATCCTCCAAATCAGCACAAAAATACCTCTTAGACGGCTGCTGAGGATGGGACCTGCCCCTAACTTGCAGAGGTGCTGGGAAGTTTGTTGGGGTCACGTTCCCATTCCTCTCTACTCAACATGTTTCTAAAACCTGTATTAGTACCACACACACACACACACACTTTCCCGAATCAATGATGTGTTGTTGAGTCAGGCGTAGCAGAGTTGAGCACGTCCAGATTTCTAGGATAAATACCCGCAAGATGGTGGTTCTGTCTCAAATATCGCGATACGGGTGTCTGCTTAGAATAAAGTATTTATGGGCCAAACAAGAATATTGCTAAGGGTGTGATGGCCATCAGTATTTAACTCACTTGGGAATGTCATATTGACAAAAACACTTAAAATTCAGGCAGGAAACAAAAAAAAAAACTCTGTGGGTAAAGACTCATTGCCCAGCTCATCGCTGGAGGGCTCACAAACTCCTTCTCTCCGTTCCCACGTCCTTCGCAGCAAAACCAGGAAAGGCTTGGACGTCACGAGGGTTACGAACCAAGCAACTACCGCTTTCTGCAAACGCACCTTTTCCGAGACGGAGGCTTTTTTCCTTACCCCCTCCAGCAGCGGTTTCCCTCCGGCCAGTGGATGGAGGCTCCGGGACAGCGGGGATGGGGACGCTGCCCCAAAGGAGCGCTGCGGGTGCAGTGACGACCCTGCCTCTCTGCCCGTGGTTTGAGCTGCAGTCCACGGGGAGGAAACTCCTTTCCCAACCTCCCGTCTCCGCAGGGATTTGCGCAAGCACCGGCTCTCTCCTCGCTGAGCCCCTCTCACGTGCAGGGAGGCCGTGGGCGCAAAGCCGACCCGGGGTAACCCCCTCCCACTGCCGCAATCAGTGCCCCTCACTCATCCGTCCCCTGGCTAAGGGGTCCCTGTGTCTAAACAAGAGGGGGGGGGGGGGGAGCAGCAGGCTCAGGAGCTGGGAAGTGCCCAAAAAATCCCACGTAGGCTTCCCCCTTCATCCTCCTCCCCCGCAGCGCCTTTCCGCCAGGTTTCTGCAGGCAGGCGCTGTGTCTCTGGCCCCGTTGACCCTTCGCAGGAAGCCCAGTGGAAGGTCCCCTCTCCCCGGGCAGCACCTCTTGCAAAAGCAGCTGTGCGGAGAAGCTCTCCCTCCGCAGGCTGCGGTCCCCCTCGGCCAGGTCAGATTCCCCCACACAGGTCCATGCCTGCCCTGAAACCTCTTCCCCATCCCAAATCCACCCCAGCCTGCTGCCCTCCTCGTGGATACAGAGGAACAGAGGAGGCCATGAAGATGCTGTGAGGGCTGGAGCCCGTCTGCTGGGAGGACAGGCTGAGTTGGGGGGGTTCAGCCTGGAGAAGAGAAGGCTCCGGGGAGACCTTAGAGCCCCTTCCAGTCCCTAAGGGGGCTCCAGGAGAGCTGGGGAGGGACTTTTTACAAGGACATGGAGTGATAGGATGAGGAGGAATGGTTTCAAACTGGAAGAGGGGAGATTGAGGTTGAATATTAGGAAGAAATTTTTCACTTTAATGGTGGTGAGGCACATGCCTAGGTTGCCCAGAGAAGTTGTTGAGGCTCTATCCCTGGAGGTGTTCAAGGCCAGGTTGGACAGGGCTTGGAGCAACCTGGTCTAGTGGGAAGTGTCCCTGCCCAGAGCAGGGGGGTTGGAACTCCATGATCTTTAAGGTCCCTTCCAACCTAAACCATTTTATGATATGAGTCTATGATACGCTGCTGTCCGGAGACCTGGGCAGGAGGCACAGAAACAGCGCGGGAGCCCAGCAGCGTCTCCTGGGATGCAGCAGGCAGTGGGATGCAGGACTGAACTCAACATCATCCAGGGAACGGGCAGGAAGAGGGAGCAAACCAGGCTGGCTATAGGCTGTCCTCTCAGCCAGAGAGGTGCTGGGGTGTCCTTGCTGGTCTCAGACCAAGCCACGCGCTGGAAATAGAATAATTCAGCTCCCCAAAAATGCCATAAACCCACCATCTCCAGGCATGGGCCAACAGCTGCCGACCGCAGCCATCGCATTCCCCCAAGGATGCTTCCACTGCTCTCCAGGCTGTGGGTTTCCCCGGGATTTGGGATGGCTAAGTCTGCCTTTACACAGACACCGAGGCCGTCGCCACACTCAGCTGCCGCGGCTCTAGGTGTGCTCGTTACTTCCTTCTCCCCGTGTTCACGTAATGACGGAGCTTCACAGCCCCGGCGGAGCGGCTCCGCGGCCTCTGCCCGCTGCCTGCACTGCTTCAGAAGGAAGGGGAAGCAGGATCCACCGCAAAGGGAACCTGCTTTTTCTCACTGGTTCCCCCCACGACTTGTGTTTTTCATTTCTCTGGTGCAGCTCAAAGGATACTGAAAGATTGTTCAACACCACCTGAGTCTGACCCTTGAGAAACGAAAATGGGCCATAGACTTCAGCGGTGGCAGATCTGCCCCCAGATGTTCCCCTTCCGCCTCCCGTGCAGGAGGTGAAAATATAACCTTAACTGACCCGACCTGGTGAAGTGCTGAAAGTTTCCTGGCCGGCTCTGGGGTGGAAGGGCTCCGGCGCTGTCACACTTTCGGCAGGCGAACGCTTGTCTGATCGGGGCTTTTCTGTTCTCCTGCCCCGTGCCAGGGCTTGGGGTGGCTGGAGCAAACCCACGCTGACTCCTGGCTCTCTTCCACCTCCTTTCTCAGGTGCCTTCTTCCACAAAGAAAGTCTCATCCTGGTCTTGGGACATCATGGCTCAGCTCCCCGCACTGCCACCGATGCCCCGAGGGACACGAGCAGGTCGCTCAGCCCTCCGTGCCTCAGTTTCCCATCTGGGAGAGGACGATGCGGCAGGTCTCGCTCTGGCTGATTCATCCCACAGCCCTTGAGACCATTTCTACTTTAATCTCTGACTTTTGCAAGCTTGAAGCCACGTGGATGCTCGCTGGAAGCCATCCACGCTTGTCACAGGGAGAAGCAAGACGAGTAAAAGTCTGGGTAAAGCTTTGATGCAGTAAATCCAGATATTTTCCCCACTGTAATATTAACAATTATACTGGTAATTGTGAGAGAAGCAGCCCCACACCTCTCCTGCCCCCATGGCCAGCTCACGCTGTGGTCTGGGTTTCCAAGTGAGATGTGTATGGCTATGAAAAGGGCCAGTGCTCTTCCCAGGACCCAGTTTGGAGCTGGTAGTGGTGAGGCAGAGCTGTGGAAGAGGGCAGAATGCTCTTTTCCTACAGGAGAAATGGGGAACGACAAGAAAGTGGTGAAGAAATCAGGGCTGGGGTGGAAACTGTGAGGACAGCGGGACCACAAAGGCCCATTCCCAGCACCAAGGCAGCACTGCTTGGTAGCCATCCCTGACAGACGTTTGCCTGCCCTGTTCTGGAGCCCGCTGAGGACATGGCATCCGCAGCATCCCTGGCAAGGCCAGCACAGCTCTGTCCTTACTGCCAGAACACCGTTCGCGGTGACAGTCCTGACCGCCCAGATGCTAATAAGTCCCATGACTTCTCTTATCACCGGTGGCTTACGGAGGAGACGGCTACATCACGCTCCATGATGACCTTTTCTTTGTGTCAAAACATCTGCCTGGGCTCGGTCCTCCCGGGGCTGCCACGTTTCCCAGCCCTGTGCTCACCTCCCTTAGCCCGAGGGCCACAGCCCCCGGAGGGGACACAGCACCACGGGGATGGTTCCCCGGCAGGGACCTGAGCAGAGGGTTGGTTTGCACGGTCCCGTGCCTCTCCTTTCCGCTTGGCGGGCATTTGCCCTCTTGCACAAGAGGCCACTTGAGCAGGCAAAGATGCTCCGCTGCTCCAACATCTGGCTGGGCCTGCCCAGCTGCTGCCGCCCTACTGCCGGAGCCGCATCCCGGCTTTACTCAATGCCTCCTCGCCGTAGGATGCTGCCGCAAAAAGTCCCATTATACGCAAAGAGCCTTGCCTGAACAAAAACCTCTCTCCCGAAACCGGAATCCCCTCTTCCTCACATTTCACATCTTCCCCTCCTGCCTCAGTTTCCCCCAGGGCTTTGCAGCAGGGTGATTCGCCGTCTGGATGGCCATGAGGAGCCCAGACGAGGTGGCCCCGGGCAGGAGCAGAGCGCCGGGAAGGAGCAGGGGATTGAAGCGGGTTTCGCATGGGCTGAGGTTTCCACCCTGTGTCCTGCCGGAGAACTGCAGCGATGGACGGGGGCTGAGCACCGCTGCTCGGTGGGTGCAGCACCCAGCAGGGACGTGCACCACTGGAAAACACCTCCCCAGGGAGGGCTTCTGGCTCTGGAAGCCTTCCTGGGGTCAGCCTGGAGGAGAGACGATGGGAAAGGCGGTGAGAGCCGGTGAGTACCGGGATAGATGTGACCATGATGATCCTCAGCCCAGCACCCTCTGTCCCAGCCACCTCTGAGCCTCCAGAGTCACCACCACCTTCCACATACCACCTTCCACATGCCAGAGCATCACAGCTTCTGGTGACACCCTCCCCCCACCCTCCCAGCAATCAATGCCTTCAGGTGCCAAAGCCTGGATTTGGAAGCTTGTTCTGGGCTCTGCAAGTTGAAAATACGGCCATAACCAGTTGGCTTCGCTCCATGTCATGATGGGGCTTAATAAACCTTCTAGGAAACCACCAGAGATGATTGTACATCAGCAATGTGCTGCGCTACCCCCAAGCCTGGGGGGAGCCAGCCACCCACCTGGGCAGCCCATGCATCCAGATGTGGAGGTGGCAGCATTCTAAGGATGCTGCGAGCCCGGAGCATCTGCAGTCTTGGCTTCTTCCCCAGGTCACAGCCCTGCCACCCGGGAAAGCCACGAAATCCTCCAGGCAGTGTCCACCCAGCCATGCCCACGGCCCTCTTACCCCTATTGCCCAAAGGGAGAGGCACATTTTGGATGCACGTTTTACGCTGGACAACCAAAGCCTCAGGTGTAAATCTGAAAATCAGAGCAGCGAGTAGAAAACATGGGTGCCTGCATCCCTCGGGAGGGACCAAATATAGGTGCCAAAAATCCTTCTGCAAGTCCCAACCCGGAGGAGCAGGGGACAGCCAAGCTCCTCAGCTGGGGCTGTTGGGGGTCTCCAGGGGTTTTGCTCCCAAATGAACCTGCAGCAGGAGAGGACAGGATCCGGGACAGCAAGGACGGGATCTTCCCCCCCTTCCCAGCGCCCTGGAGGGTCCCCTCCGCCCCGGGCAGAACCTATTCCCACCCCGGGGCTGGCGCAGGGGGCTCGGTGCTCGGACCCCGGCAGATGGCAGCAGGGCCTCAGGGTGAGTGTCAACAGAGCTTTTTTTTTCGTGATTTTTTTTTTCTGTTTTGTTGTTGTTGTTGTTGTTTTTTTTAAAAAGAAAAGAAAAGAAAAGAAAAGAAAAGAAAAGAAAAGAAAAGAAAAGAAAAGAAAAGAAAAGAAAAGAAAAGAAAAGAAAAGAAAAGAAAAGAAAAGAAAAGAAAAGAAAAGAAAAGAAAAGAAAAGAAAAGAAAAGAAAAGAAAAGAAAAGAAAAGAAAAGAAAAGAAAAGAAAAGAAAAGAAAAGAAAAGAAAAGAAAAGAAAAAAAGAAAAGAAAAGAAAAGAAAAAAAAGAGCCACCCTGTGCAAATCCACTGCAGATGCATCTTGGGATAAGCTGAACAGGGAGAGGGACGTTAGTCCTGGTCAGCTGTGTCAGAGTCACCTATCCAAGTGACGAACTCGATGTCCTCTGATGGCATCTGAATTATGTGCCCAGGTGAGGAGAAAATGGTGTTTGTAAGGAGGGTTTATCTCACCCTGGGGTAGATGGCAAAAATGGGACAGAGACATCACCGTCTGGACACACAGTCCTATCTGACCCAACCAAAAGATGCCCAAAGTGGGGTAGAGCTGGCCTGTGCCAACTGGGGGATGGTCCTGCTGTGCAGGGATGGCTCTGCCTGCTCACAGGAGGGACCTGGCCGCCACAGATCCAGGTATCAGAGATAAATTGAGCCAGCAATGTGCCCCTGTGGCCAAGAAGGCCAATGGCATCCTGGGGGGCAACAAGCAGAGTGTGGCCATCAGGTGGAGGGAGGTCATCCCCCCCCTCTGCTCTGCCCTGGGGAGGCCGGTTCCAGAAGGACATGGAACTGCTGGAGAGGGTCCAGCAAAGGGCTACAAAGATGATGAGGGGACTGGAGCATCTCTTTTATGAGGAAAGGCTGAGGGAATTGGGGCTTTTCAGTTTGGACAAGAGAAGAACGAGGGGGGATCTTATCAATGCATATAAATACCCAAAGGGAGGGTGCCGGGGGGATGGGAACAGGCTTTGTTCAGTGGTGCCCAGTGACAGGACAAGAGGGAACGGGCACAAACATGACCATAGGAAGTTCCATCTCAACCTGAGGAGGGACTTCTCTCCTGTGCGGGCGGCAGAGCACTGCACAGCTGCCCAGAGAGGGGGGGAGTCTCCCCCTCTGGAGCCATTCCAAACCCGCCTGGAGGTGTCCTGTGCCACTGCTGGAGGTGCCCCTGCTCTGGCGGGGGGTGGGACTGGGGGAGCTCCAGAGGGCCCTTCCAACCCTCACCAGTCTGGGAGTCTGTGAAAAGGAGACACCAAGGGAGCAGTGATGCCATTTGAGGTCACTGCTGTCTTCCATGGGAAACATTTGGGGCCATCCCCGTTTCATCCAGAAGGACAAAATCCTAATGCCAGCATCAGCCAGAGGTGCTTTCAGCAAAGGTCTGGGGAGGACCTGACCTGACCTCACCTGACAGCAGCTGGGAATATGCGGGGGTTGCAGGAGGCAGGGAAATGCCAGTGCCCCTCTCCTGTGCAGCCCCCAGCACGTGCCCTCAGCATGGAAAATCCCCAGGGGAAACCTCCCACGAGCAGTGAGCCCTTCCCGTGTTGGGAATTCAGCTCCACTCCGGCAAATGAGCCGCTGCTGAAATCTCACGGACTTCAACGTGCCTTCAACCGTGTATTTAATGTTAAGAACGTGCTTTAAGGGCTTTTCTACAGGGGTGCAGGTGAAAGGACGCTGGGAGCTTTGGGGAAAGCACACTGTGACAGTAACAGCACCTCACAAACTTTTTGGCGATCCCCACCAGCCTGCTTACCTTCAGAGCCCAGGCTGGAATAATTCCCGGGGGAGGGAAGCAGGGAAAGGCAGAGGAAGGGGATGGGGCAGGCAGCGCATCCCCTGTGGATGGGGATTTGCAGGTCCCGGGGTGGGAAAAGGTGGATGTGCTGACTGGGAAGCTGGCAGCGTAGGATGCCTGAGAGTTGCCACGACCGGTCCAGGTTCAGCAAACCAGTCACCAAAATGGGGAGCTGCCTGCAAGCTGGTGGTGACCACAGCAACGCTTTCCCGGGGAGACCTCACTGCCCGGAGCGAGCAGCCGTAACCCTGGTGTTTTCCCAAGTCCTGGTGGAAACATCATTTAACCTTTCTCCTGGGCTGCCAAACTGCATCCCGTACACCAAGGGAACACACAGCTTTTGGGAGGTTTTTATGAAGATACCCGAAAGTCAGCTCTGGCAGATGACCCAGCAAACCCCTGGAGCGGCCCCTCGGCAATCCTCCTTTGGGGGCAACAGGGCAGGAGGGTCGGAGCGGGCAGGGTGAGGGGACATCCACGGGTGGGCAGCAGGTAGCCCTGAGCGAGGGCCACAGCAAGTACAGGACCTCTCTGGGCAGGAGACCTCCACGGACACTCTACTGTTCTTAAATCCTTAGAATTCAATCAACTTTGCATCCCTCCCGGTGGCCGGTTTCATTCTGATACTCTAATTTGCATTTATAGTAAAGCCACTCCATGCTCGGAAAATCCTCCGGAGGTCCCATTGGTGTTTCTAAGCTCAGATTTGCAGACTCATGTGTTCAAACGAGATGATTATAAACCAAAACCCACCGGTCTCTCGGCAGCCGGCGAGGGTGGATGCACGGTCTCAGGCAGTGCAGGGTTGTGTACATTCGTCTGTGCGTTTTTTGGATGGCACAGGAACTGCTTACACCATATATTAACCCTCACAGCGGTAATATTTTATTGCCTCTGTCACCTCATACCTGTTGATGCCACCGAGTGACCAGGACACCTGTGTCAGGGACAGAAGGAGGGAGCAGTGACAGAGGCAGCGAGGTCCTGCTGCGGCATTTGATGGATGTGAGCTGGTCACAGCTGGAACCCATCCTCCGTTGGGCAGCGTCTCTGCGCATCCATCGGGGGGACGGGGACAGGCAGGACTCTGGAGATAAGGCTGTTTTCCAGCAGAATCAAAACCAGGCGGTGTGCTGGGAGAATGGGTTTGCTTTTCTCTAGCGCGTGGTGAACACTGCGAAACAATAGGGGATTATTGAAGCCATAGAGGGTTGGGATGGGGCATTGGCACGCCAGGACAGAAAAAGAAGCTTTTACCTCCTCCTCCCCTTTGTTACTAAGGCATCTGGAAGGAGGGATGAGAACTGCAACCACCACCTGGCATAAGTTTATAGCAGCTCTTTCTGCCCCGGACAGCAAAGAGCTTTATAAAGGGTGCGAGCATCTTTCCCCTGCCGAATATCTGGGGAAACTGAGGCCGATCCCGAGTGGCCCACTTGCCTTCTCTCACCATAGCCTCAATCCCCCTCCTTCACGCTTCTCAGCCCCTCTCCCCGCCGGCAGTCCCGACGCTCGGGGGATGGGTTTGCAGGCAGGCGACGGTGGCGCTGAGCAGCAGTCGACAGCGAGGAATTCAGTTCGGCAAACGAGCGCTCCCCAGCTGCTTCGCCCTTGCGAGGGAGCAGGATGAGACAGGGCGGTACCCGCCGCCGGGCACTGGCACCCACCGCGTCTGGGCAAGGGGTCTCCCGGATGGGCTTGGGATGGCGCGCATCACCCCCCCCACCCCCCCCCCCAAAGCGCAGGGACGACATGAATGGCAGACGCGGTGTTTGTTGGCTGCGCCGGCTCAGATGCACCCGTCCCCCATTGCCGACCCTCGCCTGGGCGCTGCACTAATTAATGACAACGATAATGGCTGGAAATGTGGAGACAGCCCCTAGACGAGGCTCTGGAGCTCTGCCCCGGTGCCAGAGTGGGCAGCCCTGCGTAGCCAGGGTCTCTGAGTAGCCCAGCCCTGGGATGGAGCAGGGCCAGGGCTCTGTGTCCTCGGGAGGGAGACACAGGCAGGTTCCAACGATGGAGCTGTTGGCCCCATCCCCGCCGCGCCGCGTCCCGGGCTCGTGCGACGCCTCGCCGCCCGGCCTGAGCCGCGCTCCCGCCGCCTACCCGCTAGTTCGCCTATTAAAAAGTTATAGCCACTCGAAGGCCACTTCATCCCAGCTTAATACATACTTAATTATAATTAGGTTAGGACAGCTGCCAAGAAGAGACCGAATGCTGCGAAGCGCTCTGGGTAAGGCTCCTGAAAAACCTGTTTCCCGCGGTCCTGCCCGGGTGACATGCCTTCGCACGGGGCCCGGCACGGTCTGGGCAGTCTCTCTTTGCAAAGGCGGGTTGAGGGGGTGCCAGGAACCCCCCCAGCACTCGCCATGCTCCGTCTCATGTTGAGAGGATACTCTGCTCGAGGAAGGTATAAACCCAAAACCGGGATGGCCGTTTGCATGATCCTCTTTGCCCAGACCCATGGATAAACCCAGCCTTGCTGGCCCAGTCCCTACAGATCTCCCACTTCTTCCCTAAGGGAACAGGATGATTTCTGGAATGTTTTGGCTTTTGGTTTGGTTTTTTTGTTTGTTTTGTTGTTTTTTTTTTTTAATTTTTAAACAAAGAAAGCAAACACCCACTTTGTCTACAATGCTGAAATAGAGCCTGGCCCAGGACTGCCCCAGTTGCAAACGGAGCCGAGCCCCGTAAGCCCACTCACCGCCGCGAAGCAAATGCTGGAGAAGAGTCAATTATTTGGTGAAGGCAGTTATTAGGCGGTGGGAATTCAGAACCTCTGGGGACCCACATGTCAATAATCCCGCTCCTTAGGTAGCTGAAATATGCCCGGTCCTGTCTGCCCTGGCCCCAGCCTCAGCCACGCGCCCTCCCTCTCCCCCTGAAGCTCTGCCCAGGTTCGATCTCTACCTTAACACCGGCTTAAAAAGATCAAATTCCTTTTCACGGCTCTATTCTGAATCAGCGGGGAGGAAAATTCCCAGCAAAGATGATCGGCGTTTCAGCTCCCCGGCCTTTCACAGGTCCCTTCTAAAATTATGATCTCGGGTTCTCTGAAATGGTAGAAAGTCTCTACACGGGGCGTTTTCTTATGCCAAAAAAGCTCCCACACTGGGTTGATGTCAAGAGCCTTCATGGTGCCCGGCAGACGTTTCTGTAAGGTAGGTGAGGAGCTGTCTCTGCTCCGGTTAGTTATTTTAAAGAAGTGCTAATTATTTTAAAGGACCGCTAATTATTTTAAAGGAGCATTGGTTATTTTAAAGGGACATTGCTCCCTGCACCGTCCCTGCCCCCAGCAAGGCTGTGGTTTCGCTGTCCCGGCTGCCTTCTCTTTGCTCTGGGCAATGTTTAACCACTGCCACAACACGGACCGGTTTACCCTCTGCATCTGGGTTCCCTGGACACCAGAACGCTTGTGTTGGAGTTGCTGCTCAGATTTCGCTAAAGTTAGTCAAAGCGAGGAGCGAAAGGACCCGTTTTCTTTGAGTGATACTGGTCTAAACTCAAGAGGAGGGGACTTTGCTGTTCACCCCCTGCCCGCCCATGGCAGGGGGTTGGAACTTAGATGATCTTGAAGGTCCCTCCCAAACTCTAGCCATTCCCTGATTCTGTGACTCCATGCTTCTGACTCAATGCTGTTTTCCTCCCGAAAGAGCAGCAGGCAGCTCAGGGCGCCCGGAACTCCTTCGAGCTGCTGCCTCAGGCAGGGAAGCCCCGCTCAGCCCTCGGCTCTCGGCTTTGCTCCTTCTCTACAGGAAGCAAAGAAACTTTTCTTTGCTCCCTACAGAGCCACAGCACTCGCAAGAAAAAGTAGAAACAATAAAAAAAAAAAAAAAAAAGGAAGAGAGACATCGAGGATGATTGATGGCTGCGGAGGTCAGATTGCACCCAAGGAGCCCACCCCGAGTGGCTTCCCGTCTGCTCTGTTTACTGCCAATTACCGGTAGACGGGAATGGGAATGGGCAGGAGCGGGATCCCTGCCAGGCGCTTCCTCAGCGCAGGAAAGCAGCGGTCACCATGGGGCAGCTCATGCCGGGGCGGTGACATCCTCTGCCCGAGGGACAGTCAGGGTCGGCAGCTGCTGCGAAAGCCATTGAGTCCCCCAAGCCTGGGTTGTCTCCGAACGGCACGGATGGGAAAGTCAGCAAACCCCAAAGCCGCCTTCCATGAGGAGCTGGAGTGGAGACACCAAACCGCTGTGCAAAAAGCCGTGTGCAGAGATGGTTACTTTGGGACAAAGATGCTTACCCTGGCCAGTGGGGATTTGGGAATTGCTCTGACATCCCTCTGTAAGTCAGGCCCACAAAGACCTGATATAAAAAGAATAACCCTAAAACCAGTAGGAAGTTCTTTGCACAGGGTGGACTTGCTCCCAGGTCCCCTGAGATCCAGAGAGATGCTGTCATCATCTAAAAGAAGATCTGCAGGTGGCTTCTGCTGCGCCGCTGAAGATGTGCAGGACAAACGCTGCTCATTTTTGTCCTACAGCTTACTGCACCGTGCCTCCCCAGAGCCCCCTAAACTTGGCAGAAATCTCTCTGGACAAAACATTTTACTGACTAAATCGGATGTCCCCATCCCCTCCTCCCCCCACAACTCCCCAGCAAAGTTTGTACAAGAATCTGCCTCCCCCGAACCAAAACCTGTTTTCTTCAGCCCACATCCCCCCGTATCTCAGCCTGGCAGCAGAGTCCTCCAGATCCATAAAATCAGGGTTACACCATCGGTGCCCAGAAACACACAGGGTTTATTCCGCTCCATGGGGGCAAGTGATCGCCCCAAGCCTCCACCAGCTGGTCGCAACGCGGTTTCTTCAGCTCTGCCAGGGCATTCCCAGTGGACTCAGCTGCCAATTCACTTCTGATATTTTTTTCCCATTTAGCTCAGAACATTGCTGTAAGGTCACTGTGCTCCTCTGTAATATATTGCTCAGGAAAGTATTTTTACCTTAGAAATCGCTAGAAAATGTAGGGTAGCCTTCTTTGGGACGCACGAGCAGCTGAAGCCTGGGGGGTCTGTGCATGTTTCTGGGCTATGCCATGTAACATCCACTCTTTCACCCTGACGATACCTCGGCGGTACGTCCACTGTACGGAATATGGCAGCATTTTCCGGGCTAAGCTGCATCATTTTTTGTTCTGCTACATCTGCACCCATCCAAATTAAACCATTGTTTCTGCAGAGGACCCCACAAGTAAATTACAGGCTTTAACAATTTTAACGTCGAGGAGTGCCTCTGTTTTCTCGGTTATATTTGGTACCCGCGCTGCTGTAGCTCCCTGCAGTGGCTGAATCCACCTGCACATCCCCAGGAGAGCGTGAGCCGTTCGGGTACCCATTTGGTATGGGCGGGAGTGCTCCGGGCGTCAAGCTGGGCTGCTGAAAATAAATCAAATATTACACACAGAGCTTTCTAGTCTGCCTGCCCTAAAGAAAACATTTTGCAAGAGAAAATATAGTATTCCAGAGGCTTATCTCACTTGGTGGCAATTCTGGGTGTATAATTGAAAACCGAGTTGATCATTAGAGGTTCACAGAGATGCTGAATAGCCCAGTGTTCAGTGGTCTCTGCCAGGCACGGCCAATTTACATTAAAGGCTTGATTCCTTCTACAGACCACTTCTCAGCCCCTGGGAAATCTCCTCGTTTCATTCCTCGTTTGCAAGGACTGTCTAGTGTAAGGAAAAGTCTTGCCTAGCTCTGCCTCTCACTGCTGCCAGCAGTTCTGCCTGCGGTTTCGGCAGGCTGAACCAGGATCCCACTGGCCATATGCATTTGCTGCAGAAGATTGAGCATCGGCCACATGTCCACCTCTCCCCCCACCAAAAATTGATAGTCAGGCTTTGCCCACCATTCCCTAAACATTTTTTTTTTTTTGCATAAAATTTGTGCATTTTCTTGCATAAATGAGAGGAGCCAGAGGTGTGCCTTCCCGGGAACGGAAGAGAAAACTGGATTACGGGCCAGGGATCGACAAAGTGATCAGGGGGTTATGTGCAAATTACACTTGCGTGAGAGCCAAGCATAAATATTAGAGCAACAGTAATAACAATAACTGCCCGCCGAAAGCCAAAGAGCTTTAGGGTGGGGAATTAAATGTCATGTGCAAAAGTTGTGATCTGTGCTGGCAGAGAGACATCGGTCCGGGAAGAGCCAGCGGTGCCTTCTTGCCTAATTCCCTTGGGACATCCTGGGGGACCGGCCAGCCTTTCTCCCCGTTCTCCTCGGTTGGTTTTGTTTTTTTTTTAACCCCCCAAGCGAACCATGCCAGGTATGCCATGCCACAGGTCTGCGACAGCATCCCTGTGCCCCCACGCTCCCTCTCCCCCCTCCTTCCCCTTCTCATCGCAAACACCACCGACCTGCAAGAAGCGACTGGTTCATGGCTTTTTGCACCCCCCCGAGCCGGCTTTTTGCAGCTCAGGGAATCGTGACACCCCTCACCCCACCCCCCCTCCCGGGGTCCCTCCACGGTGGCCCAGCGGATGGCAAAGCCCCACACCAGGCGGGGGGGGTGGGGGGAGACTGTGGCCGGGGGGGGGGGGGGGGGGAGGGAGCCGGGCTGCTTCCTCCTGCGCCCCGAGGACCGGCGGGCAAGTAGAGGCGACCCCCGCCGGGAGAGCCCGGAGGGGTCCGGCCAAGCCCGTGAGCATCCGAGCGAGTACCGGAGGCTCCGGCTCAGCGCATCCCGGAGCTCCGCGGTGCCCGGTGGCCCCGGCGCTCCTCGCCCCGCCGGAGGCAGGAGATGCTGCAGCCGGAGGGACCATGCCGGGACCGGGAGGAGGGAGCCGGAGCGGGACCCCACGTAGTCTCCTCGCCCGCTCAGCCCACCCGGGCCCGCTCCGCTGCCCCCCGCACCTGCGGAATGAGGCGGCGGGGGTGGGGGTGGGCACCCCGGGCCGCCCCCGGTGCCCGGGTTTAAAAGATCGCGGAGATATTTTCACACCTCAAGCCGCCGCCCCCCCACTCCCCCCCCCGCCCCCCCTCCCTCCAGCCCCCATCGCCTTGATTTAGCCCTTGGTAATTAATTTGGCATTTCAGAATAGCTACTGGGCTGGATAATGGCCTCATTCATCTCCCCAGCCTAATCTGAACAGAATCTGGAAGAAAAGCTTTCAGAAAGACAGAAACTGCCATTCGGCAACTGCTCAAAAGAACTGTCACTCCAGGGGAATAAATCGCTCCTGATTATTTCAACCCGGGTCTTCTCTGCTTTTCCAGCCGCTCCCGGTCCCCGCCGGGGGGACGGCCCCCAGATATTTGCGGAGGGGAAGATCTGGTTGGGTTTTCCCCCCCTCCTTTTTCCAAACCCCAAGGAGGGCGATGGCAGGGGGAGGTGGACCCGGGGCACTTCATTGTTCCCGGGGCTGTGGACGAGCTCCGGTACCCGAAACGATTTGACTTTTAAAACAGGCTCCGAGCGCCGGGGCCGCCTTTCGCCGCTGCCCCCGGTGGGGCTGAAATAAAGCCCTTTTCCTCTCTCCTTCATTGGGGTTTCTCCCGGGCCAGACTCGGGGCGGGGGGGGAAGTGGGGGAGAAGGGCCGCTCCACTTTGCCCTGGACCGGTCCGGCCGTGCCCCGCGGCCGCTCAGCCCCTCTGCCCGCACGTCGGCCGGTCCCGGTCCGGTGCAGGCACCGGACATGCTCCGGTCTCGGTGTAGATAACGGAGATGCTCAAGTCTCGGTGTAGGTACCAGAGACGCTCCGCTCCCGGTGTAGGTATCAGAGACGCTCCGGCCCCGATGCAGATACCGGAGATCCTCTGCTCCCAGTGCAGGTACCGGAGATGCTCCGGTCTCGGTGGGAGCGAGAGCGCAGCGGGGTCGCACCGAGGCTGGAGCCGGCAAGGATCCGTGTGTGTGTCCCCGAACCAGGGCAGCGCTTGGGCTACCCTGGTGCTAAATGATAGCAAAAGCAAATCCGAAGTGGGGGGCGAGCCGGCGTGGGGGGGCACGGCCTGGTCCCCCGAGCATCCCCCCCTTCTCCACCCTCCCGGGACCGCCCCGGGCCCCCTCTGCCCCGGAGGGGGCGGACAGAGTCGGGACCGGGCCTCGGGGAGCTGCTCCTCTGTCCCCGCGGAGCTGCTTACATGCATTTAATAGCTCGAGGGCGAGGTAATTAGAGGAAAGCCTCAGTAAATCACGTTAATGACCGCAAGAGCCATTACAAACCCCGGGGGTTGTGAAACACCGAATAAACCCGGCGAGAAGGGCAGGAGGGAGGCGAGAGCCGCAGCCCCGGCCGCCGGGCAGCGCGGTCCCCCCGCGCTCGGCAGCGCCGGACGGTTGTTAAATTAACACCCTGCTAATGAGATTAAGCAGCACCTCGGGTTTGCGGGGGAGTTTAGCGTAGTTCAGGTTTTCTCAGAGCCCCTTCCCCCAATTTTTTGCTATCAGACGGTAAACCCGGTGTGGGCTGGAGGGGTCGGGGGGAGGGGGGGGGGCTTTAAAAACCTTCACGGATTTTAAAGAAACGCCGAGATTTCAGCCCTGCACGGGGTCAGCCAGAGGGTCCCTGAGGGTCGGGGGCAGCCGGAGCCAAACCCGTGTCTTCTCCCGGGGGAAACGCTGGTCCTGCTTGGCACCGAGCGTGTCGTGTCGTGTCGTGTCGTCCCCCCCCCGGGCACAAGGAGCCCAGTACACGGTGGCACTGGACGCCCCCGCACGGCCCGGACACGGGCGGACGGAACCCCCCCGCTGGCCAGAGGAGAAGCACCCGGGTGGGCAGAGTGGGGGCTGAGACACGACGAGCGGGGATGGTCATAGCAGGCACCGGAGGGGGGGTGGGGGGGTGGGTGGCGTCACGGATACGGATTTGGGGCGCATCGTTGGGCTAAGCCGACCTCGGGGTACCTCCGGCGGGTGTCACCTGGGCCGGCTCGGGGAACTCGGGGCAGTTTGGTCTGAATTCCCCCCCTCCCTCTTTAGAGCTCCTCCAAAGCTGGATGGTATCACCGGGACCACCTACCCACCCCCCCTCCTGAAAATCGGGCTGCAATTTAAGAGAGGGGAGAAAAATCTCGCCAGGACTGGGGTACAGCGGGACGGTGCGCCGTGTGTGACCCGACTGTGTGGCTCGGGTGGGACCAGCAGGACTGGGATCCCCCCTCCGAGTCCCGGGCCGACCGCATCCCTATGGATCACAACCCCACCCCCTCTTCCTCTGGCGAAGGCGCAGCAAGGGCGGGAGGGGAACGGAGATGCTGTTTCCCGGGGAAGAGTTAACAAATCCCGGCAGCGGCGGGGCTGGGGACGGGGGGGACGACGACGACACGACAACGCGGGGGGGGGGGGGGGGGGGATCCGGGGGGAGCGATGGGGGCAGGGAGGCTGCGGAGCCCCGCTGCCCTGCAGGGAAGGCGGTTGCATTGCCAAAGACGCCCCGCTGGGCTAGCAGGCCCGGGAGCAGATTAATCAGGCACTAATTCAATTTACAACAACCACTTTTATTCAGCTCGGTGGCAAAGAATTCAAAGCGGGGAGAGGGGCGGGCGGAGGGGAGGGGGCGGAGGCCGGCCTGGGGCTCGCCGCTGCCCGGGCAGCCCCCGTCCCCCCTCGGGCCGCCCCGTCGGGGCTCGCCGGGGAGGGAACCGCGACATCGTGCCAGGGCCCGACCGCTTGAGTGACACGGCGTGGGCAGCGCTCCGGGAGAGGGCACCTCCGTTGGAAAAATAAAAGTGCCCTTTTAATCAAGGAAGGAGGGAAGGGGGGCGAGAAGGGCGGCCGGGAGCCGCGGGAGGGAAACCCTTCTGCTCCTCCTCTTCGGGATCTCTGTACTCTCCCTCGTGGCCGCCACGTCGGGGTACCCCCGACCGGGATCACCGGGGGAAGAGCCGAACCGGAGCGGATCCCGAAGGAGGCAGCCGTCGGGGGTCGGCCCGCTCGGCACCGGGCGGAGGTGGTTGGGGCGGGCGGGAAGGGGAGCCCGGGGCTGGGGCACCGCCCGGTGGGGGGACAAGTGCCACCCTTTATAACCCCTTTTTCACTTTAAGGGGAGCGCCGACAGACTGCAAAGTGACAAGCTACAAACCGCAGCCCCTGTGCCCGGGCTGTCCCCGGGGCTGTGCCGGAGAAACCGTCCCTCTGCAGAGATCAGCCCCCTAAAATAACCTGCCGGGGGTCGCCAGGCCCCTGAGTTCCCATGTTGTGCCCATGGACTCGAGATTCCCTTCCCCCTCCCCTCCCCAGTTAAACTTCCCCGGCATTGGGGTTTTCTTTTCCAGGGGTGAACCCTCCGGGCCGAGACCCACCGGGAGCCCCCTCGGGCCGGGCCGGTGCCCAGGCGGCCTCCGGACTCCTGCACTGGACTGTGACTTTGCCCCGGACCCCTCCTCTCAATCCATCTTGGGGGGTCAGGTCCGATCTGGCCTTGTTAGAGAAGGGGAGCCCAGGAGCTGGGAGAGGGCCCGATCCTGTCCCTCTCGGCGTCCCCACAGGTAAGTGGGAGGGGTGGGGGGGGTCCTCCCGGATGCTCCCCCTCTCTCCCCGCCCCATGCCCACGGAGCATCCCCAGCTGTTGGGGACAGCCCTGTCCTCCTCCCCCACCCCCGTCGGGGCTGCAGCGGGGCGGGTGTGGGAGGGAGATGGAGGGCCCTTCCCCAGCTCCTGGGGGCGGCTGGGGAGCCCCGCGGCGGCGCTGGCGCCCATCGCCGCGGTGTCGGGGCGGGCTCCGTCCCTCTCCCATCCCCCCCCCCCCCGCCCTCCCCGAGGTCTGTGCGTGTCTCTGGCTGAGCCGCCAGTGGATGTCGTTGTTCTGTTCCTTGAGCGCGATGTCACTCCTTTAGCATGACCTCAAACGCGGCGGGGGCTGGGACCGCCAGTCATTCTCCGTGCGAGAGCCGGGGCGGGAGGCAGGCGGGACCCAGCCCCGCCGCCAGCCCCACTTTTTGTGGTGCCGCCGCCGCCGCCGTCTCCCCTTTCTCCGCGGGGCTGGCCGCGGGGCGGGCGATGCTCCGGGCTCCCTGAGTGGCCGCCACCGCCTCCGTCGGCCAAGTCGCCCCGCGGGAGCCGGGCGTTAGAGCGGCGGCTCCCCCTTCCCTCCCGCTCCCCACGCCCGCGCCGAGGTTGCGCAGGATGCCGCGGAGGGGCGCGGAGGCGCCGCTGGCCCTGCTGCTGGCGGCGGCGTGGCTGGCGCAACCCCTGCGCGGTGGCTACCACGGCGTGAGCATGTTCGCCGTGCAGACGGCTCAGCCCGACCCCTGCTACGACGAGCACGGGCTGCCCCGCCGCTGCATCCCCGACTTCGTCAACTCGGCCTTCGGGAAGGAGGTGAAGGTGTCGAGCACCTGCGGGAAGCCGCCGTCGAGGTACTGCGTGGTGACGGAGAAGGGCGAGGAGCAGATCCGCTCCTGCCACCTCTGCAACGCCTCCGACCCCAAGCGCGCCCACCCGCCCTCCTTCCTCACCGACCTCAACAACCCGCACAACCTGACCTGCTGGCAGTCCGACAGCTACGTCCAGTACCCCCACAACGTCACCCTCACCCTCTCCCTGGGCAAGAAGTTCGAGGTGACCTACGTCAGCCTGCAGTTCTGCTCGCCTCGCCCGGAATCCATGGCCATCCACAAATCCATGGACTACGGCAAGACCTGGGTGCCCTTCCAGTTCTACTCCACGCAGTGCCGCAAGATGTACAACAAGCCCAGCCGCGCCGCCATCACCAAGCAGAACGAGCAGGAGGCGGTGTGCACCGACTCGCACACCGACGTGCGGCCCCTCTCCGGCGGCCTCATCGCCTTCAGCACCCTGGACGGCCGCCCCACCGCCCACGACTTCGACAACTCGCCCGTGCTGCAGGACTGGGTGACGGCCACCGACATCAGGGTGACCTTCAGCCGCCTCCACACCTTCGGCGACGAGAGCGAGGATGACTCCGAGCTGGCCCGCGATTCCTACTTCTACGCCGTCTCCGATTTGCAGGTCGGCGGGAGGTGCAAGTGTAACGGCCACGCGTCGCGCTGCGTGCGGGATCGCGACGACAGCTTGGTGTGCGACTGCAAGCACAACACGGCCGGCCCCGAGTGCGACCGCTGCAAACCCTTCCACTACGACCGGCCCTGGCAGAGAGCGACGGCCCGGGAGGCCAACGAGTGCGTGGGTGAGTCCCACACCGCGGAGCACAGCCACGCCGGCAAAGGCGGGGGGAAGGACGGGGAGAGGGCGCTGAGGTCCCCGGAACGGCGGGGGGAAGGAGGGCAATGCGAAGGACCCGGCGGGGGACGGGGAAAGAAAGGCAGGGGGGCATCAAGGACCCGGCGAGGGACCTTCAGGGACGAGGAGAGAAAGGCGGGGGGACATGCAGGACCCGGCAGGGGACGGGGAAAGAAAGGCAGGGGGACACCCAGGACCCGGCAAGGGACCATCAGGGACGGGGAACGAATGGCATGGGGACATCCAGGACCCGGCGAGGGACCTTCAGGGGCGGGGAGAGAAAGGCAGGGGGACATGCAGGACCCGGCAGGGGACGGGGAGAGAAAGGCAGGGGGACACCCAGGACCCGGCAAGGGACCTTCAGGGACGGGGAACGAAAGTCACCGGGACATCCAGGACCCGGCAGAGGATGGGGAGAGAAAGGCACAGGGACGTCAAGGACTCGGCAAGGGACCTTCAAGGACAGGGAGAGAAAGGCAAGGGGACATCCAGGACCAGGCAGGGGTCAAGGAGAGAAAGGCAGGGGGACGTCAAGGACCCGGCAAGACGCCTTCAGGGACAGGGAAAGAAAGGCAGGGGGACATTCAGGGACACGGCGAGCAGCGCGGGGACATCCAGGGACACGGGGAGCAGGACAAGCACACGCAGGGAGATGAAGAGCAGGACAGAGCGGGGACACTGAGGTACCCGGGAGCGAAGGGCAAAGGAGGGGACACCGAGGGACCTAAAAGCGCGGAGCAGGGGATGTGAAGGCACTTGGAAGCGCAGGGGATGGGGACACCGAAGCGCCCGGCAGCACAAGGCAGGGGACACTGAGGCATCCGGGAGCGCGCTGGTGACAACACCGAGGGACCCCGAAGTGCAGAGCAGGGGACACAGGGAGCTGGGGACCACCGGGCAGGCTACAGCGAGGCACAGGAATTTGGGGCAGGGGATACCGGGAACCCCGGAGGAGTGGGGCGGGGGACACGGGAGGCACCGGGGAGAGCAAGACAGGGGACACGGAGGGACAAGGACGGGGCGCACCGGGGGACTCTGGAGCGCAGAGCAGGGCACAGCGGGACAACTCGGAACCGCGGGGCAGGGGACACCATGGAGCTCAGGAGAGGGGAGAAGGGACACTCAGGAGACCGAGAAAACACCGTTGGTGCCCGGAGAAGCGAGGAGGAGCCCCGGCTGGCTTGGGAAGGGTTTCCCGGGCCGGGCAGCTCCGGGCCGGGGGTCCTGCAGCGCACGGAACGGGGTCCGGTCCGGGGATGCCGGAGCTCGCCGGCAGCCCTGCTCCCTTCCGCGGGGCACTGGCTCAGAGCCCCACCGCAAAGCCTCCAGCTCGCCCGAGAGGCTCCGTGCCCGGACGGGACGGGGATGGGCGCCGGTCCCCCGCGGAGGGAGAAGGCGACCGGGCGCTGGGGAGGGCAGCTCGGCATAGCCTGCGGCTCCCGTCGCTGCATCCTCAGGGGGTGCGGGCGGCTCCGGGGTGGGGGGCGGCGAGGACTTGAGCGAGCCCCAAAGCCAAATGAGAACCGGGGAGCAGCCGGTTCGCTTCTCCTCGGGCGAGAAACCCGCGCTGTAAGCGAGCCCCAGCCTCCGGGCTGTCCCCGAGGGGAGACGGGGCGTCCCTCGCCTCTGCCTGGGGTGGCCGAGGGTGAAGGGTTTGGGGTGTTCTTGAGTCCCCGCACATCCCGGCGACGGGTCCCCCCGACCTCTCACCCCCTGCTCCCCACCGTGCGCCGCCGGTCCCCTCCTCGCCGCGCTTTAGGGACCCGGTGCCAGCCCCTGGGATGAGCCGGGTGCCGGTGGCAGGGGGTGACTCAGCCCCGGGGACCGGGATGCGCCCCGGGGTGGGCTCGTCTTTCCGCGCCGGGACCCCCCCCCGGCCCCGCGGAGCGCATCCCCGCCGCTGCCTTGTTTACCCGGAAAACACGGCCCCGTCTTCTAAAATATTTGCAGCTCCGACGATAGGAAAAATAAATAAAAAAAAAAAAAACACGAAAAACCAAACCAACCTCGCCGAGCGGCCGGGGAGGGGTTATTTTTATTTTTTTTTTTTCGTTGTTCCTTCCCCCCCCCCCCCTCAAATCACAATCAGATGTGTCCTTTGCAGACAGCGCGATTTCTTCGCCGGCGCCTTCACCCCACCGAGGTCCGGCCAAGCCTGGGCTATCTGGAGGGGGGGGGGGGGAGGGGAAGGGGGGTCCTGCAGCCCGGTTGCACCGCGGCACAGGGAATGATGGCGCCGGGGAAGGTACGGGGGTCCCGGCAGCGGGCGATACTCTGCCCCGCGCCCGGAGCCTCCGCTCCCCGCCGGGCTGCGGCTCACGTCGGGGCGGAGCGGGCGCTGCCCCCGGGGGAAAAGGCGGGGGGTGGTTGGAAGGAAGCGGCGGGGAAATGTCGGTTCCCGGAGGGAAAGGTGGTGGGTGCCGCTCGGATGTGCCAACAGCGCCGAGACGGGGTTTATCTCTTTTTTTTTTTTTTTAATCTGCTTTTCATCTGTCCCGGTGGGGCCCTTCCGCTCGGCAGCGCTCGGGGATGGGGCTCCACGTCTTTGATTGTGTTCGCCTCCTCTTCAGCAGTAGGTCCAGGGGAGCAGGAGGAGCTCAGCTCCCCCCAGGCCTCAGTCCCGTCTCACGGGAGTTCCCTGCGTGCAATAAGAGAATTACCGCTATCGGCGATGCTGTAAAATTTGGTGCGATCTCGGGGTGCTGTTGGACCCTTGGTCTATTCTGCAGGGTCCTGAAGTGCTCCTGAAAATGCTTCTGTTCAGTTATTATGCTGGCCCCGTGCACTTACCATCCTTCTCCCTTCCAATTTACCTCCAATAAAAAGGAAACAAGTTCCCAGTTTCCAGTAAAATGTGTGACTTTAGTGCCAGGCTTTGCCTTTCAGCCCTAGCCGCGTCAGACTTCTGCAAACGAAAATCACACATTTTTTTCCTTTTCCGCCGACTTTGCTGGGAAGTGAATGTTTTGCAAGGATGAAGCTACCCTAAAATAATTTTCCTGATCCCGTTTCTGCTCCACGTTCCCTGGGGCCGTACCTATCAGTCTGCAAAACCAACCACGGCCAAACAACTGCCTTGCCCTGCCAAGCCCACACTGCCTGGAATAATCCCCCTAGATAAAGATCACAATAACCCTATTCAGCTCCCACCCACTTGCTCATGACCATCCGCCCACCCTGGTTTCTCTCCTAAATCCAGAGAGAAAGTCAGGGTTGGCGGTGACCCGAGGGTTCCGGACGCAGCCTCGGCCAGGCAGAGGCAGGGGACGAGCGGTGAGTTGGTGGCGATGTTGCCGGCTCCGCACTGGAGGGATCTTCAACCGCTTGAGAGGGAAACCAGACCCTCCTGAGCAGCAGTGGTGAGGGCATATGTGAATTAGCCCAATTAGCTGAATTTGCCCCAGGCAGTGGTGTGAGAACGGATTACAATTTTTTTCACCGAATCTGCTTTTTTTTTTTTTTCTGGAAAATGTTTGGTTTTTTTTTTTTTTTTTTTTTCAGCCAGGGAGAAAAATTATAGAATGTGTCTGCTTTGCTTAAAAATTTTGGTGTTTGCTTTGGTAAGCCCATTCCCCCTGCCAAAACCGAACCTTTGTTCCCATTCATGCTTATTTGGGGCTGAGAAAGAAACACGCTGGAGTTTCTGACAAAAAGTCAAAATTTCCCACGGGAACGTTTTTCACCAGCCAGATCTAATTTTTCTTTATCACTCCTTGCTGCCTGCAAGAACCTGGGCACCGCACATGGAGAGGACAGGGCCTGGCCCAAGGAGATGTTCTCCATGGACCTGCTCCTGCTGAAGGAAGCCGGCCAGCAGAGCTTTTCCTAGATCCAGGTTCCCATCAACTTTACCTGGCAAATAACTCATCCATGTAGAGCTTGGCCTTACAGTCCAGTTTTGGCCAGGCGCCTGGCAGCTAACGTGCTCCAGGGAGGACACAGCTTGGAGACAAGCTTGGAGGTCTGTTCTCCATCCTCCCTCTCTCCAGCACCGTCAGGCTGGCTCCATTTGCTCAGCGTTGGTCCAGCCCAAGCTCTGTGTCTCCAAACCAGTTTGTCCTGATGACGCTTCCAGCTCTCCCGCCAGAGGAGATTGCAGCTGGGAAAGGCCTGAAGTAAAATGTTGTCAGAGCTCAACTGCTGGTGAGCTTCTGTGGATGCATGAAAATGCAGGCAGGGGCTTTGACCGGATTTAGCGACATCAGTAAAGCGCGATCGACACCATTCCACAATTTCTTATGAACGGCGGCGTTACTTTGAGTGCTGGAAATGACCACGGACAAGCACTGCTTTTGAATATTCCCTTCAGTTTGCATAAAATACTTTTGCATTCTCCTTGGCCGGGGAAAGCGCTGTTAGACAAACCCAGGCTGCAGCCCGCGGACAGGCGCTTTGAGAACGACCTCCAGGCTCGGTTCCCAGTGCCGTCTCTGGGGCTGCGCAACCCCTTTTCCCCCGCGGAGCCGGGAGATGCACCCGGCACCTGCACGTGTGTCTGACGTCAGCGGTGTCTGCAGGTGCTGTGCGCCTCTCGGATTTTGGCCCTATGCGATGCCGAGAGAGAGTGTTTAACAATAACAAGTGCGATTGCAGCAAGAGAAAGGAAACATCTTGTGTTTTCAGATACGGGATTTGGCACAAGCCGCGCGCGGAGCCCGGTGTTAGACAGGCTCTGCTCTGCGGCGTGCGCTGCCGTAGGGTTCCCAGGCTGGGATGTGTCTCATGTCAGAGCAATTTGCGAGCGAATCTCTCCTCCGGCTAAAAGGAAACTTCATTTCAGACACAGACGGGACCGGGAACTGCTGGAGAACAACAGCCTGCCAAACATTCCCGATGAAAAACTTCCTTCCAGACAAACCTGGGGCTTTATCATCTCAGCGGTGGTCCGGGGAGGTATTTGCAGGGCAGAGCTTACTAAAAGTGCCGGTGCACTCTCCTCCATCTTCATCACCACCGGGGAGCTCAAACCTTTCCGCAGCAGCGAGTTCTTCTCGCTCTGGTCCTGCAGAGGGATGTGAGGACTGTAGGATTTCCTCTCAGGGAGTTCCTCGTGTCCCTTATTGAATTTAGGTGATGCCTTTTCTTTAGCCTGCATTTATCGCCTCCACTTGAAAAAAAAACAAACAACCCTCCACGGTTCTCATCCCGTCTGTAACTGTTTGCCGCAGGGCTGGCACAGCGGGGGGTTGGGTGGCCCTATGAGATGGTTCCTTCCCCATTCCCCTTGGCCTCCCAATGGGACAAGGAGTCAAGCTGGTGGTGACTGGTGGCTTCGGGTCCACAGGAGCGTGCCCGCAGCCGTTGCTCGGCTGGGCGAGCAGCCCCTCGTGCCTGTCTGCGGGCTCGAGGCATGCCGGGAGCACGCAGCAGAGCGGGGAGTCGGGGCAAGTCCTGGGGCCACCGATGGGTGACGATGGTTCATGGTGGCTGAGGTCCATCGGACCAGGAAGGCCTGGAATGCTGGGAGATGTCCTTTCTGTTGTCTTCTCCTCTTCTGTGGTGATCCAGGGCTTTGCAAATGGTCTGTCTCAGAAACAGAGGAAGAGAGGGCTCTGTCGGCAGCAGAGTGGGAAGCGGAGTGAGGGGTAGGACCAGAAGAGCCGGCAGAGACCTGGTCGGGCAGGGGCACGTCCGTTGCACCCTCTTCCCCTTCGGTTCCCGGCACCACGGTGGGATGGGAGTCAGCCAGAAGACTTCAGTCTCTTTGTAAATCCCTCTGTGAGGAGAAGGGGGGTCTGAGTGTCCCTGATGTTTACCTTGCTTATCCCTTCCAGAGGGATGGGGAAGGTTGCAAGCATCCTTTCTCACCTTGTAAAGCAGCGACATTTCTTATCCGACCAAAGAGGATCTGCGCGGGATATCCAAGGTGCCCATGTGGGATCCCCAAGGTGCCCATGTGGGATCCCCAGGGTGCCCATACGGCATCCCCAGGGTGCCCACGCGGGATCCCCAGGGTGTAACACCCTCCGCCCGCCTGAGATGGATGCTGTTGCCTGGGGCTGGGCAGCACAGCACAACTATGTCCCTCGGTTGAGCCAGCCAGGAAAGACCGACGGGAGGGTTTCGGAGCTGCTGCATGCTGATACTGCGCATGGCCTTCTGAGGAGATTAGGAATAATCATCATTTCTGAGATCCAGACTTGTCTTGTCCCCCCGTGCCTCAGTTTCCCCATTTATAGAGAGTAAATGGGGGCTGTGCAAAATGCTTTGGACTCGGGGTGAGAAAGGTGTGAAGCAGTATCGTAGCATCCTCGCATCTCAGGAAACACCGCAACTGGGGCAGCTTCACCAGCGACGTGGCACCAGCCAGCAACGGGAACAGACCCCGTGTGGGCTGGACCTCTCGTGGCACCGTGTGATGCCCACGGAACTGCGGGTCCTTTGCACCCCAGCCCCGGTTCAGCTCCCGGCGGGTTGTTCAGCATGGGGAATCGCACGAGCTGTGGGTAACGCTGTATTGTTGAGCAGATGGGTGCTGTAGCCATAGAAATATGGGCCCGTAAGCGGCTGAGACTCCCATTGTAGCCTCCCAAGTGGGCCTTGCATGGGCAGAGCTTTCTCACAGGCTTTTATTCTCAGGAAGCTTAAAGTTAAACTGATTTCCAACAGAAAGGTTTTTATACCAACAAACAAACAAACAAAAAAGCGCAGTTAAGGCTAAAACAAAACCAGGCTTGGCACTCTGGGTTGGACACTTGCCTTCCCTTGAGCTTGTCCACGGCTAATCTCTGCCCTCCTCTTTCTGGGCCAAAGCATGTCATCCTTATTCAGCTTACGCTGTCCTCGCTTCGGCAAACTCCCCGTGACCGCCTGGGGGGACGTGCTGCCTCTCCGAGGATGGAGCGAGAAGCAGGCGAAGGCGCTTGAATGGGGATCAAGCGCCCTGTAGGGATCCTGCTTGTAAAAACATCCCCCCCGGCTCCTGCTTTTCCTACCTGGCCCGCGACGTGGGAGCAGCTGGGACGCACGAGCCTGTCTTTACATTCCTAATGTATGTCCCCTTCATCCTCAGGGACGGGGGAAGGACCTTCCGGCCAGCGAGGGCTGCTGCCTTCATTGACCCTGTCTCTCTCCCCACCTCCCTTTCGGGATGCCCCGCTTTTTGGCAGAGGGTTTTGGGAGGCTTTTGCACTTATTACGGGCTGTTGCGTGCCGGGATGGGGCTGCGCAAGCAGAGTTTTCCCGGGCAACTTTCGGAGGATTTTGGGGTGCTGTGATGTGTTTCTTCCCCAGCCAGTTTTGCCTGGGGGGACGTGGAGATCTTGGAGCAGGACGACTGGAACCAGCCGGTCACCTTCATAGCACTGCAGAGGCTGCACGTCGTTTCACGCCCTGTTGCTGTCAAACGGCAGAAATAAACCCAAACCAACCCCAGCACCCACCAAATACCACATCCAACCTTTCTTAGAAAGCGCTGACACAGCCGCCGGCGCCGCAGGACACCCCAGCGCTCGCTGCGGCAGGGCTGAGCCCCCAACACGCCGGGGGGAAGGCGGGGGGGGAGCTACACAGCCCCCAGACTCAACCCCACCCAGACCATTTATTTGCGGCACGTTCACCACTGCACCAAACGGGTCCCCCCGATTTCTCAGGCGGCAGCAGGAGAGGGAGAGGTTTCGCTGCCGGGACCAGCCCGCACAGAGAGCTTACACCCGGGGAAAAGGTTCGGCAGTGGCAGAGCCCAGCAGTCACGTCTTTGTTCCCAGGGTGTCTCCGGAGCGATGGCTGCCCTTTGGGGACATCTCCTTTGCTCCTTTCCCCGAGCATCCCTGCCAGATCCCTGGCACGGCAGCGTGGCAGAGCCGGGGAGCCCGGCACGGGCGCGGGGCTCAGCCTGGCTCTGCCGCCGGGCGATACTGGGGGGAGACGACTCCGCGCCTCAGCGGGAATCAAAGCACAGCTTGTCCAGAAACGGGCCAGATCATCACCCGGTGCAAACCCGTCTCTGTCCGGTGGCAACATCTCACCCCCACTAACCACGCTCCAACGAATCTCCTGATGGCTGGGACGGGGCTGCCTGGCTGAAGCGACGGACAGGCTTTTAAAAAGATGTCTGTGTAATAGCTTTCATTTATAGGGGGATTAGGATACTCTGGGGACTGATAAGGAGACAGGGGGGCTTTTCCTGCTCTGAGCCGGTGCGGAGGCTGTTGGGGGGAGCGGAGCGGAGGGTTCGGCGGCTCTCGCGCCCTCCCAGGCGGGAGCAGCCCGTGTTTGCAGCGGGGATCAGCGGCACGAAGGGGCTCAGCCGTGTCCCAGCCGGGAGTTTGCATTAGGCTCAGCAGAAAGTGGGGGATTAACTGGTGGGGAGGAAAAAAATCTTGCCTTTTTTTTTTTTTTTTTTTTTTTGGTAGATACTAAAGAAGCAGGTTCTGACCCGGGCAAGCATGGGCGCCCATGTCGGCAGTGGGTCGGGGATGGAGGAGGCAGGCAGCTCAGCTGGGAGCTTGATTTACGGGTTTATTTTGAGCAGCACTGGTTTTAGTGGAGACTGGAGTTTCAACACCTGTGGAGCCATGCGGCCAGGGAGACTACTTCGTCCTGGGGCTCAGCGGGGATGGTGCTGGGCGCCCCGAGGTCTCAGCTGGCGCTGGAGGGACTGCGGCGTTGACAGCGCGAACTCGGCACAAAACTGCTGCTGCTCACAACACGCGTTTCCCGTGCAAAGCGACGGCCGCATTGTCGGGGAGCGCAGCAAGCCCAGAAAGGAATAGGCAGGGTAAGAGCCCAGTTTCGTGCTCCCCTCCCCCCAAGCTGGGAGAGCAGGGAGGGCACGGGCAGGAGTTTCCCTTTCAAACGTTTTCAAAGTGTCCTGTGAATGATGGGGGGGGGGGGTGTTGAAATTCGTGTCTGTGTCTCCCTCCTCAATCGAGGGTTGGAGGCTGGGGAAGGGAAAAACCTCGATTTCGCGCTCTCCTGGAAGCGCAGGGTCTTCCTAAATTATTTCAAGGAAGGTTATGGGCTGGAAGGCACCTCTGGCTTTGCTCACTGGCCGTTGTCACCCAGGTTGTGGCACCACCTGGACAGAGATCCCCTCTTGTGCTGAGCCCGGCGCGGGGAGCCGCAGCCCCCAGCCCCGCTCCTGCGACGCTCCCATGGGGATGGAGGAGCCGGTAATGGTAAAGGATGAACCCAGGAGACCTTTGCCATCTTCTGCCAAAACCGAGCAGCGAGAAAAAGATTGGGGGAAAGCCGGTGCAGGTGGGGGCGAGCAGCCGCGGGGGTGTCTTGGAGATAAACTTTTTCCCCTACTTGAGGGTCAAAGTTGCTGCACCTCCCCTGGTTGGGGAGAGGAGGGAGGAGAGCCAGGAGCCTCCACCCAGCACCCTCAAATTCACCTGGAAAAGGGCAAAACCAACGGGAGAGGCAGGAGCAGCCCGGGCACCGATGCAGGCTGAGAGCAGCCAGGCTCCACGGGTTTGTTTTACAGTAAATTTATTCTTTTAGACCCGCTGCAGGGGACTGCCGGGGTGGGAAACGCTCTCTGACGGCCAAGAAGTGGACGCGGATTCGATGATGGTGCGTGATGGAGCAGGAAGAGTGCTCCCCAATTTCTCCTCAGGGCACGAGGGGATTTTTTTCCCCGCTCCGTCCCAGGCGGGAATTAGAGAAGGAACACAGGAGGAGAGCTGCCGGCTCGGCAGTCCCCGCTTCGCACCGCTCGCTCTCCGGGCTGCGTGCCATATCCGTGCGGGGTCCGCGAGCTCCCAGCTTGCGCGAGGCAAAGCCCAGCTGTTCTGTCCCCGATCGCCGTCTTTACATGGGCTGTGTACTCCAAGCTCAGATATTCGGATGGAAAGATGGACGAGGAGTCCGTGTCATCTTCCCTGCGGTATTTCAGAGCCATCCATCACCCAGGCTCTGCTCCGTGGCGCCACGTGGACCATTGTCATCTGTGCTGCTTTTTGACCGAGTATGACTATTTCCACGGCAGCTCCGTGGGGTGAATTCATGTCCCTTATTGTCAGCAATCTGGATATTTAGGGTCCGGTCTTTGGCAGTCAGACCGTAGCGGATGGAGAGAGCAAGGACTATGCATCTGATTGGAAAAAGGGCTATTTTTTTTTTTTACACCCACTGGGGATTAGCCAGTGCCCGGCAGCCTGGGGCAGCACCTCAGTTTGCCCTCACACCCCGAGAAGTACATTCCTTCGGGGTCCAGTGTATGAACATGAGCTGGTTGGTCAGGAGATGCTGTGGGGAGAGCTGAGCCATGTGTGCAGGGAGGTGAAGAGGGGTGAGGGAGAGACAGCGTAGGCAGGCGAGACCGGAATCTCCCTCTTCTCAGCCTCTTCTTCTTCATACTGGACCTTTCCTGGACCCCACTCCCTGGGCAGGGAGGCCCTGCACCGCTGGTCACCGCGGCATGCAGTAATGCGTAACTGGAAGGAGCCTGTCCCAGAAGCAAATCCAGTCCTGGGGGATGTCACAGAGGTATCAGGACACTGCGAACGGAACAGGGAAGGCGGAAGGGGAATGATGGGTAGAGCTACGGATTGGAGAAAAAAGGTCCGATTTAAAAAATCAGCCACGGTGGTGCAGGAGGTGAGCGGAGCAGCCCGTAAGAGCATCCTCGGGATGGCCAAAGCCGGCTGCTCCCTCCCGGCGCTGGCAAGAGGCTGTTGTTTTCCAGCCTCATCTGATAAGCGGCGCAGAACCAGGCAGGCAGCCGTCGTGCGTTTCGCCTTCCTCCGGCGTCGCGGGCTTCTCCCGAGCCAGGCTGTTTACTCGGTTGTCCGCCCGCCCTTTTGCAATAGGGAGTCAGTTCTGGTTAATGTTGGGAGATTGTAACGTGATTACCGAAAGTCTCATGAAATTAAATCACTTCGCTTCAAAGCGGCCGGGGAGGGGGAGCGTCTCTCTGGCAGGAGGGATGGCCGAGCGGATATTGAAAGCAGACTGGTAGCCAGTATTGCAATCGCGCACAATTGAGCTCTGACAGTGTGAAGGCAAATACAAACAGCAGCTTGTGTTTGCACACAAAGGCTCTGTGCACCAGTATCCCCGGCCCTGTACTTTACACCCTCGGCTCTTGGGCAAAAAGTCCTGGGAGGGTAGGAGGGAGGGAAACTCCGCTGAATATTTAGAAATGAATTGAACTGTGCAAACACGCCATTGGGAAGCTCTCAGTGTAACGCTTTGGATCAGCTACCCGCCAGGGCTGGAACGCAACTGCTGGACTTGAAAGGGCGACTTTCACGCTGAAGCAAAACTGGACAAAAGAAGATAAATGAAACGGGCTCCCGGCGGGGTTTGGTTTGTTTGTTTTTGTAACTCGGCTAATATTCCCGCATTGTTCAGCCCAGCGGCCCAGTGTCTGTCCTTCACACGCTGCTCGTAAATCGGGGCTAAGCAGGCGGTGCAGGCAGCAGGCGGTGCGGGGCAGGGAGGGGATGAGCCCCTCTGGCTCTGGGGGGCTCTGGGGACCGGGAGGTTGTCCTCTGCGGCCGTCGGGGTGCGGGGAGTTGGACGCTCTGCGTCTACGGGGTTGCAATCACAGCACGCCGTGCCGGGAAGGTCTGAGGCAGAGCGGCGATGCACGGCCCTATTAATTCCCAGGTGAACCTGGATTTAGCCCGTGGCATTTTTGGGCACAGCGCATCATCTGGGCTAGCAGAAGGAGGATCAAGAGGGTCTGTGGACCAACCGCTTCATTCTGCAGCTGAGTGCGGCACGTCCTAATGTTTTTCATGGAACTGGCAGCGAATCTGCTGAGATTCGCCCAAGTCGGGAGGTCCCAGACAAACTGCGGGTACCAGCGGTGATGTGTCAACCATCTCCATCCCACGGTCCGGCAGCAGAGCGAGGAGGGGCGCTCATCCTCGCTGCGTCGTGTGCGTGCCCGGGGATGCGGCTCTGTCGAGCTCAGAGCCTGCCCGGGGCTGGGGGGATGCTGCGGTCGTGGGATGGACCATGCGTGGAGGATCAGGGCACTGCGGGCTCCTGAAACTCCGGTTAATACCAGGCACTCATTTAATTTTAAGGGAAAACGATCCCCAAATGCAAGCCTCTTAAAAATTCACTTGCTCCCAGGAATTTAGGCAAAGAAGCGACCGGGTCGAATACCGCAATATTTGTCCAGTTAGAACCGAGTAAGCAAAAGCTTAATAATCAGCCGTATAAAAGCTTTGATCAAATCAAACGGCAAAACCAGCGACACCTTTAAAACCTTAAATAGCGTTTAATATGCTCCGCAACGTTTACTTCTCGCAAGCCTCTGCGAAACCACCAAATGTTCACAAAAATTTGGCAAACCGATTTCTCCAGAACTCCAACCCCCCCCCCCAAAAAGAGCTATTTGTTAGTCTCCACTTCACAAAGTTTCACCCAATCAGAAAAAAAAAAAAAAAAAAAAAAAAAAAATTCCCGACAAAACCCCAGACGGCCCATCACGTGCTTGGGGCGACCAAAGAAATCCCCTGATTTGGGTGACCAATGAATGTCCCCAGTAATGAAAAGCGAACAATTTGTCGGCAGCCCATGCACTTGAAAACGAATGATCCAAATTATTCAGCAAGTCTCCCTGGATAGTGAATCCATTGAAAGGGGATCGAGACAGAGTCATAAATTATTCATTACCCAAAAGAGAATGAAATGCATATAATCATAACAATAATAATAACAACAACAATCGCAACGCTAATAATAGCAACAAGAATTCAGCCGGCTCTGGGAGAACCGGGGAGGCATGAAGACTCACAGACTTCATTTTCCCTTTATTCCAACCCCCCCTTTAGAGCAGCTGCGTTAAATAAAGGGATGTAAAAAGGCTCAACATTTGGAATAAATGTATTTATCGCCAATAATTTGACTCGCTTGCCTTGACTAGGGGTGATACAGTTTCTATTCTGGTCCTTGGCGGCGAGAAGGTCCGTGAACTCACAGGCATCGCTGTTAATTGCTTGATGTAATGAATTTCTCAGGGCCCTGGACTACTTTTAAGGAGTCTGTGGAAGTGGCTGCAGCGGAGGCATGTACTGTACCGCTGTCCCTGGAAAATTTATAGGTGTCCATGAACTGAAAGAGAAGTGGAAAGTGCTGGCCTAACACATATCCCCGGGATTCGACTCTTCCTGGCTTGAATGGGACCTTGATTGCGGAGTCACCCGGGACCCATTGAGGCAGTAAGAGAGCTAAGGAGAGGCCACAACACTTGTCACACCGCCCGCGAGTTTCCTGTTGTCGCTGGCACGCACGTTTTTGGCTGGGAAAACTCCGCCGCAGATACGCCGTGTGCCTGAATTTGGTGCGTTTCAGCTCTCCGTCGTTTTGCTGCCCTGGGGACCCGAGGTTTCATTTGGGCGTCTTTTTCTTCGGGACCTCCTTTCCACCAACCCCCCCCCTCCCCCCGAGGGATTTTCTCCACGGGGAGCGCGCTGCCGGGCGGTGCCTGGGCGATATTGTGGATTCAAATACATTTATATGCTTGCACCGTGTTGTAATGCGCCCGACTACAACTTTGGCATGCAAATGAATTCCCGTTCGCGGCGCAGGGGCTCAGCCGTGGCACTCGGCCATCTCCCGACGGTTTCCCACAGGTCGCCCCGTGTTTGCAAGTGGGGGGTCGGAAGGGCTGTAGGGTCCCTTCGCCGTCGTTGGGTTCTTCACAGCTTTCTCTATCTGCTGCTCTCAGCGAGGAGAGGGGATGTGTTCTGCAGTTTTGTGCACCCAGGAAAAAAAAAAAAAAAAAAGGCATTTTTAAGGCTAGGAAGCAGAAATTTGGGCCAGGAAGGAGCAAAGCTCTCACCCCGTATGGCTCCATCAGCTCTGGGTGCTCCGCACCCACATGGGTTGGGTTGGATGGGTCAATGCTGCAGCAAAGCGGGGTGGGTTCGGCAAGACGGAGCCAGCCCGTGGCAGGTATTTTGGAGACCGGTGTGCCGAAATACCTCATCACAGAGCCTTTTTTTTATTTGCTTGCTGAAATAATCTGCGATTTTGACTTGCTGGCGGAAATAATCTGCAATACAGGCTGAGCCCTGCTCAGGTCGGGGGGAGCGCGAGAGGCCGGGGGGAGCCAGGGGAGAGGCAGAGGAGGGTCCGGGCCGGCCGGGGGACACGGCGGGGTGCCCGTCCTTCGAGCCCGGTGCCCGCCAGGGTTGGGGTTTGGTGGCGTGGTGGTGCCTCTCCCCCCGGCCGCCGCAGGAGAGCCAAGCTCGTAGATCCTCTGCTGACGGGCAGCCGTAAGGCAAGAAGGAGAAGAAAGAGTTCCTGCTGGCATTTTTGTTGGAAGTCGGCTGGGTATTAAGTGGAGCACGGTTTTCATTACCAGCTCCATTTTGGTACAATAAATCAGGAAGCAGAAAACACACTTTTGGCCTAGATTCTGCCCTCAGTTATGACTGGCAGTAACCAGAGGCGAAATCCAGCTTCGGCTTCAGCGTCGCGGCCCATATGTTCACCTTTTGGAATTAATTTCTTCGGGTAATTTCTGCGTAATTATACAGCATTGAAGGCTGATTATATGCTTCCTCTCACGGGCAATTAATATTGCTGATCTGGTGCCAAGGGTGCACTTTGCACTCTACAGACCCACCAAGAGAGTGGAGCTCAGCCTCCAGCGCCCGCTGCAAGGGGACAACCTGGACCTTGTCACCTTCAGCCAGGGGACTCTGGACCCCCCCGCCCCCCACTCCCCGCCACCACCACCACCAGAGCCCTCGGAGGAGATGGGGCCACCAGCTCGCAATTTCGCGCAGACCAAGCACTTGCTGTTCAGCCGTAGAGAGAACATCGAGTGTTTGTGCGGGCTCCAGCTGCTGCTGAAATATTTGGGAGGTCGTTTGTGCCGAGCGGGCTGGAAGAACCTGTAATTGCAACAGATGCTATCCGACGGCGGCAGCCCCCCGGGCGAGCAGAGCAGCTCATCTCCCCAGAGCAATAATCTAATTTATATCTCGTAAGACAGTTTTATTTTTTGGTGAATTACCAATGCCTTTTTCCGCCAGTGAACCGGCAGATCCGTGCAGCCTCCCCGGGGGCTTCGGCCGCAGCCCTCGCTCCTGCCTGAGACAGGGGGAGTGGAGAGTCGTAAAAGAAACTTCTCGCATCGGGTTATGGTGCCTATAAAATTAGCCCCGTTCGTTAAAAGCTGGCTGCCCATTTAAACAAGCAATTTAAATGGATAACAAAGGCATCCCCTCACCTCCCCCCCCACCCTCCCCTCCGCAGCTTCTGTAAAATAACTGAGTTTAAGCGGATGGAAAGAAGAGGAGAACAGCAACGGGTTTGCTTAAGTCAGGCTTCTGCGTGGCTCCGGTGCTGCTGCCGCGGCCGCGTTTGGATGCGGTTGCTTCTCTCTGCGTGCAAACGGCTTCGGTTCAAACGAGACGGAGAGAGAGGGCAAGCGGGAGGAGGAGAAATAATTTCTAGTTTCACCGCTGGTTTCCGTGGTCTTTGCATGAAGCGCCGCTCTCCCTCCGTGTGGTTTGTTCTCCCCGTCTGGGTTTGGGCAGAAGGTCGGGCTTGGCTGCAGGCGGGCTGTGCTCCCGCTGGCGAATTCCCTCCTGCTCTGCCAGAGGCACCAGCTGAGGGGGGATCTCATCAATGCTTATAAATACTCCAAGGGAGGGTGCCGGGGGGATGGGAACAGGCTTTTTCCAGTGGTGCCCAGTGACAGGACAAGAGGGAACGGGCACAAACTTGACCATAGGAAGTTCCATCTCAACCTGAGGAGGGACCTCTCTCCTGTGCGGGCGGCAGAGCACTGGCACAGCTGCCCAGAGAGGGGGGGAGTCTCCCCCTCTGGAGCCATTCCAAACCCGCCTGGACGTGTCCTGTGCCACTGCTGGAGGTGCCTCTGCTCTGGCGGGGGGTGGCACTGGGGGAGCTCCAGAGGGCCCTTCCGACCCCCACCATACTGTGATTCATTCTGTGACAAACCTGAACGGGAGACACTGAAACCAAAGAGGGAAGGTGCTGCCCCCAGGAGTTGGGCTGCCGGGGTGCAGGGTTGTCCTTGTCACCCCCTCCTTGTAGCAGGAGGGCTCCCCCAAAGGCAGCCCCCAGTGTTTTGCAGGGTGGTGGGTCAGGGGCCGCCCAGCCGCCAGCTTCCCCGCGGCTTCAGCTGCTTTCTCAGGGTCCTCAGTTGGGAGAAGCAGCAGTGTCACCTCCCTTGACGATGCCTGGGGCCAGCTCTCTGTGCCAGGCTGCAGGGAGACAAAACTCACGTTGCTAGCGGTGCCCTTTCTGCACATGCCCAGGTACGGTCCCGCAGCTCTGCGATTCACTGTCAAGGGAGAATTAATAGCAAAAATGTGGAAAAAGAGGGCAATCTTCCCGCATCTCCCATGCATCCAGCAACGAGCAGTGCGGAGAATGAGATTCACTTGGTCAGGGGAGCACAGCCTCGTCGTATGCCTGATTCCACCCCTGCGGGAAATACTTTGTATGTCACTGGCTCACGTCTGCACTTGAGAGCTTAAAATAAATCCCTGTACTCACTCCTGGCTTGAGACCTAAGGCAGCAAAATGCTACTAAGCCACAAGTCATTGTTAGGTTTCAGAGTGAACGCTCCCTCGCAAAGGCACGAGCAGCTTGTCCCTGCTAGCTTGTGCCACCTCTTAGCTGTGACAGCATCGTCCGTTCTCAGACAGCTTTCACCCGCCTCCCCAGACCTCGGCTCCCTGGCTCACGGGCTCACATGTTCCCTTATCCCATCCTCTCACGGTGGTAGAGAGAAGCCAGGAAAAGCAGGCACAGAAACCCGTATATGGCAAACAGGAAAAACTGCCAAACTATCTCGTAGGAGAGAAAACCAGCTGGTTTCACCCCGCATCAGGACCGTGCAGCCGGGTGCTGTGCATGGATCTGAACGCTTTCAGGGGCGTGGGACACACGACACGATGATGAAGGGACAGTCCCGGGTCCGTCCCTGCTGCGGGGTGGATGCTGGGGAAGCAGCCGCAGCCTCTGAGCCCCTCTCCAGGCTCCCAGCCTTGGAGACAGCCTCCTGAGAGTTTAATTTTTGGGAAGCTTTAACATCCCCAGCTTACCAAGCGCTGAAAGAAAGGTCAGCTAATCCTTCACAACGTCTGAATGAATTCGAGCCCAGAAGTGAGATTACTAAACAGGGGAGCGGGAGGCCGAGCGAGCTGCATGGCTACAGGGACCCTTCCCATAGTCAGCCCTGGCTTTCTAAAGAAATGGACCTTTTCTTTCAGTTCTCATCCCCCGGCAGGAGGGAAAGGGGGGCTGGGCGAAGCACCCAAGTCCCCTCCCCCAGCAATTGCAGGGCTTGGTGGAGGGGACCCCCTAAAGAGAGCTGAGCAGGGGACCCCGTCCCCGGGGGCAGCCGGGGTGTCCTGCGGAGACTGAGCACCCCCCCACCACGGCCCGAGCACCCCCATGGCTACCCTCCTCGGGGTCTCAGCTCAAGCGTTTGGGAAGAAAACCCCCAAAAGCAGGGTCCCTGTGTCCCTCCTGGCTGCTTGGGTGGCTTTTACCCCGTGTCTCTGAAGGCACCGAGGTCTCAGCGCGGGCGCCAGGCACCCAGGCGCTCCCGTGCTCGGGGTGATGCTAACTCACCCCCAAAATTTAAGGCCATTTCTGCATCCTCACCACTCACCGCCGTGCTCCAGGTCCCCTTTGCGGGACACCCAGAGAGGCCACGCAGGGGACGGAGCCTGGCAGAGCGGGGCGAGGGGGGGTTGCCCAGCCAGCCCTGGGCGCAGCACCCCTTCCAGGGGAGGGGAGCGGGCACCCTGCCCACCGGCAGCCGGTGCTGGGGGCCACGGGGCAGCGCCTTTTTGGGCTGCACCCACCCTCCTTTGTGAACCCCCTGGGGCGATGACATGACAGGACCACTAAGGACTTGCTTTTCTTCTGCAAATCAACTGTCCTTCTCAATGCTGGAAGAGCGGAGCCCATTGAATGCAGGCAAGAAGCGGACCCCCGGGGTGTGGATGCACTGCGGATGAGCCATGGTAACCTGGCTACAAGTGTGACAACGCAGACACCCAGACCCCAAGTGTCCCTGCCAGGCTCCCAAGTCTCCCCAGATTGGGTATTCAGGCCACAGGGTTTTCTCTATTGACCTCGAAAGGCTGTTCTGCATGGGAGAATTCTCTTTCTTTCTCTCTTGGTAACTGCAGAATCAAGTGTTTTGCAGTCAGAAACTTGCGCTACCACAACGGCAAGCTGGTAGTTCAGCCGGGAGCTGCTTGCCTGGTGGTGGGCCTTCATTCTCAAGGTCCAGGGGCCAGCTAGGAGAAAATGGAGAGGATGCTTTTTTCAGGCTCTCGGTGATGACTCCAGCAGGGTGGGATGCTCCCATCACCACCAGCAGAGCACCCAGTCCCATCACGTCAAGCAGAGCTGCCAGGTCCTGCCCCAGTCCTCTGTCTTCCCTGCAAAGCACTGGGTGCTCTTCCCCAGCTCACTGGGGACATCTGATGGAAAAACCCCATGCAGCCAATGGGGCTCCAAGTGAACAGCCCCCAGCTCAGACCTTCTCCATAGGAGCTCCAAGTGAACAGCCCCCAGCTCAGACCTTCTCCATAGGCGCTCCAAGTGAACAGCCCCCAGCTCAGACCTTCTCCATAGGAGCTCCAAGTGAACAGCCCCCAGCTCAGACCTTCTCCATAGGAGCTCCAAGTGAACAGACCCCAGCTCAGACCTTCTCCATAGATTGTTTTTTCTTGCAGACGTCCTGTAAGAGGCTGTAGCAGTGGCTGAAGTGCTGTCTGGCCATGTGATCCCATCAGCGCTGGGTGAAGTGCGTGGGTGCCGCAGGTTTGCAGGTCCCACGGAAAGCTCAGCACTTCCCAGCTACTCACAGAAAAACGGCACTGGGAGACAGACAGCTCAGCCCCGCTCAGCACCGTCTGCTCCCTCGGCCCTGGCAGATCCCTCCCGCAGGGAATAAACTACTCCTGGTGCTGGGGAAGAAGGATGTGCATGTGATGAGATGTTTTAAGAACAGTTATGGGCACAGCCGTACAGACCTGTTCTAGATGTATCTGTGATGCTGTGAAATGCGATGTTTAATTTAAATGTGGCTTGGATTGTGAGAGTCATGGACAGTAAATACCCAAAGTACAGCCAGGAAATTCTTAAACTCAGCCCCAAAAGGTGGCATTCACTGGCAGGATCGTGGCTGGGGTATGAAGGTGCCCTGTGGGGCTCTGAGATGTGCTGGAGCTGCCAGCCGGGAGCGGGTTCCCTGTGGGCATGATACCTGCTACAGGCAACAGGGACAACCTGGTGCCATCAGAAGCATCTTTGAGAACAACCTGCTGGGATTAGAGTGTGGAGGCAGAAGAAGGCAGGGGCTCACGCAGAAGGAGAAAGGTGCTGGGCAATCATAGAATCATAGAATGGAATCATAGAAAGGTTGGGAGAGACCTTAAAGATCATCTAGTTCCACCCCCCTGCCCTGGGCAGGGACACCTCCCCCCAGCCCAGGTTGCTCCAAGCCCCGTCCAACCCGGCCTTGAACACCTCCAGGGATGGGGCAGCCACAGCTTCTCAGGGCAACCTGCCCCAGGGGCTCACCACCCTCAAAGTCAAGAATTTCTTCCTAATATCTCATCTAAATCTACCTTCTTCCAGTTTGAAACCATTCCCCCTCATCCTATCATGAGCAGTAAGGTTAAAACCAGCCCCATGTGCCTTTTGGGGAGATGTTTTTCACTCAGTTTGGGGGGAAGTTTCCAAGTGCAGCCTTGCTTAAAAAACAAATTGATGCTAGAGTATCAGAGCATGACGTCTGGTGTGACATCGCACAGCACATACAGTACCTGCCCTGGGGAAACTGAGGCACGGGTGGGGCAGCTGATGAATTAGGAATGCAGTGGCAACCAGAGAGGCTCCAAGGTCCTACCTCTCTCTTCTTTTCCCCGATCCTGCGCTGGTGTTACTCCAGTTCTTGGTTTACTGGAAGGGACGAGAGAGGAGACTGTTCTGGGGAGCATTAACGTGAAGCTTGAGGTGCACGGCATTTTGGGGGGGTTAACGTTTAGCTCAGCCTGATCTCAGACTGGACTGGTTTCGGGTATATCTGAAAATTTCCATCTGCCTCTTGTTGTGCATAAATAGCTATAAACGTTAACCACAGGCGTCTGTGGGAGATGCAGAGGGAGTCCCCCACCCCGAGAGGAGGGCGAGAGGTGGTGAGGGGATTGCCAGGGGAAGAGGAGGAGATGACAGCTCTGTCTTTGGCACCATCAGAAGGTCCAGCCCCAGCCCATGCCCAGGGTGAGCGTCCCCTCCAGTCCAAGCCCCGTTCCCGCTGTGAGCCTCCCCGTCGATCCCCTGCGCGGCTACCTCGTCCTCTGCAGACGTTGCCCCCAGCTATTCAATCGCTCTCCGGATCATTAAACATATTGAGTAACACCGGTCCTGTGACTGGTTAATTAGTAAAGAGTTGACTAATTAGTTAATCATGTTTACCGAGTGCTTTGAAAGTGCTCAATGTTATTATTTTTAATTATGACTGCCCCCCGGGTGCTGTTCACCTCCCCGCACGCCGAGCCTTGCAGGGTTCAAACTCTTTGTCTCTGCTACCCGAGGCTGGTTTTAAGATGGGAATTTGCCTCTTATCCTCCGGTTACCGGGTTTCCTTAACAGCCTCTTGCGGGGGATTTTAGAAAAGCCCCTCACAAAGTCTTCATATACCCTGGCACACTTAACTCGCTCTTTCAAAGCTGTCTTATCCGTTAAGGAGGCAAGATTGGCTCTTGCAAAGCCATACACAGTAGTGCCTTTGTGCACACCCCACCCCGCATCCCTCTCCTGACCTTAATAAAAGATCAGCCGATATCCAGACTCGCTCTCCCGTCCCAGCCTGGGAGGCTCCAATCCACATTGTCATGGTCACCTCCATTTTGGGAACCTCCCGTCCTATGTGAGAGAAGCCAAAGTTTCCCATCCGAAAGGGAAGCGAGGTTATTCCCACATCTGACTTCAGGCTGGTCAGAAGGAGAGGACAATTTGGGTGGAGGGCAGGAAGAGAAAGCGTACCGCAAAGATTTCATCTACTGAGAAGAATGTGAACGGGGTTTGTTAGTCAGGGGAGAGTCTTGGCATCTCTGAAGAATCAACAAGTCTAATCTGCTTGGGACTTTCTTCATTCGTAAAAATGTCATCAGCTTGTTAAGCAATGTCATAAAGAGCCCCAGTCACCTCTTATCACTGTGCAATCTGAAGAGGAGTCTTCTAGCACCAGCTGCAGAAATAAGACCCACCTCCACATAGCACTGAGAGAGAAGAAAATCTGGCGCTCGAGCAGAAAAGAAGCTGTAAAAGTCACAGGAGCAGGGTTTGGGAGCACTTCTGTCCCCGTGAGTTGGTCAGGGGGACACACGGCCAGACGGAACACATTGTATGGACACTACTCCAGGACACGGCTGTTTAGTACTGCTGCCCTCACCCAAGAACCTGCAGTCCCCATGTCACAGTTGGGGGCTCTTAGCTTATTCTTCTCTAGAAAGCTCATAGTGGTGTGTCGTCAGGGCTGACCATCTCCAGGTAACACTCACTTAATTGGCTGCTGCCATCCTTGACCTG
The DNA here is from genome assembly GCF_965231255.1 of Vanellus vanellus. NCBI lineage: Eukaryota > Metazoa > Chordata > Aves > Charadriiformes > Charadriidae > Vanellus > Vanellus vanellus. The sequence continues at coordinate 3,347,076 of NC_138922.1, forward strand.
TGCTTATGGTGATGTGGTTGCAGAATCATGGACATGTTGGTTGGAAAGTGGGAATGTATTTCCCCTTGCACTCCAAATTTCCTTCTTGGAAATCCTCCTAGTGAAGGCCAGAGCAGCCAGGCACCTAAAATGGGCACCAGTTAAAATGCCAGCCATAAGTGGGGATGAATCCCAGCCTCAGGCTCTGTAACTGTCACTTAGACTGGCCATACTGGTCAGAAGAAAGGACCTGTTAGTGCAGGATCCTGTTTCCAACCTGAGCAGCGTCAGACCCCCTGGGAGGTGTTAGAGTACAGGGCAACCACGTGGCAATAGTTGGCTGGTGTACTCTGTAATTTAGGGGTTTCTGAACCAAAGATGACATCCTTGTAATTTCTTGTAGTAGCATATTAGTAGTAATAGTGGTTTAATGGCTTTTGCTTCTGTGGATCGCACATCTGGGACATTTTCAAGTTCTTGATATGAATTAACTGGTATTGGATAGGGGCTTACGAGTGGTTGCAACTGTTTGGAGTCCCAAAACTTGATCCTCACTTGTGCTGCATTTTTTCTACCCTTTCAAAAAGGTCAGAAGGCTATAAGCTCCCCTAGAGTACCTTTACGCTATGGCCCCAGCACGTTATCTCCCTTAAGAGCGACCACCCGTAGGGCTGTGCAGCAGAGACTGGGTTAGTAGTTGGAAGGGATGCACGCAGGAAGGGTGGAAGCCCTGGAGCTCAGTTTAGTGTCTTGCCACAGGACCAGCTTTCCACCTCGTCTGATCTGCTCCCCGCTATCGTCCTCTCACAACCCTTTTCTCTGCTCTGCGAAGCTCTTCCTGTGGCCAGTGAGCACCAGGAAACCTTCTCCATCCTCCCCAGCAGTGCTGGGATAGGGAAAACTCATTTCCTCTGGAGTCCTCCTGGGGTAAGAGAAGACCTCCAGCCCCGTTCCTCAGCCTGGACGGTTGATGGGGTGGTTGGAGTGCCACAGGCAGCCGTCTCCCCCGGGTGTCAGAGCAGTCCCTCTGGCCCAGTCCAACCATTGCCTCAATGTTTCCATCCAGGAGGAGAGCCTGCTAAATCTCTTTCTCTTCAAAAAGAGAGAGAAGCCAAGGAAGTCGGGAAGGGAGGGGAGACAAACACATCTGCACCTGGGAAATGTCATGTTTGGTTTTTCAGCCCAAAATGGGCAGTGACAGCAGCTCCGTGGGGGCGTAAGTAGGGGGAGCAGTGCAGATTTATAGCTGCGGGTCACGCTCGAGCTGAGCCAAGTATTCTGCCTAGCATCAGTTTTATGAACAAGATGAAGTGCAGAACCTCAAGTGCAGGCGCCCTGTTAGAGGAGAAACGCTGGGAGAGCAGGGACAGGGAGTGCACCGCGAGAGGCCACCCTGCCCCTCTCCCCGCTCTGCTCTGGGTCTCTCCTTTCAAGGCTGCATTTGGGCAGGTTGAGGATTGCAATGACCAAGCAGGACCAGGCCTCAGAAGGTCCTGGGTTTGGTGCCACAAGCCCATAGAAGTCATGCACCGTAAGCCATGAGAAAGCAGCTGGAGAACTGAAGCACACAAGAGTCAAGAACTGCCCTCCTTCAAAACACAATACAATTCACAGCAGTTCCCAACACTGCAGGAGGGTGTAATGCTAGACGGAGAACTGAAACCTCTTAGACAACTCCAAATTCAACACCCTGTTGGGCATCGAAATTACCAGTCCAAGGAGAAGCTGCAGAGATTGTCGCAACCCTGCAGAACATAAGGACCCAAGTGATTGCCAGGGTTTCCCTTTCTGGCCAGATACCCAGAATGAATCTCTTGTAAATTCAGAACCTCATATAAAAGATTAAGCAAAATTACCAGAGGCTCCCAGTTCTTGCTGAGATAAATGTGGTGCAGACCTTTTTCATAGATGTGGGCGAGATTGTCACTTCATCACAGGCTCGTACTGAAAGCTGTGTTTCAGCTGGGCTTTGACACGTAATTGATGAATGATGCAATGTTGTATTGTGACTGTAATGCCCCCAAATTGTGTTCTTTGGCAATGCCTTTTGATGTACCTCTTCAAAGAAGTGCGGCAAATCCTGCTCTTTCCCATATGAAGCGGTGACCAGGGAAGTCTTTGCAAGTACGACGGAAGTGCTACTAGTGTTGGGCTGATTCTCCTTCATCCTAATTCTTTAAACTGAGGCAGGGGATGGTTTCTGACTGACACTTTTGCTGTGGTTCCGTTAGACCTAGTGGGGCTGATGTAGATGTTGTGGTGGGGGACTCTTTCTGCCTTTTCATTTATCCCTAGAGTCCGCTGTGGGGTTCATCAGTCTGTGAATCTGTGCAAAAGGCCTCAGGAGAGAGAAAGGACATGACTTAGCAGCGTTAGGCCAGTGTGGCACGCTCTCCAATTTTGTATTTCGGTAGCTGGTTCAGAAATTTCTGCCAGAAGAGCAGTATCTTGGTGCTACCACCAGAGACAGCGCTTGAGCTCAAACGTTCACCCCGAAACAGCTACGCAAGAAACAAATATCTTTGGAACAGGAAAAATTCTGCATGCTGAATACCTGTACAAAGCACAGGGTGTGTGGGGTTCCCGCAGAAAGCACCCCCTAAATTATCAACAGCCAAAGCATGGACACTGACGTACCCCAGCGCGGTGGGGTCAGGAAGCTGCCAATGATGTTTGATGGCTCCTAGTGACTTCTGGGGGTCTTTGCTTCCTCCAACCCCTGCTTGGGTATCTGTTTCTAACTGTATTCATTCTTGGTTTGTATTTGGCGAGGTTGGTTTGGTTGGCAGAATTTGGCTGTGAGAAATGGTGAATGGTTCTGCTGGAGTCAGAGGAAAGCAGTGGTGGCAAGGGCAGGAGGAGGCTATCTCACCAGCATCGTTGAGTGCCAGTCCGTACCAGGGTGACGTGGCTGTGGCGTTTCCCACCCCTGCCTGGACAAGTGAGCCCCGGGGTCACATCCTTCCGAGGGAAAGGAACCCCAGCCCAGCTGGAGGCACCTCTCAGGGCAGTGTCTGTCCATGCGTCTGTCAGCTCTATCTGTGCTGCAGACGATGGGCAGAGGCCAGGAGTGACTCCCATTCTTTACCTCCCTCCCTCCCTCCCTTTGTTTTGAGGCTCTCCTGTTCCCAGCACTGCTCCTTTCACGGGGTGTTTTCTCAGCCCTTTTCTTTACCGCTCTATATCTCTTTGCATGGCCTTGTCCCAGCAGGACTCCACAGCTCCTTATAGACATGTATATATTCCTATAGATAGAGGCTTACCCCTATATCTTGGCCTTCCCATCCCCTCCCTACACCAGTTCTTCACCTGGCCAGCCTTGGATCCAAGAGCTGCCTGGGGCTGTGCGCCCTGAACACCTTCAATAGGGGCCAAACCGGTCACTGAAGCTCCCTCAGAGTGAATTTTTCTATAGGTGCCCTGTAACCTCGTGCCCTGGGCAGGGCTGAAGCTTCCCCGCAAACGGGGGCTCAACTCTGAAAGGACAAAGCTGGGGTCCCCTCTGTGCGGTCTCGTCGCGGGGGTCACCCGCGGCTTCCCGCACGCAGAAGTGGCGTCTCAGCGTGTAAAGTTGTGGGAGCATCAGTTTAGCTGTTTGCCATTGAGCGCTCAATACCCATGCAAATATGCCGGGCAAGTGAAGGGCACGGCGCAGCGGTTGGTAATGAGTTAAAAATCCTACCAGCTTGGATGCAAAGCAGTGTGAAAATGCCGTTATTTATTTATGGGCTCCTAAGTGCTTGCTCGGTGCTGGATGAAGCTGACGGGAGAGCTGATGGTGGTCTCTTTGGAGTTAATTGAAGCATCCTCATTGAGCACAGCGGGAGCAGGGCAGAGTCCCGAAGGGAAAATGCCAGCGCTGGGTTACCTGCGCTGCTCCCACCATGCCAAGGATAAACAGAGTGACGCGTCCGAGCAGCGCCTGCTGCACAAACCGCAAAGGGCACAGCTCTCCAGGTGGCCCACGGAAGTTTCCAAGCCAGCTGAGAGATTCGACAGAGTGGTTTTATTTTCCAAGGAAGCCTTAGTCAGAGTTCAGTTCCCTTCAGCTTCAGTTGTAGCTTTTACTCTCTGTACCGCCGTGGCGCCTTGTCAACACCACTGACCTTCTGGCTCAGTGAGGCCGGCAAGGACCTTCATTCAGAGCCTGCCAAGGTGCTCTGGGGCCAGCCAAGGAGGGCGGCAATGCTTCTCCAGTCCAGACAGGGCGGGTGGTGGTGCTCCTCCTGCCCAGCCAGGAAGGACAGAGATGCTCTTCCAGGCAAGCTGAGGTGGGTGGCAATGCTCTTCCAGCCTGACCAAGGCGGGTGGTGACGCTCCTCCAGCCTGGCCAATGTGGGTGGTGATGCTTCTCCAGCCCAAGCCAACACAGGTGGTGATGTTCCTTCAGCCAACCAAGGCAGGTGATGATGCTTCTCCAGCCTGGCCAATGCAGGTGGTGGTGCTTCTCCAGCAGCTGTGGTGGAGGCTCAGGAACAGCCGCTTGTCCTGCCCCTTCAGCCCCTTCAGTTTGAACCTGGCTGTGGGTGGGAGGGTTTCACAGCCCCTGAACCTACTTGGCAAAGCCTGACCTGTGCAGTGAATGGGGCAGGGGGAGTCTGCATGGCCGGGGAGCCGAGGAGGTCACTTCTGAGTCTTTGAGACACATCCCCTGCTACCACTTGGAGTGGAGATGGGTGGATGCTGATGGGGCAGGACGCTCCGTGGGAACGCGTGGAACTTTGTGCAGGAGGGGATGAATGAAGGCAGTAGGAACTTGATCCAAGTCAAACAGAAGGAGATCATTCCTCCAGCACTGTGGGCAAGCTGTGGAGCTGTTCATTCTTGGATGCAGTGGATGATAGAGGATTTTGTGGCCTCAAGGGGAAACTGTGGGGAAAAAGGAGTAGGTTTAAATGCTTTGTTGACATTTGAGGCTAGCTTGACTCTCTCATTGTATTTGTGCTGTTAGGAGAAAATTGGGCATTGTCCACACACCTTGGGATTGGGGAAGGGGCCAGCCAGCTCAGCCTTGTTCTTCTGGAGCAAAGCCCAAAGAGGACCATTAAGCAGTGGAAAGCCATGTCAAAGGAAGAATATAATGGCAGATTACAGGGAGTTCCTGGGGTAGCATTGAGCTGCCCAGCTCTGGTCAGTTCAGGCATTAGCATGCATTGTGCTGCCCATTCGCCCCAATCTCTGCCTCGCAGGAAAACCTGAGCTGCCCCTTCCCCATAACCCCAGCGTTTGTGCTGGCATGGAGTCATTGACAGGTTGCCCTTTTATTCACACGATCAGCTCCCCAGGAATCTTTCTGTAGGCATTTTGATCCCACAGCATGTCAATGGTGGCCCGGAAAGGGATGGACCCTGCCCCGGGGTGCCTGAGGTCTAGGAGAGCTGAAGGTCTATTCATCAGAAGAATACCCCAAGCCAGCAGGTGGGACACAGGAACCCTTAATCCCAAATCATTTTTCTTGCTGGCATCCTTTTTTTTTGTTTGTTTTGTTTTGAATTATTATTATTATGGCCAGCAGTGAGGCGTGGGCTCGCCGCCTGGGAGAGCGATATTATTCGCCTCCTTTTGTGCATGGTACCATGTTTGAATTGAGAAACAAAGCCGAGCAGCTTGTGCCTCCTGTTGGAAGCCTTCCTATCCCGCTGGGGATCCGGGACCTTTTCATCTCAGCCCATACACTCCATAGGCTTCTGCCTCTTCCCATCTTTAAGTCTTTAGTAAATATCATAAAAGAGAAAATAAAGGCAATCCCAGGGGCTCAGGATTCTTACCTTCCCTACATTAAAAGGAAGAAAAAAAAAGAGAAAGAAGAGATTTAGCTTCATTTTATCATTTTTCATGCAGAGCTTGCAAAGAGTAAAGAGTATTTAGCCCCATTTTGCAGGCTGGAGGCACTTTGGAACAGGGTCTTTTTTACTCCTTGTGTGTGTACCCAAATTTGGGGGGGTTCCAGACCCTGAGCCAGGCTTCTGTGCCTGTGGCAGCGGTCATCAGACGCAGCCGGGAGAAGCACTGCCAGGCAAATACCAGCTGGGATGTCCCCGACCCAGCGATGCCGAGGCCACAGGCAGGGTGGGCAGGGAAAGGGGGTGCTCAGACCCCCTGGAAGCCCGCTGGAGACAATTCAGCTTCAAACTGGGCACCCTAAAACTAACCCACCCGTTAGTGGTATGACGGCAGGCAAAGCAGGAGAGGTTGTATCCCGATGCTGGTGAGAAGGAAGTTACATTGCTGCTAATAAGGGAGCTGTTTAAAAACATTTGACTTCTTTTAATTTACCGTTTCAAATTGGATGTGAATGCTTGGAGAAAACTCTTCCCGTTCCATGAAGTTTTTGATTATCTGATGGAAGGCAATTCCAAACAGGACAGAAATATTTCCCCCCCCCTTTTTTTTTTTGTTTTAAATCCAAACCTTTGGCTTGGCTTGACTTTCAAAACCCCAAATGAAACCATTTCAATCTGAAATAACCCCCAAAATGTTTCTACTGCATTTAGATGTTTTTCATTGGAAAAACAAAAATGCTTCCTCCAAGAGTCTCCAACAAAAAGGTCACCCCCGTGATTTCTGTCTGAAACACATATACCGGGTGATCAGTTGTAGGTTTGACACCCAGGCAGGTTGGCAAAAGACATAACTCGATTTCCCAGCTCTGGTTGTATGCTCTGACAACTGCAGTTGCACAATTCTTTGTTATTTCCTACGCAAGAGGAACTTTATGGCAGTAGGTTTCTTGGCACGGATTTTGGGGATGGCACTTCTTTGTATGAATAATGATGTTCACATGTGGTTGCTGTTCATTCTTTACTCTTTAATACTTCCTTTTCCTTCAAAGACATTTCTAGGCCAGGTTTTCAGTTACATTCATCTGAGATGGAGGAAGAGTATCTGCAGAGCAGTTCTTGCCCTTGGTTCTGCTGTGCCTGGAGGGTGGTGGAGGTGCTGGGTGATTCCAAGGTGGCTCAAGGGACCTTTGGAGGGTCCCTTGCCCAAAAATGCCGTGTCCCCTCTGCAGAGAGCTGCCACCTAAGAGATATTCATCTCCTCTCCAGCAATGTCAGCAAGGTGGGGACTAGTCTCCAGCTCGAGGACAGTCTTCTGCAGGAGATGTGGGGGAGCTTAAGGATGGGGTAGCAGGCGCAGACTGCACTGAGAGCTTCTCCTGCCAGCTTTGGGGCAGGTGGAGAGACATGGCAGCTGACAGATGTCACGGTCCCACACCTCACCAATATCGCAGCTGACGGAGGTCACGGTCCCACACCTCACCAATATCCCCAGCCTTGAAGTAGGTACACAGGGCACAACCCAGAAGCCAAAATTTGTCCATGCAAATAGCTGTATAATTAGGAGCTCACAGAAAAAATAGCCCATTCCCAAGAAACCCCTGAGGAGCAGAAGGGCTTAAACTCCCCATGACTCTCATTTTCAGTACCTCGTTCAGCTGGCGCGAGCCCAGGTCTCCACTGGTGCAAATAGAACTGCAAAAGAAATGAGTTTGCTGCCCTGATTTGCTTAGAAAAGTTGCAAGAAAACACATCTCGGTCTGTAAGAGCACAGGAGGCAATCAGTGCTCACTCTCTCTTGTCATCTGGCTCTTTGCTACTGTGAGTGATGGGCACCGTCAGCAGCACTGTCCTGCAGGAGATCCGTAACGTGCGGCAACGCGACTAACAAAAGAAGCTGCGGTTGCTTTAACCTAAAAAGTTTGCCTGGTATCCTTGGGTTGATTTAGAGCTTTTCACTCGGGGTGTGTGGGCGAGGGCTCGTGTGTGCGTGTTTACCAGTCCAGCAAGGAATGCAGTTTGAATGGCTTCTCTGAAGGTTTGGATGCAGCTCACTAGAGCTCTGCAGGTTCCCTGAGGACTCTAATAATTGGTACATTTGGTTTGCTTTTCCTTATTATTTCCAAGTTTTCCAGCTCTAACGCCAAAGGAGCCTGTATTCTATGTAATTATTACTCAAAACTTTGAAAACATTAAGTAGGAAAAATAGGCCATTAAACAACTAAGCAGCAAAGTAACAAGTGTGAATTATGGCCCTGCCCAGTGGTTTGACTGTGATGGGTTTGTTCCACCCATGGAGAGATCTTGGAGAAGGGTAGGTTGAGTGGGTTGTTTTGCTTAATCTCTCTGCTGTCAGAGTTGCAGTCCCCGGAGAACGCAGATCTATAGAGAAATGTGCCTACCCTTTGAAACGCAGCGCACATGCCCAGCTCCCAGCAAAGGACTTTTGTTCTGCTCTGATTTATACAGTTCTCCGGGGCAAAGAGAAGTGGCTGTCATGGTTGCAAGGATTACTCGCTACTGGAGGGAAGGGTGGACTATGCAAGAATAATTTGTTCTCCTGACTGGGTATGGAAATCCCGCTCCCCCTTCCCCACTCTCCATCCCGCTGCCCCCCGTCCCTCACCCACAAGGGGATGCTGGCTCCCGAGGTCCTGCGCACCGCAGCTCTGCCCTGAGGCTGGCCAGAGCCAGCTCCACTCCCTGCTGGCCAGGGGGTTGGGAAAATACGGCAACCTGAAAGGAGGTTGTAGCGAGGCGGGGGTTAATCTCTTCTCCCAAGTAACAAGTGATAGGACAAGAGGAATCGGCCTCAAGTTGCAGCAGGGGAGGTTTAGGATGGATATTAGGAAAAATTTCTTCACCAAAAGAGTTGTCAAATATTGGAAGAGGCTGCCCAGGGAAGCGGTGGAGTTGCCACCCCTGGAGGGATTTAACAGATGTGTAGACGTGGTGCTGAGGGACATGGTTTAGCCGTAACTTGGCAGTGTTAGGTTGATGGTTGGACTTGATGACCTTAAAGGTCCCTTCCAACCCAGACGATTCTGTGATTCTATGAAAGGCCTGACACAGGGTGATCCCCTTCCCCTCGTGCTGCCAACCCCAGTGAATGTAACCTGGGGACACTCCTGTCCCTTGCCCAGGGCTGGAAGAGGGATATTGAGTTCTAGCATCTCAGACAGGGTGGTGGAGAACGGCTGCTGCAGCTCATTGCACCCTCTTAGACACCTGCCCTAGGGTGAGGTGCACCACCCCAGAGGCAGCTACTTCTCCTCCAGGACTCCGAAAGGGAATTTGGTGTGCCTAGCTCAGACGTAACCTGTGCGGTTACCGAAACGCAGCCTGTAAGGTGTGTGACCTCGCACGACATCCACAGGTTGCTTACCCACTTAGTGCGCTTTGTCTGTATGTTCTCCATGATGAGCATCTTCTCAATCCACGCAGAGTGCCTAGCTCAGTGTGGCCCAGCTTGGGCTGAGGTTTCTCAGTGTTACTTCAATGCAAGGAAAGCCTGTAGGTCTGCTCCTGGGGTAGGGATGTCTCCTGGAGGAGCTGAGCTCCTGTGGCCATGGTGGTGGGCCTGTGCCCACCCTGCAGAACACAGATGCCTCAGAGGACTCAGTTCATCCCTCCAAGGGTCATTTGCCAACACTGGCCACTCACTCGTTCCAGCAAAGGACGTGCCTTCAGTTATCTGCTCCTGGGATTTTTCTGCTTGTTTGTTTTGTTTTCATCCTCTGAGGAGGAGGGGGAGGAGGAAGAGGAGGAGGGTGGTGCCTCCACACGCACAAGGCCAGGCACCTCTGAACCCCAGCGCCAGAAGCCCTTTTCATGCTCTATAAACTTTATTGGAAAATCTGTTTTGCTTGGGGCCGGGGGGGGGGTGTTGGGGGGGGTGGCGCGGTATTTTTTTTCTCCCCCAGTAACACGCCATGAAAAGGCTCATTAAAAAGTGAGCTCCTCGTTCTGATTAATCCTTCCAAGCAGGCAGAGGTGACACATGCTAATGACATTTCCAGCCAGGCTTGTCCCCTGAGATGCCTGCTGCTGTTGCAGGCTGAGTACCGCCGAAGGAGACGGCGTGTTGGACGTCGGAAAGGTTGCTCTTGGCTGCAGACTTCATTTGTAGTGGAGAAACGCCTGCGGGAGCCAGGCAGTTGCTGCCTCTCCGGCAGGCCTAGGAGACTTTGTTCTCCAGATGCATCTCACGGACTGTCCTCCTGCGGACAGAGGCTGTTCCTGGCCTCCGGAAGGGCTCGGGAAGACGAATGGACATCCCTGGCGTCTGCACAGATCCCTGCGGCACGTACCGAGCTGCTGACTGAGGACTTCTCCGAGGCACTGGAGCGCCTGTCTACACCAGGTTGTTTTGTTAACCTCAGACTGCTGCTTGGCCCCTGCCAAAGCTCTGATGTTCTTGGAAAACACCGGGCTAAAAAGACGCCTTTCCAAAACAACAGCTGACTTAACGAACTGGTCGGCCATTGGCTTAGCAGGCGCCATACCCCAGCAAGCGGGAGCTTGGAGGGAGGTGGATCTCCTTGGATCTCATGTCATTTGCCTGGGTTCGGTGATGGGTAGGTCTACCTTTACCCCAAACCCTTCTCCACTACTTTCTTTACAAGCCAAACCTGACTTCTTGTGGCGGTCCTGGGATACAGGTCCAGTTTTAATGTTGTGGGGACCCAAAGCTGAAATCTTATTCTCCCCTTCCTGTTGGAAACCAAGAAGCTTGTTCAGCTGGAGAAAGGAAGAACCAGGGATAGTTCTTAGGCTGGGTCAAGGACATGCCTGGGGCCACCCAACGTGTGTTGGATGGAGGGCAGACCCTGCTCAGGAGATGCCGAACAGCCTGAGCTGTGCTGACATTTCTCCTCTTGGACCCAACTACCCAGTGACACAAGGCAGAAAACTGTCAGAAGAAAGCCCTCGCACCCTGCCAGCTTCCCCTGCCCTGAGCAAACATCCAGTCCTCAACGCACAGCGTGTTTCACGTAAGCCTTGACATGTACCAGCGCGGTGTACCCGGCGTTGACTCCCAAAAGCTTTGCTTTTCTCTGAGGGTCTTGGCCATTGTGGCCAAGAAACATAAGGGCTCTGTAATGCTTTGTTGGGCCAGGAATAAAGTGAATTTGTTGAAAGAAGGTTACCATGTTATATAAGTAAGAAAAAGGGAGTTGTATTTAAACTGGCACAGGGCGGTTGTTTTCACTTAAACAGAGCTATGCACAGAACACAGCTCATGGCTTCTTCTTCGGTGAGGTGTTGTTCATTTTGGCCCGAGCATCTCTGGGTCAGGGAGGCAAAGCTGCGGTCCGTCCGCGGGGGAGGCAGGGGAAGGGGAGAGATGCAAAGGGCAGAACGGAGCAGTCCACGTTGCTGGAGCCGGGAACTCGCCTGGCGTGAGCAGGCATGTCCCCTTGCCAGCTCCTGACCTGCCAACGCAGGGTCCAGCTGGGGCCGATGCGGGGCAGTTACAGCCGGCGTTGAGTCCAGCAGCTGCCCCGATCTTCTCCCTCCTGATCCCAATCACTCCCATCTTGGTAGTTCAAAGGATCCCTTGCAGACAGGCTAAGCTGGAGTGTTCCCGGCACTGTCCTGGTACAGGTTTGAGGTGAATCTGGGCTCCAGCACAGAGAGGATGCTCTGGAGCCAGTACATCTGTCGGTCCCATCTGGGGTGCCCCACATCCCCAGTAGCCGGTTTGGCCTAAACCACGACACAGGTCTTTCACCAGCTGAAGGTGTTGGAAATGAGTAGGAGCTGGACATGGAGGTGGCAGAGCATCCCTGGCTTGACTGATCAGCACTGGGAGTCCTCGTAGGCACGGCTGGGTGAGCTGGCACGAGGGCTGCTGCCACAGGCAGGGGGGCCACATCACCCGGCGTCACAGGCAGCAAGAAGGGATCACCCCTAACACAGAGACATGCTAGAAGGGTGCATACGGCTCTTTTTTGGCTGCCGCACTGAGGAGTTTCTACACGAGCAGGGCAGCCGAATGCGGCAGGAGCTGGGTTTGGTGGGTGTGTGGCCACCTCCATACTCAGCATCACCTCCTACGAGGCAGCCGGGGCTCAGCTCTGCCCCTTCCGCCTCTGCATCCCCTGCCCACGATGGGAGCGGGGCAGCCCCTCAGCCTCAGGGCAGCAGCCTCGTCTGCCGAGGGGCCTTCGGTCCTCTCAGGGGTCTTGTCAGGGTGCGGAGCAGCCGATCCACAAACCAAATCAACCAGCAAAGGATTACCGAGAGCTTGCCACCTAGAATCTTTGTAGAAAACCTGAGCTGAAGAAACAAGGCATAAATGTGATGCTCGGCATCACAGGGGATATATCGCACTCGCTGCAATTTTCAAAAGGCTCTCCATTTACCTTGAAATTGCAGAGACACGCTCTCTCGGCAGGTCGGTTGAGCTCAGAGCCATGCGCTGATGTCTGTCAGATGAAGCCTACGAGGGGTGTCCCATTTACAGCCATGGAGATGCACTACTGTCCTAAAGGGAACTTTTAGGGTTAAATGAGGAATGCAGCTAAAGCCAGAGAAAAAAAAAGATGAGGTTGAACTTTGCCAAAAAAAAAAAAGTGGTGAAAGGCACCAGTTGTAGGAGGGGATGGGACAGGAGACTTTTTTTCTTGATGCGGTTGAAAAAGGGTGGCAAGAGCACTGGCAGCTTTGCAGACAAAGCCCCCATGGCCATGGTGGAGTCTGGTGGACCTTTCCTACCTCTTCCTTCGGGGTCCCGGCACAGCGAGCTGTGAGATCCTCGCCTGCTTTATCTTGGGTGGCTGAACCAGCCCGTGTTAAAAGGAGATGAACATAATACAATAGAGTTCGACTTTGTTTCTGTGCTGTGCGGTTCATTCAGAGGGATTACAGGCGCTTTTCAGCCTGTTACCACCTGGAGAGGCAAATACAAGGGAGCGCTGGTTCGAATAGGCTACCCACCGAGCAGCCTTAGTTCTGCCACAGCCAAAGTTGCAGAAGGTTAAAAATGATCCGGGCAGGATCCGGCCCGAACAATCGCCCAGAGCGCGGGGGACGTGTTGGGCGCGCGGGGACGCCGGCCAGCACCGCCTGGGTTTGTTAGCAAAGGGTTTGGAGTCATCGGCTGTGGACAGCCAAGGGGGCAGTTCGCTGCAGCGAGGCCCTGAGCGGGATGCAGGCATGAAACTGAGCGTACGACCCCTCTGAAGGAAACCTTCTCTTGCATTTTTTAAGGAAAAAAGAACTGCGTGAGGAGTAAGGTTGAAGGTTGATGCGGCCGAGTGAAAGACCTGTATGGTCAGGGGCATAAAACCCTCCACCCCTGTTTCCTGATGAGGATATTATTATGGCTGAAGGGATAAATGCTGGAGGGCATCAAGGTGTCATGGGCTGTGTCTCTTCCCCATGCTGATGTGTGCCCAGATGCAGTGTCTCTGTGTCCCATGAGGAGCGATGGAGTTGCCCAGAGCACTCGGGGTGGGAGGAGCAGGAGCGCTGCTCCATTCCCTGTGCGACTGGAGCCGACAGAGAGCATCCCAAAGTGTCGTTGCGGGGTGGAAACTTGAAGCCCCCCTTTCTCATAGACGGGATGAGCATCCCAGACCCAGTGCCATCCTTCTCACCTCCAGCCATTCTGAAAGCAATGCTTTTCCCATCCAGGTGGAGTCCTTGAGCTTCAGTTTGAATAACATTTATTTGAGGCTGTTTTGCCTGAAAGAATAGGCTTTTCGGTTTATTAAAAATGTGAGCTGAGTGTCAGCAAATACAAAGGTTGTTTTCAAGGGTTTGTTGCTGATGAAGACTCCCTAAAAGCACGCATCCTATGTCCTTAGGGTGATATACTAGCAAAGTCCTTGCAGCTCTGCTGCTGAGGGAAAATGAGATGGGAAGCCGGGCAAGCAACAGCACCTACACCCTGACGCCGATGCTCCTCAGTCCTCAATCTCTTCAAAGGACTCCCTAAGAAAATGGCCCCTTTGCGGCAACATCTATGGCTGGAGACTCATGTTGAGCGGGTGATGACGGAGGGTGGGTGATGATGCGCCAGGACTGCGCTTTCACAATCCCGGGAGCATTTCTCCTCCCCACGTGCCGCCAGTCACGGCCATGCAGTGAAGGGATCCAGAGACTGGAACCGGTGATAAATGACCCAGCAGAAGTTTTTTTTGTTTTGATTTGTTTTGTTTTCAAAAAAAAGAGACTAAAACCTTGCATCTCAGCTGGGACGCTCTCCATGCAGCTGTCCAAACAGAGGGGAAAGGATCTGCCTGTGTCCATGCTGCTGCTGAAGAACATCCTCCAGCACCAAGGGGCGCAGATCCCTCCCCGTCACCCAGGATGGCATCAGGGGCTCAGGCAGGACTTCTGCCCTGTCTCCAGCGTGCCATGGGGGTGATCCATCCCCAGGATGCTCGGGGCACCCCCTGCCTACAGTGCTGGCACTGCTCTGCGCCCACAGAGGTCCGCTCTGCGTGCAGGAGCCACTCCTGGGATGAGCTGTGTGGCTGGAGAGCTCCGCTGCATCCAGTTTTAATCCAGGGAAAACTGTGCCCCGTGGACCAGCAGTTTGGGACCTTGCCCAAGCAGCAGCCAGCAGCGAGTAGCTGTGCTGCAGCATTCCCAGCCACCCACCACCGGTCCCTGGGCAGAAACATCCCCATCCCCTCCCCGGGCAAGAGCTGTGAAGTTGCGTTTGAAACGCCATTGGAAAAACTCAGGTTTTTATGTCTCCCCTTCGCTGGGAAAACACAACTCAAAGGACTGCGCGCGTGCTGCCAGCTCCGGCGCTGCTCGCCCTGCGTGCCGGTGGGAGGGAGGGGGAGAAGCATCCCGGGCAGGGCTGGACGTGGGACGAGACTAAGCCGTACCCAGAGCGCAGCCGATGGCACCGGTTCAGCTCTCACCCACGGACGGCTCAGTGCGAGGCTGCAGCAGATACTTCGATTTCAGATTACAAGTGTCAGTTTAGTTTAGCTTGTCAACAATAGCAATAAATAAACCCCTCTCGCTTGCGCTCCCTGAAATGGTGCAGCTGGAACGAATCTGCTTTGCTGCTTTCAAAGGGAGAAGAAGGGTTTTCTCCCTCTGGGCGAACGTGCTTGGCCATAGGTGAAGAAGACTTAAGCTCCTGTCGGGGCGAAGGGGGGACATCAGAGAGAGCTTCAGGCTCATTGTCCAAGCCTGTTTTTAAAAGCAGCAATGTTTGTCCTGGTGATGATAAGTTTGTTTCTCTGCCTGTGATTGGAAGTTCTCAGGTCTTTCAGGTGAAAACACGTCTGTTTTCCAACTGGAGTCAGCAACCATCCCGCTGTTGACTGCCAGGACCTCAATCCAACACCCCGCGTGGCAGCCAGAAAATGCTAAGGGC
This sequence comes from Vanellus vanellus, assembly GCF_965231255.1. NCBI lineage: Eukaryota > Metazoa > Chordata > Aves > Charadriiformes > Charadriidae > Vanellus > Vanellus vanellus. The sequence continues at coordinate 3,362,184 of NC_138922.1, forward strand.
CAAATTCAAGCCCTTGAGAACTTAAAAAGAACTTCAACCACTCACGCAGGGCTGGGAGCCATGTCCCCTTTACGTCTCAGCCTCTCCTTGCCGTACCACCCTCGCGAGGCTGGCGTTTGCTCCCGATCCCTCCTGCTCCTCTGGGTCTGACAGCAGCAAGGTGATACTTTGGTGGGTGTGACGGGTTCGTTTTCCTCGTCTCATCCCCGGAGTCCCTGTTTTTGCGGTTTTCGAAGACATTGTTTCCTAATGTAGGAACATCCCTTTAGGCCCTGAGCGTTCCCTGACATCAGTGCGAGCGCGGCGCAGCCCGTCGGTTTACAAACATCTGGGTTCCTAGGAAATGCCGCGTATTCCTGCCGGTACTCTGCTGTCTGTTAACGCTTATAAAATTATGTTTATTTCCTGCCGTGGGGATCAAGCTTCAGCTCAGGGTTATTTCCAGGGCTGCGGCGAGCTTTGTGCCAGAGATGCAAACCGTGGCAAACAAGTACTTAAAAGCCTTGTGTTCAGCAACGGGCAAACCACAGACACTTCAGAGGTTTGGCTTGGGAAACCGGTCGCCCGAAGGAAGGCAAGAGAAACCGATGTGCACAGGAGCACCTCGAGCTGCTCTGGGTCTGGCTGCGGGATAGGGATGGTCGTCCCGCCAGGCTCCGAGGCCGTGGCCGGTGGGGTGGTACCTGGCCCAGGCGGGACAGTGGCACCCATCACCCCTGGGGACATGGCTGGGCTTCCCCATGGAGGTGGCTGGTGGTCCGCGGAGCAGCTGGCCCGGAAACCCAGCCAAAAAACCTTCTGTGGGAGGGATGTTGCACATCAGCCCCTGCTGCAGTCAGGCTTTTTGGAGCTAACATGCGTCTGGGTCTCCCTGAGACCTCCAGGTTTGCTTTGGGGCGAGCAAAGGCAGAGGCAGGGGTTTGCTTTGGGCAGCTCTGGCTCATCTGGCTGGAGTGGGAAGGGTGGGTTTCGGGCGGTCGTCTGTGGTCTGGAGGGATGTCCCATCCCAGGGTGTAGCTGTGCGGCCCCGCAGGCCTGGGGAGGGGAGCCGAGAGTGGGCGAGCGCCTGCTGCTCGGGCCAAGCTGGGAACTGCAAAAGCTTTTCTGTCCGGAGGTGGGCTTGAGCTCAAACTTGTTTCCTTTTTCTTGCCAAAGCATCTGCTGTCCTGCACACTTCCCTTCCCCCCCGCTTCCCTCCAGGATTTCAGGCCATAGAAATGTTTTATCTGATCCCCCACCCCAAAACTCCCTTTGGTTTGATGGTCTGTGGCTTGATTTCCCTCCTCTGGTTGCCTTGAGGTGACCTTGGCTTTGCAGCGCCCTTTCGCAGCGGAAAACCAAAATGCTGCATTTCAAAAATGCCCAGATGGGTATTTCCAATGACCTAACAGGAAAATCAGCGTTTCTTTACAGCTCAATCACCATGACTTTGCGAGCAGCTCCAGCTGGTCCCAAGCTGCTTTAATCAATCGATAATTTGTTTGGCTGGAAAATGCCCCCTGGATGGGTTGGGATCCCGCAGTCTCGGGGCTGGAGGGTCTGGGTCCTGTGACGATCGCTGCGGTCCGGCCGTGCAGGACTGCAAATTTGAAAATTGGGCTGTAACAGCTGTGAATGTGCGATGCCCAGTGAGGAGCCTCTTAACCAGGAGCACTCACGAGGCTGCTGGGGCTGAGAAAGTCTTGGCAGAATTTTTACCTAGTCAAGAGCAGGACCAGATGTGCCACGGTGGGAGGTGGCTGAGAGATGCATCACCTGGCCCATCCCCAGCCAGCCCGTGCTGTGACGGCCACATCACCATTACACAGTGCTTTCTGTTGAAGTTAGGGATGAAAATGGAAGATGACCCACTTCCCAAGTCAAACCCGGGTTTAGATGCTGTTCTGCATCTGCTCTAGTGCATATAAACTTCTGTCACCGTGGAGCCTTGGGCTGTGGGTGGCTGCATGGTGGGGGACACAGCCACCCTTGGGGTGGCACTGGAGGGCTTCAGGCTCCCTTTCCCTTTGTCACCCCACCATAAACCCTCCTTGATCTGCATGGTTCATCAGCAAGACATCTGAGAGTTCTCTCCTCCTGCTCATGCCATGAGGAGCCCATCACCCACACCAGAAACGCTCCTCATCCCAAACTGCTCACAGGGGTTTTGAGACAAAGGACAAGCAGGGATGCCCTCGTGGATGGAGACTCTGGGGGAAAAGACAGCAGCTGAAGTTAGAAACGCTGGAGAAATCACTGGCACAGGACCACCCCGTCCCCAGCGCTCGGGATCTGCTCCCGAGGTGCTCAGCGTCCTCAGTCCCCAGCAAAGCCAAGGAGGTTCCCATCTGCGGGGATCGGGCCCTTCCCTAACTGTGTATTGTTATGGAAAGCCTCTTGCCGGGTCCTGTGAAGTCATTCAGACTCGTTTTGTGGCCATGCTGGAATGCAGTAACCAGGAGTTTTTTTGAGGTCAGAAAGGAATAAGTCTTTTGCAGACAATTGATGTTGTTATTAAAAACATCCACGAGAGAGAGGAGGGGGGGAGGGAGGTCCTCTTTCCTGTTTGGGAAATAGTTTCTCACTGCATCCATCAAGCAAAAGAATCCTGTATGAAAAATTAATTTAAAAAAAAAAAAAGTTTCTGGGGCACACGCGCCTGAAAATGAACCACAGCAGGATCAGAGGTTTGGCTCAGAGCAACGTCCAAGACTCAAAAGCGGAGGCCAGATTAAAATACAGGATTCCTCGCTCCCAGCCGGTTGCTGTAACTGGAGGAAATGCAGTTTCCTTAAAAGAAACGCAATCTCCTCTCTGCAACACTTGGGCAAAATTCATGAACTTCAGCTGAAGCCCGGAGCAGGTCTCCCACAGAGACAGACTGGATCTAAGTCTAGCGCAGCAGCTGGGACTGCAGGAAAGTGGGGATCGCTTCAAAAAAAGAAGAAAAAAACCCCCCAAGATGAAGGGATTAGGCCTGTCACCCTGCCCTCCCCATCGTTAATCTTCCAGCCCAGGGCAAGCGGCTTTTCCAATTCCATCCTGCAGCAGTAAGATGTCACCCCAGGTGTGACCCACAAAGCAGCCACACCACATGGTACCGTCACGCCGTGGCCACCCTCTCTCCGTGAAAGCCAAGCCCGGCTCTCCGCACCATTAGCAGGATGTGGTCCCTGGCAAGGAGCTGGCCTGGACCAGCTTTCCCCAGGTTTCCAACCAGAATGAGGGGTCCTACATCCAGAGACCCTTCCCATGGGACACTTGTGATGGACAGGAGGGAAGAGGGAGGACAGTCTGGACATGAGCCGAGAAGTGTCCCTGCCAGATTAGATCTTAACTATAGGCATAACTTCAGGGTATTTTTGGATGGGAATATGTTCACAGCTGGCTTCAGGATTTGTGGGGACATGGCTCAATTCCTGCCCGGGCCTGGGCTGCCCCGTAAGCACCCGGTCATGCTCCATCCTTGCTGTCACTGCGGGGATGCTCACGGTCCAAGCTTAGAGCCAGGACATGATGAAGCCTTCTCTGGAGGTGGTGAGATGGGCAGTTTTAGGGCCAAAGCGGCCCATCCCTTGGCTCGAGTGGCACAAACTGGTCTCAGAGCATCCTCTTCACCATCACCAGCATCCCCGACCCGACCCGTGGTTTCCCGGGGATGTCTACACATCTGCAGCCCTTGGTTTGAAACGATCCAGATCTGCAGACTGTGCCAGGGGCAGTCTGAGCTGTGGAGCTAATTGCCTGTGATAAGCTAATTAAAGGGTTCTGATAAAATCTGCCTGGCAGGCGCAGGAGCGTGTAGTGGCCCCAGTCTCCCCCCAGGGCAAGGGAGAAGGCGGCTGCTGGGACACCCGGGGCTCCGTTAGACCCCCTGCACGGACCCCCTCCTCCTCCCCGGCCCTCAAGAGGTTGTCAACACCTTCGCCTGGGCCTGGGCTGTCTGGTTGTCATTGCTCAGTGCATTCTCTGCCCCAGGGTGGTTTTTGGCAGTGACCCTGGGGTTACGGGTGTGGATGCAGGATGCTGTCAGGGGCTTCATAAGGACAGCCCAGCAGAGAGCCTGGAGCTTGGAAAATGCGGGTGATGTGGCATTAGGAAAGGGGGAACCCCAATATCCTCCTCCCACCCCCAGAGAACCCACTGCTGGGCATATCCATTCCTAAAGTCTTGGCTGAAGTGAAAAGCAAAGAGTTTCCACAGCCGAAAACAGCCTTTGTCGCCCTGAAGCACGTGCAGCTTTTCTGTGTTTGGGCATTCATGTCAAGCTCTTCTCCAAAGACCTGCCCAGTTGCCATGAATACTGTCAGGTCTGGGGATTAACCATCCTCTTCAAACACATCTGGTCTGTCCTGGCCCCCCTGCCCAGGTGGAAGGAGCAGCGAGGGCCAGGCTGGCCAAAGCAGCGGCCCAGGGCCATGGCATGCGTGGGAGGCGCACCCCAGCAGAAAAGCTGGGAAATCCCCGTGTTTGACGAGCTTTGATCTGGATTAAATCCCTCAGACAGAAACAGAGGCGCAAGAGCCCCAGGAAGGCTGGGGGCTGTGTGTTTTGACTTTACGCCATCAAAGTTTGCCCTAAGCGACCCTTAAAAGCGTGCAGGTAGCCACAGGCTCTGGGCTGGGCAGTGAAGCGCTGCTGCATTTCCAGGTGCATCTTCCTTGCCCGAGGGGGGGCTGTAGGGCCAGATTTGGTGGCTTTGCTTCAGGATTGAGTAGATGTCTGCCTGTTTCATCCTTGATGATGCTGGGTCAGTGGGATCACTCCCAGCCCCACACCACTTCAGGGCTGGGCAGAGCTGGGCAGAACTGGGGGCTGAGCATCCTTCATGGGGTGACCTCTGGTGCTGGCAGAGTGTGTCCATACCCACTCTTTCCCCTTGTCCTGTGCCACCAGGCATTTTTGCCATCCGTGCCCTCAGGACTATGCTCAAGCACTGACTTAAGGTAGAGGAGACTTGGCTCGAAGTCCCTGCCCTGCCCAATATGTCCCATGACCCCAAAGATACATGTATTTCCAGCTCATCAACTCTTTCTATAAGGAGCCCAACACCTCTACAATCCTAAATTATAACCTTTCCATGCCTTGCTTTTGCCACTCTTAAAAGTGGGTAATAGCTGCTTGTGAGGATGAGCACATGCAGACCAAGAGGCTCCTCGAGACGTTGGCATCTAAGGAGGACCAGGGCTGCTGAGCGATCCCCGTCACTTACAGCAGCCCAGACCCGTCTCTGGGGTGAGCTTTCAGCCAATGCAGACCCTCACTAGTCAGCTGTGAAGCAGGCGAAAGGAAAAATAACGCACCTGTATCCCATGGCAATCAGAGGGAAAGGGAGAAGGTGAAATACCGTGTTCCAGATGGACATGTGTGTGGGACACCCGAGCTGACAGCTGTTCCCTTGCAGAGGGTGGGATGTGGCCTTTGAACGTTCGTAGGTGCTGGGGTCTTGATGTCTGACATTACAGGGCGGTGTAGGACGGTCCCGTTCACACGTGGGTTTGCAGCGCTGCCTTCCGCAGAGACCTCTGCAGCAGGCAGAGGATGCTGTGCTCATCCCCGTCGGCCCCCCGCCCTCCCCGCCCTAGTCGAGCCCAGGCAGCAATCAACATTTTTGCCCAGACCCCGTTACAGAAAACCATTAACAGTAGCACCTTATCCCTGATAAGGCGGGATAAGCCTGTCAGCTTTTGATAAAACCCCAATCTCCAGGAAAAAAAAAAAAAATAAATACACCAGTGCCTTGCAGGGGTGAGCTGGGACTGCCCAGCCTGGCTGGGGAGCACCGAGCAGAACGCCGCCGTCCCGCAGCGGTGGGGGGAACAGGGCAGCCAAGCTTGTCCCAACACCTCCGTGAAATACCTTCGTGTCCGTGCTGATGATAACGTTGATCAGGAGGTCAGGCACATAAGATGGAGTTTCCCTTCTTTCTCAGATCCACCACCCCCCCGATAGCATCCTGGCGATAAGACGGCTCTGTTTACCCGGGCTCAGCCACGGCCACAAAGGAGAGCTTTGTCCGCAGCCCAGAAGGTGCGAATACCGCTGAGCAAACACAGGCGGTCCTCGGCTCTTCACACCTGCGTGGCGTGTCGAAAGCCAACCCGGAGCCGCTATGGGCTCCAGGTTGATGTGGGGCGGGTGGTGGCTGCTTTTGGCCCCGTCAGCCTGTGGGATTTGTGCTCAGGACCCCGCGGTTGCAGCGTTAGCTCAGGTTTTGGAAGATTTGGAAGCAGAATTAAAATCCATCTCTGTTGAGGTTTCCCAGCTAGAGTTGAATTTTTTTAATGCATCCAACATCTTTCTGCAGACCCACAGGCAATTCTGGCTCCCGTTACCCAGAGTTCTCATCCTTTCCCGAAAAAAATCTCCCAGGATCCCTCTGAGGCGCGTGCCCACTTCCAGAAAGGGAAACTGAGGCACAGTGGTGTTAGGCAGCTTGGCCAGCATTACACTGGGATCAGTAGTGGTAGGACCTTCTCTGCATCTGGTGGAGTTTGTGAGGGTGGTAGACTGCAAGGAAAGGGGATGGTGTAGCTGTGTTTGCCACCAGCCATGATGGCCCAGGGAAGCGTGTACCCGTGCACCCTCGGGAGAGGCGGTGGTGGGCAGGAACGGGCTTGGCAGCAGGGAGAGCTGACCACCATCAGTTGTCTTGGCATCAAGACAGCTACCAAATTTTAGGGTGTTCATAGAGAAGGACCAAGGGCAGAGCACACACGTGCCAGTGATGAGCTTCCCACCATCCTCCAGCCATGCATGGGGGGGATGGATGGCCCTTGTTGTCATAGTCATTGTAGGACCGATTGAACGGGGATTAATTTGCAACAAATCTACTGCATTTTATTACCATACCAGGGAGGTGATGGGTTGGTGCCTTGCCTCAGGCTCCCGGAATGATGTTTCCCATTCACACACCTGCCTCAGCAGAGCACTTTGCAGATTTCCAGGGGTTCGGGCCCTCTCAGGGTTGCTTGCTGGTGAACCAAAGCAGCCAGAAGTGATTAGGGAACCTCATGGCCAGAAAAACAGAGAGGGACCCACCATGCAGGGCAGATCAAGGCTTATTTTGAACCAGTGGTGCTTAATCGCTGCTTCTGAAGACACTGGTTCTTCACTGCACAGCAGCTATTGCAAGAAACCGGTCCTATGGAGCACTCATCTATTTTGAAATACATTAATTAATGTAAAGGGTGAAAAATATTTTTAAAAAAGGGGTGACTGTCAGTCTCAGCCCCGGCAGCTTAGGGTGGCTCAAGGTCTTTTACCTAGACCCATGTGTCCTTTTTTGGCACAGCCAGGGCTTTGCAGTTGGGGATGGCACAGGCAGAGGTGAGTTTTTCTGCCCCTCCTGGTCTGGCTTCTGGGCTGGGAAAGCAGCGCCATGCCGGGGAGCATCTCCTCGCCGGGGAAAGAGCCACCGAGCAGAAGTGGCCGAGTCCGGGCTGTGTTGCACGGAGCGGGGACAGCCCACGCGGCCGGCCTCTCTGCGGCAGCGCAGACGCTCGGCCCCGCTCCGCCGGCTGGAAACGAACGCGCTGAGCTGCCAACTGCTCCCCTGAGCCAGCTCGGCCTCGGAGAGAAACCAAAACCCTTCCCGAGAGCCGTCATCCGTCAAGCTTGTGTTACTGTCTGGCACATCAAGTGGCCAAGCTGAGGTTTGTAATTCATGGGGAAGGGGAGGAGGCCGCGGGCGAGCGCTCCCGAAGCCATCCCGTGCTCCATCTCCCGGTGCAAGGCAGGGGCTGGAGCAACATCTGCAGGCACAGGCGGGACCATGTCCCCAAACAGGCCCACAATGGGGGACAGAACGGAGGGGACCATGCCCTTGGAGAGTCCCTCTCCCCGGGGCTTTGGTCTGTGGTGTAACACAGCAGCTTCGCGGGTCACTCGTGGGAGCTGCCTGCAGGGTGGCATCCTTTCCCCGCTCCGAGAAGGATGCTGTCTTCTGGGCAGGGATGCCGTCTTCTGGGCAGGGATGCCGTCTTCTGGGCAGGGATGCCCTTGTCCTTGCTGGGACAGGGGATACGGGGGTTTGGGGGGCTGTAAATACGCAGCTGCAGCCGCTGGCACTGCCTGGGGTGACAAGGCGATGCAATCCCGGCAGGAAGGAGGGAAGGCAGCATCAAACCCATGGCCAGGGAAGGACAAAAGGGTCATTCAAAGGAGAAAGTGGTGCCGACAGCCTCCAAAGGGAAATCCTGCGAGAGCCGTTCTTCGGAGAGGTGTTTCTGGTAGAGCATCACAGAGACCCAGACTTGGTGTCACCTTGGAGGGGATGCCGCTGAGTTTGTGGGGAGATGACCGGCCATGGGTTATGCGCGGCTCCGTGATGGGCTCTGGCGGTGGCCTGTGGCTCCCAGCCGCAGGGTCCCTTCGGTAGCGGGTCTGGCTGGGGCCGGTTTAACAATTCCCCTGGCCTCGCTCCAGACGAGATTGGGAAACGATCTAGGGTTAAAAAAACACGACACGTTCCTGAACACGCTTTGTTTGTTTTTAAACTAGGGCCCGGCACAGCCCGACCTCACAGGCGGTTGGATTAGCACAGCCGGAGAGGCAATGACTGGGCACAGGAGTGGCATCGTTTTAAGATGGCTCTGCCCGGGAGGAATCGCAGCCTGAGCTAGCTGAAAACCACTTCGCATCGCTTTCACCCCTCAGCTGTCGGGGAACCATGGCCAAGTTTCCCGGCTCCTTGGGGCGGTGGTGGAAGCAGAGCTAAGGCTGTTTGTATCCTCGGTCCTTTTAGGCTGAGCAGTTTTAATCCCAATTTTAAAAGCTTTGGACACTTTGCTGGTTTGGTTGCATCTCAGGCCTTTTGCATTTTGAGTAACCTTCGCTCTGAATGTGCAAATTCTTTCAATATCTGTTTCTGCTGTGACATTAACCCTCAAGTGGCTGATATGTTCCTGCAACAGAATCGTAGGAAAACTTAGAGCAAAATGTCTTGGGCTGGGGCAGTGATGGCCCGTGCACTGGATGTGCTGGATCCTGCCCCTCGGTCTGGGCTGGAGCATCACTTTGAGGTTTCCAGTGCTCAGATCCCCATCACCACGTACCCTCCTTTTGAGCTGCGGGGCTCTGTTTTTACAGCAACACAAAAGTATGGATGAGACCAAGAACTTGGGGACTGGGATGCTGATTTTGGCACCTCGAAAAGCATCCGCTCAACCTGCAGCAGTTCATGACTACCCGTTGAGGTTAGCGGTCTGGACAGGTAGGAGGTAAGCACCGTGGTGTGTGGCAGAGAGAGGAGAAAGGTCTTCTTGCGAAGTCCCACAACCCCCACAGCGGTGGGAGGAAAGCTGCTGCTGCGATCTGTACCAGATAAGAGGGAAACCACAAGGCCAGAGCCTAAGTGGATAAATTGTTCCCAAGTGGATTCCCCTCGGACTCTAAATAAACATCAACACTTAAGGAGCACCTCTGAGCTCACTGGGGGGGGGGGGGCAGAGCAGGGGCTGGTGGCTGTGTGCTTTCTCTGATAACCCGCAGGCTGTGGGGTGAGATCTCCTGTTAGCTCCTGCCTTGGGATGGCATCTGGGTGAATTACGGGACGCAAACAATTCATTTCAAAGTATTTACAACCTCAGGAGGTGGGATTTGGATGGTGCAGTTAAATAAAGCAAGCTGATAACAGCCTGCTATCATCTCCCAGGTTGAAATAAAGAGTTCACTTCTTGACTTTTCCTTTCTCAAAAAAAAAAAAAAAAAAATTAATTAAGCTCTTTCCAGGCTGAAACTTATCTGCAAAATTCCTGCACAACACCTGATTTGCAGAGAAAATTTCCTGGTCAAATCCTTCAAATGTCCTTCCCAGCCACAGGTCAGCCCCCAGGTGAGGTCCACCTGGACCTCTCATCCCACCCCTCAGAGATGGTTCCTCCAGTCCTTGTTGAGGCAGACTCATGATGTAGACTAGGAGGCTCAGGCAGCTTTCAGAGGTGCTTTAGATGGAAGAAGACTCCACTCCCGTCCCTGTTGAAGAGCAACCGGTATCCCCTCCCAGCACACTCGCTGGAGCAAGCAAGGGAAATTTGCTGCCCATTTCCAGGCGCTTTGAGTACAACCGTGTGTGCTGCACCAGGGCTAGGCTTGCTTTGTGATTTGCATCCTGTATTGAGTAAGACTGCTTTTGTCTTGGGATAAAATGCCTTGGGTGAGAGGCTGCCACAAATCTCAATATTTCAATGCAACACAACAGGCCCACAGGTTTCTCATCCATCCTCAGTGTCTCTTGATAGACAGTCAGCTGCCTGGTGGCTTTGAAGGAGCCATCGCAGGTCACTGGAGATGTTCCCGAGGGTTCAAGGCAGGAATACACAAATCAGTGGGATCTCGCTGGCTGCGCGCAGCTGTTTGCCACGTGTGCCGGCTAGCAAAGGGGAGATCTCCACTGCTGAGAGACTGTTAAAATCTGGCTCATAATGTGAACATCTTAGAGCTGTAAATCTCCCAGGAGTACGTCTTGCTCTTGCCCCTCTGATGCTTCCTGCGTGGCCAGAAATACCATGTGGACAGCCAGGAAATACCTAGGGAGATTTCGGTGCTCCAGTCCAGTCTGGAACTAATAAATGTGGAAGCAGTTATGAAAATATCTCCCTCCCTGAAATTAATAAAAAGATATATCAGACCACAGTCAAGCAGGTTCGTGCCACAGGTGAAGTTGCGAGTAGCGTCCGTCGCTGTTGGAACCAGCTCCCATGGCATGGGGGGCCGGAGGGGCGGACAGGCAGCCACCGTGCCTGGTGTGCAGTGGCTGCCGGGTGCTCTCCAAAGGGATCTTGTGCTGTTGGGAAGAGCTTTGGTCTCACAGCACTGGAGAAAAGTTGATAATTATGAATGCCGACTAAGTAACCCTCAGTAGCTGATCTGGTGGGACTTGTTCTTTCCTCTTTAGGCTTTGATCTATGAGCGGCTCTGGCCTTTCTCCCTGTATCTGTTCTCAAAACCACATGCCGGAGACCACATACTGGTTGTTGGCTTTGCCAAGCTGTCTGCTGCCCAGTTCTGACGGCCAGTATTTGAGCTGGCTACGGGTGCTGATGGACAACTGGTTTACCATGGACGTGCCTGGTTTATCCCTACTGTCTGCTGGGGTGAGGGCAATCCCCAAAACACATTCGTGGGTTGAATCCGTCAAGCTCTGCTGTTTAGCACTTGCTTCTCCTTCCCACTCCCTAGCATCTGCTGAACGTTCACCCTTCTCGCCGATTGGCCTCCCGATGACCATCGCTGTTGGAGAGGTCTGATGGTCAGAGGTGAATCTTGTACCAAAGGCAGGAGGGAGCGCTGCAGATTGGCACTGCCGCACTCAGCACCTGAGAGTCTGCCGGCAGGACAAGCATCTACTGCTCTGTCTCTACAGGCTTGGTTTTGAGCTTGGTTTGGCCAGAGAAAATAAGATCTTCAGGGAATTTAGCTGCAAAACTCCAACTTTGACCAAACGTGTCCCCCATTTTTCGGTGACTTAGAAACTCGGCCAAGCTTGAGCAGTTCTTCTTAGAGACAGCAAAAGACATATCCCTACCGGGGAGCAATATTTTTCTTTTTAAGCCTTGGCTTCAAATGTAAGGGCAATAGGTTTTCTTTAAGGAAAGAAATCCCCAAATTTGTTAGCGTTGGCACAACACTGTATTTTTCACTAGCCTTGTTTCTCACTAGCAGCTGAATCATTTTAGCGGGAACTTTTCCAGAAATATTCAACCTGAGTCAGACACCCAGTATCAAACATTTCAGCCCAAATGGTGAGTTTGGCATTTTTTTACATGAAAGAAAATGAGGGCCTTATCATTGGAAATCTCAGGCAGGAGCAAATGTTGCTGTTACCTTCTTGGGCTTGGGCATTGCAGTGTGTTGTTATACTTTGCAGAACCAGTGTTGACAGGGGGACATCTCCAGGGCCTCCTGGTCCTTGGGGCACATAGGGGTTTGGGAACTGGGCAAAGTGGGAAGTGAAGGGCACTTGGGGTGCGCAGCATCCCCAGGGAGGTCGTGGGTCACTCTGATGCCATCTTGTCTCAAGCTTTTCTGCAGAATTGCCATTCCTCAAGTTTTTCATGCATGGAAAAGTCTTCTGTTCCCCAAACCCTTTTTGTGGCACCGGGAAGATTTTCTCAGAGTGTTTTTCCATGGGTCCCCTCTCTCTTGCTTCACCTACATTTGCAGTTTGGCCTTTCCTTGTTCTCAGGGGTGCTTCTCGTGGGTGGAGAGGGGCGAGAGGCATTTGGCATCGTGGGGAGCAGGTCGGAGTGCGAGCGGTTGCCCAAAAAACCTTCATCCCCAGCAGTGGGGCATCTCTGGGATGTATCAGCAGGGATGGGGCTTTCCTTCCCCCCACCACCAGTACATGCTTGCTTTTGTTGCGAGCCAGGTTTGTGGCTCCGGTTTCGTGGGCGATGCCAGCCATATTTCGTGGTGCGCCAGCACACTTTCCTCCGTTTTTTCGCTCCGACTGTCAGGAAAACCTGGGGCCTGGCACAGACCCCGCGTCTCCCCCTCGCAGCCACAGCGCCCCGATGGATTTCCCCTTCGGTGGATTAGCTCAAGCAAACCAAACCAACTTCCGATCCTCCTCCTTACTCAGACTCAGCAGCGCACGCAAATGAATTTTCCCGAGCAAACGTTTTCGTTTAGTGTCGGCCAAGTGGGTCTGTGGTGGGTGGCACTGAGCCACACAGGAGGCCACGAGGCCGCCTGCCCTGCAAGCAGAGCTGGATCTGGCTGCTCGGTCCCAACGGCTCCAAGCTCCAGGCGCCACGTGCGGTGGCTGTGCTGTGCAGGACTTCACTGCCACCACGGCCGGTGTTCATCTGCGCTTTGCCATTTTGCTGCAGCAAGCATGGACAGAAACCCCCTCCCCAGCTCGGGTGGTGTCCATGCCTCCCTGGGGACATCCCTGCTGGGCCACACCACCCGGGCTCAGCCCCGGCAGCCCATCGCGCCGTATCCCATGCTGGACCAGAGGGCTCTGGCAGCATGCAGTGGTGCAGGAACCCATCCAGCAGCTCCAGGTTCATGCCCAGCTGTTCCGAAACCTCAAACCAGCCAGCAGCAGGCTTGAAGGGATGTGATGATGTAGGGGACCAGGGACACCCTCCCACTGCTTCCATAGGTGTTTTCTCTTTACCTCCCAGTCCAGCAAGCAGACGGGTCTCCGCTGGCTCTGGCTGCTCCATCTCTGATTTAAGGGTGGCTGTTTCCTTGATGAATGTGGCCCTCAAAAATAAGATCCCTGAAGATATCTCCAGGAGTCCCCTGAGAGCAAAGTCCTTCCCCAGATGGGCACGGGCAGGGTGCCCCTCTTGGCGGCCGAGACGATGCACGCGAGGCTTGCTCCTGCAGGAGAGAAATAAGGGCTCAGGCTGAGCCAGCAATTTTGTGAAAACAAAACAAAACAAAACAAAACAAAACAAAAACCAACAACCAAAACTTATCTGGGAAAAGACAATTTTAAGGAGACTGAGACTATTCATAAATTCAAGGCAAATTTAGAGATTCATTTCAGCCCCTGGCTTCCTCTATCCTCCCCTTTCCCTTCCCCCCCTCCCCCGAATTATTGTTTGCAAAAATTAAAACAAAATGTTTGGGGGTTTTCGTTTGTTTAAAAAGCAATTTGCATTTTGCAAATTGCCAAAATATAAGTCTTGGAAGGGTGGGGTCTTTTGAAAGGGCAGCATTGTCATTGCTGAATGAAAACCACGGAGAGGAATGCATCCTGGGAGATGCAGGGCACTGGGACCCGGGGCCTGGGGGACATGGCAGCAGCACAAAAGACCACAACCACGGCTCCCACTGCACAGCTCCAGCCTGCACCTCTCATTCACGTATCTCCGTTCATTCTCCCAAATGGCAAATCCTGCCCTTCTTGACCTTCTTCGATGGATTCATTTGGCCAAGTCACTGTTTTTAATGCGGAGATGCTTCTGCTGTGGTTTCTTCGCCCAGTTCCAAACCACAGCTTTCCTCTTTTCCTCTCTGAACTTCTCCACATCTCTCAACATCTGCGTTTAAGTGATATCTGGTTATTCATATCGGAGCCTGGCGGCCCAGGTAGAGGCTATTTGAGGAAGCTCTGTACATCTGTGTGCAATAAGACAGTGAACAAAAGGCTTGTGAGGTCCTTGGCAAAATAAGAGAAAGAAGAGAGCAGGAGACCACAGCAGTGGGCTTAATCGAGCCAAACCCTTTCATCGGAGAGCTCTCAGCACCTGGCACGTGTTTTGCCCATGGCTAGGTCTGCGCTGGGTCCACAGACCGTGCAGGGGTGTCTTCTCCACCGGGTGAAAAGCAAAGCGTGGGGAGCATAGGGGATGCCAGTATTGGGAGGTGATTTTTATTACAGATGGCAAAGGCGTTCATAGAAAGAAAAGATGGGTTGCTAAAGAGCCACTTACTGTGGCAGGGAAATTCAAACCAAGAGGCACTGACTGGAAATTAAAGCCAGGCCAGTTCATGTTAGGAAGGAGGCAAAATGCTTTAGCACAGCGGGGGATTAACCATCGGGCCGAGGGAGAGGGTGGGCGGGAGCCGCGTTTCCTGAGCTCCTCCGTCCAGGGAAAATGTGGCCGGGCGAGCCGCACGCCCTGCCTGCGGCACCCAGATTCGGAGCTGGGATCCAAAAGCATCATGACCTGCTGCAGGGTCCCTGTCGGTCCTAACGTCCCGCTCCAAGCGACAGCAGTGTGCCCAGGCGTTGCCCACGCTCAGCATCTCCAAGCCCCCACCACTGGTTTTCTCCGAGGCTGTAGCACCAGCGCGGTGGATCCCATCATGATGTGTCCCAGCCTCGTCCCCAGCAAGGACTTTCTGACGCCTTGGTGGGTCATTTATCTCATTGCCCTAATTCTTCCGCCCCTATGCGCTATTGTCAGGGAAAATTAGGATGGCTATTTTCCTTCAGTCAGACCAAGCCTCTCCCACTGGGCATCTGCAAACACATCAGGCTTGAGATGGAGCTGCCAGCTAGCCCTGGCTGGTGGCTAGCGGCGCACAGCACTGGTCACTCAGGACCCAGGCACTCAGGGGGAGCACAGGAGACAGTAATTTCAATTAAAACCATTCTCTTTGGGTCAGTTTGGCCACTTCTGTCTGCATGAACAGGTGCATCAGGAGGGGGTGGATGATGGAAAAGCACCCATGTGCACGGGGTTAGGAGGTGATTGGTGCCCAGTGGATGTCCTCAGTGCCCTGGGAGTGCAGGTGGAAGGAGAGGATGGAGCCAAGGCGAAGATGACAGAGCCAAAAAAAGCTGAGAAGTCATGGTGGAGGGGTGGCCATCACTCCCTGGCTGCTTGCTGTGCTTGCGGGGAGCTCGCAAGGAGGCCAAGTGGGGGGATGTTGGGCATGGAGAGGGGATCAACCAGCCCACACCTTCTCCCAGCTCGTTCACTCCCTCCTGGGAGGGTTTATACCCCAAGACATACACAATCTTTAGGTCATTGGCTCTGGATGAGCACTGAGGAGCTCCTTGCAGCTTCTTGTGAGGTTCAGCTTTTTCCCTTCTCCAGACACTGGATTTCCCATCCCTGGAAGATCAATATAAAATTGATCCCAGGAGCAGGGCTGGAGGCAGCTTTGCACACTCCACTTACTCCTCCAAATTCCCACACAGCTCTGCCCTGGTGGGACCAGATGAAATATTTGCAAAGGTCTTGAGAAAATCCTGGGAGTTCTGCTTTCCTGGCTTTGCAAAAACATTTCTGCTTATCAAGTAACCCAAAGAAATGCGAAGATTTTCACTGACTCTTCGGGTGGGCTCAGCTTTGAATTTTTAAAAGGGATGCGCTAATGCAATCTTGCAAAATACTCGCATACCAAGTTCAGCTCTCCTAAAAGACAAGTTCTAGGAGGAGGTGAGTTTTCATGCTCTTTGGAAAACGCCATTTCTGCCAGATTCAAGGAAGAGCTAGGTCTTCTGTGAGGCCATGCCTTCATGGGAGGCCCTGGAGAAATGTCTCCTCATGTTGGTCAACAGGGACTAAATCCTGTGGTTTGTAGCACCACGAGCAGATCTGCTAGTGAGTCTCAAGGCTTTGAACGATGGCGATGTGCCTGCACGGTCGCAGCAGGGATGACAGACCCTTAGACTGAAAATCTTTTTTTCCTCTGCTTGAGCTGCGTCTGGAGGACATGCCGTTGATCCAGGTGTTGCCTTGGTGGTTAGCTGTAGCCCAGAAGACATCCTTCGTGCTGTAGCCATGGTGCACCTCTCAGCTGGTCCACGCCTGGGGGAAAGCTCTGCCCTGCGCGGAGGAACCAGCCCTCAGCCCTGTGCCTCCTGCACGCCCGGGAAAAGGGTTTAATCTCAGCGTCTTGGTCTCCTTCTCTGTCAAACAAGGATTGGAACTTTAGAAACACCACCTCCTCCTTCCCAAAAGCTTAGCTCGTGCGTTTGGCGTGAGCAAAGCTTTCATGTTAGGAAGGAGGCAAAAATCACCCCTAATCCCCTGTTTGTACAGCGCTGGCTGCGGCGGAGCCACGGTGCTGGCAGGGGCTGCTCGACACACCGGGAGAGAAGGCGAATACCATCGTTGAGCAGTTTCTGGGGCGCTCCTGGCAAAGCACAGGGTGCTCTTCCTGAGGTTGAGGTGGAAGGGGAAAAACCTACAAGTGGGGATGCAGAAAGTGCCCGGTGCACTTTCAAATGTGTCTGTGGGACCCGCCAGATCTAAAAAACAGCGATTCCTCCTGCATGCAGGAGCGGTGTCTCCGGTCTCCTTGATGGCTGTCTCCTGTTTTGGGAGATGACAAATGCACCCGCAGGCTGGTGGGCTCATCTAAGGAGAGGCAAACCGCAGATAGAAGCCGTGGCCATGCTCTGGTGTCAGGAATCTCACTTTCTCACGGTTGGCAAACCGCTCTCGGGCCACTTTTCTCGCCATGAGCACGTTGGTGGCTGCTTCTCCTGCTCTGCCAGCGTTTGGTGGCGACGTGAGGTTGGGTCTCACCAGGTCAGGCAGAGGAATTCCGATTGCAAAGCACGGAGAGAGCAGTCTCCATCCCGCTGGTCGGACGTCTCTGCAGGATTTTGCTCTCCACTTTGCTTTCACGTGGTGAGTTAGCTGGGGATTGTTCCTGAGAAATAATCCGGAACTGCACTGTCATTTTCTGGGCTGAAATTTGATAATTAAGCAAATATAGCATGTCTTTGTCTTGGGCAAGCACCATAAGGTAAACAGGAAGGAATGAGGGATTAAGATGTCTCTGCTCTAAAGGAAGGTGACAAGCCCAGAGCCGTGACACCTTCGCGCCGAGCCGAGAGGCCCAGCTGTGGGTTGGCATTGCACAGATGCATTGTTCGGGGCTGAAGAGCAAATAAAAGCAAAGGGAAAAGAAAACAAGCTATAAAATTCTCGGCAAAGCACAGAGCCCCAGCAACTGCCTCTTGATGTTCCTGTGACAGCTCTGGGGAGAGGCAGGAGAGGGGTCGAGCTTTTGAAGTCCTCAAGTTGTCCTTTGCAAAGGCCCCTGTTAAAATAGTCCCTGTGTTGACATTAGGCTGCATATGGTGGAGAAATTGGGCATCTCCCGGCAGGTTCAGACACAGCACATGCAATCAAAGCGGAGGGGGACTTTTTGGTATTTGACTAACCGGCCCTGTCCCAGCAGCGGGATGAGAGATGCGGAGGTGGAGGTGAGGTTTCGTCGGCAGGTTCAGGGCTGCAGATGCGTAACAAAGCCTTCTGCTGAGGGTACCAAGGACGGGGAGGAAAGCCAGGGAAGAAGCTACTAGGAAGGTCTTGAAACGATCTTTGGAGCACGAACACACATATGTGTTGGGACTGGTGAGAGTGGGAACACTGGGAAGGTTATGTAGGTGATGTTGGAAACCCCCTTTTCCCCCAGGGGCAGACAGAGGGGGCTCCTGGGCTGTTGGGAAGCGGGAGGTTTCGCAGCAGTTTGTACGGAGCAGTAGAATGATGTGAAGCACCACAGCGCGAGAGCAGATGGGAAGGGAGACGAGCGGTGCTCGTGTGGGGCAAAGCGCCTGTGACAAAGCTGGAGGAGCAGCTGGGGGGGTCCTGCGTTGCTGTTTCCTCACCATGGATGTTCTCCCTGCCCTCGAAGCCCTGCCTGCCCCCAGCTTTTAATTCACATTAAGAGTGGGGAGAGGCAAAAGGCGGATTTGTTGCAAGTCACGATATGAAACAAGGTCTCGGTGAGCTCAGCTCCCCCTCCAAAAAGCTGGACCCACCACATAACACTGGTCAAGGAGGAATGTGGGTTAGTGGTTGGCTTCCTGCAGCCAGAGGTGCCACCAGAGCATCCCCTCCTGTGACACCCCCACTGCAGTGGGTCGCCCCAGGCAGGACCTCGAGAGTCCCCGGCCCCACGCACAGGGGCTCCCCCGGGGTTGGCACCTCCATGGCCGGGTGCAGATGCTGATGGTCTCCTCTCTTTGCCTCTCGCAGCCTGCAACTGCAACCTCCACGCCCGGCGGTGCCGCTTCAACATGGAGCTCTACAAGCTGTCGGGGCGCAAGAGCGGCGGCGTCTGCCTCAACTGCCGGCACAACACTGCCGGGCGGCACTGCCACTACTGCAAGGAGGGCTTCTACCGGGACCTCAGCAAGCCCATCTCCCACCGCAAGGCCTGCAAAGGTACTGGGTTGGGGGTGGGATGGCCGGGACCATGAAGCTCCTTCTCCTCGACCCCTTCCTTCCTTCCACAGCTTTTGCTCTCGCCAAACTCCTGCTGCTCCTCCCTCTTCCAAACCAAGCCCTTGAAATGACTTTTCTTGCTCCCACATTCCCTGCCATCACCTCTCCCTGGTCTCGCCAGCCTCCTGGTAAAGACAAGGCCAAGGCCTTGAAGATCATCTCATTCCACCCCCCTGCCCGGGCAGGAACACCTCCCCCCAGCCCAGGTTGCTCCAAGCCCCGTCCAACCTGGCCTTGAACACCTCCAGGGATGGGGCAGCCACAGCTTCTCGGGGCAACCTGTGCCAGGGGCTCACTGCCCTCAGAGTGAAAAATTTCTTCCTGATATCTCATCTAAATCTCCCCTCTTCCAGTTTGAAGCCATTCCCCCTCATCCTATCACTACATGCCCTTGGAAAAAGTCCCTCCCCAGCTCTCCTGTAGGCCCCCTTCAGATACTGAAAGGCTGCAAGGAGGTCTCCCCGGAGCCTTCTCTTCTCCAGGCTGAACCTCCCCAACTCTCCCAGCCTGTGCTCCCAGCAGAGGGGCTCCAGCCCTCACAGCATCTCCGGGGCCTCCTCTGACCCCGCTCCAATAGGTCTGTGTCCTTCTGCTGTTGGGACCCCCCGAGCTGGAGGCAGCACTGCGGGGGGGTCTCCCCAGAGCAGAGCGCAGCAGAGGGGCACAATCCCCCCTTGCCCTGCTGGCCACCCTGCTGGGGATGCACACTGGGATGCTGGGGGCTTTCTGGGCTGCCAGCGCACAATGCCGGCTCATGGTGAGCTGCTCATCCACCAACACCCCCAAGTCCTTCTCCTCAGGGCTGTTCCTGATCCATTCTCCGCCCAGCCTGGATTTGTGCTTGGGATTGGAAGTCCTCACTGCTGAGGATGTCTTTAAATTATTTCAGGTTTTAATCACTTATACGTTGTGCTTCATCTGCTCCAATAACCACAGCTAACATCGTATATGTAAGGACAGAGTTACACAAAATCCCAAGTATGGGGTTAGATGTAACGTCTGTAAATCAGCCTCCTCCAAACGCCCATCTCCTGCTCCCACCCTCACCCCCAGCACTGTGGGGGGCACAGGCAGCGCTTCACCCACGCACAAAACATTTCAGTCTTTGGGACATGGCGAGAACAGTAAAATGGGAAACAATTTTATTTTGAGCTCAGCAAACGGAGTTTTTTTGAGGTTTCCCCTTCTCCTGCAGTGGCTGTGAAGGCGAGCGGGGCTTCAGCTGGGGTGGGAGCAGCAATAAGAGCAAATCCTGCAAATTAACTTTTTTAACTCTCAGCTGTCTGCTGGATGAGATATAAATCCTGAACCTGAGACGCAGCTAAAGGAATGAAGCAAACCTTCAATAGCCAGACTAGAAGGTGCTGGGGTTTCCCACAGAAAGCTTCAGCTCTTTTCTCTCTAAAGACTCATTTCAACAAGAAACAGAAAGCTTTTTGGCCTGAGCTGGGTATTTCTGGCTGGAAAGCTTTGGGTCTTGAGCGTTTTCAATTTTTTAATGAAAACGCTTCTTCATATTCTTTTTTTTTTCCACTGCAAACAGACACACTTTGCCAAAGCAGAAAAAGAAACTGCTGCTTTAGGCGGCCCTACTCCCCCCTTTTTTTCACCTTGTAAAAACCATTTCAATGAGACGTTTTCAACCCGCCCTGTGATGAGGCTGCTAACAAGCTGCAGCTTCAGCCCGGGTGCGGGCTGGTGGGATGTCAACCCAACCCGTGGCTCCGGGGGAAGGAAGGGGCTGATGTTTTGGGGTCCGAGGAGCCAGCGGGCAGGAGCACAGTGGGGGCTGAACCCCTTCCATGCCAACCCCAACACCCAGCATCCCGGCCGGACCCCCGCTCCGGCAGCGAGCTGCCCGCCTTGCCTTGCCCCCCGGTCCCGAGGGGATCTGTGCCGTAATAAAGTTCATATTTGTGCTTTCACGGCCGGGTGGCAGCCGAAGTAACAACGCGTGAGGTTGAGGCAAACAAAGGGAAATCGGGAAGGCTCCTCGAGTGGGGCCGGGCAGCGATGCAGGAGGGCATCCCTCACCTCCGGGCAGCGGCGTCATGGCAGGGGCGTTTGCTGATGTCCAGAGCCTGATTCTCCTTTCCCTTCCTGCTCCCCTGCATGAGTTCTGGGGTGCCGGGGCAGTGGGGGGAATTCCCACCCCTCTCCAAGCACAGTTAACTCCTTCCCAGAGCTCTGGTTTATCCCAGCTGCCCCCCCACCCCCACCCCCTAGCATGGGCGCTCCTGGGGACACAGTGGGATTTGGGGGAGAGGAGAGCTCTTTCCCAGCCACGGGGTCACTCTGCCTCCACAGGGATCCCAGTCCTCTGGGATCAGCGCAGGGAGCAGGGAGGGGATGCTCAGCTGAAGGGTAGGATGGATCCAGTCCCCTCTCCATCCCCAGCTTTTCCATCCCGGGAAAACGCAGTCCCTGCCCTGCGTTGGCAGTGATGTCCACGCTTAACCCTCTCTGTCTCATTGACCCCGGCATCTCCCAGGACCTTCCTCACTCCTGCTTTTCCCAGCTCTCCTTCCCGGCCAGGCAGCCCGCTCCCCCTCTCCTGCCCATTTCTCCTTGCTGTCCCTCGCTCTTGCTAACCTCTCCGTGGCTGATAGCACGGTGATCTTACCCGAAAAAGGACAGCCGGGTGGCAGGTGGTACCTGCGGGTGGGAAACCTCAGAGCCATGTTGTGCCTCAGTTTCCCCAAGTGAGCACCCGGGAAGGCGCACGCTGGCCTTCGCGAGGCACTCCGCAATGTTTTAAGGCCGCATTTCCCCGTCGCTGGGTCCTTCTCTCTATTAAACGCTTTTTGCTATTGTCCTTCTCTCATCCCGTTGCCTTCTCCAACTGCTCCCGCTCTTGAAATTCGAGATCGCCAAATTTAAATACTGCTCTAACCCCCCACGGTTTATAACAAAAATGCGGCTATTGGAGCTAACAGATACAAAGGTATGTAATAAATATGCTGATGCATGAACAGCTCCCCGACTCGCAGGCTATTAGCGCGATTTCACAGTAGTTGGAACGGTTTATTGTTGGCGTAATCCATCGTCCTATACAAAGCGGGCGAAATGAAGTTTCCTACAGCAAAGGCATTCCTTTGAAAACTCGTTTTCCTGAGCTCTGTTTATGACACAGGGGATTTTATGCTCCCTCTATTTTTCTCCCCCGACTCGAGGGCTGTTCTGAAATAATTGTTGAAAACGGGCATTTTTTAAAAAAAAAACAAAAAACAAAAAACAAAAACCACCATCTAACAACTTCAGCCATTTCTCCATTGATAACAATATTAATTTATCATCTCACCGAGCCATCTGCCAATGGGCAAAGCTCTCCCAGAGCCTCACCTCAACCGAATGTGTTTAGAATTAAGGAATTAACCTGCCTGTAGCATCTGCCATCCCCCTCACAACTGCCTGACGTCCCATCTCACCCAGCAGATCGTGTTTTCTCTCTAAGACTTGATTCTTTCAACCATCACATTGCTCCGTTCATGCCCTACACCTAACACGTTTAAACAAACGCGTATAACAGAGCACCGGCGCCTCGTGAGCCGACGGAGAGCTGCCGAGGAAGCGTACGTGAGCTCGGGCGACCTCACAGCAAACCTTCCATGAAAGAGCTGTGGAAGAGATGATTTTTTTGTATTAATTCAACTTCATTAATTCAGCCTAACAGACACATCCAGCTCAACTGCCTTCGCTCTCGCTTGTGTTTCTCATCTCTCACTCCATCCTGTCTACTGGGTTGTGTACCTGAATACATAACGCATCTAACGTCAGAAAATTATAGAGGCGTGAGTTGCGTTATTTTAAATGGTTGATTTGGGTATTTATGCAAAAATGTTTGCGCAATTACCACTTTTTTTTTTTTTTTTTTTTTTTTTTAACTTGGAGAAAAAGAAAATGCCGCAAACTTTTGCACGTGTTGCGGGGCGCGGTGTGAGGCTCAGGCAGCAAAACGTGAACAGAAAGCAGAGCAGGGCAGTGCCCTCCTGCCCAAGGCGGAGGGCTGGTTGGGTTTCTAATGGCCAAACCTATAATAAGTTTTAATCGAAAGATTTTTTTAATGCTCTGAAGTTTTTTTAGCAGCACGGGTGTAGTCATAAGAAGTTGGGCGTTAAGAATGACTTTTACCCTGCTGGTTAAAAGTGATGTAGCCCTGGTTGGGTTTCTAATAGCCAAACCTATAATAAATTTTAATCGAAAGATTGTTTTAATGCTCTGAAGTTTTTTTAGCAGCACGGGTGTAGGCATAAGAAGTTGGGCATTAAGGATGACTTTTACCCTGCTGGTTAAGAGCGATGCAGCCACGCCACCTTCTTTGCCTGTGCCTTCGCTTCCAGCCAATTTCTTGCAAAAACGGTAAAAGCAAAAAAAAAAAAAAAGTTGTGGGCGACGAGCGATGCCTTGTCGCAGAGCCGCGCAACAGGCGGAGCGCGGCGTGAAGGCTGCAAACCGCATGCAGGGGGATTGGTGGCAGATGGAGAGGGGCTGTCGCCTGAAGTGGCGACGCTGGGCGAGCGCCAGAGCCTGCCCGGCCGGGGCTGCGGGAGGGCTGTGACTGCTGCGGGTGGGTGGGTGGCCAGGGGAGCCCAGGGACAGCAGTGACTCAAGCAAAGGCTCGGGCTCCCCCGGCCTTTTGGGGTCAGGGCGCATGACCCATCTCTGCGTGGCCCCCGAGGGAGGACTCTGGGACTGCAGGTGGTGCCGGTCCTCCGCACTGGGGGGGGGTGGATGGGCTCATCCCGGTAGGATGCCCTTTGCTCTGGCGGATATATCAAAGCCCTGGTCCTGCGCACACCCGTCAGGTGCGCGGGCTGTCCCGAGAAACAACAAAACCCCAGATGTAAGAAATTTCACACGTTCATCTTTTAAAACTCAGAACAAAGGCGAATTGTTCCTCTTTTCTCACTGGTTTTTGCGAGAGCACGAAGAGCTCCCAAACTGCTGCAGCCCTGCTTCCCCTTCCTTCTGCTTTCCCTCTGCTCCAAATGGTGTTGCGAGTGAAATTCCACATCTGGGTCCTGCAAACCTCCGGCCGTTCTGCTCTGTCGTGGGCCACTGTAAATCAGGGCCCTGGCGTTAGCTCTTTTGATTAAATTCACTCCTGATATTTGCCAGATTATTGGCACTAATGTAATTCTATTGGAACAGGGACTCTGCAGGATTTTATAGCCTGGCCGTAAAACAGCTCTGCACTTCGGGGAAAGGATTTACGCGTTTTTTGATGAAAAGATGACAAATGATACGTGTTATGAATGCACTTGTGCTGGGGCTGCCAGTGCAAACCCCTTGTGGAGGGGCAGGAGTCGGCACCTGGAGAGGTCACATTCATTAGGACTCAATGTTTTGGTAAAAAATGGGATCGCCTGCCTCCCCCGCACCCGTGCCGAGCCTGGCAGACTTTTCCATTCGCGTTGGAGGATTATTTAATGGCTTATGCAAAAAAATAAAAAAAAAAAAAAAAAAAAAAAGCATTCCCAGCCTACCTGCCCATCCTGGTTTGTACCTGCACAGGCTCCACTTTGACATTTGTGTTTTGGAGACAGTTTGGGCTCAAGCAAAGAGAGGGTGGGAACCGTTCCCATGGGCTCAGCCTCCGGTCCTTGATTTCACGGGTGCAGATGTAGGTTTTTTTGCCACCCAGTTGCAGGAATTTAGCTGGCGGGGAGGGGGGGGAGGACACAGTAATGCAGCTGAACCCCTTTGGCTCCTTGTGCTGCCCGGAGAGGAGAGCAGAGTCCCTGGTGATGGGGACAGTGGGACGAGTCCCCCTTCTCTCTCCACTGACTATAGAGGGAGCTGCGTGACCAGTTTGGAGCAGAGAGCTCATTTCCACAAGGCTGAAGCCAGGGGAGATGTAACATCTTCTTGCTGCCTGGAGCCCCACTGAGAAGTTGGGGTGCAGGAGGCAGTCGAGGTAAAACCCACTTTAGATGGCAGAGGCTGAGGATAGGCGCTCCGCCACCAGTGTACTGATGTCCCGCTGCTGGTGTCCCATGAGCCATGTCCCAATGTAGGACAGGAAGGTCAGCCTGTCCATGGTACAACTCTTCAGGTTTCATCTGTGGCCAGCATCCCTCCAGCCTTGGAGGTGTCCCCTGCCACTGCAGTCCCAAATCCACGGCTAGGTGAGGGGTAGGCAAGCTCCCAGATAACACATCCCAAAGATATAGGGATGGCCTGGCTGAAATCCCTAAAGCGGCAAGGCCACCAGTGGTAGCTCCTGGCAGGGCTTCTGTCCTCAGCCTTTCCTAATCCGCAGCAAGTGCCAACTCCCACAGGCTCCCACCCATCACTGCAGGGACCCAGTCACTGCTGGGCATCAGCGCAGGGGATCTACCATTTGGTGTCCACCTTAGGAGGAGGTAAAGTGCATCCTAAGAGAGATGCTCTTCTCTCCAGAGCAACCTCATTTTGATGCCCATCTCTGGTCCAGCTCATTTGTGGGTTCACAAGGCAAAGTCCAAGGCAATACTTCTTATGAATTCCCCCCAGGGAGTTGCCCTTAATTATCAAACTTCCTTCTCTTTATTTTCTCCTTTTCTTCCTCTTTGAAGACCAGCTGGAGCTACTGTTTGGATGAGAGATGAGCCAGCTCGTAGTGCTGGCAGGGCTTGGATCGAATCCTTGTATCAAGGCTTGGTCACCTCTGAGAAATCACATCACTGGAGAAAGTCCAGACTTTCAAGGCATTGATCTGCCAAACACAGACTTTATTTTCTCCACAGGGCATGCTCTTCCACCACTGTGAGAACAATTTTCTAGCTGTATTTCTATACTGCGTTCGTTAGTAGCTATGCCTCAGTCACCCCCTTCCCCAAGGACCCATAATTCTTTATATCGATATTATTCCAAGCGCTGAGCACTGATTTATGGATTCCACATCTAAAACTTGTCATCAGCAACCCCCAGACACACACAAACCGGTTGGAGAGAGTTTATAGAAATACAGCTTTAAGCTGTCCCGCACACGCGGGTCACTGCGTGGAAGCATCCTGGGACAGCGCAGGAGGCTTGAGTGCCACTGCCACCAAGTGCCACCACTTCCATGGCACCTCCAGGACCCAGGGCAGAGCTGCACCATTCACCCACTTGGGCTGGAAGAGTCCCAAAGCAAAGAAGGGACTTGATTATTACAGAAACTCTTAAACTGTTTTGAGTTCGTAGTGTGAAAACATGGAAAAGGAGTGATTTTTTTTTTTAATGAAGAGCTACGTCTACCTGGCCATGCCAGCTTATAAACATCCCTGATTTTAATGACATACGAGCAGATAGGTCAAATTAAGCAGCTGCTTCTGTGCAAGCAGGAGCGGGAAGAGTTTGCTGCGTCGCAGCAGTGGAATATTCCTGTGGAAAACTCAGCGATAGAGACACTTTCTAATTGTTTCAAGCCAGCTGGGGCTCCATGTGCCAGCCTTCATCCTGCTCTCCTTTCCACACCTGCCTTCTGGTTCCAAGGACTTTCTAATTGAGTCTGATCTATGTGAGTCACCGGCGAGGAACAACCCAAACATCGGAGCCATACACAGCCCTTTCCCCCCGCCCCGGGCAGCTCCACCAACTCCATGCAGCGCATGGGGATGATGCCACGCACTGGAGCATGCATTTAGGGACCACAGATATCACATTCCAGTTTCACGTTTGTAGCAACTGGTGATCTGAACTAGTCATACTTTTTACTTCTCCGTATATCTGCCTCTGGAAGTGCTCCAGGATTGGGGCCAATTCTCCATTTTGGTGCAAATTAACAGGGACGAGGGTAAAATCCCGCTGTCTGGTCTTCCCAGAAACTCATCGCTGACTTTCTCCTCTCTCTGCCTCACGATCAGGGCCACCTCCCACAATACAGCAGCATTCAAAGAGATATTTGCTTCCAGTGGAATATATTTTAGGCAGTCTGGGGTCGAAACAGGGATGCTCGGAGAGGGCACAGAAGACTGGTAGGAGACACCGCTGGGGGCTGGCAAAGCACCAAGGGGCATTGCCGTGGGCAAGGAGGCTCTGCCATGCATGGCCCAGATGAAGTGCACATGCCGGGGGTCTCTGGTCTGCTACAGTCTCCAGAAGTTGGCTTAGAAGGTAATTAACAAATATATATATATATATAAATGAGAGGGAAAAAAGAAGAAAGAGAGAGAGGTTTGTCTGTGCCTGGTGATAAGATCAGATGAAAATCACCTCCATGCCAAAAATTTCCTTAAGCTGCAGCTGCCTTCAAGCTCTGGGGAAGTCAATAATTTCATATATTGCTCCCACCCAGGAGCTTTTTGCTGCGTGATTTGACTCCCCTGCAAGCCCGGACGCTTAGGGCTGCTGGGGTGGGCAGACGCTGAGCACCCCGGCCCCACGGTGGAGCCAAGGGAGGGGGGCTGCTTCTGAGCCTGGGCTCCTCCAAAAAGCCACATCGGCACTTCCAGAGCCCTTTTCAGCAAAGCTCCCCTCTCTTCTAGGAGCATCTTTTGGACTTTGCTGAATCAGTAGAGACTAAATCACATTTAAAGGCAAATTTGAAACAGACCCGGTTTAGGGAAGGGGAGGTGCGGAAAGGGATTTTGATGTATCTTCAAACGGGCTGGGAAGACATCTGGACAGGACAACAGGGCAGGACCGCACCGGGCAGGGGCCTGACCTGCAGCTCAAACCCCGGAGTATGGCTCTGACGCGTCCTCCCAGTGTCCCCAGCCCAGCCGAGAGCACCCTCTCCCACGGGAGATGCTTCCGGGGCCCCGGCGATGCCCCGTGTGCTCCACTTCCATGGATGCTCTCCCACAAAAGCACCCACCGATTGCTTCTTCCACCCAAATGAGTGGACCAGGACCAAAAGCACAACTTCCCGGGAGGAGGACACCAAGTGAGCTGGTTTGGAGAGGCATCTGCACTGCTAACGGGTGACCTTCATTGATTTTAGCACGGGTAGGAGGAGCAGCCCCATGAATGGATGAGCTGAAAAAGCAGGCTAAGAACCTCCAGAAAGGGTAAAAACCATGGCAGAAACTGCCAGCACTGCGTGGGGCTCGCAGAGGTCGGGGCGAGATGCTTTGTTGGCTCCAGGGAACCAAGACGTGTGACGGAGGAGGCCCAGCCAAAGATCCTCCAAAGGACCTTGAGCTCTCCATCGCAACCTAGAAACCTTTCCCCCAGCACCTTCAGAGGGGAGATATGGCTCACAGCTGAGTCCCAAATCCATGACAGATATTTGGATGATCTAGCTTATTAGGAACATTTAGAGAGTGTTGATTCCCTGACAGAAGCTCTGCATGTCTGAAAAAATCACTTCCTTGCAATGATGGTGCCTGAGAGGAGATTTATTGGCTACACTTTGGGCCGACCACCTTCAAAACTGTGGTTTGGGTTTGGTTTTTCAGCAGAAATACATCCACAAACAATCCTAAAGGGCAGGTTCGGACTGTGGTTTCTCAGGAGTGGCAGGGTGCAACACAATAGACGGGAATTTGCACCCTATTAAAAAAAAGAAAAAAAAAGAAGACTAAAACCCAGTTCTCCATCACAAGTCTCAGACCAAGAACTGAATTTGCTAAATTCATCTGCTTAGCCAGACCTTTGCATATCTCCGAGACAGAGGAAAGCAAAGGAATAACTTGCCTTCTCCATAAATATTTTCAAATTCTTGAGATAATTTCCTGCTTCAGATCAGTTCTCGAGAGCGAAAAATCCTCCGGGCTCTCAGGTCCTGAACGTTAAAACAAAGTTCAGTCCCACTCATCCGCGCACCTTGGTCTGATTTTAAGCGTACTAAAACAAAAAGACTTTTTTTTTTTTTCCCTCATAGAAAAAGATATATTTTCCAGTTAAACATACACTTCTCAGAGGATCACAAGTCAGAGGCCTGGATTTGTGCCCCAAGAGCTCTCATTGCCATTTTTTCGCGGGCACTGGGGGTGCGAGGGGTGCTCTCCCCCCACTGTGGATGCTTTAGTGTCTGATATGGGCTGCGCACACCGAAGAGATCCCCCTCTGCTTTTTCTAGAGTTTCCCTCTCACCTACCCAACTGCCTCGTTTTGTGGAGCTTGTGGCAACCTCATTATCTCTGAGCCTTTTGCTACGCTGCCAGATTTGACTGAAATATTATTAGTGGGAGAATACGCTTGTAGGAACCTCATTTCCTCAGGAGCCAGGCTCAAAACGCATCAGGAAGAGAAAATGTTTGCCTTTTTCCCCCCACTTCAATAAAAGTATTTTCCAGCCTACTCTCATGCAGTGTCTCCCACGAGAGCAGGTTGAGCCTTATTTTTCTTTAGGGATGTGCCCAGGGACCGTGTTCCCACTCAGCCGCTCTCTGCCTGGCCGGAGCTGCCCCTGGAGGGGGGGGGGTGTGTGTCTCTGACTTCACATTTTTTTGCTGGAAAAATAAAAGGGGTGACATCCTGCTCAACGAAACCCAGGTCCTGCTGGCAAAGCGGGGAGAAGGAGGCACCAATGCTTCATCCCTGGGTGTTTCAGCATCCCCACCGCTCTCCCTGACGGCTTCTCCGGCTCCGCTGCAATCACCCGAAAGGTGGAGCTCCGAGACGACAGGGGAATTTTTAACAATTTTTTAACAAGAGGATTTTCCAGCATTTTGGAAAGTGCTGCCATAATTGTCTTATTGTCTGTATCGCTAATGCCTGCCCATAGTGCGCCTGCCCAAAAAGTGGATTTATTACCGTGGTTCAAAGCCCCCTCCGGATTAGCGGCGACTCTTGCTCAGTGGAGGCATTGTGGGCCCCGTCTGTTACTTGTTACGGCGAAGACAAAGACAAGGTCTAATCTGTGAAATTTGGCCCAAACCATGGGGCGCCGAAGCCCTTGGCTTCCCCAAGTGCCAGTTCAGGAGGAAGAAATGGGAGAGCCCTGAGAAGCGGCGCAGGAGGAGGGACACTGTGAAACGCCAAGAGATTATTTGGCTTTGCCTGATAAAAGGGGGAATTCATTTTCTGCTGGCAAGAAACCTTTAAATCTCCAAGAGAATGTGCTGAAGGACATTGTGCGTGAACATGATCCTTTGGAGGACTAAATCCAGTTCACAATATCGCAGGCAAGCTGACGATCTCATTGCAAAGCAGTTAACAGTTAATATTTAAAGCCATTATTAGTATTCAGAGTTAACACGGAGATGTTTCAATCTCTGCTTCTGGTTAGCTCAGGCCAGTCTGGGTGGGTACACACTAAATGCCAGGGTTTCTCTTCCCCGTGACAGAAATCTGTGGGATTTGCAGGACGTGCCTCCGCTGGTGGAGATGCTCTGCCGTTAAATATGGTCTCGCCCATCCCCGCAGGATCCTGTCCCCAGAGCCAGCACAAACCTCTCCCCACTGCTCAGGTGCACAGATAGCAGAGCAGATCATAACTCTCCTCGCCCACGGACGAAGAAGCAGGGTAGGTCTCCAAAGGAAGAAGCGCCAGCTTGTTTTTGAATTGTTTCTCCAAAGACAGGAGCCAAAGCAAACTTGCTAAAAAAAAAAACCTGCCCAGGGTCGGGTCTTCGGGACACCTCCAAGGCTGGGGTCACCTTTGAGGTGGATTACAGCTATGGGGGGACGACTGACCCCAGGGGTTTCCCACACCGTGTGTTGCCTGGCCAGGTGTGGTCACTGCAACCGGGATTTAAAGTACCCGAGTCACCAAAAACAGAGGTTTGGGCAAAGAATAACTACAACTACAACAAAGTTTGCCTAAGTAGTAATATCTGAACCATACCTCTAAATACTAAACTATAAGACTAAGTGAAAGATGTTCACTGCATCAGGATGACGCGGGCTGCGCTGTTGAAGCAACGGGCAAATTTAAACGGAGTTGTTTTGACATTTTGCTGTTTAAAATATTGTAGGAATCAAAGCGTCCACACACCAAGCTTGATTTTGGTGCATTTTTTTCCCAGTAGAAAGCTGCTGCAGCTACATTTTTTACTCTCGTTGCAGTCTTCGGAGGAAAGAAGGAAAGCAACCAAAGGGAGGCAATTTTGGCCATGATTCTGGAAAAGCATTTAAAAGCTCAGTTAAATATAAATGTGTACCTAACGCACATTGGCTATGCGGGACTTAAATTCATACTTAAAACCGAGCGTGATTTCCTGAAGGAGGTTCTTTCTCCACACAGAAGCCTTCATCAACGACTATTGCAAATTAAGGTGGTTTTTTCCAGCATAATGCGTTGCTGTTTTACCTCTTAGTGCACAGCGTAAGGTAATGCGGTCACGCTTTGAGCTTTTAAATCTGGAAGCCCTGCCACCCATGCTATGGCTGCAGGTACAGCGAGACAAGAGGGAATCTGGGCACCCCGTGAAATGAAGCCTTTTTCTGTTGTTCAGTCAAACGGTGTTTTCATCATTCTGAAAACCTCCCAAGGAAACAGCTTCCCCGAAAGCAGGAAGATGCTAATTCTCCAAAAATGCAGGTCCTTTCAGGTACCTTCTCAAAAACCGTCACACTTGAAGAGAGCTAAGCCCTGAAGATTTATCCCTCTGTTTACCTTTCAACACACGTGTGTGGGGGAAGATTAGCAGCTGGGAATGCCTCCCACCAAAATTCAGGGGTGGAAAAATATTTGCATTTTTGTCATGCTATTTGTCAACCTTCGGCGGGCCGGAGACATCCCAGCAAGTTCAACCACTTTTCCGGGGCGTTTTACATCCTTTCATGCACCGTCCTAAGATTTGCTTTCGGGTTTTTTTTTAGTCCCAAACCAGCCAAATCTCAGCTGAGGCATAGAAATGCACTATTCCCCGCGCTCGGGCGGACGACGGTCTGCCTCAGCAGATTCGTGCATATAATAGTGGCTTGTCTTGGAAGCTTCAGACAGAGATATAAAACTCTATGACAGACAGTTGTGCAATAGCGTGCCCCCAGGGGAAATCTCTTCCTAACTGCAGGCAGTTAGTAGCTGGCTTGGAGTGCTTATATCCGTATATATATTAATCCCAGCTAATGTAACTACAGATGTTCTCATTCATAGGCCTATCTAATCCTGTTGGGCCTTTGCCATGGTGTCTCGTAGCATGAGTTCTACGAGTTAATTACGTGCGGTGCAAAGAAGCATTTCCTTTTATCGTTGAAAAAGGTTGCCTTTTAAATGCCTTGAATGTCCCTTTGTTCCTGTATTTTAAGGACCAGTGAAGAGGAGCACCTGTCTGACCTTCTCGGTGCTGCGCGTTACTTGGCATCCCTCCATCGTCTCTTGGCAAGGCGTTGCTAATCTTTTCCGTCGCCCTCAGATGGGTGCCTCTCCATGCCTTTCACTCCGGTTTCCCAGCTGAGGACGTACTATTGATTTCTATGGTGTCATGATATTATATTCAGCGATAGTCTCTACCCCTTTCATAATACAACCTACTATCTTGTTGCTCTTCTGAGCTCCGTTGCAATCAGCCAGATGTTTCATTGACTCCTAAGATCTTTTCCTGGAGTGGTTGCAGTTAATTGGGACCCTTCAGCGTGTATGAGCCATCCTGTTCCTTCCCTCCAATCAGGCATCCTTCTGCGCGCTGGTTTTTGTCTGCTACCCCCTCACCCGGTCGGCCAGTTTGGGTCGGTCTCGCAGAAAACCTACGTGTGGTCTCCTCATGTCTGGACTAGCCAAGCTGAAGGTGGTCACCCAAAAAAGCCGTGAGCTCCGTGCTTTCCAGGTCATGGTTATTATGTAAGAAAACTCAGCTTTGGGGGGCAGAGGCACCCCCATCGCTACCCTCATTCCCCGTTAAAACCTCACCATATATTCCTGCTCCTTCTGTTCTCCTCCACAGCCAGTTTTTTCAGCAGGCAAGAACTTCGTTTTTTCACTGGTAATTCCTGGTCATCTCTGCCACAGACACTCATCAAAGATTATTCTTAAAGACTTTCTGAAAAAACTAAATCATCCTGGTTATTTCCCTTCCCCCCGCTGCTGTGTGAACTAACAGACTGAAGACACACAGGGTTTTCTTCACCCCAGCATCACTCCTGTTTGCTCCTCTCGCATCTCTCTCCCTGCACCGTTGCATCCTCCTCTATGGGATGATCCTTTTTAGCAAGGTGTGAGGATACAGAGGATAAATCAGCTATTATGCCCCTTATTATCCCTAACGATGTCACCACCACCTTCCTTCCCTAATCAGCGAGGTTTTCTCAGCTCTGGTGCTTCATGGTCTCTGCTCTGCTCAGTGCAGGGGCCTGCGGACCTCCTCCATCTCAGTAGGCGATGGACAAACACTTGCACCCAGGGAAGTCCGGGCATTAAAACACGTTTTGTGAATCAGAAGGTTTCTGTCAGAAAGGCAGTGAGGATGCCAAAGGGGTATTTGCACCCATCACACCCCCACTGCGACTCCAGTGCGGTCTTTCCTCAATTTGGGGCTACAACCCAACGGAATTTGAACGGTACTGGAAAAACCAGCATTAACCACCAGCAGCCCAGCTACTCCATGGCTGGGGAAGGAGAAGAGCCTGTAATCGCTGGCTGCAAGTGTTTGCACTGGCCGGGGAACTGCAAATTGCCTTCAATTGCTCCTAATTGCTGGCACTGGTTCAGTTCCTGCGGGACAGGGACGGCAAATGTACATCTGCAGACACCACTTCGAGCACCTCCTGCCTCCCCGCACCAGGAGGGTTGAGTTGCTGCTGATTCGGAGAGTTTTCTGGAAGGCAAAGTGAGGTCAGGCGTTGAAGGTGCCGGAGTGGTGCTGCTCCAGGCGGTCGTCCCGGGCTCGGAGGGAGCTGTGCTGCTACGAAGAGTTGGGGACCAGTGGCATTGATCACGTCGCTACACCCTGAGAGGATTTACCCCACGGTATGTGGGAGGGAGCGATCAGCCTAAGGGTTTCTCCTGGTGAGGTCCTGGACCGAGGGTTGGTGATTCCCAGCTCCTCTGCCACTTGTCTGCTCTGTGACCTTGGGCACATCACCCGTGCCCCTGGGAACACGGCTAACACCCGTGCCGCACGGTCCCCCCAGGAGAGGGTAGACAACCTCAGACAGATACGGCTGTAAAAATAACCCCGGCAGCTTTGGACAAGCTGTGCCGAGGCATTACCTCACGAGGGAAGGAAGGAGCAGCAGCATCGCTATTTATTTATGTGGTGTCCAAAAGAGCACTCTGTGCTCTGCAGCCTGTCCTCCAAGAGCCTGATTTTGTAAATCTTACTCATCACGAAGGCTTTTTTCCCTTTTTCCCCTCTTTCCCCCCCCCCCCCTCTCGTCCAAGCGGTCCCACTGAAATCAGTGCAATCCATTCACATGGGGGAGGATTACTCACAGGATGGGGGTTTGCAGGCGATGCCTGAAACCAGCACGCGCAGCCCCGGAGGGGACGCCTGAAACATGAGGCATGTTCCTCCCCATCCTCCTGCCCTTTGCCTCTTCTTGTGTAACCCTTCCCTGATTTGCTTATTTTCATATTAACTCCTGCCTCTCTGCTCTTCTTTAACTCTTTTCCTTCTTCCGTCTCATGGTTAATGCAATTTTTCTTTCTTTCCTCTCCCCCGGCAATATCGAAGCCATCCCTTGGGGCTGCAGTGTGCAGGTTTTCCCACCTAAACGTCTCTCTGCTCTCCGCGCTCATCACCAGCCCCGCTGATTTCATGTTAAAACTTTTGCAATCAAAACTGGGTTTGAGAGAAAAGGAAGTTTTCCGCTACAGGAAGGTTTGCAAGCGGCTGGTTCCCACGGGCAGCTCAAGGCAGGGGGGGAGAGTAGGACTTTTCATCAAAAAAACCCAAATCAGAAGTGTTGGGGAAGGAGGAGAAAAGAGCAAAAGCTTTGTCGTTGGGTTTGGTTTTTTTTTTTCCCCTTCCATATGAAAAATTGTCAGGTTTTGGCAAGGCTCTGTCTCTTCCCATCCAGCACTGGTGGAACCGGTGGATGGCAGGGTCTGCTTGTGCTCTGGGGTGGGATGCCCAGTGCAGGGACAAGGGGCCATCCCAGTGCAGGGGGGCTCCAGGCACCATCCAAACCCCACTGGGAGGAGGACCGGCCTGGGACCTGCTGCCCAGTAACCACAAAGGTCGAACTGGGGGCTGCTGGTGCAGGGAGCAGGAGCAGGATGGTGCTGGGGCAGGTTGGAGGGAGCCAAACACCCAAAACTTGGACACCCAACACAAATGAACGCGGGATGTGATCTGCCTTTCCCAAATGAGGTGGATTTAGGGTGTCTCAGAGCCAGTGGGGTGCAAGACAAACCAAGAAGCATCGTGGGGTCCAGCACAAACCCTCATGAGAGTGATATGCTCAATTTGGGAGATCTGGAGGTATTTGGAAGCCAAGCCCAGCCACTGGACCCCGTGGACACACTTGTGCTGGTCCTGACCCGCAGATAGGTTTTGGGCATCAGGGCAGGTTTTCCCCCAGACCCTCTTTCTGGCAGGCTGCTGCCCCGAGGGGCAAAAGGAGAGCGGGATCAGTGTTCCCCAGGGAGGGTTTTGGCTGGCTCCTTCCCGAGGATGCTGCACAAGAAAAGGAAAGCTTTCCTGCCTTTCCCTGCCACCGCTCAGCAGGGGCAGACCACAGTCTGGCACGGCGCTTGCGGCTCTTAGAAATCAGGGCTGTTAACAAATGTGCGAGGCCATAATCCTTTTGGAGCAGTGATGATAACAAGCCCCAGCGCTTTTTTTTTTTTTTTCCCCCCTTTTTTTTTTTTCCTTTTTTTTTTAACAAACAGCTGCGCCGGTAAGTCCCACTGTGGGAAATGAGATGGTGAATGATTTCAAGTGCAGTATTTTACATCCCCTGCCAAACCCTTCACATCTGCCCAGCTCTGCCGTCAAGCCTCCATCCATCTGGCCGGGAACAGCAGGTCCTCCAGCCTGCCTGCATCCCACAAGGGCATTTCCTTCCTGCGCCCGCGGTGCCAGCTGCCAGGGATGCTGCTCAGCAGGGAAGGGCTCAAGTGAAAGCACTGGAAGGAGGGTGTTGGGTGTTTTGCTTTTTTTTTTTTTTTTTTTCTCTACTGCACGTGAAATGAATTCCCAACTTCTCTGAAATAAATTACTTCCTGCCCGAGATTTCATGTGCTGAAAGAGTGATGAAATGCTCCTTATGTTTTTTACCTCTTCCTTACAGCCCCGCCGCTGCTCCGGGGAGCCCACGGAGGGCTGAAGCGGGATGGGATGGGGGCAGTGGGTGCTGCGGCTCCCGGAGTCACTGCGGCGGTGTTGCCTTTCCTGCTCCCCTCCTCTTCAAGCCCTGCAAACTCTTTCTTGACCGCAGCATCTGTGGGGTGAGGTGGTTGCAGTGCCTATGGGCGGGTGTCCTCAAGCAGATTCTTGTACACCCCACACTGCCTCCCTGGATCTGTAGAGCAAAGAGCACTTGTTGCGCTGGGGGAGATGTTCTGGCTGCAGGTCCATCTCCGCAGCGGGACGGGCTGTGGCTGGGCCATCCCCTCTCTGCTGCTATCCCTTCTGCGCCCAAGCGACAGCCGCGTGCACCCCCTCTGCCAAATGCCACCTCTATTTCAGGTCAGTGCGCCCACTGGCCAGACGGGACGTTTGCCGGAGGTCCAGCACCGGCTGCGGAGAAGGTGGAGCTGTGCCATGAGAGCTGCCGGCAGCCCGCGGCGCTCACCCCGCTCCCCACTGACACCACAACACCGCCTGCACCCACTCTTCTCTCTCCCTGACCTTCTTGTTGTGTGTTCCCCCCACAGAGTGCGATTGCCATCCCGTGGGCGCCGCCGGCCAAACCTGTAACCAAACCACAGGCCAATGTCCCTGTAAAGACGGCGTCACCGGCATCACGTGCAATCGATGCGCCAAAGGCTACCAGCAAAGTCGGTCTCCCATTGCCCCCTGCATAAGTAGGTGGATCACTCTTTTGATGTCTGTAGACTAGAGATATTAACCTTTATAAACCTGTAGGAGCTGCTGCCCAGTTTGGGTGGCTACTAACCCCACCACATATGTGCCAACGGGCCATGCTTGGGGGACGGAGCTGCCTGGGTAACCCTGCCAGCAGCACTGCCCACAGTAGGGCATATAGTCCAAAATTCACCCCTAGCTTCCAAGTAGCTGGTCTGCCATGTTGGGTAGTTTGTGTGAGTGTATCTACAGCCCAATTTATTGGTAATTTGAATTTGCTTCACAGAGCCAAGGTACCCCAAGAGCACATTTTGCTTTGGGGTACCACATCTGGAAGCCAAGGCAAATCACTACAAATAGATTTTTCGCTCCAAAATCAGACTGCACTGCGCTGGCACAGAGCTCAAATCAGATATTTGGTGAAGCTGCCATCGCAGTAGCACAGCCAATATAGCACCCGGATTGCTAAAGGGGCTCCTACGCTCACACAACCTACCCAGAAACACGGGCTGGTTGACCATTTGCTTCCTTGGGTTTGCATTTTAGTTTGCCTTCCCAAGGCTGCTCTCATCCTCTGCTCTTAAAAGCGCAGCAGTGAGCACCAGGTACAGCTCCCAAAGTCCCTCCGTTGCAGCATTTGCTCTGCAAATGTCCTCATCCCCACCCAGTCCCTGTAGCACGCTCGCTGCCCAGGCACGGCACGCTTTAGCTTCTCTCTGCTGCCTGTTGGGTTTGCTGCTGTTGGCTCATTCCGTAGCTCGTGCACCTTGCGAGAGACATCTCCACTCGCCCTAATGAAACGAAGCATCAAAATTACAGTGTCCAGGTTGGGCTGGGAAGGAGGGGCTGCTCCCCTCTAGGTTGACTCCCTGCTGCTAAAAGGGCAAAAAAAAAAAGCCCGATGGGAAAAGGAAAGTGAAGGTTGAAAGAATCAAGTCTTCGTCAGGAACTCACAGTCTGCTCCCGCACTGGCCCCTCGCAGCATCTGCCTCTCAGGATGGCCATTGCCAAATTATGGGTCGGATACCCTTTCTCCACCTTCTCCTGCTGAAGAAAACATACATTCCAGGGTGGTTTATGGTCACTTGAGATTCATTCCTCCCCGTGTCGCAATGGGACGGCAAGAGCTCAAACCAGATGCTTGTTTCCCCAAGATGCTACAGTCATGGCTCCGGTATGCTTTGCAGCAAGTATGCGCAAAGGTTTGTCATTAATCATTCCCCAGGGCCATGGTAAATCAGAGGGTAAATTGTTCCTTGCATCACCTCCCTTGGGATTCACTGTGCTAAATAGAGACAGACACGGAATTTCAAAACGATCCAACCAGGCGTTCGGAGCCGGGCTGTGCTCACGCCGGCTGCCGAAGCGGCGTGCTCAAGGCTGCCCGCTGGTGTGAGCCTGGCAGGGCTGCCCTGCCCTGGTCCTGCAGCCCAGCACCCGTGAGAGCCTCTGACTTCTGTGTCACAGCAAAACATCCTTTCCAAGGGGCCGCAAGATTTGGTTGAAATGGGTTTTGGTTTGTTTGGTTTTTTTTTTCAAGTAACGCTCTGGCCTGGCTACCAAGGCGCTGTGCAGTTGTTGGGAGTTTGATCTGCACGTCCGATGCTAAAGCAATTAAAGTGAGGATATGAGCAACTCACAATTCTCTCATCCTAGAAAAACCCAAACCGTCACATTTTCATCCCTGAAAAATGTCAGTCAGCATATCCCACGTGGGGAGGGGATGTAGTTCACGCATATTTTATAGATGCGTAGTGGAGGGCACTCGCTCTCCATCCCTACCCTCACTGCTCTCCCATCTGGCGCTGGAGGGCACAGGTACGCTACAGCTGGCAAGGGGCTGCCCACCTTGTCTGCAAGAGCACAGTTACTCTCTGATTTACCACTGCTTCTATTTGCTTTGTCTCAAAGACTTAGAGCCATGCAAAGATGACCTCATGGGGAATGAACAAGACACCAGTGGGACGTGTCGGCAGGCACGAACAGCCATCCCTCTGCCAGCTGCCGGGCGGCTGCGCCGGCGGTTCGTGTACTGCCTGGTTATGCGCCCTGTGTTTCACACGGGCTTGCGCCTGTGTTTGGTTGCACGAGGGTGAACGACTCAAAGAGTCTGGAGTCAAAAACTGGGCTGCACCACTGTGAGCTGCCATCACTGCAATGCAGACCGACCCCAGCAAACCCTGCCTCCGCGGCCGGGCAGGTTCCCGAGAGCAAAAGCAGAAGGAGGCAGATGCTGACCCCCGGCTCGTGCCTAAATTCCACTTTCAAAATGGACTGGTAGGGTATTCCCCCGCCAGGACTCCCGAGGATGCACAGAAATGGCAACACTGTGCCCCACAAAGATGTCAGTAATGAGAGCCGTGTATGTGCACTGGGGAAAAGAGATCGTCGTGCCGAAGTTGGGACCATATAATGAGCTCCGTCTGCAGTCCATCCCTCTTCACATCAACACAGTCAGGTTTGGGCATGAAGACCCAGAACATTATGTGGTTTCAGCTACACATAGTCAGCCCCAAATCAAAACCATCGCACTGGCACCAGCTATGTTTGCGTTTCCTTTAAATGTGTGAGCTAACACTTGCGTCCCAGCAGAAAGATGCCATACCTGCATCCTGCCTCACACGAGAGGAGCAGGACGAAGGCAGCGCTGCCTCAGACATGGACGGGGACAGGGGTTGGGAGGGAGGGACAACCCCAGGACAAGGAGAGGCAGCAGTGCTCCCATTGCCCGGTGGGGCCGGGCACTGCACGGCAGGCAACCGCATCGCCCTGCCTGCACCCTCCGAGCCCCTGCGGGAGCATCCCCCACCCTGGGGTACACACTGGGACCCAGAACTGCAGAGGGCTGTGTCTCGGCACCATAGCAATTGCCGGCTGTGGCACCGTAGCAATTACCTGGCTGGCTGCAGCCTGTTAGCCGGAGTAACCTGGAATCACCAAGCCATACTTCTTTTATTTTTAGCCACAAGCCATACTTTTTGGTTTAAAAAACCCCTTTCCCACACCCTCCTGGGAGGCCCAGTTCCCCAGAGGGTATGGTCCTGGTGAGCTGGCTTCTGGGGCTCTTGCAAGGCTCCTTGCTGGAGGACATGGTTGGGAAACAGCCCTTTGCTGGTAGACGTGGTCGGGAAGGGAAAATGTGGTGTGTGCAGGGGCCAGGCTCTTTGGGATCTGGAATAATGCCTCCTTCTTTTATCTCCTCTCCTTTCCTGCTTGCTTTCCGCTGTCCTGCACAGAGATCCCTGCCGCTCCCCCCACCACCGCCGCCAGCAGCACAGAAGAGCCCGCAGGTACGTTGTCTCTTCTTTTAAAGCACCTTGATGGTAAATGTCTTTTGAGCAATTGCCTGCTCAAGAAAAAAAATAATGTATTAAATTGATACATTAATTCTGTTGCCTATAATGGGACAAGTGGATTCTTTTTCTGCCCAAAATGTTCAAGAGTTTGAAACAAGTGTGCGGCATCCCAAGAGGTGGGTGTTTCTAGGGAAACGTGGGGAAGATGCAGAAAGATTTTTCCCAGAGATGCTAAATCTGTAAGCAATGAGCGGTTACCCAAAGTGTGAACAATGCTTCACGGAAAAGAGGTAAGGAGTCAAGACTGCCACTGGTTGATTATTAAAGTTCAGTGGTTACCTACTGAGGTAGAAGAGCCCGAAGAGGGTAAGAGAACAGTCCAGCTGAGATTTTTTTCTGGTGGAGGAGGACTGGAGAACCAAAAATCCCCCAAAAGAGAACAGAACAGCTGAGTGTTGCTTACTGCTGCATATGAGCATTTCCTTTTCTTTGCCTAGATCCGTGCATTTCTTGTGCTAAGCAATCTCAGGTACCGATGTGACCTGAGTACGTTAACAGCAATGCGTCTCATGTCCGGCTTTGCGGGTTCTTGGAGTGGGATACGGCTGTGGGTAGTGGCATTGTTGGGGACAGTTTTGCTCAGAGGTGTCTCAAGGCCGGTGACTGTAAGAGCAGGGGAAACATCTTAGCTTGGAGCGGGATGTCCTGCAGCCACGGGTCCTGCAGCAGCGGCTGCAGCCCGGGGACAGCAGCGTGGCCCCGATGGGCTTGGTTGCCCACATTTATGCAAGCTGCAAGACAGAGGATCGTCCTGAGAAAGCTTTGGCACATCACACTGCGTGTGTCCTCCCATTTGCCCTCCCCTTGTCCTTGGCCAAATGTACCCCGTACCATGCCGACCCGGGGCTCGATGTGTCTCTTTGTACACCCCATCTCCACCACCACAACTGCACCCACACCCCACCATCCTCCCCTCCTGGTTTACACCCCCAGATGGATCGACACCCGCCCCCTTCATGTCACCGAGGGACTTTCCTGTCCCCAGCTCCCTCGGGGTCGGACAGGTCTGAGCAGGGGGTGACAGCAGGAGCCGCAGGGCCCTGGGAAAGGGTGACTTATCCCATCCCGCTGCCTGCAGATTCCCTGGGTATTTGAACAGTGCGGCGGCTGTGAAGGACATGGGGCGTAAAGGCTGTTTACTTCTGTCTCACCAGTGTAGGAGGGTTCATAAATTAAGGATTTTGTACTAAAAGTGATGGATGTCACCTTGAATTGAACTCTGAGCCAAGGCTCGCCCTGTGGCAGGGCTTTTCACACAGGCTGTGGGTGTTGCTGCATGCTCAGGAGCTCTTCCCGGGATGGGAAACCCAGGGAGCAAAGGGGCAAGGTCTTTGGTTCCCAGTGTCATGGGAAGGTGAAGCCCAGGGTTTTCTGTAGGATTCATTTAAAGGACAACTTCTGCCCCCTGTAAACACAATATCAGCAAGTCTGTGTTTCAGTGTCTTGTCTTATGCTGGTATGAGCAAGAAATATCTTGTGGCCTCAGGTTTCAAAGAATCATAGAATGGTTTAGGTTGGAAGGGACCTTGAAGATCACCTCGTTCTGAACCCCCTGCCCTGGGCAGGGACACCTCCCGCCAGCCCAAGTTGCTCCAAGCCCCGTCCAACCTGGTCTTGAACACCTCTAGGCATGGGGCAGCCACAGCTTCTCGGGCCAACCTGCGCCAGGGGCTCGCCACCCTCAAAGTCAAGAATTTCTTGCTAAATTCTCATCTAAATCTTCCTTCTTCCAGTTTGAAGCCATTCCCCCTCATCCTATCACCACATGCCCTTGTAAAAAGTCCCTCCCCAGCTCTCCTGTAGCCCCTTTAGGGACTGGAAGGGGCTCTAAGGTCTCCTCGGAGCCTTCTCTTCTCCAGGCTGAACCCCCCCACCTCTCCCAGCCTGTCCTCCCAGCAGAGGGGCTCCAGCCCTTGCAGCATCTTTGTGGCCCTCCTCTGTTTGTGCCTATTGTTTTGCGTGTGCTTCTTGTGCTTCTTCCACTGACCTGCAGGGCTAAAAGGAGCATGAGGACACACCAAAAACCTGCACCAGCCAACATGCTTCCAGCTCAGCCCTTTTGCTGCTTTGCCTTATAAATGAGGTGCCAACATGAGATACGCGGTTTGGGGAGTCCATTACAATGCAGTATTGGGCTGTTGGGAGCAGAGACCATCCCACCTAGCCTGAAGCCAAGCAAGAACAGGTCTTTTCTTCCTTACAACACTGTTTCCTGACAATACCTGCTTCTGTAACCCGCTTCCGCCAGGAGAAATCTTCTTCCCCGACTCCGCAGGAGCTTAATTACATGCCATAGTGCATCTCACCATCTTCTTTCAGCCACAGAGAGCTCCTCCCCAAAGCTCCCATTAAACCTCCCATCTTGTCCTGGCTGTAAGGAAGACTCGGTGTGGGGATGTCCCCGCCTTGGCCAAGGTGCCTGAGCCTTCTCACGAGCACGGTGAGAGCTGGCAGCTCCCGCAGCCTCCGAAACGCTTTGATTTATCCCAACCCCGCGGTTTGGTGCAATGTTGTCGGTGCATCCCGGCAGCGCCAGCTAAATGTGCCGGATGCACGGGGCAGAGGGGGCTGCCCTCTCCCCACCTCGTTCCATGGGAGGTAAACTTATGTCTGCAATTCCCTGTTTCACCCCTCGTTATAAAAGAAGGTCAGGGTCAAGGTGAGACTTTTAGATGCTCGAGGGTGGGTTTTTCCCATCCACAGGGACTCTGCTGCTTCACGGCATCATCACGTTAAATTGAGCATCTTCGCCTGCTGGATTTACGGACTGATCTTTGGGGATGGGGCTTTTGGCACTTGGCATCACAATTTCCAAAGTGAGCGTGTTGAGCAGGCGGTCGAGCACTGCTCAGCCCTCGCAACCCTGCGGGGCAGTGTTGTCATCCTCCATCAGGTAATAATAAACCCGAGCATTGCTTAAATACAAAAGCTCAACAGATTAAGTACCAGATTTTTCACAGGCTCCTGCTATTTAGCAGGAACTTGCAGACTAAATGTTCTGTCTCATGGCCTGGGAACACTGAAATTTTATGCTCCACACCAGGAGCCGTCTGTTCCTACCCCCATAGCCTCCCAAAACCGCTCTGTTCCCACCCCCATAGCCTCCCAAACCCGCTCTGTTCCCAGCCTGCAGCAGGGATGGCAGAGCAGACCTTTCATACCACAATGCCACCAGGTTTATCACAGGCTCTGCCAGCAAATGTGGATGTTTGGCCGCTGAGGAGATGCAGAGATCATAGAATCATAGAATAGTCTAGGTTGGAAAAGACCTTTAAGATCATCAAGTCCAGCCGTTAACCCAGCACTGCCAAAACCACCACTGACCCACGTCCCTAAGTGCCACATCTGCCCGTCTTTTAAATACCTCCAGGGACGGTGATTAAAGCACTTCCCCAGGCAGCCTCTTCCAATGCTTGAAAACACTTCCAGGCAAGAAATTTTCCCTAATATCCAATCTAAACCTCCCCTGGAGCAACTTGAGGTCATTTCCTCTTGTCCTATCACCCATTACTTGGTGTAGCCCCCCCCCCCCCCGGCTACACCTTCCTTTCAGGGAGCTGTAGAGAGCGAGGAGGTCTCCCCTCAGCCTCCTTTTCTCCAGGCTGAACAACCCCAGTTCCCTCAGCTGCTCCTCATGAAACGTGTGCTCCAGACCCCTCACAGCTCCGTTGCTCTTCTCTGGACACGCTCCAGCCCCTCGATGTCTGTCTTGTTGTGAGGG
Organism: Vanellus vanellus; assembly: GCF_965231255.1. Taxonomy (NCBI): domain Eukaryota; kingdom Metazoa; phylum Chordata; class Aves; order Charadriiformes; family Charadriidae; genus Vanellus; species Vanellus vanellus. Next base: position 3,405,664 of record NC_138922.1, read on the forward strand.
GCCCAAAATTGAATACAGTGTCCAAGGTGGGGCCTCACCAGTGCCAAGTGCAGGGGGAAGGTCACTGCCCTGGTCTTGCTGGCTACATGTGAGATGGCTTCTCACAGCCCTTTCTGCAAGGAATTTGGTTTCTGAGAAAAAGTGTTGTCTGTGGAAGTACAGGGTCTCTGTTCTGGGGTCTCCTTGCACCATCGCTGACCCTGGGAGCAGAAGCAGCTCTGGTACTCACACAGGGGACCTCTCAGCAAGAGCCTCGTCCTTGGTGGAATCTCCTTTCCTTAGGCTCCTTCTTGCCAGGGCACATCCCACCCCGTGCAGCTGCCCCAGCCCTTTCCTGAGGCAGGACCCAGCTCGTGCCACCCCCTCCCCTGCTCGAGGTCAGGTTGCAGGGCATGGGGAGCATTTGGGAGTGAGTAAACAATTGCTTTGCCCCATCATCATGATGGGAAACATCCCTCAGATCAGCTTTGCATGCAGTTTGCCCTGCAAAGCCACCTACCAGCCTTGGAGCTGGTGGCAAGAGGTGACACTTGAGCAGTGTCCCTGAGTTTGAACTGGCCACGGGGATCTCTCAGTGCTGTTTTGCTGCTGTTTGGAGCTCATTTATCTGGACATATTCCTATTCATGGGTCCAAAAGGGCCTTTCTGAGGACATTCTCTATTATTCACACTCTTTTCCCTGCCAGTCCCCATGTCCTCTCGCATCTTCCCAGAGCATGACCATGAGAGGGGTTGAATGCAGGCGAGGGCTCAGAGGAGGCAGCATTTATCCGCATCCATCAGCCAACACCCTGGATGAAAGGAAAGAGTTGCCAGAGCCCCAGCCCTGCTGCCCCCACTCTTCACTGGTGAAGACCGGTTTGGGGGTGACACATCTCCCACCAGCGTGCTCCATGCGGATACCAACACAGCCTGGGAAACAGCTCCTTTCTGTGAACTCCCTGCACTGTCCTGGGCAAATGCCAACTGGGGCAGCTGCATTTGGCCATCCCAAATTCCACATGCCACCTCGATTGGCCACAGCCCTCGTCAGCGCCTGCCCTGAGCTGATGCGCTGTGGCAGTGTGACCCATGGCAGACCTGGGCTGCGAGTCACAGCCACCAACTCGGCGCCAGGCACTGTGCCGGGTGGGCTGGTGCTGGGCTATTTGCCCCCGTGGCCCCTCAGCTGGCCAGCAAGCAGGACCAGGATGAGCACAGCAAAAACATAGAGCTTGCATGGGACCCTTGAGCAGGACAAGGGGGTGTGCAGCCTATTTTAGGCACCAAACATGGAGACTTTGTTGAAGAGCAGCTGGTGGGGACAGCTAGGTGCTCCCTGCCACCCATCCATCTGCCTGGGTGAGCACTGATAGGGATGACCGTAGGGATCAGATGAGCATTGGCCAGGACGTGCCCCTCACCTTTGACCAAGGATTTGGGTAGGTGTCTGCAACAATTTCCAGCCTTGTTATGAAGGGACCATCTCACCCTGATGCTGCTGGCAGGGTTGCAGCCTCCAGCCCCGAGCCCTTGCAGGTCCTGGCAGCAAACAGCCCCGTCAGGGAAGCAGTGAGTCCCATAACTCTGCATCCTTGTTGTGGGGAGAAGGGTTATTTAGGGATCTGCCCAACCCCAACCGCATTTGCATAAAGCTTGTAACTGAGACCATCTCAGCAGGGTTAGAGACCTCCCTTCCGCAAAGGGACCCCTTGCTGGAGGCTGGGAGAGGGTTATCCGTGGGCTGGGAGCGAGCCGGGTGTCCTGACAGCCTGCGAGCCATGAGAAATGACTCGACAGCGTCTCTTGGATCCCTGCATCGCTGGAGGGCCAGATCTCCCCGCTTCTGCCCAGAGGGGTGACCAGGGACCAATCCATCTCACCAGGAACTGCTCACACTGCCTCTCTGTGAAAGCCCAGCGGAGGCTGAGCAAAGGCGAGCAATCTGATGGGCCCGGCATCCGATCATAATTCTTCACACAGTAATTTTTATTGGACTTTTTAAGCACCTTTTTGTCCAGAGAGCTTGAACCCTCCATAATTCATCACTTCCCCTTGGTGGGGAGCTTCAAGCGGTCCTGAGTCTCGGCATCGCTCAGCTCCCACCACCACCCTGAAGCCGAAATTCATGGTGTTTTCTTGGCAAACCCTTAAACTGGCCTGTCTGCAAGCCAGAGCTCCCATGATATGGCAGCACAAGGGTTATAGAGACGGAGAAAGAAATTAGTGGGAGACTTTGGTTGCGGCCAGTTTCTGGGAGACATGTTGCTTTATTTCCTTTGCTCGTAGCTCCGCAGGACACAAAGCGCCCTCCTCCCCAAGAGCCGAGTTAGCGTCACCACCGCTCTCAGTCAATGAGGGGTAAATTTCAAAAGAGCATGGGCCAAAACCGGCCTTGGTACAAAAGGTGGGACAATGTCGACTTTGGCATGGGGGGCCTTGCCTGGCTCTGCTCAGCTCTCAGAGGTCGGAATCAATTTGGGGAAACGGTCCAAAACTGAATTGTTTAGATTAAATGCATTCATGCTCTCCCATGCCGGGAGACCGGAGGATGAGGAGGGGGGTCCTTCTCATTTTCATAGCCAGGCGAGAAAAGCTCTTGCTACTACCCCATCCTTTCCTGGTCCCATTCAGAGATGCAGAAGGAGCCACAGCGAAAGGGAAAAAAAAAAAAGAACAGTGGGGGGAAAAGGTTTACAAACCTGCCAGTCAGTCGTCGTCTTAGCTGAATCGAATCCAGATTGGCTTGGAAATGATTATCTTAGGTGGATGATTTCAGCTAGGAGGCTTAAATAAAAACAGGTGATTGGATTGATACAACTTCGCATGGTTTTCCCTTGGAAATTGGCTTCCGCAGTTTCAAAACCAGATCTGGACTTTCCACAAGTCATTTGGGCTCAAGGTGTTGCCTGGGCCCTTTTGTTCCTGGCTGGTGAGGAAGAGCCTGGATGGAAGTGCAGAAAAGGGAAAAAAACTCCTCTCTTATCGATCCCCGGGGCTCCCTCGGATGTGCACTGACCCGAAGCAGCTTGGCTGCAGGTTGCAGCTTTCCCAGAGTGCAGAGGCAACCTCACGCAGAGGTGGATGCATGCTGTGGGGTGCCAGCATGATTAATACCTTCCAGAAGTAGTTCAGAGAAGGGAGGTGGGCAGTCAGGTCTCTGCTCTGGAACAATCTGGAATAGTCTCAAGGAAAAACAAACAAAAAACCCCACCAAACAAAACAAAAAAAAACAAACAAACAAAAAAAAACCAAACCAAAAAAAAAAAACCAGCCCAATCCCACGGGCTGCGTGAGCCTTTCAAGACTGTTCCTGCTTCTGTATCCACTTGGAAAAAACACACGCAAAGGTTATGGCTTCAGTCCGGGAAAATAGAAACTTTGTAGGAAATAGTAGAAAACATTCACTTGAAAACATTCGTTCCCCAGGGGGAGAGCTCTCCATCCACTTTGCATGGCTGGGTGGCCCCTGGTGCCGTCGCAGTGCTGAGCCCCCACCACCATGTGATGTACCGTCGGGAACATTTGGGACAATTCACTGCCCCCGTGCCACCCACTCCTTCCCTGTGCGCACGCAAACCCCACGCAAACCTCCCCCTGCAACCTCCACGGTGCTCTCTGGACCCCCCGCCGCCCCGTAGCCATGTCCCACATTTGGGAGCCCCTCTGGTGCCTTCCCATCCTGCCCCCTGGCAGAGCTGGAGGCTATGCATCCTTCCCAGGCTGCGGCTGACTTGTTACTACTTACAGGCTTGGGCTTTGGGGTGAAATTTCCAAATTTTAGCCAGAATCCTCCACCAAGAGCTAGAAATGGGGAAAACTGGCCTCCCTGATGAGTTGGTGCTCCTGTCCCAGCATCATTTGTTGGTAGCCAGAGTGGTCCTGCCCTTCAGAGGGTTTGTTTTCCTTTTGCCTGAAGGGCAAAGGCTTTAATTTTTGCCTGCCCATGCCTAGAAGAAACGGGGCGATGCAAGACCACCCTTGGAGAGGCCCCTGCTCCCAGGTACACCCCATCACCCCTGGGGCAATCACAGCGGTGTGCAGCAGGAATGGGGCTCGTCCGTCCCACAGCAGAAGGGCAAAATGCGGATCTCAGAGGGCGGCTCGAAGCCATCCTCATAGATGGACATGGAGGAAAAGTGACCTGTGGTGTCCCTGAGGTAGGATGCCACTGGCATTCACATCACCCCAGCAAAACTTCACCAGGCGCTGTTAGAAGGTGAGATAAATCACTTGTTCCCACCACAGGCACAGGACCTGTGCTGGAATTCCATGGCTTGGGCAGCTGGGAGACACCTCCTTATTTCCAGCCTCCCGGCCAGCTTGTACCTGTGCATCCCTGTGGGAACGTGGTCTTTTTGGCTCCACATCTCCACTCCCAAGCAGAGGCTATGGACCACTGTCTCCCCCTGCTCACAATCCCATCAACGCTGTGGTCATCACTGCCGCAGCAGCTTCAAGGGAAAAGTGACATTAGGAAAGGATTAAATGTACCGTAGCTCCTTTTAATGAGCAACAGCAGCTGGAAACAAGGAGTCAACATCATGTGAGCCGCCAGCTGCCTCCACAACATCTGCGAGGGGTGCGACGCTTGCTTGGAAAATGAAAGCGTGGGGACAGGCCGCTGGCATTGCGCAGCGCCTCCGGTCAGAATGGGACACGGGGCCAAACCGCTGCTCTCTGACCCCTTCCTGAACGGTTATCTAAAGCGCTGGACCAGCTCCATCCCTGGGTGAAATCAGTGGCATACCTCTCCCCAGTGTTGGACCCACAGAGGCAAATGCAATGGGTGCTCTTGGCTTGGCCAGTGAGATCCTGACTCATCACTCTGTGCTTGGGGATGGGCACGTGAACATGGCTCTTGGAGGGCTGGAGGATGGAGGTCCCACCCCACGCTGAAGTTCATGTCTTCCCTCCTTCCCAGAGCACTGACCAAGCAGGGAGGGAAGGGGGCAGCTCCGTGCCTGGTTTGCATCATGGTCGTTGTGTTTGGAGGGTGGCACCGGCTCATGGCATCTTGCCGATGTAGACTCGGAGGCTGTGTCAGAGATGTCCCTTGAAACCCCATCACCTCCTGCCTCCTATGGCCTTCACCAGTTGGGATGGAGCCTTCCCCCTGTGCCATGGTTTTGCCTTAGAGGTGGTCCCAAACCAACCCTGCCAACATGCATTGAACGTTGCAACCCTCCCAAATCTCAGACGGGCAGCCCCGAGCACGGTCACCCCAGCAGAGATGGAGATGGAGAGAAAAATCACAGTTCTTCACTCCAAGGAAACGCTAACAGTGACCCTGAGCTCTGTGGAGAGCCGGGAGCATCCTGCAGGCTGGGAATAAAGTCTCCACAGCCGCCCGCGGTACAATTGGGAGGAGAAATTCTCATTTCAGTCACCTTGGTGTAAATCTGGGCTCAGTCTGGGGGTCTCTGGCTTTGTACCCATCCAAATGGGTAATTAATTCAGCCCTGCACGGGTATTCTCTTGCCTGTCTCAAGCTGTAAGCAAGGTGATGGATTGACTGCGTGATTGATTGACTGATTGATCGGCCGCAGCATCCAGCTCCCTCCTGAAAAGAGGTTTCTCATGGTGATACACAGTGAATGGCGGGGAGCACAATAGGGGTGAGGGGCTTCCAGTGAGGAAATTTCTCATCACTTCAAAATATTTCAGAAAGTCTGTGGAAAAAAAAAAAACAACAACAATAACAACAAAAAAACCCTCAGAAAACTTCTGATGAAATGCAGATAGGCTTCACGCACAACTGCGTCATGCTCTGATAATCCCATGGCAGGGCTTCCTTGCATCCCCAATATCTCTTCATCCCTGCATCCCTCCATCTCCACCTTCCTCCAGCCCTCCATCCCCACCTCCCCGGCTCTGGGACGCTGCCACCTCGGGGACCGTCCTTCTGACACTGGGGGGACCTGCGTGCCCACAAGCCCTGGGCAACATAGCCAAGCCACGAGCTTCAGAGCAAGGCTTGCAAGCCCAGCATCACTGTCAAACCCATATTGAAAAGAAAATAATGATGATTTTGAAGTGAAATGAACTGATTCTTTCCCCTTCCTGGGACATTTCCAGATGCTGCTTCTCCTTGGCAGAACAAAGCACTTGCCCCCCGCACCGGCTCTCCGTTGCCGTGTTTCCCCCAGAGCGGAAAGTCTGATTTGCCCCGGCTCTGGTTACATCCTGCCCCCGCGTCCCGCGCAGCGCCCGCTCGGCCGGGGAGCTGCTGTCAGGACGGGAATTTATAGGGTGGCCAACGCTCCCGAAGACAGATGGTTTCCTATTAACGTATTTAATCATGTCGACCGCGGCTCTCGGCAGGGCTGTGTCCCCGGGGGCACTGGGAGCGGCAACCCTGGAGCTCGTCAGCATCGCAGTCTGGGGACACGTTTGCAGCAGGGAAGCGCCGGGTGCGGATGAAGCGCTGTCAGGGCTGGCACCCCGCATCCCCCATGTCTCCTGGGGCTCAGCGCTGTGTTTGCTCCTGCAGGGAGCAGGTAGGAAACGTGTTGCCACCCCCAGGCTGCTCCTGGGAGAGGGGCGAGGAGGGTGCAGGGTGGATGCGCCATAAATCTCCCATGTTCCTGCCGTGTTCTCCAGTGCTTTAGTGTGTGGCACAGCTGGGCTGTCCCCACTGTGTCACCAATGGCCGTAACCTGCCTGCTCGCTCCCTGGGAAACACTGGGATGCTTATGAGGCCACGGCTGCTGTGGGCACCCACGTCCTGAAACACCAAAAATTGCTCAGGCCCATTCCCTCCCATCCCAAAACTGGCAGCAGGCAGCTAAAGAAGCAGGGAGAAAACTCGCCCCGACCTGCAGCAGGGCTCGGGTGGTGTCGGGGGGTGGCAGCACCCAGGGGTCCCAAGGCTGGACCAAACAGCCTACGTGCGTACCCCGGCAGCATCTGAACTGTGCCTGGACCCACCTGCCGGGATGCTGCAGCGAGTCACGGCTCGAAATGGGGTGGCTGAGCATGATCGGCCCCAGCAAGGGCAGCTCCCCGGACGTGGTGGGCTACCTGGCTGCATCCTGCGGGTTGCCGATGGCCCCACCAGAGGGATTGGTACCAGTCACCCCCCAAACCTGAGCCATGCTGGATGCTGTGGAGGTGGGAAGGGGCTGCGGGCTCCTGCGAATGGCCCGGCCACTGCTTTCCGCCCGCTCCAGGCGAGAGGCTTTAATCTAATTACATGCTTTATTTGCGCCAATTTGTTTTTCAATCAATCTTGTTCAGCCAGAAGAAAGGAGGCTACTGTGGGCTCATTTGCACCTTCTTGTTCCAAGGGAGAGGTTAATGGCAGTTATCCTGGCTGGAGATGCCCGGGGGGCTGCGGCTCTGGGTCCCCCTTTGCCCGGGGCTGCCTGGCCTGGACCATGGGTGGGTTTCAACCATCTTCCCCCCCCAGCACCATGCAACAAGTCTCCAGTTCAGGCACAGAGCAGCCTGGCTGCTGCCTCATGGTGTCTTTGAAACACGCTGTCTTGTGAGGACCCTTTGCGGGCAACGACATGCTGGTGGCCCAGGACGTAGTGTGCGGCATGGGGCAGGCAGGGCTGCAGGCAGAGCTGTGGGCAGGGGTCAGGATACCCCTGCCAGGCGGTCCCAGGGGTTTCAGTAAGGTCCCAGTGAATTGTTAAGGGCTACAGAGAACCAAAAAAAAAAAAAGGTGAAAATAACTCATTGCACTTTCCCTGCCCACAGGGGCTGGCGCAGGTCCCCGTTTGTTATGGGGCAGGGCTGACCCCAGCGCCTCATGCACACATGTGCTGGTGCAAAGTGCTCCTGAGACTGTTTTGGAGATCAGATCTTCTGGTCTGGTGCCTGAGCAGGTACCTCTGCCTTTACACGTAGAGCAGATGGGTCACAGCCCCTCTCCGAGGCTGCCCCAGCAGCTGATGGAGCTGGGTCTCGGCTGATGGGACAAATCCCTTTTCCCAGGGCACACTGTGGGGACCGCTGCTCCATGGCCAACTGCCCTTGGGCAGCTTCGGAGGTGACCAAGGACAGACAACAAAGTCACATGGCCACGTGGTTAAATGCAGCCCCACTCCAGAAGCTTTCTTTGCACCAGAACCTTGCACAGACCCTCTGGGAGCAGACCCGGGCCCTCGGGATGCCCCTCCACAGGCTGCAAAGGGGACTGCTTCAAGCCTGGGGCACCATTTTGAAAATCACACAATGTGTATGACGTGAGCAGCCCGGTCCCAGCTCAGCCCAGGTCCGAGGCTGGCAAATCACGTGCCTCCCCAAACCAGTTCCCAGCCACGCTGGAGGGATGGCCGAGGCCACCCAGCCAGAGGCACCGGCTGTCCTGCAGCCAGCCCCAAGATGAAGAGCGCTAATCTGCATGTAATGTTCGCAAAGGGCATCACACACAATAGCTGCGTCATCGCAAGGTGGGGGGAAGAAGAGCCAACTTAGTCATAACGGACTCCCCTGCTCCGTTCAGCCACTGGCGTGGGGAAGGGAGGCTGCCGGGCGTACAGGAGAAGCGATCCCGCTGCTACAGCGACTAACCCGGGAGGCATTCTCTGCCTTAAGCTTACTTTTGTATTAAAGAAGCCTGCTCGGAGACAAAGACTCCCGCTGGAGTCCAGCCCAAATTAAATTACAGCATCAGTCCCTCGCAGTCAACGTGCGCTCTGCAAGCCACGTACATCATCCCGCGGGGAGAAGCCCGTCCATGCTCCCTGCGCGAGGAGAGGGCTACTCCAGAGCATCCCCTCCCTCAGGACGTGTGGTCAGCAAAGGTCAGGAGCTAGAAGCCTGGAGCAAGCTCGTTTGGGCAGCGGAGCTGGCACTCTCTGAAATTACCCTAGCAGTCATTCACTGAGACTGATGGAGATGTTAAAATAATCCTTTGGGACCGAAGCGAGGGGCAGCTTCAGTGCTATGGGAAGCGAAACAGGATTTCAAGGTCATCTGGGGAAACGTCCAGAAGTCCAAGAGCCAAAGGCATCCCTGTCATAACTGTGGGCCAACCCTGGCACAGAGACATCATCTCCTGTCCTGGTGCTGGGCAGTGATGGATTGCATTTTATCTCCCGTGTCGCCTGGGATCGTGGCTTCCAGCTGCCTTTGGAGTGTTCTGAGGTGGCTTACAGAAATGTTTTCATGCCTGGTTTGGGCACATCAAGCGCCCACCTGAGCCCATGCTCAACCACAGAGCAGAAACACGATGTTTCTCTCCCTGCCCTCCCCCCAGCACACCCCTTCTGCTCCATGTGCTTTTCCTCCGTGCTCCCAACCATGAGCTGAAGATGTCAGATTGCTGCCTGTAAAGGGGGTTGGAGATTTATTTCTGCAGTCGGAACAGTTTGGAGGAGCAGGCTCATGGGGATGGGGCAGCATGAAGCTCTGCAGACCCGTGGAGTTGTAGGCTGATGCACGTGTTGTACTGTACATCCCACAGGACTACAGGCTGTAGCAGTTCTTTGGAGCGCTTGGAATAGTTTTGTAGTTGCTGGATGGGCTCAGGAAACATCTCGATGCAGACAGGACCCACACTGGGGCTTCGCTTGAGAGCAGCGTTGGCTCAGCTGTGAGGTCTGGGCACGGACCACAGCTGAGAGCTGGGATCCCTCGTCACCCATCGAAGGGAGGGTTCACTTCGGTCCATCTTCAGCATTGCTGTGATACCAGAGATCCCAAAAAAGCAGCGGCGAGAGGTTCACCTTCCTCCCTGTGGGCACTCGTGTGGGTTTTGCAGAGCCGAGCCAAAAGTCACATCCCTCAGGTGAGGGGCAAAGCCCACCCCCACCCCCAACCTCAGGAGCTGTTCGAATGCCAGAGGCAGCAGCAATGCAAGTGCTGGACCACAGGTTTGGGGATGCCCGCAGAGGAGAGGTTTAGCTGTTCTGCACCGGAGTTGGCCTTTCCAAGCACAGATTTGCCCGGAGCTGGTGGGGACCTGGATGCTGCTGCGTTCCCCCACGGTCTCCGCTGTTCACCCCCACAGCCCCATCGCAGGGGGCAGCTCGTGCCCCAGCTCTGTGCAGAGATGCCACAGCCCATGAGCAGCGCCCAACGGAGGATTTGTGACCGATAATGCTTGGGAGGAAGGGAAAAAGGAAAGGAGGTGAAAGCTCTTCATCACCATGGTGTCCTTGGATGAGAGGAAATCAAAACATCCCTATTGATCTGAACTGGCCGGCTCTGGGGTGCATCTGGGACCCCAAGCAGACACACACCCCCAATCCCATTTCTCAGCCCCTCTCTCTCTCGCCAGGGATGGGCTCACGGATTCAGGATCAGACATTCGGACCTGCACCTTCATTTTGCGGCTCAGGCTGGTTGCACATCCCACCCAGTGCAAAGGGGAGATGGGGAGACCCGGACCCCCACCCTCAGAGCCCCGGCAAGAAGCGCAGCCCCTTGGGACCCCACAGAGGGAAAGCGGGCGAGCACCTCAACTTGCTGAAATGTTGAGGCCAAACTGTCAAAGCTGAGTCTCCCCTTGTAAGCCACGACACCTCCGCTTTGGATCTCAGCCCGCAAAGGTATTTAGGGCCCTACCTGGGGGAAATCAATAGGAATTTAGCTGCATAAATTGGGATTAGAAATCAGAATCCCCTTGGGGATCTAAGCCTTATATCTGCATTTCCAGTTAGGTACCCAGGCCAAGAAATGTGGCTTTAATCGTTCTATCATGTCAGAATCAAGGGGCCTTTAATTTCCGTTACCGACATGTGGCTTTCGCAGAGGCTTAAAGCTCATTTCGGAACTGCAAGCGCAGCAAGACGCGGTTTCGCGCAGCATCTTCTCGGGAACGCCACTCAGCGCCCCAAGCTCCGGCTGCTGCCACCTCCATCCTGCTCAGCCCCAAAAGCACCAGCGCTCCGGCAGAAGTGGGGTACGTTAGCAAAACGGGGGGGGACCGGGGCCCCGGCTTCCCACAGCTTTCGGTCTCACGCTAGCAGCCCCAGCCCTGCTGAAATAACCCCCCAAAAATGAAGATTTTTTTTTTTTTTAAAAAATAGGCAATTTTCGCAGGAAAAAAAATAAAAAGAAAAAAAGAAGAAAAACAAAGAAGGTGTTTAGCTGTGAAAACTCTTTGCTCAGCCAGAGAATTAGTTATATCAAGGGGATGGGCTGAGCTGCAAAGCTGCTGAATGCTACGCTGACACATTTTACTAAGCTGCGATGGACACGAAACAGCCGCCCGCCACCTGCTCCCGGCCCTCTGCGAACAAGTAGCGCCAACCGCCTCTTCCCGCCTCCCCTCCCCGCTCTGTTTATCCGGGAAACGCGGAAAGTTTGCGTTTTCCCCACGGGGAAGCAACCGGTCGCTGCCAGCCCGGGGGACCCGTCGGGGAGGTGTAGGATGTTCCCCTCCCTGCGAGTGTCACGGCACGTTAGGATGCGGTGATGAAAAAAAAAAAAAAAAAAAAAAAAAAAGAAAAAAAAAAGCAGTAGGGTCTGGTTGGGCTTTTGGGTTTGAGTCTCTGAAATGGGGATTTGCACTGAAATGTTTGTGCAGCTGAGCAAACGCGGGGAGGGAAGCGCTGGGAGCGGGGGGAGGAGGGCGTCGGGATATCATCACGCGATTTCTCCCTCACCATGGTGCTGTGGCCAGGGAGGTTGGAGTCCTTCAGAAGGGAGATGGCCAGGCCAAATGCAGGCTAGGAGGGACACGGAGAGGTGTCGGGGTCTGTTGAGGGCGGGCACGCCCTACCCCAGGCCAGGCAGGATGAAAGGACAGGTCTGCCCAGGAGGAGGAGCGGGGCAGGACAGCACCAGGGTGAAGACCAACCCTGGTTCTGCAGCCCCACATGCAGGGGATGTCTGCGTCCAAAACGATGGGGCTGAGAGCTGGGGCTGACCCCATCCACCAGTCCTGTAGGGCTGAGCCAAGTGATGTCCACCCCACCATGCCTGTAGGACGTGGGTGGACAGGAGCTGGACACGCACCACCCCGCTCTTCAGGTACCAAGTTGTTCCCCATCCTAAAGGGGGTCTCACTTCTTCAGGCAGCCCCCTTTTATCGTCAGCCTGGCCTTTCGGTCGGACTCGGGCATCACCTTCCAAGAACAGGTGACCCCAAGGTGATCCTCTGCAAGCTCTGCAATGGGTGAGAGGGACCTGCAGCCTGGACAGGCAACACGTGCCTTGGGACTTTGTAGGTTTCTAACAGAAGAATTTGGGGACAAACTCTGCAGGAGTGTCACATCACGCTCGTATCTCCTGTACACCCACAAAAGTCGATGAAACAGCATTTAGAGCACTCCAGGCTCCAAATTGGTCCTCCTGCTCCAGCCTGCTGCCCCTTCCTCCCGTCCCTTCCCCAGCCTTTCAGCTTGGCTCTGCTGTCACCTTCAATCAGGGGACCAGAAGCTCAGCAAACCTTCCCCCAGAGCCTAAACTGCTGAAACGTCGCTTGAGGGATGAGAGCAAGGTCTTCTCCAGGCATTAAGCAGCATTGAAATAAAATCCTGTAGCATCCCCCCTCCATGCACGCTCCCTAAGCAAACAGCGATCTTGCAGCATCACCCCACGTACGTGGCGCAGCTTACCAGCAAACACGAACTCAATGCTTTGCTCAGAATAAAAAAAGAAAAAAAAAAAAAACAAAAAAAAGTCATTTGCCCTCCCAAAGAGGCCCTGGAGGACCCTCCATGTCACCCAGGAGGCAGGAGAGCTCTCCACGGAGGAGACAAAGGCAACGAACTAGGGCAAACCCCCCACCCATGTAACTCAGCCCTGGCATCTGGTGATTTACACTGATTTACACCAGCTGGCTCTGGCCGCAGCAAGTTCAATCTAAACCAGCTGAGGCTTTGGCACAGCCCATGGGGTCGGGAGAGAAAGAAAGAGAAAAGGAAGGCAGAACAGTAAAAGCGGGGTCAGACCTGGGCTGGAGCTGGGTGTCTTGAGCTGCAAACCTGGTCCCAGATTTGCAAGCGGAGGTTGTGGGGATGGGGTGCTGTCCTGCAGGGCTTGGGGGGCAGCTGAGTGGTGTCCCACCACCCCACAGCCTCTCCGGCTGGGAAACAGTGCTGGGACGGGTTTCTAGCAGGTCTGCAATCTCAAGCAGAGTAGAAAAATCGTGGCAGTAGTGCAAGGATTGGGAAGCTCGGATGTGGTTAGGGGGTTTCTGTGGGGAGAGGCTGCTGAAGAGACTCAGGGCTGTCCTTGTGAGTGGTCCGGACTGAAGTCCAGAGCAATGGTTTCTATCTGATTGCTGTTTCTTGGGGCTGGATCCCAGAAGCAGTGCTGTGGGGCTGAAGGAGGATCTGCTCTTGGTGGGCTCTGCCAGCCTGGCTGGTGGAGACCTTCTTGCAGATCCCGGGGGCCGAGCCACGGGGTGTGCAGGCGGGAGCTGCTCTCCACCCTGCCCATCGCTAGTGCTCAGAGCCAGCTGCTCACCAGGATCTGCTCCTTTGACTGAGATTTGGCCAGGGGAGGAGAGATCTGCAGGCAGAGCTCCTAAGCGTTGTCCCTGCTCAGTTGCCCGCCCTTGCGTCAGCATCTTCTGCAGACCAGCAACTGCGTAGGGGCTGAGATGTAACAGCAGTGCTAAATATCTGTAGAGCTCCAGGAGTTTTGCGCCAGAGGAGAACCATCATCATGTTTATCATAACCACGTTAGTGTCCTGAAAACATCAGCAACCTGGGGTTGAGCAGACTCGTGCCGGCTGCCCGGCGAAGCAGCCTGATGGCCTGTCCTGCTGGTCCCCTCCTCCGCCGAGAGGTGAAGGAAAGCATCCCTGGGCTGTTAGGTTGCTACATGCACGTTTATTTCCCTTATAGACTTTTCCTTCAATGTTTATGGCCAGAAACATCTTACCAGTGGGTGGGATGGGGAATATTTCTGTTCCCCGGGCTCGGTGACACCAGGCAGCCACGTCCCACTGCATGGTGGCATCCTGCCACACAGGCACTGCTGAGACTTTGCTAGCGAATCTCCATCGTCTGAACTACAGGTTTTTATGGAATATCCACTCTTTTTCTCAGCGCATTTCAAATTTTACTTGATGTTCGGGGTCGTGTTAGATGGGAAAAGCAAAGAGCTGCTGGAACCCCCCGGGCATCAGCTCAGCACTTGGGTTTCTAAGGGCTTTGGTGGGTTGTAGCTGAGCAGAGAACTCAGCTGGGACGCTTGGAGGAGGAAGGTGCCCCACTTCATATCGAAGCTTTCGTTTTTGGCCCTAGCTCGGTCATGCTGCAAGAGCGGGAAGCCATGTGTTACTGTGGGTGCTCTCCTGAGGTCATGGGAGCAGCGGGCAGCAGTGGGGCAGGAGCGCGGTGCTGAAATGAGGTGACTCCTCCTGGCCACACCGAGAGGGGCTGGGGCACGCATGGATGAGAGGTGTTGGGACTGAGGTGGTATCTGGTGATCTCAGGACGTGTGGGTGTCCAGCTCTCTGGGTTTCCTTCTCTTGTTGGTTCCCCCACTCAAGCTGGAGAAGCAGCTGCTGCCTGGCTGAGGCTGGGTTTGCCTCTGCTGCCAACGGGGAGGGTTGGAACTGGGGTCCATGAGACCTCCTGGAGCATCTCCTCTCCAGGGACACCTCCTGCACTGAGGCTGGTGAGCTGAGAGGGCACAGAGCACCCAGTGCACCGTGTCTGCAGACCTTGATGCCCTCCTTGCCTGGGCTGGCTCTGAGCGTCCACCGCTGGAGACCACCTCCTCCAACACGGCCCTGTCCCAAAGCTGACATCATACCACAGCCCCTGTGTGGGAAGCAGAGCTGCAAACAGAGCTATTGCCGGGAGATGCTGCAGCTGCTATGGCCGCGCAGCCACCTCCCAACCCTGTGCCTCAGTTTCCCCTCCCAGCCTGACTCCCGTCAGCTCCTCTAGGAAGGAACTGCTTCTTGCAAGGGCTCTTGCAGCACATAAGAACTGGGGCCTCAAGCCCTGCTGAGGCTATGGCACACGCCACCGTGGTGTGTGACACAGCTGTGCTAAAGGGGGACACAGAGGGGGATGCTGCACAGCTTCTCCCCCAGGGTTTCAGGTCCACTGGAGAGTGTGGGGTGTTGCACGGGCAAGCGTGGTTCTGCTCTGGCACTGCCAATGTGGCCTGGGGCAGGGTACGGGCACCTCGTGTCCGCTGGCCATGGGGTACCAGCAGCGTCCCCCACCTTCTCATCATCCCACCCTGCTCGCAGAGCCCTGGGGCCCCACCATGGCATTTCAGCAGGTTTTCACACCTGGTCTCCAACGGCGGCTGGGGAGGAACAGCTGAGAGAGGTGATGTCCAAGGACCATCACTCTACCAATGCCTCCCGCTGCAGCCAGCTGTGTCCCATTTTCCCCCCAAAATGGGGTTTCCATGGTGCTGGAGGGCTCTCTCTAGCACCCATGGGTGCTGAGGAGACACGGGATGGGCATGGACAGCACGTCCATGAGCCAGCCCCAATTCTAGGAGCTGCGGTGGGGTGGCACATCTCTGTCTACTGTGGCATTGCCTGGCTGCGGTGCCACTGGGACGTTCCCAGCAGTGGCTGGAGGGCACCGACCGCGCGATGCCACCCGACCGCGTGATGCCGTTCAGCCGCATCCCACATGGGAGCAGGTCCCTGGGGAGCAGCAGCTACCAGAGCAGGGCTCAGCATCCCCGCAGCCGCCCGGGACGGTGGCCCACCTCCAGCCCCGGTGGCAGTGCCAGGCTGCCGTGCCAGCGCTCCCGCCTGCCCGCCGCGCCGGCCGCTGGCTGCGTCGCCCGAGCGAAGCCGGCGTGTCCCAGCGGTGGGGGCCCATTAGAACTGCAATGTTCCTACTGGGGTATTTTATTTGCACACTTCAGTAGAGTGGACACCAAAAGGCTTTGCTAATGCTTCATGGGCTGCTAATTTCCTCCCTGACCCGCATTGTCGCAGGGTGACCCCAGCCCGAATCTCTCCGCAATGAATGCCAAAGGCTGACACCGGCCCGGGTTAGGGGTGACAATGGGGCCTCTGTGGGCTCCGGGCAGGCTCCAGTTGGGAGCTGGAGAACAGGGGGAATTTGTGTGGCTCTCAAAAGCTCTGGGTGGCACAATAAGGGAGGCCCCGGGGTCTCCCAGGAAGACAGAGGCGGCCCAGGGAAGCCGGGGCTGGGGGAGGCGGGCGGGAGGATGGTTTCCTTTGTGAAAAGCTTTCTTTAGAAAGGAAGGTTTCTCTGAATGCCCCCCTTAGACGACCCAATCGGGGCCTGGCAGATGGATATCACAGGCACGCTGCTTATTCATGGCAGGCTGCAGCTTTGAGCCGTCGTCCCCCCCCCTCCACCCCTTCCCCCAGCCTTTTATTCATTTTAAGGCTAATTTGTTTTGTTAATGTTTTCTTGCCCTCCCCCTCTCTCCCGTGCAGATTGTGACTCATACTGCAAAGCCTCCAAGGGGAAACTGAAGATCAACATGAAGAAGTACTGTAAGAAAGACTACGGTGAGTCGCCCCTCGCTGCTTCCCAGGGACGAGAGGGTGCGAAGGGATGCGGAGCAGCAGCATCTCCCTCCCGGGATGTCCCCAAGCCCACCCCAGCCCCGGCGGGGCAGGTTGGTGGCCGGGTCCCCACCACAGTCACAGCCGGGCAGCCCGGCTCTGCTTCGCCACAGCTCCTGCGGTGGGTGCAGTGTGGGGTATGGGTGGTTTTTTGCCGGCTTTGGAGGGGAAGCCCTGGGTAGCGATGCTTGGCTGGGTAGCGATGCTCGGCAGGGCAGCGATGCAATGTGTTGCTTGGAAAATAGCAGTCCCCCCTGCAGATGCTGAGAAAAACCCCCAAATCGGGGTCCACAGTGTCCTCATCCCACGGTGTCTTCTGGGTTACGATGACACCGCGTCCTCTCTCTCTTCTCGCTGTGCCGTTACGTGCTTTGCTGTGGGAATAAGCAGCAGGCAGGTCCTCATCATCCCGATCCGTCCCCCCTGTAATTCCCAGGCAAGTTCAGAGGGTGATGCAGCCCTGGGACAAGCCATAGAAGCTGTGGGATCCCAGTCCTTGCTGGTACTGGAGGTCCTGAGCATCCTTCCACAGCTCCGGCTTGGAGCAGGCATGTCCCAAACTCCCACCCCACCTCTTTGCTCTTGATGCGGGTCCATTCCCAACATGGTCACCAGCGGGTCCATGCAGGAGGTGTCCGGGGTGATGCCAGGAGGGGACTTTTCTTTAGGCCATACCAAGAAACCCCTTGAAGCCCTCCCCAGGGCTCGGCAGCCCCTCTCCACCCCGGCTCAGCCATCGCCTGCCAGCACAGAGCCGTGGGGAGGGCTGCCTCCGCTTCAGTCCTTCCTGCCCGGCAGATTGCCCTCCTTCTCCAGCCGTGCCAATGCTGTTGGGATGGGCCAAGCGTCAGGAATGGGACGGACCTGGAAAAAATCAGGTAGAGCTGGTTAAATTGCAGGTGCCGGGGGATGGTTAGAAATGCTGCTCAACACGCGTCGGGGCTGGAAATTACCTCCCCCTCCATAGACTATAGTGAGGGGGGGGGCAAAGTGTCTCCAGGAGGGACCAAACGTGAGCCTTCGGGGCTGACCCAGGGAGCGGGAGCGAGCTGTGCGCGGGCGAGCCTGGCTTTGAGCTGAGCCTTCAAACTTCCAGACATCCAGGGAATTACAAGGTGCTGCGGGACAAGGGTTTAGCATCCTCCAGGGCTGCCCTGGTGTCTGCCAGCTCTTCCTTCCACAGCAAAGGAATACATTAAAAATGTATCTATATATGCATATGCATAGCATATATGTATCTCTCTGTGTGTGTATATATATATTTTCACCAAACTACCAAGGAAAAAAACTATCCCGTCTGCATCAAAGCATCCAGGAGCGGAGATACCTCCTCCCTCCTTCAAACGCGCTCACAGCAGCAGCTCAGCATGTCCGGGAAGTGTTTGCGAGAGCAGAACGAATTCCCATTTAACAGCCCGTCCCCGGACAAGGCGCTTCCCGGCTGGGCCGGCCGAGGGATGCTCCGCGCTGGCTTTGTGCTCCGGCACCTCCCCGCGAGCTCAGGCGAAGGAAGAGGGTTCGGAGGCAAATGTTTTATCTGCATTCCCGTTTATTTTTCCGTTACCCACGTGGCAAAATGGTTGGGGAGAGCACCCGTTGGGAAGGATGAGCTGCTGGGAGGAGGAGCCGGAGGTTCATCAGATGTTGGGAAGGTCCAAAGAACGCCTTTGTCTTTAGAGAAAAGGGTTTAATTGCACATGAGAAAGTCACTGCTTGATCATGAGGTTATTAAAGACGGGGCTGAGCATGAGGCTATTAAAGGCGTGGGGTTTCTCGCGGGTGGATTCTCTGCTGGCTGATAAGGTACGAATGCGTTTCCCACATGTGCATCCCTTCATTTTCCCAACTGGCTTCTCCAGCACCTCTGAAGGGCTGAGCTCACGCTGGAGCATTTTCTCCCTGAAGAGGGGAGAAAGCAGCTGCTTGATTGCGGGCAACTTGGACCTGTCATCATCCAAACTGGCCCTAATTTGGGGGTTCAGAGGATGGTAGGGAGGAAAAAAAAGGCACGTGCATCCCCCCTTGGAGCACACAGCCAGCCGAGCAGCGTTATCTTTCCCTGCGGCTCTCGGGGCGAGGATTGAGATGTTTTGGTGGCGGCAGCGCTCGGGCTTTGCTCGAGGGGAACCCCAGCGTGGTTTTGCTCCTTGGCTTGTCCGATCACCGGGGAGATGTTTCTTGGGGGTTGGGGTGAAAGCTCAGGCTTGGTTTTGTTTAAGGCTGTAACGTGGCGTCAGGGCTCCAACAGACCGACCCCTGGGGAGATGAGGGCAGCTCAAGAGCTGTCTCAGGCAGGAGATACCCCCGGAGCAATGACTAAGGGTGCTGGAAAGAGCTTTTCTTTTCTCTTGTATCCCGCAGCATCACTTCTGCAAACACACGAGTGAGCCAAAGCCGTTTGCCGGGGCTGGTTCGGGGTGAATGGGCGCAGGCTGTCCCAGCAGAGGAACCGGGGTGCTCCCACCCCAGCCCTGCAGGGGGGGTTCCCAACGAACCCCAACCCACCCCGGACCAGCAGCAAATTTGTTTTTTCAAGGGCAAACCAGCCTGGCGAGGCAGCAGGGTAAGCGATGCCGCGGCACAGCCCGGCCGTGCCGGGGCAGCTCACGCTTTCGTTGGGGCCAGGGAGGGAAGAAAGGGTTGAAAAGGTGCAGGGAGGGATAATAAAGACTTTGGGACTGACACCCCAGCAGGAAGCCAATTAGGAGGCTCTTTTCCTCACCGTTATGCTGGCATCGCTGGGCTGAATGTCCTAAAAGGCTCTAATTAGCTTGAACGGAGTTACTTCTCCGGCGGGTTCAATCGGGAAGCTATCATCCGCCCCGCGCTTCTCAATGGGGCTTTTTAGCTCCCCGTTTCATTCAGCGATTCAAAGGGGATATTTTCCCTTATTTATTTTTCTTATCTGTTTGTTTTTGTTGGGTTTGCGGGTTTTGTTTTGTATTTTTGTCTTTTTATTTTAAATTGGGCTCTTTCCCGCGAGATGGGTTTTGGTGCAAATATTTGGAGTGCAACAGGGCGCGGGGAGGGCAGGCTGGGAGGTTTCGGGGGGGTGGGGGGGGCGGGCAGGCAAGAACAGAAGCAGAAAAGTTTTTTCTGGGTTTATTTTGGCTGCCTGGTGGAGCGCAGGGGTCGCTCGGCTCCCAGAAAACCAGGGATAGAGGAGGCGGTTCGCTGGGTTTGGGGCAGATAAAATTAGCCCGGGGAAGCAGAGGGGGGGGTCCCTGCTGGGCCCCGCTGAGGATGGAGATTCCCCCTGGCCCAAAAGGAGAGGGGATTATTTTATTAGAGCAGGTGATGCTGGGCCAGGTGATGCGGGAGCATCCCTCGCTGGCTCCGGTGCTGCTGTTTCAGCCCCATCTTTGGGGCTTTTCCCGCTGTGTGGTGCAGTTCAACCGAGTGGGATGGGCGGCTGCGGTAAAGGAAACACGGAGATGTTTTAACCTCCGGTTCCCCCCCCCCCACCCCCAGTCCTCACGCCACAGCGGGGCCCGATCCGGCGCAGAGGATGCCAGAGCGTTTTGCTGAGTACTGGCACTGTGGTCCCAGCCGTTGTCCCCGCGTCCTCCCCATGTCCTCGGCAGAGCATCAGGGAGGGGATGGGGGCGAGGAGCGGGATCTTCGGCAGAAAGGTGAGATCATCTGCTCACTTTGCCCTTTCTTGGAAAAAAAAAAAGAAAAAAAGAAAAAAAAAATTTAAAAAAAATCCTTCCTTTTGCGGAGACTTCACTTAGTCACCCCCTTTGTCGAGAGGAGCTTGGCAGGGGCTGGTGGAAAAAAGCAAAATGTGTTTTCAAAAGGCAGCTTGAAAAGAGAGACGGGGGGGGGGGGGGGGGGGGGGAGGGAGGGGGGAAGAAAAAAAAAAACCTGAATCCACAGAAAAACCCAAGGCAGGGGGGAAGCACCGGCCCTGGCTCATCCCCGGCTCGTAAGCCCTTTCCACCGCCCTGGAAGGTGGAGAAATCCTGTTCCTGGAGTGGGGAAGCGGTGAGCAATCCCTCCCCGGAACGGCATCCCAAAGGAGCGAGCCGGGGCAGCGAGGGGTCCCCCGGCACCGCGGGGAAGAACCGGACCCGGCCAGGGCGCACCCAGCCCGGCCGGGATTAGGGGCCATAAATCTCCAATATTAAACCAGTAGGAAATTGGCAACCGGAGGCAGGCAAAGCCACCGCCAAATAAATGAAAAGTAAAAAAAAAAAAAAGGGGGGGGGGGGGGGGAAATCCAATTTTAACCCTTTTCTCCAGCAAGGAACCAGCCCTCTCCATTCCCAAACCCCAATGCTGTCGGGGTCACCTTTTGCTGCTGGTTGGAGTAAAATCCACGTGGGTTCCGCTCTGCTTGTGCGGGGAGAAGGGACCCGACCCTGCGGAAAGCCCCGGCTCAGGCTGGGACGCCTCCATCCGCAACGGCTCTCCCGAGCCCCCGTTTCCATCTGTCCGTATTAAAGACCCTCTTGTCTCTCCCAGCAAACCGCTCCGCTCCCGCTGCCGCCCCCGTGGTCCCCTGGGATCTTTCCCCAGGGCCATGCAGCGATGCTCCCCATCACTGGAAGCTCCACAAAGCTCCAGCTCCCACAGGCAGGTTAGCACATAGGTTAGTCCATGTTGCCGAGTCCCAGGTCAGCTTTGGCAGGGGAAAGCTTGAAATCAAGAGATTTATCTCGAACCCCAAAAGTAAATTAAAAAAAAAAATTTTATTTTTTTTTTTTCCAGTCTCACTTTTTTCATGACAATCTCGTGATTTTTTGGGGCCCTGACTCATGGTCTCTGAATGCTGCGAGGCGCTGCTTTTATTTAAGCCTTTACGCGGCTGCCCTCAAACACGTTGCGAGGGTTTAGAGTTGAGTTTTTGGTTTTCTTAACGTCAGATCATCTGCTTTCATCTCCAACATCAACCCTTCAGGTCTTTCTTCTTGTGGCTTGGAGGCTCCCGGCCGAGCCTGGAGGAGCCGGGCAGCATCGCGGGTCCCGGAGCTGGGGACCAGGGACCCCCCATCCCCTCCCACAGCCCGGGGACCACCCGGCCACCTTTTTCTTAGAAAAAAAGCATAACGCGGGGAGGCACTTGAATGCGTCACCTGGGCTGGTGTGACTCGGAAGGTACTGTCCAGGCGGGATTTGTGGTTCAGCAGCTTTGGTGCCGGGTGGGAATGGGGTTAACGGGGCAGCCCTGCGCACTCCCCCAGGACTGAGCATCTTCCCCTTGCCCAGCCCCCAGCTCTCTGTGCCCCTTTGGTTGACTGAGGTCTCCCTTGGGACCTGGACCGGAGCCCATCCTCGCTGGAAACCAGTGTCACCGGCCTCGGCTGGAGCGGCAGCGCTGTGAAAGCTGTGGCGTGTTTGGTTTTGTTCTCCCCCTCTGGGTCACCATCCGCCCGCAGGGGAGCATCATCTCCGCCGCCTGCTCGAATAACCATCACCCCCTATTACATCCTTTCATCTGGTTGTCCCGTAGACACTGTCGGGGATGGTTTTCCACGGATGCAGTGACAGGGACGGTCCCCGGTGCGGCTCAGCCTCGGCGCAGGGGTTCAGTGGGCGCATCAGCAGAGCGAGAGCGGTTCAACCACGGCACAGGCAAAGCCAAGCTTTGCCCTAGGAAACGGCAGGCGAAGGACAACACGGAGCACCAAAGCCGGCTTTGGAGTGGTGGGGCACAGCTGAGCTCCCCCCCCCAAAACCCACAAAGGAACTGAAACCTTCTCTTTCACGAGAAACGAGCGCCTAAATCTGGGATTGACCCAGGGGAGTCAGCTTTGATGATTCCTCCTGGCGCCTCTCTGCATCTCCGCATGTCCCTTGGGAGATGCTGGAGACCCCACCACCAAAATACCCAGGCAGATCATGGCTGAACTCGGGCTCTGAAACCAGACTCGGGGGAGGGTTTGGGGGGGGGGAACCCACGCGTCCTGGATGCAGAGTTATGGGCAGAAAATTCGCTGTCAGCGCAGGCAGCTGCGGCCGTGCCAGCCAAGCCTTCGCCGAAGCTTTCACTCCTTCCACTTCATTAATAAAAGGGGAAAAAAATAAGAGACGGGGGCCTTGACATCAAAAAAATACAGACTGTGTATTTTAGAGCAGAGTTTCCTGTAGCCACCTCTCTCCGGTTCCTTCTCATTCATTTTCTCCATTTTGTCAGTGTGGACCCAGGCAGGTCAAAGGTTTAAGCTTTTTTGGAAAGATTTGTTTCCAAAAAATAAAAATTGGCTAATCTTCACATTTTGTTACCTTCACACCAGACTGGGAAATACATGGTCAGAGCTTAGGGTTGTTTTTTTTCTTTTTCTTTTTTTTTTTTTTTTTTTTTTTTTGTTTTTAATGAAAGCATCTGGCGTCCAGTAACGCTCCGAAAGAAAAAAAAAAAAAAAACAACCACCATATATTTTGCAACGTGTTAAAATCCTTTCTGGGCTGCAGAGTCCCGTTTCCTTCCATAGCTTAAAATCAGTTTGCACGTTGTGGTTTTAAAGTGAGGGTGATGCTCCTCCACTGCAAATCAAGGGGTGGGTAAAATTAGGTTGTTATAAGGCAAATGGGAGAGTTTTGCCCGGGTTTTGGGTTCGTTTTTTGGGGGGGGGGGGGGGGGGGGTGTGTTGAGGTTTCTTCTCCCTCTGATAATTTATGCAATGGAGATTGGCCCCGCTGGGGACTGGCCAGATGGCCGCGACGGGCAGGTGGACGGGCAGGGGGTTATAACTCATGGGGCACCAAGGGAAGCGGGGGAAAAAACAAGGAAAAGCGCAAAGATTTGGTCAAAAAGCATTTTGGGGTTGGACTGCGCCAGCCCGCAGCCTGCACGGAGCCGCCAGCCCTTGCCCGCTCTCCCGGCCAGGGCTGGCATCGCCGCCCGGGTTTTTCCCTCTGTCTCTGCTGGTGGGGACTTCTCTCATCCCGCAGTCGGCAAACAAACCCAGGAGGGTTGGGTAGTCACTTCCCGGTGAAGATATTTTCCTGGAAGCCGATTTTTAGCGAGGAGGAATGTGTTCAGCCTCCCCGGAGGATGCGATCTCTGCCGACTGCTGCTCCCGTCCTCCTCTGCCATCTCTGTGCTATGATGGACCGCTGTTGGGAAGAAACCCACCGGAGCGGCAGAAGCTGTCTCCAGGCTTGTATCTCCTCTTCCTCGCCATGCTGTGGGCCAAACAGTCCCTTTCCCACACACGTCTTCGGCTTTTCCTGTGGTTTGAACCCAAGCCCGTGGATGTCATCTGGGAAGGGCACAGCAGCACCCGCTGTAGGGATGGCCAGGAGGCATGGATGTGGTCCATCATGGGTGGGGTGCCCAAGGAAGCAGCCTCATGGAGGAGGAGGAAGAGGAGGAGGGCTGGCAGAGGTCACCATTGCCTGCTTGGGACCACCTGGACTGCAGCCCAGGGCTGCCTCACAGGACGAAACTGTGGTGGCTCCAGGGGCTTCTCAAGCCAACAGTGAGCAGAGCCTTACCCTCGAGCATGCTGGTGTCTGTCACCATCCCAGCTCTGCAGCTCCCTTGTGGACAACCTAGCAGAGAGTCCTCTCCCATCCAGACCATGATGCCAGGTCACCTCCTCACTCTGGTGGGTCCCTACGGGACCATGGTCCACCACTCCTGCACGGGTGCTGGTGGGTGCAGGGATAATGTAACGTATGAACCGTGTTTCAGGAAAGAGCAAGTGGTGGACTGGTGGAGGGCTGAGTCCTTGCCAGGTTTTCTCAGTCCATATGGCTACAGATGGGCTACACAACATCAGCCATGGGCTCGGAAAACATCATCATCTTGCTTACGGATCACAGTTGTCCTCCCATCTCAGTCTTGCTTTACAAGCTTGTTAGCTCCTGGTTACCTGCCAGGACACGGGGCTTGCCAGGCTGCTGCGTACCGAGGTACCCCTTCAAGCCTGGTGTTGCTACTCAGTATTTACAGAGATGCTCAAGTGAGTCCACCAGACCCAGAAGTCAGGTTGGACACCGCCATTGACCTTTCCTTAGGATGCCTGAGCCCTACCCTCAGTCCTTCACCCGTGATTTTTACCAGCAGTGTCTTCTTCCACAGCAAGCAAGGTACAATCTTGACTCAGGAACATCTCCTAGAAATACATGAACAGCAAACCTCCCCCTTCCCAAATCCTGCCACAGGTTTGACCCCATTCGGTGTCCTGCTCCAAGGCCAGGCGCTCACAGAGAGCTGTCTCTTTGCGCTGGCCCTGGGCAGACATGCTGGAGGCTCTACCAGGTCTTTCCTACCTCCAGATCCCAAACGTTTGGAGATTTGAGCGATTCCCAGTGTTTCGCTCCAGATTTTGGCTCATCTTCTCTCAGAATATGGGGCTGCCTTAGGGTCCTGGTGCAGATGCACCAACTTGCCCATCCAGCAAGGAAGGGAGAAGACAGGTTGGAGGGATGGCCCGTGTAGGAACCCATCCTCTGGGTGAAGCGTGGGCTGCTCTCTGGACACGTGGGTCAAGAAGAAAGCTCATCCCAGGTCCCACGGTGCAGCCTGGGCTTTTGGCACTGCCGATGGGGACAGGCGCTGCCCTGCCATGCCCGCTGCAACGCATGCCTTGTGCGCAGAGCCTCTGCCCCGTGCTCGGGCCACCACAAGCTGTCCCTGGGTGTGTTAATTTTCTCTGTGCCCGCTGCTTCAAGGGAAAGGCAGGGTCCAGCGTACACAAATCCACCTGATTTTTAAAGATTTTTTCGATCACTTTAAGAGTTCACAGGTGCCGGGGCAGACGTTGCCGCACCCACAGCCCTGGGGAACTGCTCCGTCTGGCCTTGCTTCACAACCACGTCCTGGGAGATAATGGTCCTCCCAGGACACAGATAGGAGAATGAGGCAACCTGCTCCCCACCACCGCTCTGGGTAGCTCTATGTCATTCTCAGGGCTCCCAGCACAAGGAGTGCCGTGGTTCCTGGCATACAGCTGCTTCCAGCGTCCTCTCCTGGGGGTCCTGCAGCCCCCATGGTCCTTGGGTAACCATGCCCATGCTCACTGGGGACCCGGAGGGCGGGCTTTGCGGCAGCAGAGCTGGAGAGCTCGAGAGCATCTCCAGTACCTTTGCTGAGACCCTCTGCCACCAGCACTGGCTACTCTTGCTCGTGGCAGGTGGCCTGGGGACAGAGGTAGTTTTTGTGCAACCACCACCCTCGGTTGCCATCCCCCAGCCTGGGCTCAGGAGACAAAATCCCTTTTCCTCCCACAGCCTATTCGGTAAGACTTGAAATTCATTTTCTTCTCACCAGATGAAATCGTAACATCTTTTCCTCTCTTGCCTCGTGTTTTTTTTTTTGTTTTTTTTTTTTTTTCCTTTTTCCAGCTGTCCAGATCCACATCCTGAAAGCGGAAAAAAATGCCGACTGGTGGAAGTTCACGGTCAACATCATCTCCGTCTACAAACAAGGGAGCAACCGGATACGGCGCGGAGACCAGACCCTGTGGATCCACTCCAAGGACATAGCATGCAAGTGCCCCAAAATCAAGCCCATGAAGAAGTATTTGCTGCTGGGCAACAACGAGGACTCTCCCGACCAGAGCGGCATCATTGCGGACAAAACCAGCCTGGTGATACAGTGGCGGGATACGTGGGCTCGGCGGCTCAGGAAGTTCCAGCAGCGGGAGAAGAAGGGGAAGTGTAAGAAAACCTAAAGGAGGAGGAGAAGGCAACGGAGCGCGCGAGAGGGAGAGACTGACTGTGCATGCTGCTTTGTGTAGAGCTGGGGCGGGCAGGGACCGGCGACGGGGACGGCGGGAGGAAAGTCGCGCTGTGGGGGCGGGCTGGGGAAGGGAGGGGGACCGGGAGGGACGGCAATCACGGCTGTGGGGTTTGCACCTCGTATTCCGGGAGAAAACAAAACGAAACACAACAACAACAGCAACAAGAAAACGCACACGTGGATATAAAACAAGAGGAGGGGGGGTGCGGGCATGCGGCACCCCGTGCCCCCCAGCTTCGTTCTGCCCCGCTGGCTGAAGAAGAAATCAGAGGCACCAAACTGTCTTCCAGCTGTTAACATCTGCTGCTTCCAAAGCACGGCACGGGAACATCAAACCTATAAGCAACTAATCAACAGCACCGCTGGAAATTAACTCCCCATCCCCCAAAATACCTATCCTCAGCTTAGGTTGAACAAGACAGTTAGCGTAGAGGAAACTAAACAGAGACTTATTGCTGAGGACAGTTCCGAGGATCGACTAATGGGTTATTTGAAGACTCTTTGGTATCCGATAGTCATAATGACCACCCGCTGTACGGCACCTAGGAGCGGCTGAGGTCTGCAGCCGTGGCGATGCTCCGATCCCAGGTTTGGCACAGCAGAGAGGAGGCGGCATTAGTGGGTGACTTTCCCACGGACATAACTCGGGGAGCGACTCCTTGCTCTGGTCCCCACGCCCCGAGGAACGCTGCCCCCCCTCCCACGCCAAAGGAGCGTGAGCCCATGGGATGCCTTAGCCCCCTCCCAGTCACCGGTTCACAGTCGAGGTGCAAATAACAAGGATTCCCAAGGAAACACCCAGACTTTGCAAAAAAAAAACCAAAAAACAACTTGGCATCCAGTTCCCGTAGGTGCCCTGGAAGATCTCGCCCATCGCGGTCCCCGAGCCTCCACCATGGCCACTGCTGTGACCTTCTTCATGGGCTTGGTCCTCTCTGCTGCTGTCAGCAGAGTGATGACCCCTCAGACGATAGAAAATCTGTGCAGATGACACCTCTGGTTTCACTCCCAAACTCAGCCAGCTCTCCCGAACCCGCCCCAGCTCTGCCCTCGCTCCTTCTGGAGCTGCAGTTCCGCAGCATCCCTGCGGAAGGTGGTCCGTCCCCTTGGGAAACAAAGGAGGTGGGACAGCGAGTGCCAAGGGACAGTGCCCCTGGGCGGCGGGGCAAGCGCGGAGCTGCAAGGCTTGGCCAAGTGACAGCCAACGCCGGGCAGAGACCTGCCCCAAGGGAAGGGGTCTCAGCCAGGGAGTGGATGCGCGAGGGGTGACCCACCTGGAGCTCCCCGAATCTCTCCGCTCCTTCTAATGGGGATGAAAACCAGCGAATCTAAATTTCCTGATCCCTAATCCCTAATCGCGGTAAGGAAGGCTGCCTCACCCCCGCCGCACACCCTACGGCCTGGCCCAAGGGCTGGAGCATCTTTCCCTGGGGCATTCCAGGGAAAGTTGAAAGTTGGCCGTTGAGTTGTCCGTCACCCAGACGTCGCGTCCCCGTGCCGGGCTGCTCCCCTGCCACCCCATCCCACGAGGAATGGGGATATCTGAGTTCACCTCATGGATGGAGACAGGCAATAGCCGGGGCGGAAAGGCAGGGAGGGCAGGACGAGTACCTGGAGGAGAAGCAAACATTAGTCGCTATGAAAAGCAAAACCTCCCTGATATTTTTCCTTTTAGGAAACTTGGAAACATGTATTTTATGACATTTTCCAGTGGTTTTGCCTTGTTTTATAGCAATCGACAATATTTATATAATGACATAAACCACCATAAAGCGAGGCAGCCATGTAAATAGGTGTAAAGCGGAGGGCTCCCAGGGAAGCACCAGCCAGCGCCGGGCTGCTGGAGACACCACCCGGAGGGAGCGAGCTCTGCCGAGCCTCCCCCTGCAACCGCAAGGCCCCTCCAAAATTAATTTAGGTATGAGGAGAGAAATCCCACCCTGGACATCGAGCGATCCCCTCCAAATCTGTGTTTTCTCCCTTTACCCAGAGCTGACTCGCTTTTCCTTACTTCCGAGCTCAAGAAGAGCCAGCAGTTTTGCAGCCAAGGGGAACCCAAGCCACCAGGTTTCGAAGGATAAAATCTGAGCTGAAGTGTCTAAACGGAGGCTTAAAGCCCCAAAGCAGAGCTCGGATGCTCTTCTGCAGCTTGCACCAAGTGATGCCAGGGACACCCCGCACCGGCTGGGGACAGCTCGTCCTCGGTTAGGCGGGATGCCCTTGAACCGCAGGAGACTTTCAACAGGACTAAAAGGAACCAGATCCAACCCAAAGCCAGTCCTCCCCTTGGGAGAGCAAGAAAGGGACGTGGGGACTTGGGGACTGCCCGCCGAGCAAGCCTGGACACCCACTTCTCACTCCCATTTCCCGACTTTGGCAGGCACGGCCGTCCTGCCCAGCACAGCCTTGACACCCCCCAAACCCGCCCAGGGACAAGCCCCAGCCCCTTCCCCCGATCCCACCGGTTCGAGAAGCTGCAGAAGAAACACCACCCACTCCGTCCCATGGCCACACTCCTCCAGGCACCGACGCAACCCGGGAAATCAGAAGGAAACGGAGTTTGCGCAAGATGGGAAACAACTCGGAGCCCGCCACAGCCAGAGCGACCCGCAGAGGCGAAGTCCCCCGTCCCTGTCCCACCAGAACCCCGTCCCAGGATCCCCCTTGGGAGCTTTGCGCTTTCCAACCAGACTAGGGAAGCTCCTTCGCTCCATCCACGGTCCCCCAGTGCCACTCGCACGCTCCCAGTAGCCTTGACCTGCAGGAGCTGCTGGTGTAACTGGTACAGAATCCTCCTCCTCCAGGAAAGGCAGAACAGCCCCGTTTTTGGGGGGTCGGGGGATGCAACTCTTCCCTGCAGCCACTCCTGCGCCGGGACATCTCCCAGGGGGACACCTCTGTCTGGTCACCAAAAGAAGGACAAGATGCCACCACTAAACATCAACCTCCATGGCTGGGGGTGGGGAGCAGTGGTGTTGGGGTACCAACCGCGTTGCAACCAGCAAAGAACCCCAGCACCCCCCCATCGCCCCGGGGGGGGGGGGGGGGCAGGACGGAGGTCCTGGGGAGGGGTGGGGGGCAGAGGGGGCGGCCGGGGAAGGGGCTGCGGTGCCTTCAGCGCGGCGTCGGAGAGCAGCTGCAACGCCAAAACAATCATCACTCCGCGGGAGCACCCGACAAAGGTCGTTTCGTCTCGTTTCTGTTCGTTCCGTCGTGTCCGTGCCCTCTCCCCGCACACCCGCCTCCTCTCCCCCAACAAAACCTGTGTTCGTTTTGGGGTTGGTTTTTTTTTTGTTTTTTGGTTTTGGCGTTTTTTTGTTTTTTGGTTTTTTTTTGATTATTTCTGTTAATATCTTGAACTGTAAATGTTGTTTAGTTATGACCATTGCATACTGCTTTGGGCGATGTTTCTTTACAATGCATACTAATATATTATGGTTATTATATATGAATATATTTAATGACACGTGAAAAAGTTGTGGATTTTCTTACTGTTCTTCCAAGTCGTTTCTTTTTTATTTTCCTTTTTTTCGTTGTTGGTTTTTTTTTTTTTTTTTTTCTTCTTCGTTTGTTTGTTTCATTAGATTGGCTGTAATTGAACCCGAAGGAGCCTGTAACTGTTCAGCACCCACTCGGTAGAACTAAAGTCAGAAACCAGTTGAATAAACTTCTTGTAAACTGTAAATCTCTCCAAGGATCTCTGCTTCCTCCCAACTGGCGGGCCGGCGAGCCCGAGGGACGGGGACCTGGGCAGGGAGGTGACGGTGTCCCCTCCGCCTCCCTCCGTCTCTGCTGAGGTCCCCGTGGTGGGGCTGGAGGTGACGCACAGCTACTGACCGTCCGTCCCAGCCACGCGTCCCACCAGCATCCTCCCGGCAGCGCTCCCCACCAGCGCCCGCACGCCCCTGGGGACAGTGGGGACACCGTGGGATCATGGCGGGCGGGATGGGGGGGTCCCCGCTGGCACCTCTGGGCTCTCCGGGGTTGCTGTGAGCTCTGGACCGGGGTACGTCCCGCCGGGCTCCCCATCCTCCCCCTACCGCCGGAGGGGACTGTGCCCTGCGGTGGGACAGAGCCAGGGCACACCGCAACCTGGGGGGCCCCGCACAGGCGTGGGGACAGGGGGACTGCCACAGCCTGGGGTCAGGGGAGCTGCCAACCCCACTCCGGACCCATCTTCTGCCCCCATCCACGGGCTGCTTGCCAGCGCCGTCCCATTCTGCCCATCCACCGCCGGGGGTCCGGGCTCCATCACCCATCTCCCACGGGACATCGGTGGTGCCAGACGTGACCAACGCAGCTGGAACTGGAGACCAGGCAGGGCTGGAGAGATGGAGGTGGGGGGAACTGAGGCAGCAGAACACTCCCAGAGAGAAAAATACAGGCAAAAGGTCCCGCAAACCACCGAGGGGTCAGCCCGCCTGACCCACGGCCTTAGCGTCGCTGGTAATTTATGAATTCGAAAACATCTCGGAGGTGGGAAATCTCAGATCTTTATTGCGGAGACAAATGGGTCACGAGTGCCGTCCCCTCTGCTCCGGGGCTGTCGCCCACCGCTTCGCAAAGAAGCAAATGGGTTTCCCAGATCGCTCGGGCTCCGCGTCCTCCCGGCAGGCGGCCGGTTGCCCAAAGAAGACACGGTGGCTCTGAAAATAGGGGAAAGAGTCGGTTCCCACTGAGGGCCGGACCCGGAGCGTTTGCTCTCAGCCCGGTCCCACCAGGCAGCGCGGGAGAGCAGCCGAGCTCACACCCCACCTCCACAAATAGGACGTGCAAAAATGCCCAGCAGCTTTTCAAGGTCGTCTTTATCCTCACGTAGGAGTTAGGGACTCCTTATCAAGGGCACTTGTACACGTAAAGTGCCTCTAAGACGTACCAGACCTTCCCCAGCACTTGTATTTTTGATGAAATAACAGCTGGAAGGAGGTAAACTCCTGAGCACGTTCTCTGAGAGAGAAACGAAGGAGATGAGAGGGAAAGTGAAGTTTGGGATGTCTCTCCGGGCACGTTCCAGGGGACCGGGGAAGACCTTTGCTTGGAGAAGGCACCGCAGGTACGTGACCCCAGCAGTACCCGGCACAGATTCAACGGGCAGCTCGAGCATCCTTTGCCCCGTGCCTGGAACTCGGAGCAGCCGGCAGCACGGCGAAACCCCGCGGCTCCCCGGCAGGATGGGCTCTCCAACCCCGCTTGCCTACAGCCAAAAAACCAGTAGCGCTCATATTTTAACCATCCTTTTTCTTCTGGTGGGGCAGGGAGACAGAAAAGCTTTCCGCAACGCAGCAGAACACCGCCAAATCCACTTCTTTTTAATAAAACCCCTCACCCACACAACACATTAAATGTTACCTAAAGGGCAAGTCTGAGAACCCCTTTGTCAGACATTTCAGCAGAGCGAAGCCTCGTGTTTCTACCTTTCCCGGGCGCTAACAGAAAAAATGTGTCTGAGGACCCACCAGGTCAGAAAACATCTTTTTTAAAGCCTCCCTCAGAACAAAGTCACGATGTCACGTTGATGGGGATGAATTACGCATCCATCCTGCGCGTCCTGGGAATTCAAACAAAACCTTAATTCCCTCCCACCCCCCCTCCCTTGTAAATGCCAGTTTTAATTAGAAAGCCGAGTCCGCGGTCTCATCTCAATAAACCACGTGTTGTCCTCCTGCTCTCGCCGGAGATCCGCGGGGCTGCACTGGGGCCGCGGGCGAGACCCCGCCGCGGGGCTCGGGCACAGGTCGCTGCTGAGGAACAACTCCAGGGGCGTTTCCAGCGTCGGTCCCTCCGCACACGACCCGCAGGGACGCACGAGTTTCGAACACATCTCCGAAGTCGCCCGTTATTTGTTTCCAGCTGCAGCAGCCCTGCTTAAAGGTCCGTTTCTAATCTGAGATCACACAATAAACTCATCAAAAACCTGTTGTGCCCTCTTGAAAACCAGGAGGACATAAAATTATCTTTTTTTCTTCCCTCCCTTCCTACGATGAAGCACCTCTCCAAAGAAAAAGCAGCAAGTGGGCACAACCTGGATTGGATTTTTAAAGGCTTTGGGGATTTTCTTCAGCGAAGCACATGGAGATGTGCGTGGAAGACTCCGCTCCATCCTGACCACGGGCATTGTTTTGTGTCCTTCGCCGGTAGAACGCAGTACCTAGATACCCACCACACAGCCCAAGCCTGGATTTCCCACCTTTGGTAAACAGCAGACGAGGATGCCGAAGCACAGTCCGCCTTGCCCCAAGATTTCGAACCCCTCCAGAGGAGCTGGTCTCTCCTCCAGCTCCAACCTTCGGTGCTGAGCATCAGAAGGTGGGTTGGGCACCGGCATGGAGCCCCGTGTGAAGCCCACGGCCCACACCACGAGGTAGAGCTGTATCTACTGGGCTTTTTCTCCACCAAGCTCCTCTCTCCACCTACCGTGCGCCCTTCCTGGGAGCACGCAGACGGGGCAATGCTGGCTTCGGCCCCATCAACGATGGCTATGAGTTCGGTGGGGTACTCAACAGCCCCCTGCCTCCGTTTCCCACTAAATCCCATCTTCTCCCATCGCAGCCAGCTCTGTCATCCCCACCTCAGATCTTGGAGCGACTGAATCAAAGCCTCAGCTCCAGCCACCACTCGCATGCCGTGAGGAGAGCAGTTTTGCGCTCCCATCTGCGGATGGATGCGCTCAAGGAAGGGGCCGGTGCCCAAGTCCCAACTGACAGATGGGGAAATTGAGCCCAGAAGAACAAAACGGCCTCGTGTCACTCAAGAGGGGACACAGCACCAGGACACCCTGGTTTCCCACCTCTCAGACCAGCGCTAGATGTGCCACCAGCCGTGCCGCCAGAAGGCAGGGAGAGAGAAACGAGTGCCAAGAGCCAGCTGAGAGCTGTGAAAGGAGATATTCCACCACCGCAGGTGAGGACCAGCCCAGGGCTGGCAAGTCTTACGGATCCGTCAGGATATGTGTGTCACGATACAGATGGAGTCTGACAGGAATCACATTTTTTCTCCTCCAAATCAGCTCTTAGGAAGTGGAAGCGTCGGAGAAATCATTCACGCACAACACGAGATGGTAGACAACAATAAAAACCCAGGCAGAGAGATTATATAGAAATGGATCAGCTTTTATTCATATTTATTGCTTGCTCTATCAATTCTGAAATCAAACTGGCGCATGTAACAAAATAACGATTTTCTTGGCCAGAAGCGAACATTCAGTACTTCTTTTTCGTTAGTTTTTAAACAGGTAACCCTTCCTCTCGGTTTTAACAGCGTGTGAAAGGTTATAAAGGAAAAAGGCAGACCTCGATCGCCGAGATGAGCACGTGAACGCCAGAGCATCCCCTGCGCTCCGCCCGGCAGAGCCCGCGGAGAGCATCACCTTCCTCGGGAGCACGTGTTGGGTAAGGCTTTCCGCTCGGACGCGCCCGGTTCGAGACCCGCCGCTGTTTACGTTTCTATCGGTGGAGATCAATGCCGGTAACTCCCCGGCGACTGCGTGACCCGCTGGCGTTTCCGTGCAGCTCATGGGGGTCCCGCGCCGCCTTGCAGGGCTCCGCCTGCTCCCGCTTCCCATCCCGCAAGCATCCACGCGCAGTCATTCCCCAAAACATCTATTCCTTGAAAAACGTAAGCATTTCCGTTCCCGAGGAAGGTATGAGAAAGCAGAGGAGCGCCGCCACCGTACTCCCAAACCACACCTCTATTTTAGTATTTTAAAGCCCTCTGGGGGGACTGACCGCTGGGCAGAAGCGGTGCCGGGCCGGGCAGGCGGCACCCCGACACCAGCGCGTGCTCAGGCACAGCCGCACCGAGAAGAGCATCTATTGTAGGGCCATCCGCAGCCCCCCGAATGCCAACCGAAGGTGGGAAGAGAGTCCTTTACCAGTTTCAACCTTTCAAACCAGGCAGCGCTCTTCAGCTGCGCACCAAAGGAAGAACGGATGGATGTGTGTCGGACGCAGCTTCATTCTAATTCCGTTGAGTTTATTGAAAACACAGAAGGTCTTTGCACAAAGTCGGTCTCTTCGCTGGAGCCCTCCGCGCTCCGCTGCGGAGCAGCAGCTCTGACGGGCCCCGTATCCGCATCAGTGTGTCGGCCAGAGAGCAACCACGGCAATCGCAATCAGCAGCAACACGATCACCACCAGCATTCCTGGAAAAGACGAAACCACATTTAAGGTCGCTGCCTTCATCTTCTACAATTGCTCTTTTGCAATTCAATTCTTCTTCCGAGTCCTGCTCCTCCTCCCAGCTGAGACCGATTTCCCCCCTCCTCTCCCCGCTCACCCCGTGCAAGTCCCACGCCAGATCCCTGCACGCCGATGACCCCAACAGCGACGGGGACTCAAACCCCACGTTGGCTGAGCGGTTTTTTCTCTTCCTGAGCCTTCAAATGAATTTTTTTTTTTTTTTTAACAGTGCCTGCAGGGTATCTTCCTACTTACACATCTGCCTTGCAACGATTACGGGATATGTTTAACTCACGGCGAGGCCAGTTAAGCTTCTCCAGAATCCCCCTGTACCATCCCACTGGGGCAAAGGATTATGCAGAAGGAAATCCAAATCGCATCAGGAAATTGTTTCCAATACAAACTACTCCTGCTTTCAGACAAAACGATTTGCAGAGCAAAAGCAGGGCTTTGGGGTATGTACCCAACTGGGGAAAATGAAGATCAACCAGAATTAGAGAGAGTCTATCAGCGCTCGGCCCAACCGTGCAGCACGTGGGCTCCCGTGGGCTCCATCCTGCCCCAAATCCGCACCGGTCGCTGTGCAGAAGATAACGACTAATATGATCTCACAAAACTTCACGACTGCTTTTTAGTTCGGGCACACCGTGCTGCTCTGCAGAAGGATGGTGTTAAAAAAAAGGTAAGTTTGAAGGCTGATCCAGCAGCAAAGCAGATTTTCTCTCTCTCGACGGAACGACAGCGATAAGGCAGCACGGCTGCCAGGCGCCTGCTAGAGGAGCCTAATTCTCCTTCGTTTCCCCTTTTTTAAGGGAGAAATTCCTCTTTCTCAGAGAAGAGTAAGAAATATTTTATCGAAAACGGGCTGCATCCCCCTTGGTCCAGCCCATCGCCTCCCTACGCAGCCCCAACACGGGGAGCTCCTCGTGCCGCCGGCTGGACCACGGGGCGCTGCGGGCACCGGCATCCCACACACAGGCAGCCCCTGGGGTTAAACCATCTTTTCATTAGGAGGCTTTGGTTTTGGTTTAGTATCTGCTCCGTGCGATCCCCCTGTCCAAGCTGCGGGAATACGTTCGGGCTCCAAGAGCGGAAAAAATGTCCCTTCATTTGGGCCGCTCACAGATGACTATTACTCAACCACTTACAATATTTACAAGTCCAGCTCATGGCAATTAAAAAAGGATGTATTAAAATAAACTCCTCTTTCCAAGCTGGAAAAGGATATTAGACATGGCTTTTTGTAAATAGTGTCATGTTTTCTGTGCAGAAACTGTTTCCCTGCCAGGGGTCCAGGATTTTTTTTTTTTTTTTTTTTTTTTCCAGGGAAATAAGAGTTGCCGCTAACGGTATTTTTTTCTTTTACGCTGACTTGAAACCGTTTGTTATCTGCAGCGAGCCGCAGCAGCGCTCCACTGCCCTGGCTCGAGCAGGTCTCGGATATTGAGCCTTTTCCTTGCCGAACCAGCCGAGGGCAGAGACGGCAGCGCCTCCGTCTGCCCCACCTGGGACACCCCAAGGACTGCGGTTGGACGTGGGGACAAACTCTGTGGCAGTGCCAAACGCTTCAGCTGAACGGTTTATACTTCCCGCGTCCTTCGGGGTAGGATGATTTTGTTTAGAGGACACCAAATTTCAGGCTACACCTGGATGAAACCGCTTATTAATCACATTAAAGGTGGAGTAAACTAGTAAAAACGCACCTCCGTGTTCTCTCCGTGCCCCTGGCGAGGGCTTGGGTTTGGCTCTGACCCTGCCGCACCACGCTGCCCTTTCGGCTGCCGACGGCCGTGTGTGCCAGCCGGGTGCGCACCGGGGTCCCAGCGCCAGCTCCCTCGCAGGTGAAACATCCCTCGGGAAGCATCCCAGAGGATGCTCCCACCGCTGGGCTGCCGCGGAGCCTAGAGTCATCCCGCGTCAGAGCCTATCAAGCGCGTTTGACCCAGCTGGATCTCAGACGGTACGCAGGCTACTCGCTCCGACCCAGCGGAACGGGCGAGAGAGGGCTATCGTTCGTTTTTCAACCTCAGCCAACCACTCAACGTCATCCAGAAACCCCAACTGTCAGATGAATCCATTGGGAACACGATCTACGCTTCCACCCTCTTTCTAGTCTCGTGCTTTTTACGTCTTAACATACATTTCGTAGCCTTCAACAGAGCCAGAAGCAAACAGTTTGCTTAAACCGGGGAGAAATAAGATCTGATAAAGCTGCCGCGATTCAGATCCTCTGTTATGATTCACACTGGAGGGAAACGTTTTAGAGGGTGCAAATCCTTTAGCGCGGTGTCAGTGTAACAGAGTTTATGGACTTGAGCAATTAAGAGACAACCAAGATCGGTTGCTTGGAAAAGACTCTATAGGTGTGAATTAGTAATGATACAAAGCGGAGTTAACGGGGCGTGATTATTCTTTGACAACCCCCAAGAAAAACCGCACATAAACCCAGAATTATTACCCGGCAGGAAGAGGGGAAGGTGGGGGACTAATAAAGCGTTGCTAATGGGCAACAGCAGAGCGAAGAGGAAACTTAAAAGGCACCAAGAGGGGGACAGCAAAACGAAATAAACTTCATTTTATTCCTGGAAGGAGACTGGTATTAAAAACCCGGAGCCACTTTTCTGTTTCCAAAAGCGTTGGTAAAGTCCTCGCTCCCCCCGTGAGAGGCAGAGGAGCCGGGACGGCACGTGTCGGTGCGAGGGAAATGGGCGATCCGCCGCTGGTAACGGCTTCTCCGATCCGTGCGATAGGCGCAAAAAAGAATAGGACGACATAAATTGGCAATCGCACACAAATTTCAAAGTACCTCTCGCATGATAGGGACCAGATGTTATGCACATTTTCCCCCCTCCCTACACTACAGGAGATTAGAAGGATCTGGAGATTTAAACCCGGGTGTTTCAGAGTACAACGTGCTTTCCTAACAAAAACCGCGGATGGGATCTGACAGTAATTATGCATTCTAGATGCGCTGCCTGCTTCGCCTTTTTTTTTTTTTTTTTTTTTTTGCTCAAGTCCTATGAAATATAAACGTTCCCCTCGACAAGAACTCCTCAAAGAGAAGTTGAGGAATAAAAGCCGCGAACAAAGTAAACGGGAGTCTAGAAGAAAAAATACGAGATTCCTGCGCAAGAGAAAACAGCGACAGGAATACAAATTTGAAAGGCATTTCTCGGGGCGAGGCGGGAAGTGCACGCGGAAGTCTATGTGCAATTACAGAGCAGGTTGCCTTAAATTAAATTAATTAAGGCAGGTTGGAGAAATTGCAATGCTCTTGAAGCTGCATCAGCTAAAGTCTGAGCCGGTGCTGCTGTTCCAGCTCGGAGGAGCAGTGCAGAAATGCAGAGGGCACGTTCTCAGCTTATGCCGAATTTCAGGGCATGGCCTGGCGGCAGGACGTGGGGTCTCCTCGTCGTCCCCGGAGGCACCGGCGCTCACGCCGCTTTGCCGCATTTTAATCTTACTGCTGAGATCAGCTGCATCTCTGCTCCTCACCCTGATGATCCCGACCCCCCCCCGGTCCCTGGGCAACGGGGCGGTTCGATGCTCCAAACCTAGCAAAGCCTCCTCCAAAAAATAAAAATAAAAATTTAAGATTAAATTTTCAGATTTCAGATGGAAAGAAAAGGTTACAATACATATAATTTATCTCCAGGTTAAGATCGCTCTCTAGTCTATCTCGCCTGCTATCCGTCCCGCCGGGAGACCGGAGCATCTGGGGTTCACCCCCGTCTTCCTGTGATCCCCTGGGGTAGCCCTTCTCCCAGTCCCAAATTTAGTCCCTCTCCCCAGCATTTCTCAGCTTTGAGGGTCACTGGTTTGGGGTTCACCGTGGACACCCTTCCCACCATACATGATTTACTGCCGCACGAATGACGTCCCAGCCGGGGTTCACACAGAAATGCAAATAATTCCTCCAGGTTTGAATCTGCCTGGAGGGGTTTGGGCATCTAGAAGACGATTTTCCACTCTCAGTTTCCCGGAGTTAAAGATCTGTGTAAATAAGGGTAATGGCTGAGCACCGCAGCCCCGTGTGTCTGTCCAGCCAGACCGTAACCACCCCACTGGTCGGGACTGTGCAACTCCAGGGTCTAAGTCAGACCCCACGTAACGTCCCTGCTCTCTGGTGCACTGCCAGCCCTCCTCGGCGGTGACAAACGCCACCCACACAGATGGTATCTCCAGTAAATCATTTAATTTCCCTCTCTTCATCCCAACCTTTGCTGTTTTCCCCATTGCAGAGATCCCAGACATGGCTTGGAGCTGCACCATGCTGAGCACGGTGCAAACCCGAGACACGGTACATCCCTG
The DNA here is from genome assembly GCF_965231255.1 of Vanellus vanellus. NCBI lineage: Eukaryota > Metazoa > Chordata > Aves > Charadriiformes > Charadriidae > Vanellus > Vanellus vanellus. Next base: position 3,444,258 of record NC_138922.1, read on the forward strand.
CCTTTGGGAGCATCCCTCTCCTCCCGGGCATCCCTCTCCTCCCAGGTACCCTTCTTCTCCCAGGTATTCCTCTCCTCCTGGGCATCCCTCTCCTCCCTGGCATCCTTCTCCACCCAGGTATCCCTCTTCTCTTGGGCATCCCTCTTCTCTTGGGCATCCCTCTTCTCTTGGGCATCCCTCTTCTCTTGGGCATCCCTCTCCTCTTGGGCATCCTCCGCCTCCCGGGCATCCCTCTCCTCTGAGGTATCCTTCTCCTCCCGGGCATCCCTCTCTGCTTGGGGATCCCTCTCCTCCCGGGCATCCCTCTCCTCTCGGGTATCCTCCTCCCGGGCATCCCTCTCCTCCCTGGCATCCCTCTCCTCTTGGGCATCCTTTGCCTCCCGGGCATCCCTCTCCGCTTGGGCATCCCTCTCCTCCCTGGCATCCCTATCCTCCCAGTACGGTGCCCAGGCTACGAGTGCCATATGCGCGTTACAGCCTACACTGTGCTGCCGAAAACCTGGACATGCCGCAGAGCCATGAGAGGACAAAGAATAATTAACAGTTCTGGTTTGTAACTTCACACAAGCGCAGGGTGCCATGTACTAAATAAGCCCATTTGCCTCAAATAACCGTTATGAATCACAAATAACGCTGATGAATTGGTTTCCTCGGAGAAGAGCGGATACCTACCGTCAGCCAGCAGCCGGCTTTTGTGTTTGTGATTAATCATCGAGACTTTCCAATTCCTTCTGCTGACTGTTCAGATGGAGGCAGCTGAGACGCAACAATCTGCAGTTTTCTTTAGAGCGTTTTTAATTCCTCACGCTAACGACGGCTGGAGCCCGGCAGAAATTTCTGCTCACGAGCACTGCCGCCGCCGGAGAGACGAGCCCTCGCAGCGCCCGTACAAAGCGGCCAATTGTTGCTCGTCAACTGGGTGCCGATGCCAGCTTTCTGACAAGGCAATATTTACTGTGAAATATCCACTTATTGTGCTGAATATAACTCCTGGGAATGTGAGCGTGTTTCGGATCTGGCAGGGGTTCAAGTGCCTTTGAACGGGCAGGCAGGAACTTGGTCATAAATACATCGTGTTTTGACAAGTCCCTCTTGGATAAGTGTCAAAAGTTTTCTCGTCTGCTTCTATCAGACTATTGATTTTCCATTAAAATTGCTCCGTGGACACGGAGCGCTCGCTGTCGAGATTTAACATGTTATCAGTTAGAGCGCACAGGTTTCTACAAGGTGTTTTGCGTTACAGCTTCCCACTGTGCAGCCCCTGCGGAGGAGACAGTTACAACTTCCTCCTTGGCATCCCCCGCTCCAGGAACAAGAGCCTGGTTTCATTTTTATCACGGCACACTGGCACAGGTATGTTCCAGAGATGGAGGATACCTTTGTTCAACGGGGCAAGTCATGTCAGCAACGCTTCAGCTCTCTTCTTTCAGCCCCCGGCACTCCCCGGCACAAGGAGCTTGACGTTGCTTCGTATTGCTGCCCACCATCCCAGGCTACTGCAGCAGGGAGGTCACCACCGATACGCTCCAGCCACCACCCCGAAATTCAAGAGCGATGCCTACACTCATCCCAGCACCCCCATCCAGCCGAAGGTATGGATGTGAAGGGAGCAGGTAGCGGCCGATGCACCCAGGGCTCCGCAGGTCACGTTAAAGGTCTCCAGTGGCAATGCTGATCTGTCCTTCTGCCTCGGAAGCATCTTCCAGTTGAAGACCAGGTCTACTCTACTACTCTTTGTTCAACCCTCAACCCGTCAGTAATGGACACAAGATATCTACATCGAGGTACGCACCCACTGCTGTCTCTTTGAGCAACAGCCCAGCCTGGGCCGCCACTGGAAATACCCCGACACCGGGGAGAACATCCTAAATGCTCTCAGAGCATACCGAGAGGGTTCATGAAAGCAAGTGCAGAGGGACTTTGCCCGTGATAGCTGAGGTCTGGACTCAATAAGCAAGGAAATCTCTTCCAGTCCCCGCTGCTATGATTAGTGCACAGAGTATTGGATGGTCCTTATACACAGGATTAGTAAATACGAGCATATGCTCAGGGGTGAGGTCTCTTTGCCATGGGGGGCATAGCCACGGTTTCTCTTCCAGGTCCGAACCAGGACGGTGCTATGGCAGCAGGGCAGCAGCCAGGGAGACAGACTTTTGGACATGGACTTGACCAATGTCATCCCCATCCATTGTCCCCAAATCTCTGTCAGCTGGAAACACGGAAATTTGGGAAGCAGCCGTTCTTTGGGTGAGCTGTTTGGTTTTATAGAATCATCGAATGGTTTGGGTTGGAAGGGACCTTGAAGATCATCCAGTTCCACCCCCCTGCCCTGGGCAGGGACACCTCCCCCCAGCCCAGGTTGCTCCAAGCCACGTCCAACCCGGCCTTGAACACCTCCAGGGATGGGGCAGCCACAGCTTCTCGGGGCAACCTTTTGCGGGCTCGGTGCTCTTTCCGAATACTGAGCATATTCGGAAAGCAAACACAACCGCGCGTTGGCTGCTTGCTGGTTTCTGGATGGTGAAGTAAATACTGATTTTAGTCCATTAAAAGAAATTTCTAAGGCATGTGCGTGTGTGTGTGTCCGATTCATCTGCCCCAACTTCAACAGCTGAAATGTTACATCCAAGCCCGTTTCAAGAATTTCTAACTCGCAGCTGGTAAATCCCACCCAAAAATATAATGAGATGTGCCTATCTGCAATCTGCCCTGGCACTCACTGTCGGCAGAGAGGATGCGTGGGGAAAGCAGCCCTGCGACACCCCCGGCCATCCCACAGCACCTCCTTGGTGACTATTTCTGGGAACAGGAGTTTTCCCTGGGGTTTTCCCTATTTTTTTTTTCTGCTGGTTTGGGTATAGTGTCATTCTCAATAAAGATGAAGGTTCAGCATCGGTGTCTTTTATAGATTATAAAACAAAAATAAATAGCATGCTGTGACTTTAAAGAGCCTGGTATTATCTGGAAAAAGCAGCTTGGTTTATGCCAAGAAAGTTATATTCCCACAGAACTGTCTATCCACAAAGTTTATGAATAAGTCTTCTTTTATAAGTGACACAGAACACTGACTTATAAACACATAACAGTTGTTTTATAGGGTAGGAGAGAAGCAGGGAAAAGACGGGAGTTTCAACAAGGGCTGTAGAGTCATGGCCGCTTTCTTTGAGGGTGTCTTTTTAATGTCACACTTTAAAAAACCAAACAAAACAAAGCCACACTTTATCTGCTTTTTCAGCAAGTGAATTTTAAGTCCGCGTCACCAGCTGTATGGCAGAAACCCTGCCCAAATCTGTGCAAACCCCTGATTTTCAAGGCAACAGAGAACCGACTTGGAAGGCTGGCTCCGAATCCGACGCACATACCTAAAGCGCTAGTTTAACATGGCAAACACCCGAAGAAATCCATCTTGCTGTCCTTTACGTTCCCTAAAAAAAAAAAAAAACAAAACCAAAAACCCAAAAAAAAACACAAACCCCAAATGCTTTCTCCCTCAAAAGCCATATATAAAAAAAAATAATCTTTCCTTCTAACATTTTCCTGGTTTCGAGCGAGACGGGGTATTCAATTTGTATTGCATTAAGAACCACTTTAGCTTAAATCCCACGCTATTAAGCTGGCTTGTATGTAAATACACTCCCCGATTCCTACACCTGCATCATTGAAACCATCTCTCCGGAGGTTTGTTCTTTATTAGTTTTGTGACAGCCAAACTTTTTCTTGGGCGATAGGCGTCTGTGTAAAACGCTGCGATCGCACATTATCCGACGCCCCCGCCCGCCCGGAGGAACCTGGACGTTATTGCTTTTGACCTTCCTTTTCAACTGGTCTGACTCGAGAAATTTAACACTACAATTGTACCTCTCAACCCTGACATCAAAATCGTTGGCAATTCTCAACGAAATCAAGAACAGGCTCCGCGAAGAGTTATTAAAGGCGCCAAACGCCCATGTGTTTCATTGGGTCTAGAGGAGGGGGGAAAAAAGACACTTCTCAAAAAAGCTGAGCTCTTTGGAAACAACAACTCTTGCATTATTAAATCCTTATTCGGAAGAAAGAAAAACCTAGGTCATTCCTATGTAAGATGAAAAAAGTCCCGTTTTATGAGTTATTCCACATTTGGAGCTATTCATGCAACGTTAGGTTAACCTGAAGACACGAGTTAGATCTGAGTCAAAGGTATAGACTTTGTACCCATTAACTCCTCGGTCAACATTATTTCGCATATTTTAAAAAATTGCATTTTTATAGGTTTTTGTTTTGTTTTGTTTTGTTTTTTGTCACGTCTTGCTGGAGCTACGCGTCCCTCTTGGGCACACGGGCAAGTTTGTTGTCAACACAAACCTTTGATGAGGGCTTGAAGATACCTCACACTACTGACAGCAAGACCTGTTGGCAAACCAAGCGTGGGGTAAGATAAAAGCCACCACTATCGGAAAACAAACGTCAGGTTCAGTCCCAGAAGCAGCACGGGGCGAGTTTACATCCAAAATGTTTATTGCTTCAGCGATCGAATAATCCCGAGCGTTCGGGTCCCAAACCACATGCGCAGCCCGGCTGAAGGAAAGGAAGTGAGATAAGTGTTTCTCTTAATCCGTTATTGTTATACTTCAATTTGCTTCTTTTTTCATCTATTTTTCAAATTATAAAGGCACGGCAGATAGTATGTTGAACTACTTCCAAGCACAACTGCAAAGAAAATCCATATTCTTTCAAAAAAGCGATACAGGCGGTACAAACCCAACCTCACCTGAGCCGCAACGGTCAGCAGAACAGCTCCAATGAATTTGGTCGCGGCCTCCGACCGCTGCTCAGGTTTCAACACCTCCGACGCCGCGCTGGGCTGCGCGAAGGTAATCGCCCACCTTTGGCAGCGGTTGGAAAGTTTCGATCCAACAGTTTGGGACGCCTCATAAATGTAAATTTGACTGTACGTCTCTAAGTCAATTATTAACCTCTTGCATCGACCAGAGAACCAGACTAGAAGAAGGGCAGGAAGGTTTCCCAAGGAAATTAAGAAATAGAAATACGTTTTACCTTCCGAGCCACCAGAAGTGAAGCTCGGCGTCAGACAAGGCATTCGTTTGGATCTGAAGACAAGTCGAGAGCACAGCAAGAACTCAACTGTCACAAGCTTTAACTTTCAGAGAGGTCTGCGGGAAAGGGAACACTTTGAGCTAATTTTGTATCTACTTTAAATAGCAGAAGGCAGTTTGCAGAGGACAGCCTAGGAGAAACGGTTCAATGCGCCGCTGCGATAGAATTACTGAACCTTTAAAGAGCTTTAAAGCAATTTATACACATACCTAAATAATACCTTTCTGCAAAAATACTTAATAATAAAATCATTTACTGGTCTCATCATTGCACAAAGAGCAGATGTAAGAGGCAACAGCTTACCCAAGTTACTTCCCACCCCAAAAGCCCCGACATCAACTGAACCCTTTATACTCACTGGTATACCAAAGAAAAGATCAGATGTATTTAATGAGCGAGAATAACTCTGCCGCAATTTCTCTCTGATTTGTTTAACACCGTTAACAACAGTGCTCAAGGCAGGATAAAGAAAGCCTCTCTGGAGCACGGGCCGTCTTCTGGGATAAGTTCGCGCAGAACCTTGCACCCAGGCCCAGCCAAAGCTGACAATTTAAGACCTCAAATCTCCCCGAAAGTCCCTTTGGGTGTTTTCCCACATACCATCTATTTTACTTCGAGTCAAACCTGGCAACCTCTACTCATCTCCGTCTGCTGCCCTTTTCTCCTGGGTGTGCTGGGGCAGCACCAGGCGCAGCCGTCCGGAGTCGTGCAGGAGATCACCCAGCTCCCAGCAAGGCAGAAAGTGGAAAGATTCTCATGGTTTTTTCCCCTTTTGTTCTTGTTAGAGTGACTTCACAGACTTTCCTTGCTCGTCCCCACACTGCTATTATCAAACTATTTCCAACCCGAAAGGTCATCGGCAGACACGGTTACTGGCTTATTTTGCATGGGGTTTATTTTTCTTCCCTTTTTTCTTTTTTTCTTTCTTTTTTTTTTTTTTTTTATTAAATAAGCACGCACGCTTTCCAATTTTCCCTTCTCCCAACTCTCTAGCATCCTTTCCCTTACATCAGCGATGCCAAGAAACAAGCTCAGTCAAGCAACGTGCTGCATTTCTGAACAACTGTGTTACAACTTGGAACGGCACTTGTGAAAGTTTCAAAAACCTCAGTGTGCGCTAAAGGGCTCCCAGAAGAAAGGAAACAAAACAAACCCAAACAGGATCACAGAAGTTCTACAAATCCCTGCCTTTCAGACGATGTTCGCCCAAGTGAGCCCAACCAAGCCATAGGTGTCACCTGAACCCTCTTCTTCTGGCTTAAGCTCAGCGAAAATTAGGAGGAAAGGGTGAGAAAGCGCAGGTTTGACTGGGACATGCCCACCTCTAGGCTTAGCGGAAGTTCACCTCCTCACGTCACTGAGGGTGATGAGCAATGAGGAACAGAAGAAGCGTTCACAGCTTCATGAACCGCGGTGGAGAGAACAACCGGGAGCTGAAGGGTGTGTGAAGGAGAGCCAGGTGACGCTTTCCTCGCAAGAAGTGAATGACCTAAGAAAATCCAAAGGTTATCTACCATCAGGTGGTCCTCCATCACCACAGGTTACTGGTCCCTCAAGAGACTTCTCATTGCACTAGCAACGTTGGAGACGGACCAGCCAGACACAGCACCGGCTGCAAGGAGAGGCACCAACCTGGGGCTAAGGTGAGTTGAACGCCGGTGATGCGGCGTTGGCTGCCTCCCGCGGTGCCCTGATGGCTGGTGGTCCTCCTCACACCCTGCCACCCATGGACTGTCTCCGGCTCAGCTTCACCCCGCGGCTCCGCCGACCCTCGCCAGGGATGCAGAAGCCGCAGCCCAGCTGGCAAACTCCAAAGGGTTTATCCTGAAAGAAAGGCTCTGCCAGGCAGCAGCTACCTGCGGCAAGCGGGGAAAAGGCAGAAGACACGACAGATGATCTCAGCGGGGGACTGTTGTTCCTCCACTATGTTCTCCAGTAAAAACAAATGGGGGGAAAAAAAAAAAAATAATAAAATGAAAGGCCGTCTCTGCTGGCCTGGCACAGAAGGGGACATCTGCCCGCGTCCATCTGCCATCAGCCCCACACCCCGGTCTTTGTTTTTGGTAGGGTCAGTTTTCTACCATTATAGCTCCCTGAACCGCCTCACCAGGACACCAGTGCCAGTACAAGGAAAAAGATGGGACCATGGGGAGAGGGAGCAGGTAACCAGTAGCTCTGCTTAGATGCACGGGTAAATTGTCCCATTAGGCTCTTACATCACTTGAGAAAGTATTATCTTTTGCCTCTTCCTTTGTTTTTCACTCGAACAAACGCCGGGATTACTCACTCCCCAGTTAGATGGATATACTACAGCGCCAGAAAACTTCCAAAATGTTTAAAGCATCGACAACTAGAGTTACACAGGTGAGGAAAAAAAAAAAAAAAGAAATTAAAATAATCACAGCTCAGTCAAACGAGTGGAATAAACTGCAGAAATGAGACTGAACCTGCAAGAAGAGCTTTACTGGCAAGACATTGATCAAGGAGAAAAAGTTATAGCAGAAAAAAAAAATAATAATTATATAGCGGTCGTACCAAGTCATTTGAGGTCAGATTAAGTGTTCTTGAAGTCTGCTCCATGTGTCTTCTATTTTAAAAAGTGCCCTGCTTGCACAGGAATTGTACGAACTTTTGAAAATGGGATGCTGGCTCCTAAGTCACTTGGATACTTGACCGCGTGGTCAGGAGGGTTGAGATTTACATACAAATTGCAAAGCTTCTAAATGGCTTCCTCAGAGCAAGAAACGGGGGTGGAAATGAGAGAATATTTAATGATTAGTTCCTTATGGCTCCGACATTCTTGAAGCATATTTCTTGCAGTCCCTGGAACACTCCTGCATTCTTGATTGCAAAATGGCAATAAGTGATTTCCTTTAAAAGCCTTGTCTTTTATTGGAATACTAAAAATACCCCACTAGCCCCACTCCACTCCACTCTCTCTCTTTCCTGGACAGGCACCATCAACCCCGATGTATTCTATTTTGAAGACGGCAATAAACATTTCAGCATGGGCTGTTCAATCCACTTCATAATAGATCTTGCGTTTCCAGTGGAGCCCCTACTAGCACCATAAATCATCTTTACACAGACTTAAGTATGAGAAACTCCAGCTCAAAAGCAGCGTGGATTATTTTTCTTCTTTTTAAAAAATTAAAAATGGGTACAAAACAATCGGGAATTAAATGACTGGTGACTTTAAACACGAAACTACTGGGACGACCCCGTAAAAACAGGGCTGCAGCGACGGTTAGAGCCACACTGTGCTCCCGTCAATTCACTTGACGTAACCCTACCCGGAAGACGATGCTCGGTGGGGTGAAGTTCAGAAAAAATTGTCTACGCACCCATTAGATCTGAACAAACATGGAGTTCGACTCTGGGATACTCTGGCTGTTGCTGATTTTAAAAGCCACAGATGAAGATTAATCACACACCACGTCTGAACTGGTTACACACATCTAATACCCCTTTTGTTTTTCCAGGCTATATGGACTTAAAGTCTGAACTGTTCTCCCCAGTGCTTTCCTCATTACGTCTCTCTCCATCTGCTACAGACCTCGGAGAACAGCTCAAAGAGATCATTTCAGGTACACATTGAGGAGGCCACTGCGTAAGTCACTATTTTATCATTAACGTTCTTGGCCGAGGCGAGGAGCTTCTCCAGTAAAAGCGGTTGTGCAATCACGTTCAAGATCTAAGAGCAGCCAAGTGCAGGATGCAACCAGCCTTCCTCAGCCTTAAACATCAAAGTCTTCATGCGGTCCAGAGCCAGAAGGGACATAATTCTGAGCCCCAACACAGGCTCCAAACCCAGCCCAGCGGTGGATGCCCGAGCATCCGTCCGTCCGTCCGTCCGTTAGGAGCTTCGGCTGCACAAGGTGACCCAGCGGCTCCCGAGCCAACCCAGCGGGGTCGGCCCCGGCACGATTACTGCTTTCCACATTGAGGGAGTCTGCTGGGAAATCCGACCTCACTGAGCAAATCTGCTGGTCACGGCGTAACTCTCTTAACAGCAATTGCCCTCGAGGCACTCCCCAAACTACCCACAGCTCAGCGGCCACGGGCAGAGGCCCCACATACTGGAAGAAATACAAGTCATAGCTTGCACAAACACAAGCCTACTTAAGGTGAAACATGCTTTTTTTTTTTTTTCCGCTTTTCAAGTCCAAGAGGGAAGCAAACCTAACTTTGGTAGCAAACTAGTTCCTGACCACGCATGTGGCTGGCGAGTCTCATTCCCTGCCTGCTGCTGTCCCGCGGACGGTTGGCTCTGGGCTCTCTGCTCCGCGGGATGCAGTTAGCAACAGGCTTTGCTGAGCATGGGCTTCTCTTGCTTGGATAAACCACACTCCACTGAGCCCTTCCCCGCCCGCAGGGGGTCTCAAGCAGGAGGGTCTGCATAAGGAAACCACGCTTATATTTGGTTGACTCATTCCATGAATTTGACCTGGGTGAATTCAGGACTCCAACAGCAAGATCTGGTGACCGCAGCAAGGATATGCTCTTCTGACTCTGAAGAGAAGGCAAATCATAAAACCGTCAGGTGGGAAAGGGACCACGGCGGGTTCTAGCGCAACTTACTGGGCCAAGCAGGGCCAAGCTGGGGAGCTGCACTCGATGATCCCTATGGGTCCCTTCCAACTTGAGGTATTCTACGATTCTAAGACCAGACTCAGACCACGTTGCTCCGGACTTTTGTCAACCCGAGTCTTGAAAACCTTTAAGGATGCACCACTCTTCAGGGAGCACACAGATTGGATTCTCCCCACATGAGAGCCCACCAAAAGACCTGCTTATTTTCACAAATAGGCTGTGCTACTCCGAGGAAGTTATTCCCTCACCCACTAAAAATACTTGAGGAAGAACAGCACAGCGTGGACAACCCAAAGAGGAAACGCAGAAGTGGGTAAGTGCTTATCATCTCAAATACAATGCTGAGAAAAAGGAAAAAGAAAACCTTGACATACTTCAGACAGACTCTTAACATTGAAGAAGACTCTTAGATGGGGCTTCATTGATTTTAAAGTCAATACCAATTCAGACCAATAAAGTGTTCCACCCCAGTTTCTGCAGAAGTGCATCAGTCCGCACATAAAATTCTTGACACGGATAGAGCTGGGTTTTTTTTTTGTTGGGAATAGCGTTTTCACAATTCAAAGAACAAGCCTTCTTTTAGAAACTTGCTCAACCTTTGGCAACCCAACCTAATCAGCGTACAAAACTGCACAAACCAGCAACCAAATATGTCTTATTAATACCATTTACAGCTGTTAACAACTACAAGAACCTTCTAAAAATGCCAAGGGAAACAGGGTGGGTGAAACAATCCCTCGCAAACAACTGAGCCAATAAATACAGAACTGTGATAAGAAATTAGGTTTGACTTGCATAATCACTTTTAAAAGTTTTTGGTAAATGGGGTCTGAAGAGCGGGAGGCTGATAAAATAACATAGTTCAGTAGCGACGCGAAGGTTTCATGCCGATGAAGTAGGGAATTCAATCCTTGCTGAATTCTTGAAATCATTTAGATGTTAACAGAAGTTTCTTCTCCAAAAAAAGAAGGCAAGGCATCTCTCAAAGCCCACACACACAGATCTCTGACTCCTATATGCTGGTGTACTACACGAAACTATTTTGGGTTTGGAAGACTGCATTGTCTCATGTGTCAGGACGGCTATTTTATTTTCTTTTATTTTTTAACTTCTGACTTGAGCAGAGCCAAACCTGTACAATTTATGCAAGCGCAGTACAAGAGGTCCTCTCTCCTTTTGTATTAAAAAAAAAAAGAAAAAAAAAAAAAAAAGAGAAAGGAGGAGGAAAAAACCACAATATCATTTCATCTCGCTACCTTCCTAAAACTTGAGAAGTTTATAAGCTCTTAACTCCCAGTTCCCTTCCTCTGCCTTCCCCCATGACAGCTACAAGCTGCCCCAGCAGCTGCACAGTAAACGTCTTCAAAGGAAATAAAAGCAATAATTGCTCTCAGAACAAAGCGCAGGGGGGAAAACCGGCCTGGGCGACAGGAGGAGCGCGGGGCTGGGCGGGCTGCAGCGCGGGGAGCGAGCGCAGGACGTGTTCCAGCTCCACATCCTCATACGCAGCCTCTCCGCGTACTCACTGCCAGCGGAGACTTTTGTTCGTAAGGGGGAAAGGCGGCAAAACCAGAAGAGGACCGGGAGAGTGCTCCTCTGAGAGCACTGCAGAAGGCGGAATGCTTCGGGAACCCGTCTTCATGTATTTTGCAGCATGTTCTCCTCTTGGAGAACGTTCCCCTTTTTCGGCTCCTTAAGGTTATGACTAGATACGTGCGGGGGTTGACACAGAGGAAAAAATAAATATATAAAATTAAGAAGAAAAACAAAAAAAGGTCTGTGTAAGGACTGCAGCCTGTTATCAAACAAACAGCAAGGATAAAAATACTCGGGAGCAAAAAGAAGTTGCCTGATTTACTAAATAGGTTTTTTTTTTTTTCTCCTTAAGTCTAATCCCACGGTTAAATCGACAGAGTTTATTCCCCTCACGCTTCCAGGGGGAGAAGGAAAAAAAAAAAAAAAAAAAACCAACAACCCCACACTGCAAAGAGGCATATAAATCACCCCGGATCATTTGTCTGAATCCCGCTCCTGCCCCGAAAGAGGGACGCTCCATATGCTTTTGCAATAGCTCTGTTTTGATAGTATTACCAGGAGTGTCCCTTATTAATCATGTTGCCACTAAACGTCTCTCTGGAGTATTTGCTTATTCTATACTTTTCCAAACCGTTTCAGCTTCCTCTTAATTTATTAAAAGCTCGCTGAAGATGACCATAGGTAAAGCTAACCTCTGCTATTACAAAACTGGAAGGAAAAAAAAAAGGGGGAGAGGGGGAAAAGTCACCTTTCACCGTGAATTTTCCTTTATTCCCCAGAAGAAAATCCCCCCCCCCCCCCCCCAACCACGCTGATTTAGTCTTTGTGACATTTCTCCGACCAGTTGAAGTCCTGAAGCCTGAGACACCGCTATTTAAGGTAGCATTAACATTCAAGCGACACTTTCCTGGATGTTACTATTTGAGTCGGGATCATTGGAAGAAATTTGGTATTGGCTCAATCCTTCAGTGCCCCGAAATCAATGAGCTTATTTCAGCCTGTAAAGTGTTCTTAAAGACACGCTTAAGTGCTTTGCTGGATGAAGAACAAAGCACTTGGCACCCCGCAGAACTGAACCCTGCTGAGGTGCGAGGCGTTTCCAAACATTTCTAATTAACTAAAAGAATCCACAATTAAGAAAGTCGCAGTCACTGGGTTGACAGAATAAAGGCGATGTTTTGCAAAGCATCCCGTGTTCCCCGCTCCGGCGACATTCACCCCTACACAATACCGGACACAGGAAGGAGAAACGTGTCCAAGAGTAGGTGGGCTACAAAGAGCAAAAGAGTATTTGGGTGTCCTTCGGCGATTTGGCGGCGGGTGCTGAAATCCTGAGCCACGTCGGGCCTTCACAAGGTCCCTTTTTCGAGGCCGGGCATACCGACATGGTGGAGTTTGCTTGAGCTGACCACCAGACCCTGTCCTGCTCCTGCACCTCTTGGCTTCCTTGATGCCGGGATGAGCCAGTCCGGCAGCAAAGCTCGGCTCCCTTCAAGCGCAGGCAGTCCCCATCTTTTTATCTTAGATGTAAAAATGGGCCTGAAAGGAAGAAAAAGCAGTTTCTGCAGCGCAGAAGAAAACGTTAGGTATGAAAGCTTCCAACCAAGCACGTGGGGGCTCCAGCTCTGCATAGATGGTCAGGAAGATCCCATTTATCCCCTAAATTTTACATGGTTTTGAGGACTTTGCTCTCTGCAAAACATTAACGCAAGCCAAGTGGTCCAATTCTGCTAGAATTACACTTTTAAGCCAACTACGAATTTCTGAGTCAGAAAACAAATGGGCTTTTCAATGCACTTCTCTAATTGCAACATGGATTTCATTCTTATTTTCATCCAACTTATACAAAGATTAGATAAATTATTTTTCATGTTTACCTTTCTCCATGAAAAACACAACTCACCTTGGTGCTATGCTAACAAAAGCTTGAGTTATCTAGGCAGGGGACATCAGGGAGAGGTCCTGTGCTCTCCAGTCCCTGATCCTGCAAACAGATAGGCAGTGGCTGACCCTGCAGCCTCAGCAGTGTCCATCTGTGGTCAGCTGGAGTCCCCATGGATGAAGTCATTCCCACCGGGAATTGGAGGCAAAGCCATGAAGACCTGAGATATCCATGTAGAGGATCAGACTACCTTCAGCTGGAGAGCTCAACAGGGACTTTCCGCCCATGGTCCATGGCTACTTCTAAGGAGCCCGAGGACAGCAGCCAGATGTGAGGCTCCTCTAACCGGGGTCTGAGTTCAACTGGTGGGTCTACGAATTGGCCAGCACAAGAACAGAGGCAACAAAAAAAGCTGGAAATCGGAATCAGAAAACCCAAGCTAACTCAATGATGAGAAGAGAGGGCTGAACCTCAACATCTAAGAGAGTCTGGATGACATTCTTAGTCATATGGTTTAGTTTTGGGTAGTCCTGCGAGTTGGACTCGATGATCCTTATGGGTCCCTTCCAACTTGAGATATTCGATGATTCTATGACCTACACTGAGCTTTGTGGCAACCCTGCATTGGAGACTAGAGTTTGGTTTAGAGAGACAGCTGTTGATGTAAAAGCACTTGCTGCTCCGCATCCACGTGAAGCTCGCTGAGATGACCTCACCTCCCAACCAACGAGAGGAAAACCTACACCACAACTCCTGCAGAGGGTCACCGGGTAGAGCCGTGTATGAACACCTCTAAAATAATGTTAAGAGAATTGTTTGCTTGGTTGTTTTTTGGTTTTTTTTTTAAGGTTTCATCAAATCCTGCCTCAATCCCTCCAAAAGTTTCTGACTGCACACACAGCACTATAACAGCAAGAAGGTCATCTGCAAATGGTTAATGAAATGCATATTAGGTGCAAACCCCTGGGACTGCAGTAAGATGCTTGGCAGTATTTGATTTCAAGCAAGCCACAGAACACGACAGTAATTTAAATAAAACCCGTACAGTTTATCCAGAGCTTCCCACCCCTTTGCTCCCAACACAATCCCTCTCTGCTCGGCGCGGGGTGAAAGCTAGCGCAACCTCACCAGGTACCACGCAGCCTATCTCGAATTTTTTTCACAACATTTGGCTTTAGGAGGCGGCAAAATAAAACCAGAGACGAAGGGATGCTTAGCCTTTTCTTTTTAGCAGAACGAGGGTTTGGTGTGAGGGGATCCTCATAAAATTTAAAAGTCAACACTTCTGATGGAGCATCCTTAGTTCCTTTTAAAACGAAGATGTGGAGGCAGTGATTAGGTTTTGCTTGCTAGAAATCTCTTTTTTTTTTTTTTTTTTTTTTTATTAAAAAAAGAACATTGTCCACTGTGGTTTTAAGGACTTTGAGTGGAGGTTTTTAGTATGATCAGCTGCCAAGAAACCTCTCCCAGTTAGCTGCTTTGGTCATCAGTCAGTAGCTGCCATTAGCACAGCAGTTTCTATCTGCAAATCCAATAATCCTGGAACTACCAAACATCATTCTCCCCGGAGTTTAGTTTTGGTGGAGAAAAACATCCTTTGGAAGGCAAAACATTTTTTTTTATTTTTTATTTTTTTTTTTTTTAGCATTATAGCTATCAAAACACACGGTGCAACCTAGAATAGTACTCCCCGTAAAAACCGCGTTCTCCAGCTCCGCTCCTCACCCAGCCTGCCAGTGAACATGGGAAACCATTAAGGCAAGCTGCTACAATTAACTCCCAGCATCTTCTTCAAAGACTCAGACAATCCCGAGCTCCTTGTCATGCAAACAACCTGTGAGATTCATTCTCCCGGCAAGGCAAAAGGAGGGGGAAATGACTGAGTTAAGTAGATTACTGGGGAAGGAGTCACACTCGGCAGCCTTATGAGATGATTAGTCCCTGGGAAATTCATACGCCAAATCCCCAGGCCCTGATAGCGCACATTCATTACCAGTTTCGGGATCAACCACAATCAAGAACCTTCTCTGGCAGCATTAAATATTCTTTTCCCAATAAACTTTCATTTAGCTCCCCCCCCCCCAAAAAAAAAAATAAAAGGAAGATTAAAATTTTACAGGGGAAAAAGTTGCAGCAGCATTTACCAACTCAGCAGTTCCCCACTACGATGATTCTTATTTTTCCCCCCTCCAGAGAAGCATCAGCGTTTTTTGAAGCAACGACGCTACCAGCGCCGTTAAACGCCGTAATGCCGCAGCTCTGGGGGAGGACGCGGGCGGCACCGCCAGCGGTACCCGGGGACTGCAGAGGGGCGTCCGCAAACAAGACAGAGAGCGGCAGCGATCTGTCACGGGCGTTCAATAAATCCAAGCTAACAGAGCGGCTTCGGCCATCCAAAAGTGGGGGAGAAAAAAAAAAAATAAAAAAAAAAAATCTGATTTGTGGCAACGGAGCCAGCGGCTGTAAAAGCGATGGGAACCTTCTGCGGGAAGCTGATGGAACGCGTTAAGGCTACGAGTTCCCCAATGAGGGCGCGTTTGCCCTCGTGGTGGATGGGCGACGGCGATCTATCTACCGCACCGGGATCTGAGTACACGGCCCGAGCTCGGGAAATGAATTGCCCGGAGTACCGGGGGAACGGGCAGCAATCATTATTTTTCCCCCCCCACTAACGACATTTTGTGAGGAGCACTGTCGGTACCGGCAGGTTCTGGGAGAGGCTGTTCCACAGAGGCTTCAGACACGGCTTTGTAACATGTTCTTTTTAAAAGACTCTTAGCTCAACACGAGTCTCTACGGCGTTATTCAGCAACCCTCCATTATCTAAAGAATTACAAATTCCCTATTTTCTCGATCTATATAAAGTAAAGGGCGTAACCCCATCACGCTCGAGAAGGTGAGAGTGTGCTGAGAGTTCTCCCTCCTACCTGAGGTATTTTTACCAAAGAAACGGCTTTAAAAATATCTCTCAGCGAAAAGTCTCTTATGCAAGAAGTTAGGCAGTTGAGGACTACTGAAATGCAGTCTAGTTTGATCAAAGGAAACTCCACCACAAGAGATTATCTCATGCCCTGGTACCTCAAAGGAGGCCACGATAAACTGCAGAAAACCGGATGATCAACGTGATGACAAGGGCTAATCTTCTCAGAAAGCTGTGAGAGGTATGACAGCTCTCCAGATAGGTCAAGGGAGGGGACTGTCCCCCTCTACTCCGCTCTCATGAGACCCCACCTGCAGTGCTGCCTCCAGCTCTGGAGTCCTCAGCGCAAAAAGGGCATGGACCTGCTGGAGCAGGGCCAGAGGAGGCCACGAGGATGCTGCGAGGGCTGGAGTCCCTCTGCTGGGAGGACAGGCTGGGAGAGTTGGGGGGGTTCAGCCTGGAGAAGAGAAGGCTCCGGGGAGATCTTATTACAGCCTTCCAGTGCCTAAAGGGGCTCCAGGAGAGCTGGGGAGGGACTTTTTCCAAGGGCATGTGGTGATAGGATAAGAGGGAATGGCTTCAAACTGGAAGAGGGGAGATTTAGATTAGATATTAGGAAAAAGTTCTTTCCTGTGAGGGCGGTGAGCCCCTGGCGCAGGGTGCCCCGAGAAGCTGTGGCTGCCCCATCCCTGGGGGTGTTCAAGGCCAGGTTGGACGGGGCTTGGAGCAACCTGGGCTGGCGGGAGGTGTCCCTGCCCAGGGCAGGGGGGTGGCACTGGGTGATCTTCAAGGTTCCTTCCAACCTAAAGCATTCTGTGATTCTATGATAATTAGGAAGAAGGAAAGTATAAGGATCTAACAGCAGTGTTGGGGGCACCTGGGAACCACCTTGAAAAACGTTGAGTTTACCAAGCCACCAGATGAAGTGACCAAGACGTATTGCTCGACATCACCGCAAAGGGCAGTTCAAGTCATCTCGGCAAAGTAACAAGGAAAGAAGCCCACCAACAGGCTCTACGAAGTAGGGAAACCCCGATCTCCTGGGCACCAGCCACATCCACACATCTGTGGATAAACTTCAACTGTTAGCACATCAGCTTACCAACCCCACAGTGATGCCTGCCGACCTACAGCAGCAGAGGACTGACAAACACCAGGTCCCCAAGGAACGGCTTCCCCAGTCATCCTCAGCCCACGTGCCTCCCCCGTGCTCCCACCCTGCAGGGTCCCCTCGGCTGGACCTCCTGCCACTCTGCGCAGAAGGCTACACACAACAGCCAAAAGGGTTTGTTGATCTCAGACTCTGCATGTGACGGGCGCACGAGCAGAGACAAGCGGCTGTTCTTGCACGCTCCATCCATGCCTTGACCCCAAGTGACATCAAGAGAACGAGCCTTTGGCTGTGTCGGTGAACCGAGAAGAAACACCCAAGCAGCTGCTTCTACAGAGCAGCCTGGGGAAGGACAGACAGGTGACCTCGCAGGGTGCTGGGAAGCAATTCACAGCTCATCTGACCAAAGCACGACAAATTCTGGATTGCATCCCCAAAATCTGACGGCTTAGCCCCAATTCCTCCGGCACCTCAAAGGCAGAGCTGCGCTGAGACGGTGGTCCGAGAACAGGCTGACAGCGACGATACTCCGGGCAGGCACAGAGGACCGGGACACAGCCAAACCACAGGCACTCAGATGGGGACAACAGCATGCCCTGTTCCACAAAGGGCAGTACAGATGTTAAGGAGCTACTAAAGAGAGGTCAACCACTGCAGGATGGAGCCAGCACTGGCCTGGCAGCGAAGGAGAGCACTTCCTCACAGCAATCGCTCCACTGTTACTCCCAGTTCCTCCCTTCATCCCTTACGGCCATGAGGTCCTTTTTAGCACTTGCCTTCCAAGAACCTTGGCAAGAAGAGCACAAACCCTACAGGGAAGGCTGAACCAGCCACAAGAGCCCAACAAAGGTGGGAAGCCTACCTAGAAATAACACATTTCCTGCCTTCCTGACACCCCGTTTCTTTCTTGACTAATGCTGAACGAAGGCTTTAAAAGGAGATGGGGGTCCTCCCCACTATCTCGGAGTTATGGAGCCAACTTGGTGTCTCAGGTGAGTTAGACCACCACTAAAACCAGCCACCGAGCAGAACGGAGCCAAAACTACCCCTTACCACGTGCTCAGCTCTCCTGTGAACCTTGCCAAATTAAGCAAGGAAGCAGACGACCGGAGCTTGTACGTTGTAAAACTTGTTCAGTCATAACCCGTAAAAATACCTGAAAGCCCACCTACGGACACGCCACACCTCCCTTTTGGACACTAGCACATCAGTCAGGCCACAGCCAGCTCAGTTTAAGTCATTTAACATCTAAATACTCCCCAATTCCAAGCTCTTTGATGACTTAACGTTCTACTTATCGCCAGAATTAGCAGGACGAAAGATGACCACGAAAAAGCCATCAGTGCGCCTTGACCTTCTCATTTCCACAATAGCAAAGGAAAGCCGGTTCTACTCAACTCTTCCTTTCTTGGAAGATGATCTCAAGCGTTTGGTTCCTCTGGCAGCCAAAATAAAGCCTGCACCTTCCCAACAGAAGCAAGCCACCTGGACATCCCAAGAGAAAAATCAATGTTTCATGCTTTTACCAATTACCAGAATTCAACTTTCTTTGTCTCAAAAGGGCTCGTACAGCACTCAACACAGCAAAGCCCTCTCCCGTGAGCCTCCAAATTCACCAACTCTTTATTTCAAGCAGAATTTGAAGCCTTAACGCATGGTTCTCCTCCTGCGTGGACCACATCACAGCCTTCAAATAGCTTCACGGGACCACAGCTCAGCAGACCCAGCGCGGGCTGGAGCAAATCCAGACGCAGAGAAGTCTCAGCGGAAGATCCCACCACCGGAACAGCTTTTCATCAGTGGGCAAGGCTGCCCGATCTAAACTCAAGATATTCCTTTTCAAGCAAGTTTCTTAGACCATTAACCGCTAATATTCATGCACAAATATGATAGGAATGCTAAATACGCAAGAGAACAGCACTCATTCCGCATTCATCTCCATAATTGCATTCAGCTACCAAAGCAAGGAGCATCTTTGAACTACCAAAGGTGATGGTAAACAAGGATCAAACGCTTAAGAACGTGGGAAGTAATATAGAGGACAGGGCAAAGCGGTCATGCCTCCAACAGAAATATTAATAATGTTGTTATTACCAAAGCAAACAGTAAAGCAGAAGCAGCAACACTGGAAAAGACGTGTGGAAATTAAAGAATTTTAATTAATTAAACGCAAAGGGCTGAGGTGCAACGTGAAGGCTGAAAATCCACTTCTCCACCGAGTCTCCCATTGGAACCTCAAGCTCTAACAGAACCTGGAGATCAGCTTCAAACAAACATTTCCCCAGCTCCCGAGCGCTTGGAGTACCGGGTCAAAACACACGCCCCAAACAAAGCGTTTCTGAATCAGAAAGCAGAGAATACAAAATTCACGAGAAGAAATCCAATCCTCTCATCTCTGGAGACTGGAAATGTTACTGTTTATAATGGTGCGTTCCCCCTGAAAGCACGCCGTAAAATATTCAGTATGAATCATTTGGCACTGCTGGTGTTTTTGTAGAAGCCCTAAACATAGGGCTTTCCCCTCCCCCTCACTTCTGAGCCTTTAATTCAATAGCAAGGTGGGAAATTAATATTTTTGCATTTTATTTAAATGCCAGAAAAACATTTGCCGCTTCTCTAGCAGGAATGACTCACTTTGGCTCTAATAAGATGCTTTTCCGAAACTTTTTAGTGGCACTGTCACCTTGCTAACGTTGTAGAGCCAAATACAAAATGTTGTCTGCTGCGATCCCCAAAGACATTACAGACGCTGCAGTAGCAAAAGAAACCCCAACCCTGCAGGAGCTGGAAATCTTACAGTGGTAAATAAAATCACAGAATCACAGAATTTTCAGAGTTGGAAGGGACCTCTAGAGATCATCCAGCCCCACTCCCCTGCCAAAGCAGGATTGCCCAGAGCACATCACTCAGGACTGCATCCAGGCGGGTCTTGAAAATCTCCAGGGAAGGGGACTCCACCACCTCCCTGGGCAGCCTGTGCCAGTGCTCTGTCACCCGAACCGTAAAGAAGTGTTTCCGCGTATTTGAACGGAACTTCCTGTGTTCTAACTTGTGCCCATTGCCCCTCGTCCTGTCACTGGGAACCATTGAGAAGAGCCCGGCTCCATCCTCCTTCAACCCACCCTTTAGATACTTGTACGCCATAAGAAGGTCTCCCCTCAGCCTTCTCTTCTCCAGGCTAAAGAGTCCCAGCGCTCTCAGCCTTTCCTCATAAGGGAGGTGCTCCAATCCCTTCATCATCTTAGTTGCCCTTCGCTGGACTCGCTCCAGCAGTTCCCTGTCCCTCTTGAACTGGGGAGCCCAAAACTGGACACAGTATTCCAGTTGTGGCCTCACCAGTGCAGAGTAGAGGGGGAGAATGACCTCCCTCGACCTACTGGCCACGCTCTTCCCTATGCAGCCCAGGATTCCATTGGCCTTTTTGGCGACAAGGGCACATTGCTGGGCCATGGATAATTTACTGTCTACCACGACCCCCAGATCCTTCTCCTCAGAGCTACTTCCCAGCAGGTCCACCCCTAACCTATACTGGTGATTTGCATTCTTCCTCCCCAGGTGCAGGACCTTGCACTTGCTCTTGTTGAACCTCATTAGGTTCTTCTCTGCCCAGCTCTCCAGCCTGTCCAGGTCACGCTGGATGGCAGCACGGCCCTTGGGGTGTCAGCCACCCCACCCAGTTTGGTATCATCAGCAAACTTGCTGAGGATACACTCTGTCCCCTCATCCAGGTCATTAATGAATATATTAAACAAAATTGGACCAAGTATTGACCCCTGGGGGACACCACTGGTTACAGGCCTCCAACTAGACTCCTTTTTTGAAGATCGGAGTGATGTCAGCCTTCCTCCAGTCCTCAGGCACCTCTCCTGTTCTCCAGGACCGTTCAAAGACGATGGAGAGTGGTCTAGCAATAACATCCGCCAGCTCTCTCAGCACTCGCGGATGCATGCCATCAGGGCCCATGGACTTGTGAATGTCCAGCTTGGCCAAGTGGTCTCTGACATGGTCCTCCTCAACTGAGGGAAAATCTTCCTCTCTCCAGACCTTCCCCTTTGCCTTCAGAGTGTGGGATTCATGAGGGACAGCTTTAGCAGTGAAGACCGAAGAAAAGAAGGCATTCAGTAACTCTGCCTTCTCTGCATCCTCCACCACTAGGGCACCTGTCTCATTCACCAGTGGGCCTACATTTTCCCTAGTCTTCCTTTTTCTATTGATATACTCAAAGAATCTCTTCTTATTGTCTTCAACTGCAGTGGCCGAGCTGAGTTCTGATTGAGCTTTGGCCCTTCTCATTTTCCCCCTACATAGCTTTGTTATATCTTGATAGTCCTTATAAGTTGCCAACCCCCTTTTCCAGAGAATGTAAACTTGCCTTTTTTTCCTGAGGTCCAGCCAAAGTTCTCTATTTAGCCAGGCAAGTGCAGGGAGAAGCAGTAAACCTGGGAATCTCTTTGGTTCTGGGGAGTTTAGACGTTCAAAATTCCTTGAACTTGGGAGATTTGGGAGAGTTATGGAAATACGTGTATTATGTTAAAAATCTAATCCTCACGTTATGGCATTGTATTGTATAAAATACTCTTTTCTCATGGGGAACCAGTAACAAGCGACAAAGCAAAGTGGCAAAGGTGCAAATAACAGCATAAATTACCAACCGCAGCAGTATGAACGACGCTGGAGCAGAGAGGAGGAGGGGAGGAGAAAGCGGGTACTACCTACACATAGGGAACCACTCCACACAACGTATATCGCATCTGAATGACAGCCACGATGCTGGAATTGCTCGGCTGAGGAATTAAAACAAGTTTACAGAAATTACTGATAGGGGAACGCTATCCCCGTTCTACTCTGCCTCATCCACCAGCCCCAAATCACAGCTGACAAGTCGTCATCGCCAACTACCTCTGCCAAGCCCTGAGGGCCTACCTCGGGTGCTCTCCAACGTGTGTATAAAGTTCCTTAGTTCCAACACAGAATCATAGAATGGTTTGGGTTGGAAGGGACCTTCAAGATCATCCAGTTCCACCCCCCTGCCCTGGGCAGGGACACCTCCCCCCAGCCCAGGTTGCTCCAAGCCCCGTCCAACCTGGCCTTGAACACCTCCAGGGATGGGGCAGCCACAGCTTCTTGGGCCAACCTACGCCAGGGGCTCACCGCCCTCACAGTCAACAATTTCTTCCTGATATCTCATCTAAATCTCCCTTCTTCCAGCCTGAAGCCATTCCCCCTCATCCTATCACTACACGCCCTTGGAAAAAGTCCCTCCCCAGCTCTCCTGGAGCCCCTTTAGGCACTGGAAGGCTGCAATAAGGTCTCCTCGGAGCCTTCTCTTCTCCAGGCTGAACCCCCCCAACTCTCCCAGCCTGTCCTCCCAGCAGAGGGGCTCCAGCCCTCCCAGCATCCTCGTGGCCTCCTCTGGACCCACTCCAACAGGTCCATATCTTTCCTATGTTGAGGGTCCCAGAGCTGGATGCAGTACTCCAGGTGGTGTCTCACCAGAGCAGAGTAGAGGGGAAAAATCACCTCCTGGGCTCTACATCTCCAGGTAGCCCGGACCATCTTCTCCCTCTCCCGTTCCAAACCGGTACCAAGGCTTTCCCTTGGGCGAATGTCTTCTAAAAAAGTAACCAAGCAACATGATGAAGACAAAGTATTTCAGTTTGGATTTAAGAGACATGAGGCTTCTCCAGACGCATGCCAAAGGCCATCACCAGTTGCTGCACCAAGAGTACTTGGCCACCACGCTGGGACCAAAGGCCATGCCGTGCCGTCAGGAGTTGACGGCTGTAGAGCCCGCAGCCCCAGTTGACTGCGGGGCTTGGAGACACACCTCCAACTGGAGTGGAAGAAACACTTCACTAGACACGTGTCAAGCCTTGCAAAAGCACAAAGACTCTAAAAACCTTAATTTTAGTAGCCCTGCAATTTCTGCCTCAGGTGAGCATATTTTGCTCCTTGTTTTTGAATCTGAGCAGCTGACGCCATTGGCGTGGGGAGACTGGCCTCACTCCAGCCTGCTCGCTGCTCCTGCCGGCGCCAGCACTCAAGTCTTCTCGCCGGCCGTCAACTGAAAGGAGACCAAACCAGCATCGATCATCACCATCAAGAGATCTGAAGACAATAAATAATACAAAGGACTGTGGCGTTTATTTGCAACCACTGCAGGCAAACAGGGTGCTGATGGCAACGGCAGGCACGCTCGCTACACCACAAACTTGAAAACAAGACCATTACTTTGGGTAGTTTTGATTCTTTTAGGTGATTTTCATGGCCATTTTAGCATCACCCACCGCTCAAGCCATCCCTCCAACAGCCAATCGTTCGGCCACCCCATGAAATTTCAAAGCTAATGTTCCTCCCTGCGTAAATATGCACTCAGACATCAGCTACTTCACAAATACCGTTTGCCCTTTTTCGGTGGAACCTCCCGCCCTCCATTAGGGTTGGTGAAGGATGCTGAGGGACACGTCCAAAACGTTTCCTACCTCCCCATGGATTAGTTTTGTTTCCCAGCGCAGGCAGGTTGGTTTGGCTCTGGGTCTCTCTTCTGTGGCGGGAGGCGGGTTGACGGCCGCGCGCAAGGGACGACCTCCGTCAATACCCACCTCGCGCCCGCCACCGCCTTCAGTTTGGCAACACGGCACAAAGGCGATGGGCATGCCTCCACCCCCCCCGCCAGCCCCTCACACGTTAACGGGCCCCCTCCAGACAAAGCCCGCGAGTTTCTTAATTAAGTCGAAGTGAAAGACGGCCTAAAAGCATCCCACTTACATCCTCGGAGGACCTTCAGTCTGGACTTCAAACGCGGGCAGTCCACTGCCCGTCAAACCGCGGCCTTAAGAGCCAGTTGATGAGTTTTCTCTTGTAAATGGGGAATGCCGTGCCTTCGGCCCGGCCTCTTCAGCCTCCTCTCATCTTCCCTCCAGTTTTAGACGTGTCTCTGGGTTGCAGAGGAGGAAACAAAGGGACTGCTTGTGTGTCAGAAGCCCTCCAGAGGGTCTGCGTTTCAGTCCACCCTTCTCCGAGGCAGGGCAGCGTCTGGAGAGCTCTTTAGCAGTTTTTGTCTCATTAACATTTCCATGAGGGATCAAAGAACATATTTTTAAAAAAAAAAAATATCTAAGTACGATTCCTTCTATGGAACGAGCATATCTAAAAAACCTGCTCAGACGCCTTTCCCTCATCCGTTGCGTTATTCTTAGATAATTGCCCCTTCATGAAACCGGTTTTTATTCCCACTGAACCCCACGAAAGTCTCCGCAAACCCGTCCCCACCAAGCCCGTGCTTTTTCCATCGTCGGGGCTGGGTTGCTCTATGTTCCTCCCAAACAGAACCCAATTATTCCCCGGCAGTAAGTCACCGGGAGCAGGAATCGTTTTAATTTTGTCCCTTTGAGCAGCTGCTGGGGGTGGGCTGGGACACGGCTGCGGCCCCGGCGTTGGGTTGAATACTAAAGAAGCACCGAGGCATCGCGTCCCGCGCAGGGGGGTGACGGGGTGGGATATTTTTTCCTCGGAGGAAGCAAATCGGTGAGCTTTCCATCTCCAAAATGAGCTTTTTTTTTTTTTTTTTCCTCTCTCTCCTTGGCTATTCGCCCGCCCAAAGCCTGCCAGGGCGAGAGCTGCCAACCCACCTGAGCACCTTGTCACGGCGTCACCGCCGGGGCCGGCTGCGGGGAACCGTGCCCGTCGCCCCCGGCCCCAATTCTTCCCCTTCTCATTAGAAATGCCCAGCAACATCCCGCAGACAAAGCCACTGCAAACAAAGTGTGGGGAGAAGAAGGAGGGGGGAGAAGGGGAGAGAAGAGGATTTTTTTTTTTTTTTTTTTTTCAAAAAAAGAAAGGAGTGCGGAGGAATTCTTCATTCACTGATCTGTAGAATACATTAATATCCCGAAGTGTTGGCACAGCCCGCAATGCTCGGGGGACCAACAATGCAAGCAATGACTCCGAGTCTGGGATCTTCAAATAAACCCCCCCCTCCCGCTGTCATGGCCACCGGGAAAGAGAATAACAGCAATATTAGCTGACCTTCATTTTGTTGTTTCTCCAGACCTGACTGCTAGACCTCTGTTTGCCTGTTACTAGGATTTCTCGGCTGAAAAATGTGAGCATTTCCTAGACGATACAAGAGGCAGTTTATTAGGTAAATAAAGCGGGCCCTGAGCAGTCGCTTCTGCTCGATAATGAGGAGGGAAGGGAAGGAACAGACCTCCCCACACCACCTAAAATAACCCCACTCCAGGCTCTCTAACTACCACCGCACGCATATTTTTCAACAGACAGTTGATGAACAAGAGAAGGTCATTTCAGCCTCGCCAACTTGTGAGCAAAACCATTTGCTCAGAAAACTATAGGCCATAAAAATCACAGCAGGCACTGTCTGTGTCGTATAAAACCGTCCATCTAGGGAAGCAGAAAGAAGTTTAAAATAAGCGGATTCTTTCAGGCTTCTGACAAAAGCAAGCGTCAAAGGGGAAAAAAAAAAAAATGTTTATAGAGGAGTCTTGGAAGGAGGGTCGGGATGGAGAGCGCACGGGACACCTCGCACCGCTCCCTTCTTAGCCGATCTCCAACTAGAGCGATAATTAAATCATCAGGCAGCAACGACTCAGGGACAAAAATTAAGGGTGATTCACAAGCCTACAGCACCTCCCGCAAAAGGCTTCTGCAGCAAATTGGAGACGAGTTTTACAATATTTCCCAACGCATCTCACAGATAAACGTCATAACCAGACGGTTTTAGAAAGCGCGGCTTGGGAAATGAAGTTTCCACTCAAACAGAGGTAGTGGCACTGCTTTCCTTGCCAAAAAGGCAACGTTCTGGTGCATTTTTTTTTTATATATATATATATATATATAAGATAAGTATTACACAGAAGCTACTGCGTGTTACAGTCCAAGCGGGGATGTGGTACAAGACAATCCAGGCTGAGAGAGTTGGGGTTGTTCAGCCTGGAGAAGAGAAGGCTCCGAGGAGACCTCCTTGCGGCCTTCCAGTACCTCAAGGGCCTACAGGAGAGCTGGGGAGGGACTTTTTCCAAGGGCATGGAGTGATAGGATGAGGGAAAATGGCTTCAGACTGGAAGAAGGGAAATTTAGATTAAATATTAGGAAGAAATCTTTCACTTTGAGGGTGGTGAGCCCCTGGCGCAGGTTGCTCAGAGAAGCTGTGGCTGCCCCATCCCTGGAGGTGTTCAAGGCCAGGTTGGACGGGGCTTGGAGCAACCTGGGCTGGGGGGAGGTGTCCCTGCCCAGGGCAGGGGGTGGGACTGGGTGATCTTCAAGGTCCCCTCCAACCCAAACCATTCTATGATTCTATGAACCCTAATGTATCAAAAGCCCCACGAGGCACCACCTCACACCTCCAACTCACCCACAAATCCCAGTAGTCACTAGACTCTCACAGCAAAGGCGCTACCCCATGCTGATCCTCCTGCAGCAGAAACAAACCCCCTCCCACCTTCCACCCCAAACCGAAAAACTACTTCTGAAGCAGACAGGTTATATATCAAAACAGACAATCCCACTTTTGCGTTCCTGCCGCCAACCTTCAACTCGGTTTGCAGACAAGTGTGACGCTCTAGTGGCACATGTCTACTCTCACCGCAAAGGTTTAGAAGTCACTGCAAACCCTAGATCCGACACCGCTACGACAGCATCAACATCAGCCCTGTGTGTCTCACTTCCGTGTGACATCCAGCAGCGTGACGCTGAGCGAAGGATGCAAAACCTACCTGAAGCCTTGGGCAAGCAGACAGCTTGCCCACTCTGACGCTACCTTAAAGGCTACGTTCACCGGGGCTGCACTCACACCTTCAAACCATGTCGGAGTGATGCCAAAGTCAAGGACTGTAATCTGCAAAAACTACATGGAAACACAGCGTTAAAACTGGGGCTGATTTAAGCAGCTCCTGACTTAAACCCCTCACTTCACATGGTTGTGAGTTTGGAGAAGCAAATTGAGCATTCTAACAAAAGAAGGGTGGTGGAGCACCTTCCAGAGGCAGCACGTGCTCTTGGACCAGCTCGTGGCAGCGAGTCCGACCCAACTCATCATTCCCCGACCTGCAACCGCCCTTTCTGTTGCCGTACAATCTTTTAGGAGCTCAAGGCAGTTCAGAAGCTTTTCCCCCAGAGTCCCAGCAGGAGGTTTGGTGGCTACGGGTGCTCCTTCAGACTGCCCCTCGTCCTCTGCTAGGAGGTAGGTATCGAAGGGGACGGTCTCATTTAACCCACCGCCTTCCTCTGCGTGGGGTCTGGTGATCCCGCGGGCAACAGCATGAGTTGCTCCTGCAGAATGATCCAGTGGAAACCTCCATCTGCTCTGCTGCTCACCCTGGGGACAGGAGGGTGAGGTCCTGCTGGGGACCCTCCAGCACCTGCACCCCAGCCCAGCCCTGCCTCCTGGCTGCTGCTTCCGAAAAGCTGCGGGAGTGGGGGGCATCTCCCATCCGAGCCCCGCAGCCCCAACGCCACGGAGCTGAGCCGCGTTGAGCAGCACCGAACGGGGTGCTGGGGCACAACCGGGTACGACCGTCCTTCGCAGGCGCGGCGTGTCGGCAGCGCTTCCCCAGCGCGAAACCGCCAGTCCCAGATGCGTTTAATTAACACTCCTGCTTGGAAGCATCACCCCTGCCATTCGAATGCTTCAAGACGAACGCCGCGTGAACATATTTGATTTTCACCTTAACTAAATTCTTTTTTTTTTTTTTTTTTAAGTAACACCAAACGTTGGCCGTCCGCCACCAGACCTGACAAGCCACCCCCCTCGAGGACAAGGGTTTCTTACCCCTCTACCACTTTGCCCGGGGACAGTTCTCCTCCAGCCAGCGTCAGCACAATTGCAGGAATCCTACTGTATTTTTGCAAAACAAGAAAGATTGGAGATCACAGCCCCTGTTGATTTATATCCCCAAATTTCTGGTGGGATCAACATCCTCTATGCATCCCAGAAAGCCCCGAAGAGACAGTGTAACCACTCGGTCCCCAACAAACTAATTTCTCCATTGACCACATCCTCCGTGTATTGTTGTGTCCCTCGAGTGCCCGGGGCTGGCGAAGCAGAATTCCAGATGCTGGACCCTCTCTCTGCCCGGGGAATGTGTCTGCAGCAGTGTCGTGCTCAGGACAGCATCTTTAGCTGGGGGGGATGGGGGGGGAATTTAAGGTAACAAGACCAAGAGAGGCTAGAAATTACTTGCTTGGGTATTTGGGAGCCAAAGATTAAGGCAGAATTTCAAAGTCGTAAGAATTAATACAACCAGTAAAGCGAGAGAATTCCGCATCCCCCACTCCTTTAATTTAGTTGTACCCCGGCACGAAATCCCCAAGCCAGAACACCGTTGTATTTCAACTCCAGATCGGGCAGAGCAATTATTTTGTCATTGAGCGCGTTAGGAAAGAAAAGGCAGAAGGAGGCGAGTTTTAGCCTCTTTGGTAATGTACAAATTAACACATTTCAGCACCGTTTTCAGAAATATAAATTAATGATTTAATTCTGCAACATGTATCCTTGGAAACCAAGCTGTAAGCAGTCGCCCTTGGATATTTCACACAATTCCCATTTTTTTCTTTCGTTTTCTTTTTTTTTCCTTTTTTTTTTTTCCCCAATATTCAAATACAACTAATTGCTTGCCCTTTTGGAGTGACGGACAGCTTGGGTGAGCGGAGTGCCCAGGGGCTTATTTTACCACCAGATTTGTACAATCCCGCTACACGGGTTGACAACAGCTGCTCTAAATCTCCTGATAGGTATGAACAAGCATTGATGAAGTTCAGTCTGTTTGAACAGCTGCATATGCAAATGTAATTAAGAAGATGTCTACTGCCTTTTCTCTCCTATCCGTGTTGTCGTCGTCCCCCCCCCCCCGCCTTCTCCCTCTCCCCTTACTCTGTCTCCTAACGGGGAGCGTTGCCATTTCAGAGCTTCAGGCTTGAACCCGTGCCCGATTTACATCGCGCGACTGAGTCTCCGAAATGCCGCTCTCCGCTCTATACCATCATTTGAGGTGTCCTTAAATTTAGGGCTCGGCTCCTAAACAGCCGATTAATTTGCACCCTGGACGCCCACGCATCGACCGCTGCCACGCGAAAAGCAACCCCCTCGTCAAAATATCGCCGCAAAGGAATTTCCTCCTCCCCCCCCTTCCTCCTTTTACGCTGAGCGGTTTGTGGCTGCCCTCCATCCCTTATTTCTACCTGCACTGCTGGGCAGCCTTAAGCTAACCATGTCACTCGCGTCTCTACCTGGGAGATGCCCTGGGGGTCACCGCAGGCAAAAAGAGGCAGTTGGGAAGAGGTGGCACAGGTACAGAAGACCCGGACAAGCGATCGTTGGTTGAATCTATCAACCCCGGGCTTGGTAATGGCTTCAAACTGGAAGAAGGGAGATTTAGATGAGATATTAGGAAGAAATTCTTTATTGTGAGGGTGGTGAGGCACAGGAACAAGTTGCCCCGAGAAGCTGTGGCTGCCCCATCCCTGGAGGTGTTCAAGGCCGGGTTGGACGGGGCTTGGAGCAACCTGGGCTGGGGGGAGGTGTCCCTGCCCAGGGCAGGGGGGTGGAATGAGATGATCTTCAAGGTCCCTTCCAACCCAAACCATTCTGTGATTCTATGACGGGTGGGAGGCTGGAGAAGGCTGCAGTGGTTCTGGAGGGTCTCGGTGCCAGAGGGCAAACTGTCATTGAGTGAAACAGGCTGGTTAATGAAGCCAGGAGGACTGACGCACACAGAGCTCCAGATCTTTCCCTTCAAACTGAACATTATCCCCAAACTAGGTGGAGGGAGCTGCGGCCGCCTGGACAGCACCAAAGAGGAACCAGAGCATCCACACAAGCGCACTGCGGATGGGAAAAAGTGATGTGAGCAACCACAAGACTGTCCGATCAACCTCAGCGGGACGGAGGCGCTAGAGTGGACTGAAGAAAGACTAATTAGAACACGAAACTAAACGGTAAACAGGGTAGAAAACAATGGGACTGTACTGAAGGGAAATCAGATCAAACAGAGCTAATCAGGTTAGCCCGGTAAGATAATGAATTTTTTCGACAAAGGCAGCGTGATAGATCCCATCCACGCAGACTTCAGCAAAGCACGTGATACAGTGCCATGTGGGAAATTACTAAATGAAAAAGAGGAGGATTAGCAGAACTGTAAGGCCAGGAAACCGGTGAAAGGCGACGCAGTGTTGAAAGAAGGATCAGAACGGATGGAGGTCAACCAGCGGAGCTCCTCAAGGAATGGTCAGGAGGCTGATCTTATTAAATATTTTTATTAATGACCTTGGCACAAAAAGTAAGCGCGCTAATGAAATTTGCTGATGACACAAAGCTGGAAAGCAGTATCAGCCCAGAGGAAAGCTGGGACAGCATATAGGAAAAAAAACGGGTAACTGTGAAGACGAAGGGAGGAAGGTTGAAATTCAATGGGATGACAGAGGAAGCCACACAAACAATGGGTTTTGTACGAGTTGGAAAAAAAAACGAATTCAGGTGGAAAACGTTCAAAGGTCCGAGCAAACAGCTCGAAACAAAACTGAGGCACCAACGTGCTGTGATTGAGATGCTCCCAGCAGCCGGAGGAGTGCTGGAGCCGGTGGGCAAGCCACGGCGAGAAGGCTCCGGGGATGCCACGGTCCGTTCTCACGGTTAAAAAAACACCAAAAAAGTTTAAGTAGGAAGAAGTGTAAAAAAGGCCTTATTAAAACAACAGAGGGACTAATTTAGGAGATTAAAATGTAAAGATGCTTGTTCAGCCCCAGAAAACAAAAGCTGGGAGGGAACGCTGGGGATCTCTTACACACACATTTGGGGGAGTAAAATAAAAAGGGGGAAAGAACTATTCAAGACACCAGAACAAGGGTTGCACGTGGGCAACATGAAGTATCCCTGACAAGTCCAGGCTGGAAATAAGTTTATGACCACTGCAGCCTCCCAATAGGAGTAATGGGGGGGAAAAAACAAGCTTGTTCTCAGAAATTTATCGTGAAGGGATCCTGTGACCCAGAAGGCTCTTCCCATCCTTTCCTGCTAAACGCACACAGAGCCGACGCCACCAGTAAACACCGCGCTCCTCACCTGGGAAGAAATTCATAAAGCAACTCCAAACTACCCTTTTTTAAAAAAAAAAAAATAAATAAAAATACTGTTTATGACTGCTTAGGTCCATCCTTTTCCATCGGTTGAATCCATTTCAACATCTCAGCGTGAGCAATTTTAAGCCAAATACTTAAGCCGGGGGAGCCGGGACCGGGCTGCAGGGCACACGCCACCGCCAACAGCATCGGCTCAGCACCACGACTGACCCTGTTCTCCTGTATTTGCTGAATCGGAAAAGGCCCCTTTGGGATGTTTCTTCGAGCCGTTAGACATCCCGTGAGCACCTCACCGGCTCCTCGGGGGCTCAGAGCTAACGAAGCCATGGAAAAGTGTTTCCTGTTACAGGGAAACAAGACAGCAAGACGACAAATGAACCAGGGGTCTTAGATTAGCAACGTGCTGAAATTACCGGACCAGTTCGTTTTAAAGTTGTTCTATTAACATAATTAATGAAGCCACATTTCCCGCTATGCCTCTAAGCTAATCTGCTTTGAGGCTTCTCTGGTGTCTAATGAGACTTGAGCTCACCCTGCCTTCCCCCTCTCGACGGGGCCCTTAATTGGGTCTCTCTAATGAGGATAGATGCCAAGTCAGCTTGTAGTAACTACTTCTCTTTGCAACCTTGATCCCCTACTAATTTCAGCTTCAATCAGCCAGCGGGTTCAGAAGTCAGTGGGACAAGGTGGGAGGAAGAGCACGGCCGCACACGCACAACAGGGCTACAAACCCATCAGTTCCTCCCGAAACCCGGCTCACCTCCGGCAGACCTCCACTTTCCCCAGTCACAGCTAACCTGCGCTCTCCTGGTGACGGAAAAGGAGCTGTATGAGAAGAAGAAAACACTTTGGGGAGCTCAGATGAGGTCTACAGCACAAGGGAGGATGGTGCAGAAGGTAGCAAGGCTAGTGAAAAGCTAATTACAGCATCCCAGACTGGTGGGGGTGGGAAGGGCCCTCTGGAGCTCCCCCAGTGCCACCCCCCGCCAGAGCAGGGGCACCTCCAGCAGTGGCACAGGACACGTCCAGGCGGGTTTGGAATGGCTCCAGAGTGGGAGACTGTCCCCCCCCTCTCTGGGCAGCTGTGCCAGTGCTCTGCCGCCCGCACAGGAGAGAAGTCCCTCCTCAGGTTGAGATGGAACTTCCTATGGTCAAGTTTGTGCCCGTTCCCTCTTGCCCTGTCACTGGGCACCACTGAAAAAGGACTGTTCCCATCCCCCTGGCACCCTCCCTGTAAGGATTTATAAGCATTGATAAGATCCCCCCTCGTTCTTCTCTTCTCCGGACCAAAAAGCCCCAATTCCCTCAGCCTTTCCTCATAAGAGAGATGCTCCAGTCCCCTCATCATCTCTGTAGCCCTTTGCTGGACCCTCTCCAGCAGATCCCTGTCCTTCTGGAACCGGGGAGCCCAGAACTGGACACAGCGCTCCAGATGTGGCCTCCCCAGGGCAGAGCAGAGGGGGGGATGACCTCCCTCCACCTGCTGGCCACACTCTGCTTGTTGCCCCCCAGGATGCCATTGGCCTTCTTGGCCACCGGGGCACATTCCTGCCTCATGGGCATCCTGTTGTCCCCCAGGACTCCCAGGTCCCTCTCCACAGAGCTGCTCTCCAGCAGGTCAGCCCCCAGCCTGTAATCCCTGCGGTGAGATCTGTTGGGCTCCTGGTGTTCCCCGGCAGGCGGGCTGGCAGCAAGCGAGGGCCACAGGAGAACAGGGAGACAGGAAAGCCCAGATGAAACTCCATCTTCTGTTCAGTCACTGGCAGCTGCCCCTCGACCACCTCCCTGGGCTGCTCTGGTCCCAGGGGGATGGAAGTGTCAATGCATTTAAGTCACCGGCGATCGGTGAAGACGGCAGCGACGAACCCAGTTCAACCAACAGCCTCATCATTCTCCTGTTAAAAGTTCCTTTTCCAAGCGTTCTCGCAGGGGGTAACAGCTCAGAACAAACTTTTCAACATGGAATTGCTTAAAACGGAAGAAACTGAAGGAAGGAAAAAAATAAAATAATAATAATAATAATAAAAAAAAAACAAAGTCGGGAAACTTCTCTAACTTGCCAGGCCAAGACAACTCACCCCGTAGAAGCACAGACAGGTGACTCGGAGCCAGTGCAGTTGTCTGAACAGCACCGGGGAGGAACATCGGTGTTAACTTCTCCGAGAGTCAGATTGCAGGAAAGGTTGATTTAATGGCACACTACCCCAGCCTCTCCGCTCCCTCGAGAAAAGAAAAACCCAACGGGTGGGGACTCGCTCATCCAACCACACAGCGAACGTCAGAGGAACAAACCTGAGTAACTGCCATCCCATAATTTATAAAACAACTTAAATCCACGGGAAAAATAACCGTAACGTCGAAGAGAGCAATCGTAGAGTTTGGCAGAACAAGGGCCCCAGCCAGCATGAATCATTGTTTTCTAAAGGAAACCTCACATAAATCCAATCTATTTTAAAAGAAATGAAACCTTCCGAAAACTCCAATTAATAGGTTTGGCAAAGCTCTGTCTTTAATTCAGGTATTTGGGCGATTCGTTAGTAAAAAACCCCACCTAATTGGTATCGATTAACTTTACAGTAGTCTACCCCCTGCTTTCAGCATCTCCAAAAACCTCCATCAGAAGGCAAAGGGGAGATGAGAGCATCTACCTGGGGCGGGAGGAAGGCGATTAGATTGCAATGCCATCTTGTGGAATAGGAGAAAATGAAAGACGTGGAAAAAAAATAATTGCTCTGCCGCCACTTTGCAGCCGTATATTATTTTACGGGACACAGATACTGGCCCAGAAGGGTATATCTGGTGGGTGCTTCTCATTTTCTTCCTCTATCTGCAAAGTTAGAGGGATGCACGCGGTGAGAACGGCAAAAATGTGGTCTGCCACCCTCACGCTGGTGGGAAGGGGATGGATAAGTCTGTCAGAAATAAAAGTTTGCTCTTTTTTCCCCGCTTGTTTTTGCTACGACAAAGCCCTAATCTTCTGCGTTGCTTCCCCAGGAAACCAGCCTTTCTCCTCGGCCCCGGGAGAGCCACCAAAAAAGCGTGACGTGGGTAGGATCAGGAGTAGGACCCCACCGATGCCCCACATCCCCTCCCCAATTCCTGGTCTAAGTTTAGCAGCACCCGAAGAAGGTTTCTGACTCTGTGCATCACACAGCTCAGCCGCAACTGCCTCTGCATGCATCGCATCTGATAATCCAGGGCGGACCTGCTGGGAAGTAGCTCGGAGGAGAAGGATCTGGGGGTCCTGGTAGACAGTAAATTATCCATGGCCCAGCAATGTGCCCTTGTTGCCAAAAAGGCCAACGGCATCCTGGGCTGCATAGGGAAGAGTGTGGCCAGTAGGTCGAGGGAGGTCATTCTCCCCCTCTACTCTGCACTGGTGAGGCCACAACTGGAATACTGTGTCCAGTTTTGGGCTCCCCAGTTCAAGAGGGACAGGGAACTGCTGGAGCGAGTCCAGCGAAGGGCAACTAAGATGATTAAGGGCTTGGAGCATCTCCCGTATGAGGAAAGGCTGAGAGAGCTGGGACTCTTTAGCCTGGAGAAGAGAAGACTGAGGGGAGACCTTATTATAGCACACAAGTATCTAAAGGGTGGGTTGAAGGAGGATGGAGCCGGGCTCTTTTCAATGGTTCCCAGTGACAGGACGAGGGGCAATGGGCACAAGTTAGAACACAGGAAGTTCCGTTCAAATACACAGAAACACTTCTTTACGGTGAGGGTGACAGAGCTCTGGCACAGGCTGCCCAGGGAGGTGGTGGAGTCCCCTTCTCTGGAGATGTTCAAGACCTGCCTGGATGCAGTCCTGAGTAATGTGCTCTGGGCAATCCTGCTTTGGCAGGGGAGTGGGGCTGGATGATCTCTAGAGGTCCCTTCCAACTCTGAAACTCCGTCATTCCATGATTAGGCTCCCAGCTGTGTCCTGTGTCACTAAAATCCCCGTATCTCATTCAGCCGCAAACACTTTGGGATGCTCCTGTGACAGACAAAGCCTGGTTTAACCATCCCCTCTGCAGGGAGCTGCCTACTTATGTCTTTCGGTAATAAAAAAAAAAAAAAAAAAAAAAAAAAAGAAAATTGACAAAACTCAAGGATGGGGAGAAAGTTAGCGATAAGCACCATCCGGGCAAGCCAGGATGCAGCTGGGGACCACGAGGGACTTTCTCCTCTGTGATGAGGCCAACCGCAACCCACTGGCGGGGAGAAAGAACCACGGACCCTTTGCAGACGTCTGACTAATACTAAATGCTCGAGCCTGGTGACGGACAGAAATAAAACCAACCCCCCCAGGTGCCGAGTGCGCTGAGCGGATGCATTTTGGGACCTCCTCCCTAAAACCTGCCCCCACTTACTCGAAACGTCCCAAAGCGAGGACTACCCCCGAGCCCTCGGGGACCTGCGGCGGCGGGACAGCCTGTGCTCGGAGCCTGGGGACTGCAAGCCAAGGGGAGGGTTGGCGCTGGCAGGCTGCTCTTGGGACAGGTGACAAGGACACCAAGGGATGAGGTGATGCCGGAGCCCGCTCGGGGCAAGAAAGGATTCAAAACCGCACTGGAGCTGCGCAGCGAACTCAAACGGGGCTGCTGAGAGTCTGGCAGCAACGTACATTTCAGGGCAGGTATTTTCCTTTAAACACGGTTTTTGGGGTTTTTTTTTTGGTCGAAATTGGAAATTTTGGAAATTTTTAGAAAATGCGGACATTTTTTCCAATGGGAATTGGAATGACGGGGATCACAGTTAGGCTATCTCCACCCAGGAAAACCAAAAATACTGATGGAATCCTGAGTACTGCGTCATTAAGGTGTTGTGGCATTTGTTGTATCATGAGACTGCTCCAGCTCAAAGGTTTGCCTGGGGCAAATTAATTTCCCCATACCCCCCGCAGCATCTCCACCTTAATTATACTTTCATTTCTTTGCTTATTTTTAATGCAGTTCTTAAGAGGACATTCTGAGGGTTACAATTTCTAAATAAGAAGATAGCGAGAGATGGTTACTGAAGGTTATTCTGTACAAAATAACCCCAGACCTTAAAGGTAGGGAAACTGGGAGAGTGGGGACAAACAAACCCAGAAGAACCAGTGGTAAAACTAAAAAAGTCAGGACTGTGGACGCCGGCATTCCTGTAGCAAATTTGGTAAAGGCAGCCTTACATTCGATTTACAATTTCCATGTACGTTTTGGTGAATGCTCAATGCAAATTTCTTAATCATAGAATGGTTTGAGTTGGAAGGGACCTTCAAGATCATCCAGTCCCACCCCCCTGCCCTGGGCAGGGACACCTCCCCCCAGCCCAGGTTGCTCCAAGCCCCGTCCAACCCGGCCTTGAACACTTCCAGGGATGGGGCAGCCACAGCTTCTCTGGGCAACCTGCGCCAGGGGCTCACCGCCCGCACAGGAAAGAACTTTTTCCTAATATCTAATCTAAATGTCCCCTCTTCCAGTTTGAAGCCATTCCCCCTTATCCTATCACTCCATGCCCTTGGAAAAAGTCCCTCCCCAGCTCTCCTGAAGCCCCTTTAGGCATTGGAAGGCCACAATAAGGTCTCCCCGGAGCCTTCTCTTCTCCAGGCTGAACCCCCCCAACTCTCCCAGCCCGTCCTCCCAGCAGAGGGGCTCCAGCCCTCGCGGCATCCTCGTGGCCTCCTCTGACCCCACTCCAACAGGTCCATGTCCTTCTTATGTTGGGGACTCCAGAGCTGGAGGCAGTACTCCAGTTGGGGTCTCACAAGAGTGGAGTAGAGGGGCAGAATCCCCCCCCTCGCCCTGCTGGCCACACTTCTGCTGATGCAGCCCAGGGTACGGTTGGCCCTCTGGGCTGCGATCGCACACTGCCGGCTCATGGTGAGCTTCTCGTCAATCAGCACCCCCAGGTCCTGCTCCTCAGGGCTGCTCTCCAGCCATTCCCTGCCCAGCCTGGATCTGTGCTTGGGAAATCTAAGAAATATATATGTCCCAACATCCCTCCTAAATGCCCAGCATACGCTGAAAAGAAATAAAACAATGCCAAGCAGCCTGCAAACAATTGCTCTGACTGATGATTTTCAACAATAATTTCATAAATGCAGCAGACCGGAGTATATCCCATGGTTATTCTTCCGCTGCAATCCCTGGGAGTTCCCAGTGCCACCAGCATGGGGCTGCCCGGGGCCACCAAGGGAGACGGGCTGCGAGCGGGACAGCCTTCGCTAGGCAGAAGCGAGGGGTGGGATTGTCAACAGCTCTCGAGTCAGCAAGAGAAATGGCACTGAAAATAAGCTGCGAATGAAACAACCCACCCGAAACAACCTGAAGGTTCCCACCAGGAGCGAGGATGGCCGGGGGTGCGGCGGCCGCTCTCCGCACCCACCCATACCCGCATCCCGGGACCGGCGGCAGAACTCACGCTGGGAACAACCTCCAAAGCTTGAAACGACGTTTGCATGAGAGCAAGACGTTGAAATATTGATTAAAATCGGATTTCATCAACAATACTTTGATTTCATTATTACACTGGCTGCTAACAAAGACACACCCATCACCGCGTTACATTCCTGCTCTAAAAGGGTGATTATTCCACTATTCACGCCAGGCTGCTCCGCTTGTATCCACAGCCGGCGGGCTCCAGGATGGGCATTTTTTCATCAGAAAAATAAAAAGACATTAGGATTTCAAAAATGAGGCCAAACCACGGAAAACAGGCACATGCTGGGCCAGCGCGGAGGCTGCGTCCGGGAAAACCTCTGCGTCCCGGGAAAGAAGGAGTGGGCAAAGCGAGCACGGAGCACTTCACCCCGGTTTCAATCCGAAGTGACAGCACCGAAACCAAAGAGTTATTAAAGATTTTATCAATTTCAATGAAATTTTGGAGGGGGGGTGGGAAAAAAAAAAACAAACCCATACTTTAAAAAAAATTACCTAGCAGGTGCCGGTTTTCCCACTGTTCGGTTTTGTTCGAGGAATTGTACGGATGCAGAGGGGTTTTCTGATCTTAATATCCCAGGGAACTTTCAGCGCCAGGGGTAAGGGTGGAAAAGGGACGGGAGGAATGCCACTAAAGGATGTGTCTCCTGGCATTATTGTTCTAAAACTCCGGCTTAGGCAGAGCAGGACGGCTATCTGAGGCAATATCGTGTTTAGGTATGCCCAAATTGTTATGCAAACCCAGGACGTCCTATTGGAGCAGAGGGACCGGGTACCGCGAGGCAGCGCTTCTCACCACCCCTTGCAGAAACATGTTTTTCAACGCGGAAAGGGTGAGAGAGGTGAGCTCCGAGGAATCCAGCCCCGCATGCTCCCAGCCTTCGCCTCTCCCATCCTCCTCCTCCTCCTCCTCCTCCTCCTCCTTCTCCTCCTCCTCCTCCTTCTCCTCCTTCTCCTCGTCCTCCTCCTTCTCCTCCTTCTCCTCGTCCTCCTCCTCCTCCTCCTTCTCCTCCTTCTCCTCCTCCTCCTCCTCCTCCTCCTCCTCCTCCTTCTCCTCGTCCTCCTCCTCCTCCTCCTTCTCCTCCTCCTCCTCCTCCTTCTCCTCCTCCTTCTCCTCCTCCTCCTCCTTCTCCTCCTCCTCCTTCTCCTCCTCCTCCTTCTCCTCCTCCTCCTCCTTCTCCTTCTCCTCCTTCTCCTCCTCCTCCCAAACTCCCCAGCGCAGCCAGCGTGGGACCCGGCTCGTTACCCACCAACGTTCTCTGGGGGCTGTTTTTGCGTGAGGAACCCAAAAAGGGGGGAGAAATACCTACGGAAGGGGAAGCCGTCCCCCGTGTGAAGCGGGATGCGCCGCCCGCCCCGCACAGGCGTTCGGCGCCGCACTGCCCTGCGCTCCTGCAGAAAATGCAACCGCAGGAATCGAGGGGAGACTCCGAAGGCACACAGGGGTACCCGGCATCGTTTAAGCGCAATTATTTTTAGATTAAACCCATCTTGCGTCAACATTAAAGACAGAAAATAAAAAAAGTCAGTCGTGAACTCTGCAGTCACACCTTTAGTTCTACCGGTAGTCAGTATGAGAGAAATTGGAGACGAACGCCTCTGACAAGTCAACTTTAACCTCCAGAAGAAGCCACAGATTTTCGTCAACTTATATCAACCAAGCTTCCAAGAAATTATCGCTGACGGAAAACTAAAGAAATCCTTGAAATATATCCTCAGCGCTTGAAAAATGTCCCGTTGCCATCTGAGCTCGGTCACTTTTCCCGCTAGATCATCACTCTACTGAAGCAAAGTTCCTCAGCAGCCAGAAACAAAACCGATACCAAATCGGCTCTCAACTTTCTCTTTACTAAACTCCAGAAGCCAAATTTCATTAACTTCTGCCTATAAATCAAACTCCTACAGAGCATAAATTACTCTTGTTAGGATTTTGAGTCTTTCTAGTACAGCAAAAACGAACCACAGACACCAGAACCGCACACGCTCCCTTCCAGAAGCGTCCCACCACCGCCGCCCCACCACGGACTTCATCCCCAGTCACTCATCCTCCCAACATAAGGACATCTTCTGCCATCACCCACAGCATCCTCCCGCAGTCATTGCTATCAAACCCTCACCCGACAGAGGAAACCCACACGCCTGAGACGTATAACCTCTCTTTACCTGTATGGAAAGAGAGATTCATTTAGTTTTACCAGCCTGCACGTAGCTTGAAGAGTCACCAGCGAGGCTTTCGTGCCTGGCGGGCTGCGAACACCAGCTGGTTGAGAACACATTCCTGCAGGACACCACCAGAAATGTCCCTGAGGCATCACTCCCCGCTGTGACCGCTTTGTGAGAGCTGGTAGCTAGCAAGTTGGTTTTTTTTTTGTTTTTTTTTTTTTTTAAAGCTAATTAACACGCACCGCTCTAATTTCCTACAGTTCAACAATATCCAACCAGAATATTGTGCAACGCTGCAGTCAAACGGCTTAAAGGAACGAACTGTATCAACACGCAGCAAACGCAGCGAGTCAAACCTGCAGCACCAACTGAAGATGTTTGGAGAGGTTTGCTGTTTGTTTGTTTGTTTTTAAAACTTTTAAGAGATGTTGTCCTCAGGGGGAGCACATTGCGCACAGCCTCCGAGGGCTGAGCGACTTTCTCATCATTTAATAACCGCGCAGGATTTGCACCCAAGCCATTTCCTACCGCAGGACGTCGATTTCTTGTCCACCATCTTCACGTGCCGCGTCTGGTTGCGAAGCTTGTCGTCTGTGTTTTCAACCAGGTTCGTGAGGTCGTCGATGATCTCTGGGGAGAGAGAAACACGAGCATCAATCTCAGCGCCCCACAGCATCACTGCGCAACACGCCCGCGCCCGCTGGAGGCTCCAAAATGGAAACCGGCTGCACCCTCCTGTCTTCCAGAACGACAGACCAGTGCTCCACAGGCACTGAAAGGTGCAAATCCTGGGAAATCCTACCCAAGAGACTTCCATTTCAGATTCAGCGCACTCCTCCACTGGAAGAGCGTGGGGAAAATTACAGCCCGAAACAGCAGGATCAGTCTAGGTAGCCACCGAGAAGATGATCATGGCAGCCACAAACCACCAGCCAAAGTAAGAGAATTAGTGCATATACTACAGGAAACCTGAAATTTCAGTCCCCGGAACAGGGCATCTCAACACTTGGCCATTACATAGTCATTAAAACACATCCAGAATCTTCGTAATTGCTTCAGAAACGCTTTTGAGAGCGGTTGGTGTGGTCCCAACCAAGCGACCACTGAGGATACAGTGAAAGTCCCTCCTTGGTTCAGTTACGGAGATGCCCGGGCGGCAGTTCTGCCCGCAGCCCAAACCATCCTCTGGCGAAAGGAAATTGAGCAAAACTTCTCCTACAGCTATTTTTAAATAGAGGGGAAAGGAAAACTTCAAGCCAGCCCTTCCTCATCCTCACACAACTGATGACTGTGTTTTTGTCGGGGAAATCGGAGCAGGTCCGAGGCTTACACCGAGACCGGGCGATTGTTGGGTTGGGGTTGTTTTAACACTGAAAATTAAAAGCCGCGTTCAGGCACCAAATTTCCTTCTTGCTGACTGTTCCGCCTCTAATTTTCTTGAAATACGCAGCCAGCGCTTCTCGCCAGGTGTACGAACGCACCGCGTCTGAGCGGCTTTCTACTCCGCAAGGCAGGAATAGCCTTTTTTTTTTTTTTTTTTTTTTTCCTGCGCGTGATAAATCAGGAGGAGGAGAGCAGCCAAAACCTGAACGCTACCGCAAAGCATCTTGCTCTGGTTCCCCTTCTAGCGCTTTCCCCGCTATCGATCAATGTCTTAATAAATCTCTGCCTTTCCAGACCGGGTCGGGGACGGCAGCCGTGCCAGGTTGAGAGCTCGCTCGTGCCCCGCCAGACCCTGGCGCTGCATCTCTGCCCAACCGCCCAGCTTCAACGCACCCTACGCAAAAGTTAAGAGCGCACAGCTTTCCGTTCGCGAGACACACTCATATTCTGTCCCTTTTTATGCATCATAATCCTGTACGGGTGTTGGTTGAGCGTTATAAAGAAGAAGTCCCATCAACAGGACAAGGCTCTTATTAATTAGCCTTTATTGTTTCGACTGTATGCCTTCAAATAAGGGATTTCCCAAATATTTCTGCTAGGAACAAGGGAATGACACTAAAGAGGGCACTCCTCGTACTTCCAAAACTTCCCCGCGACACTAGAAGAAAACCTTGCGCTCACAAAGGCAGTGCCAATACGCGACATTACGACATTAGTTCTTGCAGCTTCTCAAGAACACCCGTATGGCCTCGGGGGGCCACCAGCTTTGTATCAGCGCTTGAATTTGGGGTTCCTCCCAAATTCACCTTGCCGCAGCAAGAGATGTTAGCTACGCAGGGTGTTCACATCCTCAAATCTTGCCAAGAAACAAGCACTGCTCTAGACACAGGGCTAAAACCAGTTTGATCATACAGATGGGTAATAAAAACCAAATATAAAACAATCAAAGTTCTGAAGAACAAAGGGAGTTCTCAAAGGCACACGGAGCACGGAGGGTTTACTCTCCCAGAGAGTTGGGAGATTGAAGCATCATCCTCCTAATGCACCGTCTCCTGCAAATCCCTCTGTAAAATGATACCAGCATCTGAAAAATCTGGTACTTTGAAAATACACATCTATCTTAAAACGTGAGCTCCTGATTCATGTTCCTCAGCCTCAACCATCTACATATCCACACGAAGGGAGGGCAGAGGGCAAACATCAACTGCTTCTGTCTGGGCAGCCTCCGGTTTATCCTATAGATCTAAAGCCTTCCACCGCTCCCGGGGTTAAGCAGCATCACCCCACCAACACCGCTCTATTCCAGACACAAACTCGCATATTTCTGAACTTGTTTATAATACTCGAGATTTTATTGTTCATCCCACACCAAACCACATTTTCCCAAGCGATGGCAGGTACTTTATTTGAACTGCGAGATTTGTTTGGTTCACAGTTCAGATATTAGTTCTCCTCCCCCTCCCACCCAACTTTCCCAGGTCCGACATCTGCAAAGCCAACAACATTTTGGGGAAACTTTTATCTGTCTTGCGCGATTCAGCACACAGGAAAACCAGCACAATGCTGCCTGCAAAGGCAGGCTTTCTCATGTTTGCCTCGAAATACAAAAAGAACAAAAAAAAAAAAAAAAAAAAAGTGCCGAAAGTTCCCATCGTTGTCAAGGACGAAGTGATAAGCACGCTTGGGAAATAGGAGACTTTCCCCTGCCAACACTGACCAGACCCTCCTTGAAAAACATCCTGGTGAACAAGCTGTAGCTAAATGAGAACAAATGTGAGCAGGAAAATTTTCTGTCATCATTTCAAAGCCCAAGGCATTGCAATTGGGATTATGTCCGGAGCCTCTCCTTTCCCATTCCCCTGCCCAAACCATTTCCCAATCTGCAGGAGCCGTTTCTGAACCAGAGAACGGGACGTTACAGCTTGGGAGAAGCGTTTCTCCATGCCTATGTGACTCCAGACACGGTCAGGTTTCAGGGGAGTGGGCCACTTCACCAAGCACGTAGCCCAAAGCTCAACAAGTAACATGCGGTTAAGACCAGGAGAAGTGTTGGGGCTCCACCAGGGTGCTGGGGCTGGCGTGGGGAGAAAGCACAGAAGGGCTCTTACCCCATCATCAGTTGAATCAGAAGCCTGGACCAGCAGGTTCCCCAGGCCAGGGTACCCTTGCGACCACCAACA
Source organism: Vanellus vanellus (assembly GCF_965231255.1). Classification (NCBI taxonomy): domain Eukaryota; kingdom Metazoa; phylum Chordata; class Aves; order Charadriiformes; family Charadriidae; genus Vanellus; species Vanellus vanellus. Next base: position 3,487,615 of record NC_138922.1, read on the forward strand.
CCTTGCACAGAAATATCCATCCATCCCTCTACAGCCACCAACTCCCTACACAGAAACATCTATCCACACCTCTACACCCACCACTGCCACCAACACCCTGCACAGAAACATCCATCCACATCTCTACACCCACCACTGCCACCAACACCCTGCACAGAAACATCCATCCACCCCTCTACACCCACCACTGCCACCAACACCCTGCACAGAAACATCCATCCACCCCTCTACACCCACCACTGCCACCAACACCCTGCACAGAAACATCCATCCACCCCTCTACACCCACCACTGCCACCAACACCCTGCACAGAAACATCCATCCATCCCTCTACACCCACCACTGCCACCAACACCCTGCACAGAAACATCCATCCACATCTCTACACCCACCACTGCCACCAACACCCTGCACAGAAACATCCATCCATCCCTCTACACCCACCACCACCCTGCACAGATCCATCCGTCCATCCATCCATCCACCCCTCTACACCCACCAACACCCTGCACAGAACCATCCATCCACCCCTCTACACCCACCACCACCACCCTGCATAGATCCATCCATCCACCCCTCTACACCCACCAACACCCTGCATAGAACCATCCAATCCCCTACTCCCATCACCACGCTGTTGAGGTGACACTCAGGTTCAGAGCAGCTCTTGACCTTCATGTAAATTAAAGACTTTCTCCCCACTCTAAAGCAAAGGAAACACAACAGAAGTCTGTGCTGTGTGAGGCAGAGTTGAAAACTAGTAACGAACTTCTGCGGCAGGCAGAGCCGCTGCCAGAGAAAACTAACTCCATGGCTAAGAAGGTCTTTAGAGCCCCGACAATCCTCCGTTAGCTCTCAGCAGGCTCCCGAGGACCGCCTCTTCTGACAGGTGACCTACCTGCAGCCCCTTAGCCCTTCAAGCCGGCAATTATACTTGGGATGAAAATTTTTCTATCGCCTCCCGTTTGCCTGACTATGCAAGGAGCGAGTTAAAAAAAATAAATAGAGAGAAACCTGAAAACGGCGAGGGAGCGAGGTTCCCCATCGCGAGGGAGCAGACGGGAAAAGCAGGTTGACTGCTGAAGGGCTGCCAGTGACCTTACAAAGGACGTTTCTGTAACACAGCACTGCAAACCACATTTCAACCAGGAACACAAATTTAGCCAAGGTCCTCTTTAAGTGAAGCAGCATCTTGAAGCAGATAAAACCTACTGCACAACCCTAATATTAAAGTCCCAGTAACGTAAGCCCAGCTGATGTGGGAGAATCATTGAATGGTTTAGGTTGGAAGGGACCTTGAAGGTCGTCCAGTTCCACACACCCCCTGCCCTGGGCAGGGACACCTCCCACCAGCTCAGGTTACTCCAAGCCCCGTCCAACCTGGCCTTGAACACCTCCAGGGATGGGGCAGCCACAGCTTCTCGGGGCAACCTGCGCCAGGGGCTCACCACCCTCGTGGCATCTCCAGGGCCTCCTCTGACCCCACTCCAACAGGTCCATGACCTTCTTCTGTTGGGGACTCCAGAGCTGGACGCAGTACTCCAGGTGGGGTCTCACGAGAGTGGAGTAGAGGGGCAGAATCCCCCCCCTCGCCCTGCTGGCCACACTTCTGCTGATGCAGCCCAGGGTACGGTTGGCCCTCTGGGCTGCGATCGCACACTGCCGGCTCATGGTGAGCTTCTCGTCAATCAGCACCCCCAGGTCCTGCTCCTCAGGACTGCTCTCAAGTTTGAAGGTTGCTCATCTCTTGGAGATGGACCTCCTGTATCAGCAGGGACTTCTGCTTGAAAACTGGTGTCACAGCCTTGCTCATCCTTGCACATCCTTTGGTCAGGTCACAGCCAGGCAGGTACATCAGCTTTCAAGCTCACCAGCAGACAAGGCAGCCAAAAAAGCCAAGCACAAAATCAACAGGTTTCTACAAGGCGGCAGAGGTAGGGACGTGGGCATTACCATTTCTCCTCACCTCGTCCCTGCAAGGCTGCGGCAGGGAAATGCAAACCCATCTCTACAAATCTGGATGCTTTTCCTGCTGATCAAGGCTGTTAAAATTTGGCCCGGAGCCCTCAAAAGGGCAGGATTTCTTCAGAAGCCTGGTATATAGAACACGGCAAAAATTAGCAGTGGGGTTTCCAGACTTGAGATCCATACCTGCATACCTTAAACTGGGACAAAAGTCACCCAAGGTCTTTGTTTTGTGGACACACGCCTGTCCGCAGTCCTGCCCTTGCTCCTCCAGCTGCGGGACCAGCAACGGAGAGGACCCGGGCAGCCCTTGAGGGGGTCGGGGTGAATTCCACCCAGGGGATTTACAAGCAAAGCCAACATGCAATGAGGAAACAGCGAAGCAAGCAGATGACAGAGAAACCATAGGTTGATATATTCTGAAATATTTGACTTTTTAATCTTTTGTTAAGAATTCCACAGCAGCGGGTTTTGATCTTGGGCAACATGTGTCTTGGAGGAACGCAGAGCAGCCGAGCTGAGCACGGCTCCGGGTTGGGAAGAGATGGAAGAAACATCCCTGTGGCTGAGGTGGGAGAGGCTGGGAACAGCAGCCGCATGGTCAACGATCCCTCTCCACTTCCAACCTCAATTCTGCCTCCCGCTCCTGGAGGAAGCACGAGCAAAGTGAGGAAAAAGTTCCTTCTGATTATTTTTAAAAAAAAAAAAAAAAACACCAAATAAATTTTGGGGTTGTTTAATATTTTGCATTAAACTTCAAACCTATTTTTGCCCATAAAACCAAACGCAAAAATCATTTAATCAGATCTGAACCCGTCGCCGCATCGGCTATCGCAGCCAGAAAATTAAAGCTTCTAAGCTGCAGCTCAACCTAAAGCATTTAAAAATTAATTGCTCGTTGAGTCGCTTCACTGGTCACAGCAAGTTGAAGCGCTCTCAATGCCTACAGTCAACTTTGAAAGAATCAAGAATCCATTGACTGACCCAGATCAACGGAAGACGACTCAGAGGTGTGAGCGCATAAGTATTAAATATTCCCTTTCAAAGTTTTATTGAAATGGAAAACGAAGAGTGAAGCAACTGGTCTGAACCCTGGATCGTGAGCACTTTCCACTCTGCTCTACCGTGCTTGGCTTCGCAGTCTCAAACAATACATTAAAGGTTAAGAAAGATGATCTTCATAATAGCTCTGAATTAAACGGTTGCATCATAAGTCCCACTAGCACCACATGTTGCGGCTACCGATTTCTGGGGTCCATCCACACACACGCGTGGGCGTTCAGGAGGACTACGCTAGAAGGGACTACCAGAATGTAAAATCCTTTCCTGAAATTGCAGTGGAACACCCACCTGGTAGGAGCGGTAAGGGTGTATTTACATACATCTTTAAAAATCACATCTGCTAATAGCTAGAAAAATAAATATTTATGCAAAGGACAGCAATAGAAAACAGACGATAAAAAAATTGAGCAGAAGAAATTATATGTAATCCTAGGAATTTCTCAGAAAAAAAAGCTCATTCTTCATATCCTTTTTCTTTCAAAGACTTTGCTGCTGCGATGAAAATCAGAAACGTTCTGGTTTAATTCCTAAGAACACCGACGCTTTCCCTAAAAAGCTGGTTCTGCTTCTCTCCAGCCACGGCATGGATAATTTCAGACCCTCCCGTGAGACGGGAATCCCACCCGTTAAAGCCGTAAGTCATCTCTCCAGGAGAGGGCCATCCATCATGCTACAGCTGCTCTCTGGCGTTGAGGGCTCGCGCGGGACGGGAAGGCAAACCCTGAGCCGAACCCAAGCCGGGGGCCGGAGCAGTCTGCTGCGTCCAAACGGATCCTTTTTGCTTTTTTCCTCTGTTCCTCCTCAAAAAGGCAACAAGCTTCAGGAACCGGATTTGCCCGGGGTCCTCTTGAGCATCGTAACGCAGAGGTCCTCCATCACGAGCACCATCGGCCTTTCCCGTATTCCCAACTTCTCTGTTGACATTTCTAGCAACCCTTCCTATGGGTTTGAGATGGGGCCTTCTCTGGCAGCCCCATCTTCTGTGTCAGCTCAGCCGTCGAGTTTTTCTACAGCCGGTCAGAAGTTTTCCGAGGGAAAAGTTTTCAACCAAAAGTTTCAACCATTTGACAGATGATAAAACCAGCGCACCCCAGAGCACTCCGCACACCTGGACCTTCAGCGTTTTACCTCCTTGATGATGCCCTTCTTGCTGAAACACGTGCCTGATCAGCTTGAAGCGAATAACCAGCTTTCGGCTTGCAAAGGAAATTCTCAGTTTGGACAACAAAATGAGAAGCCCAAACATTCCAGAGAGCAAAAATGCCTTTTCCAGCCCATTCGGCCACTCCATCCTTCCTCCCTTGCTGACCCCAGTGCCCGGTCAACACCGTTCAGCTCCAGCAATGCTGAAGGCTGAGGAGCAAGTCAACTGCTAGGTCATGAGGTCATACTAAAGACAAAAGACACAAAACTAATATCGCATCTTCCTCTGCAGGGACTAAACAGCAGGGAGCTACGCCGGAGTTATGGCGCAGGCATCAACGTTGCATGTTTTAATCAAAAAAGGCGGAACTTAGAATCACAGAATCATAGGGTTGGGAGGGACCTCTGGCGATCATCTAGTCCAACCCCCCTGCCAGAGCAGAGCCACCTTAGAGCAGGTTGCACAGGAACGCGTCCAGGCGGGTTTTGAATGTCTCCAGAGATGAAGACTCCACCACCTCCCTGGGCAGCCTGTTCCAGTGCTCTGCTACCCTCAAGGTAAAAAAGTTCCTCCTCGTGTTTAGGTGGAACTTCCTATACTCAAGTTTGTGCCCGTTACCTCTTGTCCCGTCACTGGGCACCACCGAAAAGAGCCTGGCCCCATCCTTCTTATGAGATCTTATGAGATCACCAGTCACACTGTGAAGCGCAGCACATGGATGTGGAGGAGACGACCCTACCCACCAGCCGTGGATGCTGTTGCTCCCCTCACCATGAGCCAAGGCACCGAACCCCAGAGCCCTCCTTGCTGTTTCTCCCATTAGGAGCTCCCGAGAGAGAAAGGCGACTTGTTCTGGAGAGATGCGAAGCAGCGCACGAAGGGAGCAAAAGCCAGACCATGGCAGAGCGGGAGAGCCGGGCCATTTGGAGGAACACTATGTTTTATTTTGCAGGAAACCATGTGGGTTTTTGGTTTTGGTTTGTTGTTTTTTTTTTTTTTTCCTACTCTTTCTCCACTCAGAAGCAGGAAAATGATCCGGTTGCCTTTCCATCCTATCTCTACCCATGCACCAACACAGCTGCACCATCTTTCCCAAGGCACGGGATTTATTTCTTCATTTGTAATCATTCTCCTTAACTCACGGAGTCCCTCAGCAAGATGAACCTGAGTTCCCATAAAGTAGAAGAGGCTCTTGCGCAGCCGGAGTTCTGCTTTCATACACGACTTTACATTAATTGATTGTTTTTTGTTGTTGTTTTATTTAAAACACGTAAAAAGCCTCATTTGGTTTTGGCAACTCCGTCTTTGAGTCGCACGCTTTCTGTCCGCGGAGTAAGAAACCCCAAAAGCCAAGTGAAAGTGGCCACACGAAATACAGCACAGGCAGAGAGAAGCAGATCTGGGGTTTGACAGCAGTTCAGCAGAATGGCGTTGCAGCTTTGGAATTGTTTGGATTTTCCGTGGATTTAAATTTACAGATCACTCGATAGTATTTATCGATGAGTAATGCGCGTCCACGGTATACCCCACTGTGAGTCACGCAAGACTGCAGTCAGCCTTAAGAAAAACACATAGAGAACTAAAATCCACAACGTTTTATGCTACGCAAAAGAAAAGAAAAAAAAAAAATTACAATAAGGCTGGAATTGAGTGGAGAAGCCAAGCAGGCTTTCCCTCCCTCCTTCAGGTCTCCGGTGCCTCAGGAGAAGAGCTAGATACCAAAGAAATGAATCATATATTGCATGCCAACCTCTGTATGTCCAAACCCCGTAATTACACGTTAATAAGAAAGCCAGCATTGTTCAAAACGCCGGGGGTACAAAACGAAGATTGCAACCAATGTAAGTACATCAGAAACCTAAAGAACCTCAGCACGATGTGCCAGCCGGAACGTCAAGGCAGAGTGAAAAAGAGAAAAAGACAGTAAAAAATACAAAGCCAAGAATCTTATTTTCTCTCCGTCGCCGCTAGCCGTGCCCGGTTCTTGCAGCCTCTCTGACGTGCGCAGCTCTCCGCGCCACAGGCAACGCGGTAGCGCAGTCACGGGCTTCTCCTCGCTGTTCAGCTCCAAGGTGACACTCAAAATCCCACTGGTGGTGCTGAGCCAAGCTCTGTGCTGCTCAGGACACCAGGGTACCGACACTTCCTGCTGGGACGAGTTTGGAGTTTCAAGCGAAGACCGAGATTCCTCCCTCTGCCATCCCAAATTTAACTGATAACGTTTAATCTCTTCTTTGGCAGAACTTCATATAAGTATTAAAATAAAAAGCCCAAAATACCGACTTCTCCAAGGGAGCAAACCAACTTGTTCCTCTGTGTTTCAGCTCTCTCACTCTTTAGCTCTTCTAATTTATGGGGGACTTGATGGACCTTGGAGACAGTCAGGTTCAGATGGCCTCTTCCGGCCTCCTCTTGGGAACGAGTTTCACGACGTGCCATGTGGATGTAGCAGTCCCCGTGCTACAGGGAGGCAAGAGGGGGGTCTCACCTCCCGCTGCTTCCCCTGCCGCTCTGCCGTGGTCTAGGTGGCATGAAGACGTCGGTCACCCTTCCCTGTTGGCGCACAGATGGCTCTGCTGCCAACGAGGAGGGCAGCTGGGCTGCAGGAGCTCCGGGCAGAGCAGGGCAGGAACCGACAGACTTGGTTTGCGTCCAGCAGAGCAGGCAGGGAAGGACAGCTCTTCTCCCCCATGATGCTGGTGAGCAGCTCCAGCCCGCTGGCCAAGCTCAGGTTAGTAAGCCTGAGGCACTCGACGATGCATCAGCCACGGCAGTAGGTCCTCCTTCTCCCCCCGTGGCCTCCAGGCCTTGCCAGTTCTCTGACCCCCAGGAATCTTTGCAGAGGAACGACTCCTTCAGGACCAGGATCGCTCCTGGTTCCTTGAGTTCCCGACAAGAGTGAAAAATGCACAGGCTGGAAAGAACAAACTGCTCCAGAGTCCTTCAACCTCCGCTTGGCCTTTGGGAAGCGAAGAGCCCCCTGCTCGCGAGGCCAAGGACCAGCCCGTGCCTTCGGCATAACCCTTTCCCTCTGGTTCACCAAACCTTCAGCATCTTTAAGGATAACACTTGCTGAAACAAGAGAAAACTATTTGTTCTGCTACAGAAAACCTTGCCATCTGCTCCAAGGACATGTCCAGGACCACTGTTTCCACCACACGTCTCCCTTCCCGCCGCAGCCAAGTAGCCTCACTCATCCATCCCAAAATATAGAAGATTATATCTGGGTCAAACTTTGATACCCGCGAGCAACGCAGAACACTTCGTCCTCTCGAAAGCGGGTCCGGAGGCAGCAGATGGTGATTTGAAAATAGGCGGTGGTGACAGAGAACCGTCCCAGGCCGTCAGCTGCGGTAGCCCTCATCGGATCGTTCGCAGCTAAAGAGCGACGCTGAGAAAACAAACAGCGGTATCGATTCCAGCAAACACAGTTATTAGTTAGAGTTGTTATTTTAAAAGCACACACTGAGAAGTTTTCCCTTTTCCAGCTGCTTATTTTGTTTTATTCGAACAAAACCCATGGACATTAATTTTAGCTGTACTTAATTGAATAATTTCTCTGGGGAATAGTTCAGGGAGAGTTTTAGAGCAGCCCGTTTCCAAGAGCCATTACTAATTGGCATATACCACAGCCTCAGTGTGCCAACCAAAATAGTACGCTTTAATGTTACTGGAACTATTCTCAGTCCAGATGTGTTGAGAACTCGCAGTGATATAAGGCAGGCAATAACCATATTCACGTGATACAGTATTCCCAGTATCCTTCCCCAGTTATCTGGAAGGAGATAATAGTCTCCCTCGCTAGCGGTATTCGAGCGTAAAGCCAGCTCAGATGTTCCCCCCCTTTACTCCCAACAAGTGCCCTTTCCTTTTATTTACCATATTTGAAGCACAGTTACCTAGTTATCAAATGGACACTGATATTATAAAAAAAAAAAAAAAAAAAACCAAAAAAAAACCCCACCCCAAACTCTCTTGTAAGACTCACAAAAGGCCGCCTCCAATTTGCGGCGTTCCCTGAACTCAACGCCGCCGTACATCCAGTGCTCTCCCTTCGTCCGGCGGCACACCGAGCCCCCAGCACGCGCCGCCTCCTTACGCTCGTAATCATCGCTGATTTTTAGTCAAATCCAAAATCTGATTGCTCTAGCGACACAAAGGCAGGGAGGTTTTAGGCCAGACTATCAAAACTCCCAGCAAAATCTTCCAAGTCACAGGAACAATGTCATTAAATTATTTTTCTACAGACTTTGGGAGAAAACAAGGAAATACTGCAAATAGATAAAATAAGCGTAAATTCTGCATCCCGAGGAAAGCGCGGCGCACTGCGAGACTGGAAGCCTACTTACATTCGTATAACCAACCCTGCCAATCAAAACACTTCTCCCGGTACGATACGTTTGTTTTTCTGCAAACTTATAGCAGAAAACGAAAGGGCAGAAGCTAATTCAGGCTCCACATTTGTTTTCCCTTTATGCAAAATCTAGGCAGGATTTTTCAAATGCCACCTTGAGAAATTCTTCCTAATATTCACCCCTGCTTTCTTTTAGCGACTTTTAATTTTCCCCAAGTTTGCACACCATTGCAATTCTTTTCCACGGATATGAATAGCTTTAATTACGAATACATACCAGTTGCCATAATTACACTAGGGCAGAAGGTATAGCAATTCCCTATAAAACACCACTTGGCTACTAAACACTGCAAGTTTAGATTTCCAGTCCATTTCTCAAAAAAATTTAAAAAACATAAAAATCATTTAAGTTATACTCTACGCAGCTGTTGTCACTTTAAGATCTCCTTGACAATTACTACTTTTACACTTCTTAAACTGCGGACTCATCACAGCGGTGTAATGCGATCCCTGAAAAAATAAAATAGCGAGACGGAGCATCTCATCCACTTGGGTCACAGCCGCCTCGACCCAGATATACCCCTTTTTTCCACGAGATGAAAAAAATAAATCAATTCTCATCCATTTTTTCAACCTTGAAAGAAACCGGAGTTGATGCATCCATGGGAGGACTCTCTCAAAAGCCAACGCGTTGCCTCCTAAGGGTTTATTCGCAAGAGGTGCTCCCCATAAATCCCCCCCTCCGCGGCTTCGCATGCCATCCGTCAGCCCAACAATACATCGACCCGGGGCCGGCCAGCGCGCCGGGGCCGGTGAAGGTCTCTTTGATGAGCTGGGGCTGGGAAGGATGCGGCAGCACGCTGATGGATAACCCTCCCAGCCCGGCTCCTTCCTTCTGGACAAAGGCCCCGTCACTTGGGAATCCCAACAGAAGTTTCCCAAGCACCTTCTAAAGGAAAAAAAAAAAAACAACCAACCCGCAACCCTCATTTCTCAAAACCTGCCTATGAGACAGCCCCAGCTCTAAAGGCGATGTAAAGCCGTGATTATAAATGGCTAATGTCATTTTGTCCCCAAGAGAAAAATCACCAAATTGTTCGGCTTTGCCGGGAGCGGGGCTGAGCAGAATCGCCCCGCTCCGCCGCCAGCGCCTTCAAAGAAATACTGACATTCCCGAGATGGCTACGGAGCTGCGCAGGACGTATAAACTCGTTCCTACTCAAATTAAAGAAAACTCAATCCAAAAAGCAGGATTGAACAATTCCCGAAATGTTCACTGTAACACTGTTTCCAACCCATGAGAACGTCCCACATTTTTCACATTAAAAAGCTGCAAAGTTAGTGAAACACTTCATTGCTGCCACGGCCCCTACGATTGAGAGTTATTCAACGACTGGAGATTAAGCGCTCTGGGTTTCGAAGCAGATGAAAGAAGATTGGAAAAAATGACCAGCACTGTTCTTTCATAGCTGGAGACCAAAAATATATTACGCGGACTGCGGTTTGAGGAGCAAACGGGGAATACAGCTCAACGTACCGATGCCGTGCCGACTTTAGTGATTCCGGCTAAAGCGGTGCGCTCCTTCCCGCCCCGTTTCATTCATCTCACGAAGGGGCAGTGCCCCTCAGGTGGCACAGCCACAGGGACCAGTGACCTGCCACACTCCGGTGGGTCTCTCAGGGTGACCGACACAGTATAGAGCTCATCCCTCACCCTTCAAAGGAAAATGGGGTTTGTTGGTTCTTTTTTTTAAATGGAAATGCCCGTTAGAAGTTTGATGAGCGCCCTTCCCCCAGCCAGGCCAACCTAACCCTACCTTCAGCGGCTCCAACGCCGTGAGGTCCTCCTCATCAACAACCTCTGCAGAACCCCAACGTCACACAGCGGCAGATACAAAATTTAGTTTAAAAAAAAAAATAATAATAAAATAATATTCCACTGGTCAAGTCCTGGCCCCTAAACCCAGGAAGGCTTCCATTAGCCTCAGGTGGGACTGGGAGCTCAAACAATCTTTTGACCAATCTTAACATACAGTCCTAAGACACCCCTCAGCATGCCCGTACGCAGGTGGTGCCGATCGGTGACAGCATGCTGGGAACGCACCACAAGGGGTCACGAGGCCAGGTGGAAGGATTTTCTTCACCAGTCTGTCCCTTCTACCCACAGGAGCTGACAAGAAGTCCAGGAAAGTACACCAAAACCGCACTTAAACCAACCAACCACTTCTGCCATCTGCTAAAAGCTTATTTCTGGCTGGAGCCCCTCTGCTGGGAGGAGAGGCTGAGAGAGTTGGGGGGGGGTTCAGCCTGGAGAAAAGAAGGCTCCGCAGAGACCTCAGAGCCCCTTCCAGTGCCTAAAGGGGCTCCAGGAGAGCTGGGGAGGGACTTTTTACAAGGGCGTGTAGTGATAGGATGAAGAGGAACGGCTTCAAACTGGAAGAGGGGAGATTTAGATGAGATATTAGGAAGAAATTGTATCCTGTGCGGGCGGTGAGCCCCTGGTGCAGGTTGCCCCAAGAAGCTGTGGCTGCCCCATCCCTGGAGGTGTTCAAGGCCAGGTTGGACGGGGCTTGGAGCAACCTGGGCTGGGGGGAGGTGTCCCTGCCCAGGGCAGGGGGGTGGAACTGGATGATCTTCAAGGTCTCTTCCAACCTATACCATTCTACAGTTGTACCAGCCAACAGGTACTGCCAGTCTTCTCCACTCTACACATCCGCAGTTAAACCTCTTCTCAAATAACTCAGTCTCACTTGAGCATTAAGACGTTTGTTCAATTCTGCTCAAGGTATTTAGAGAAGACGAACATGCAAAACCATGTATTAGTGAGTTTTCAAGCCTGTAAAACACAACTGCCATTTTAATAAGCATTCAGGTTGGTAATAAGCCAACAGAGCATCAGAGTATTCACCACAAGAGCATCATGCTGTGGACAGCTGCATGGCATTATCCTCTTGGATGACAAACGAGGAGGAAAGCCACTTTAGAATTGGTCTATCAATCATGGGAGGAACCAGAAAACTTGCAAGTGCTTCATGGTTACAGTATTGAAAGCAGCTGATAAAGCTAAGGTCAACCCAGGCACCTGGGACTAATCTCCAGCTGACATACTTCATCAAGCTCTACTGGAATCAATGGTAAATTGACTAAATTAGCAAGAGGAATACATCATCTAACAACATGTTCAGAGCTGAGCAAATCCCAGGAATCGGATGCGCTGCATTGAAGGCACTTCTCTGATATTGCTGGAATTACCGGCGTCCTACCTGCCCCAGCACCTGCCCGCAAGTCTGAAACGGACCAAAAGCAGAAGAAAACAACTCTTGGGTTGATGGCTCAAAAATATTCCATTGCAAGTCTGCAGTCACGGAAAAAGTTCAGATTACTCAGAGAAGCGGTTAAAACAACAGAAGGGGTGGAAGAAGAACTTCCACAGATAAGACGACCTCAAGTCTACGGATCCTGGTTCGCCTTAGCTAATGATTTTCTTTCTTCCCACTTCCTTCCACCAAAAGTTGTGCCAACTTTCCGCATGCCCTCCCATGGATTTTCTGCAGATGTGGCTGAACACTTACTGTTTAGCGTGGCTCTGTGCCCGTGGATTTTTGCAGAGCAAGGAAAGGCTGTCATAGGGAGGGAGCCCTTATACAGCTGCTCCGCTCCTCTATGATTTTCTCCTTTCTACAGTTCATTTGTTCGAAGGCCCCAAAGTGATTAATCGGCAAAAGCTGCACAAAGCTGAAGGTTTAGTGCCACTAAAGCAGCGTGTCTCTAAGACACTTCAGAAGACCGTGGCTAAATACCGGTTTGATCTCGACGCACGAGTTCTGAATTCCAGTGTGACGAACTCCAGCGCAGGAAGGAAACCGTAAGCCTCCACTTTATCAAGCTGCACAAATACACGGTTTATCAAACCAAAGAGATTACCGGCGCTTATTGTGCTTCTCCTGCAACTGTTTGCGGAGGCGGGCTGCGTGGTGGCTCTCAAATGTACGGGAACAACTCCGCACGGTACCTTACTGCGGCGGCAGCAGCAAGCGTTCATACATCAAACAACATTTTCTCTAGCCAAATGTTGCTTCCAAAAAAAAAAAAAAAAAAACCCCACCAACCCCAAACAAAAAAAAAAAAAAACACACCAAAAAACCCTGCAAACCCAAATAAAAAAAAGGTGGGGGATAAAATGTGAACACGTACAGGGCAAAAACTGAACTCCTAGCTCCGTGTGTGCATTCTCAAAGTCATTATTTCTAATTACTCAACTTAAAACATCCCACTTTAAAAAAAAAAAAAATAATAAACACAAAGCAAAATACTGATACTCCAAAGGCACTCTTAGCCTAGGGGTTTTATTTTTATCCTAATTTTTAACTAGGGATGATATAAGCCATTTTTGTCATTTGTTAATCCCATTTCTTAGCATACTTGCACTAATCTGGTGTTCCACAAGAGAGTAAGAAGGCAACAATCCTTCTGACAGGAACAAATATCAGCCAAATATACAAAATGTGCCTCTTCTACTGGCAAAATTACTGGTTTACAGCAGCTTCCTAAACCCGATCAGAAGAGAGCACCAACGGGATTATCAGTCCCAAATAAAAAGCCACAGGCTTTTTGCTTTACAGCCCCAGTTTTCATAAATCACAGCACAAAGCTCTGCCATCTCCACCCCGTTACACTTCTCCAGGCGACTCCAGGAAGACCTGCCCGATAAGATCTGCCCTTTTTAACGCGTGAGGCTAGGAGCTCCGTTTTAAGACATCTCCTACAGGCTCCTAAGGTCTGCTCTTTCCATATGCGCTGGGAGAAAGTTATAGATGTTCTCGTCTTTTCTTTGAAAGGGCGATGAAGTCTCGCTGCATCATTTCCAACCCAGATAATTCCAAATCCCAAACAGGTATTAATTGATAGACGCGTTGTACGAATCTTCAGGAGCACTAAGGATCAGATTGAATGGCTTGGCTGAGGTCATTATGTTTCTCACTTAAAAAAAAAAAAAAATAAGTGTTTTGGACATCAAGCAGAGTGTGGCCAGCAGGTGGAGGGAGGTCATCCCCCCCCTCTGCTCTGCCCTGGGGAGGCCACATCTGGAGCACTGTGTCCCGTTCTGGGCTCCCTGGTTCCAGAAGGACAGGGAACTGCTGGAGCGAGTCCAGCGAAGGGCAACTAAGATGATTAAGGGATTGGAGCATCTCTCTTATGAGGAAAGGCTGAGGGAATTGGGGCTTTTTGGTCCGGAGAAGAGAAGAACGAGGGGGGATCTTATCAATGCTTATAAATCCTTACAGGGAGGGTGCCAGGGGGATGGGAACAGTCTCTTTCCAGTGGTGCCCAGTGACAGGACGAGAGGGAACGGGCACAAACTTGACCATAGGAAGTTCCATCTCAACCTGAGGAGGGACTTCTCTCCTGTGCGGGCGGCAGAGCACTGGCACAGCTGCCCAGAGAGGGGGGGAGTCTCCCACTCTGGAGCCATTCCAAACCCGCCTGGACGTGTCCTGTGCCACTGCTGGAGGTGCCCCTGCTCTGGCGGGGGGTGGCACTGGGGGAGCTCCAGAGGGCCCTTCCAGCCCTCACCAGTCTGGGAGTCTGTGACATTAAACACCACTATTATACCCTTTTCCAATTCAGTTGTGCTTTGGAGAACCCTCCGACTCTGGTCAGACCGTTCACCCTGCAATGGGGACGATGGTGAAGAACCACTGCAGTGGACCTGCACCACCTGGGCCAACCTCCACATACCCCAAAACAAGGATGTTCCCATTTATAGGCCCCCTTATGAAATTGGGGGGGGGGGGGGGGGGGGGGGGTGTCAGTTGGTTAAATCAGAAGGCCTGAGCTTCCCACCTTACCAACAAATATCGGGGAAACACTGTTATTTCCAAGCCAGCTCCCACAGTTGTGGCCCCATCGCTACACATTTTAGCAGAAGCAATACCCCGACCGTTCTTGAACGGGCACTAATTGCATGAAGATGCATAATTCGATTATTTGACATTTCGCAAAATCTTACAAAGCATTTGACAGGGGTAGTAACAGGTGCACCGAAAGCCAAACGGTACCTGCAGCCTGGCCAAACATGACATACTTTCAATTCTCCGGATTTTGAAGTTTCACATCACCAGCTAACAGCCGTATTTCAAGTCTTCAGACGTTAGGTTCTGGGCCTCACTCTTAAATTATTTCTTCAAACCCTCTTAAAACACATTTAATCCTTTGTTTTCTTTCCGAGGAGAAAGGTTTCACATCTGGACTGTCAACCTGCATTCCAAAGCATTAGCCTGGCAAATTAAAGCAGCTGAGTTGTAAATCTCCAAGAAGAGGACTTGTCATGGAAATCGCAACTCAGCATTTAGCTACGAGCCCAGTTCAGCAAGAAAGCCAACATAAAAAGCCCAAACGACGCAGGCAGCCCCAAGACAATTTTGAAAAAGAATCCTCCAGTCTGAGAGAGCGCACGCGAACCCAACCCAACCCAACCCAACCCAACCCAACCCAACCCAGGCTCATAGCAGCATCTCTGTCCCTGGCTTGAATCTGAAAGAGTCACGTAAGAGCCCACTGTGAGCAGCCACCAGTTACGTAGCTGAATTTTGCAGGTCATTTCCTACAACCAACACCCCAAGTTGACTGGAAGACTGCAGTTTTCAAAGATTCCTTGTGAGAGTCGAATGCTGAGTCCCCATGAACTCCGAGAGAGCCGAGGTCCTCGTGCCCTTGGACCGCAACCTCTAATGGATCTCTTCTGGCTATGAATTATACAAGCAATAAGATAGGAAACGACAAGATAAGCACCAAAGAATTAAATTCTTCAGGCCACATTTCAACAGAAATCCAAATGCCAGCAATGCAGAGGCAAAGCGGAACCAGCAGCAAAAGGGTATAGAACGGTAAAACTGATGAAAAATAGAAAAATCATCATCTCCCCAGCACCCGAGGACAACGGCACGTTACTGAAGTGTCTCAGCTAATGTAATAAAAACCTGTTAATGTAACATTTTTTGATCATTGCACCATTTATTTAGGCAGATTTTTAGATTTGTAAGTTAGCTCCTAAAAAGAATTCCATTTTTGCTATTAAGTTTTTTTTTCCCCTTTAGAGGGAAAGCAGTTTTGGAAAAAACCATCAAGCTTAACTCAGCTCTAGAGCAGCTTGGAAGCAAGGACTGCCTGATCCACAGAAGACATCTAAGCAACAATGGTCCGGTTGGTTAACTCTTCTGTCAGCACTCATTTCACAAAACACTCTACAGTCTAACTCAATTACTTCTTCTACTTTCTACTAAAGTACTTGATTAAATCTCTCTTCCTACCAAACGTATAATGCAGAGCTTTGTGTGGCGGGCTCTTAATTTCATTCTTTCAGCTCTAGTTTCCCGACCGTGTCTCTGCTGATCTAAGCCACACCAAGTATGAGTTCATCTCTTCACCTTTCCTGCTCAACACCACGGCCAAGTCCTCTTACTTTTTCCGAAAACTGGACAAACACTCTCCGTGAGCAACTCAAACCAGTTCTTCTGTTGAATTAACAGCGTTACTGCAAGGCTCTGCTGCCGCGTGAAGTCTGCCAAAAAATACCCTTATCCTGTAATGACCATAAGTGTAACGTAGCCAGCGTGCTAATGTATACAGTTACTAGAACCACATTGAGTCTTTCCTGGTCTGGTTCCATAAATGAACAAGAAAACACACTGCAGTTTTGCTCCAAACTAAGAGAATTACTATGATACCTGTACCTTGATACCCGAAGGAAAAACCATTGCGTAGCAGCACGGTGTTATCTACCCACACTCCTGCTATCAGCATCCTGGGCCACCGGAACGGTTTCCCCTATTATCTTTGTGATATTACCTACCAACTTTTCCCACTCCGCTCCACACCTGGTACTCCACCTCCCACGCCATGAGTCGGTACGCTCCAGGCTAAACCTACGCGCGTGTCCGTGTCCGATCGCTCCCGCCGGCAGCAGAAGGGAGAGGTCAGGGGGAAGAGACACCGCACGTCGCACCTGACTGCTGCCGTCCCCGCAGGTGATCCCACCGTGAGAACGCCGCGCGCATCCCTTCTCCGGGAGGCGCTGGAGGATTACCCAGCGCCTTCTATCTGCAGATCTTTCAACAAAAGACACTGTTATAAGATTAAAACCTAGTCGAAGTAATTGTGTATGGAAATTCCTTTTATGAGGGCTGTGGATCGAGTCTTATCGGGTTTCCCGGCTCAGAGGGCAGACTCTGGCAGCCCGGAGTGTTTGTTAATGGCTATTCCAGCTGCAGCCCACTTATTTCGGCTCACCTGGTTTTTGTCACGCTGAAACAAGACACACCGCCACGTTCTGTGACAGATACTTTCATTAGAGTAACACATTTCTCCTTCATCACTTAATATCAAGTGCTCAGCATAATTAAAACTGGTTAACACACCACCTCTGCCACCCAGCGCACACAGATACCCCATTCACTACTCACAACAACCGGAGGCCCGTGGCTTGTTCCTGGCGCAGGTCTCAAAATGGGGAAAAAAAGACGGATAAGCCACTAGAAGAGCATCCGCTTCAGTCTACGCTCCAGAAGCAGCTACCCAAAAGTTCAAGTCAGTGCTTGAAACGGGGCACAAAACATTACAACCGGCAAAGGACAATAAAAACCAGACAAAATTTGACCAAACAGTGCAAAGAGTCATCACGGGGTTATGTTCCTATATCCACTATGCAGCACCGCACTACCGCAACCGAGAGTCAAAGCAGCTTCAAGGAAGCCCTCCAGGTCACGAGCTCCAGGCAGGCGGGGGCATTTACACCAGCAAGGACCACCTGTGCAGTGGTACTCAGAGCTCAGCCAAAAAATCTGTCATCTCCAAGGTTTCACACTTACTGTACCATGTAGGTGAGCCACCTGGTAGGTATAGATACCACGCCACAAGACAGCCAGCAAAGGGATGGGAAACAGAGATAGAATCCCAGACTGGTGAGGGCTGGAAGGGCCCTCTGGAGCTCCCCCAGTCCCACCCCCCGCCAGAGCAGGGGCACCTCCAGCAGTGGCACAGGACACGTCCAGGCGGGTTTGGAATGGCTCCAGAGTGGGAGACTGTCCCCCCCCTCTCTGGGCAGCTGTGCCAGTGCTCTGCCGCCCGCACAGGAGAGAAGTCCCTCCTCAGGTTGAGATGGAACTTCCTATGGTCAAGTTTGTGCCTGTTACCTCTTGTCCTGTCACTGGGCACTACTGAAAAAAGACTGTTCTCCTCTACCTGACACGAAACACAGAGGAAAAACAGAGGGGGTTGAGGAGAGCGAATAAGCTGGCAGAAAGAAAAGGGATGGCCTGGCAAGCTGGCGTGTTCCCCGACCTCCAACTTGACCGCCCAGATTGGTTCAGACATTTTGATTTGCCACCTCAAGCTGTGATCACTTAGGCATCAGTTCCTTCTCAAGGAGGCTTAAACAGAGCACTGAAAACCCACCTGTCAAAGCTTGACGTCCTTCTCCTACCAGCATCTGAACACACGGCCGCCCTGAAACGCACTCCTCCTAGGTAATACCCAGCACGTTCTGAAATGTTGGCTGAACAAAACCTTCAGCTCACCACCTTCCCTTTCTTCTCCTACTATTTCCATCCATTTGGTATCGTTTTCAAAGTCTTGAATATCCTAGAGATGCTACTTACAAGAGAAGACACACAGAAGACGTGCCATCCGCCGAACCGCCCGGCTCTCAGTGGTATAATGTGCAACATGAAAACCTAAGAGGGCACAGCCCAACCCAGACAGAAGATGCTGCTTTTCTCGGGGTGCTTCAGCAGCCTCCAAGAGAAGGCTTCTTCAAGAATAACTTCACAGAAGCACAGGAATTTCTCTGATTTCTTTTCTGGTCCTCAGCACACTTACAAAAAGTCCAGTCCGGCTGTTTAGACGCCGTTGTCACCATCACATGTCGGGGCTCAGCTACTCAAAATGCTTTTTAAAGTTGGTTGTTTTCTCACTTCCAGCAAGTTCCTCACCCTCTACTGCAGCTGAAATTTTAAGATGCTGGGAGGAACAGCGCATATAGCCTCATATAACCCTGGGGGATTTAGTCCTTAAGAACCTTGCAGAAGAGGAAGGCAACACAAGGCCGTGTAACAACCCTCGAGCTCATCCCGCCGAAGCTCCTACAGCCAAACCAAACCTGCCTGGTCCCAGCTTCGTACTACGGCAGGGTGAAATTCGCAGTACTGGCTCAAATCACTGTCGGCACCACATCAGAAGGGTCACCATCACTGAAATACACAATGCACCACCACTCAGAGCATCCATCCATCCATCCCACCCACCTGCACACAGCCGCATCCACCCAGAGCGGTGCTGATGAAGGTGGATGCAGCAAGTTCCCGTGTTTCAAGCTCACCGATACAAACTAAGGGACTTCCACTCCATCCAGCCCCGAATACCCACATATACGCCCGTAGTGGTCTTTGAAACCTTATTCTTATAGGTTTAGAGCTGCAGGTGTTTAAATGATTAGCAAAATGTCCCATGTGTTCTAAGCATCCTTCTTGCTTCAAGTTTTCTTCATCCTCTTGGCCAAAGGAGAACGATGCACGCACCCGTGGGCGCAGGGAGCAGCTTGAAGCCCCGCATTAGCTCAGGACACAAAGCATCTCCTCCCGTACGCGCCGACAGCGCTCCTCGTACCGGCCTGTCATAATTCTGGAGTAAATGAAAACCAAACGCCGAAAACGAGCGCTCGTTTTCTGATGTTTAGTGGTTGAGGTAATGGCTCCGAGACACAAAAAAAACCCCAAAAAACAAAAACCACATCGCTTTCACGGGGCAGTACACACTGTTTCAAGAAAAAAAAAAAAGAAATAAATAAAGAGGGTTTTGTCTTTTTGTGTGTGGTTCCCCCCCCCCCTTCTTTTTTTGAACGATGTGATACAAACCAGCTTGATACACAAATTAGAGGTGATCTCATCGGTCCATTAGCCCAGCTAAAGCGAGGCCATCCCTTGCGAGGGGATGTGCTGGCGAGATGGGACGGACTGGCCTGTGAGTGGCATTAACTGGGGGGTACAAACGCAGCCCTCCTTCCGCAGGCGAGGCACGGCTCCCAGCTTTCCATCCCCCGCAAACAGCTCCGCCGTCTTGAAAAGTGGGATTTTCAGAGCAGCGTCTCGCACTCGCCGCTCCCGCCTTCGGGCAGAGACCGCGGCCAGTCCGGCCACCTCCCTCCACCCTACAGACACCGTCCGCGTCACCGATTCACCCGCAAACGGACGTCGCGCACAGTGTCGGCCCCTGAAAGGAGGGGAGGAAAAGCGCTTGAAAATTCAGTACAAAGAGCAAAACGTCATTTAGAAGCTTTCGCTTTTCGTTTCTCATAAACCAGAACTCCATCACCTCTTTCCACCAAGTTTCTTTTGATTTCTTTGTTGCAGGACGAACAATGCTTGAAAGCCACGAAAGCCTCATTTCTCAGATGTTTCTGTTTTCAGTGGAGCAGCAGAACTATTTATTTTCCTAGCCAGTGATGGAATTAAACAATTTGTCTTTGAAAACTCTATAAGACTTCACCCCGACAACCCTCCCATCTGCTTTTCAGATTAAGGTACTTTGATTTTTACCAGCTCAAGGTTTATGAACTGCTGTATAAACCCAATTACTCTCCTAGTAAATTATTTAAAGCTTACATGTTATTTTTTAAATTTTTCCCCACGGAGTACTCTGGAGGTTCGGAAAAGGAAAGGCTCACTGGGGCATTTTGAATTAAAAATGCGTAACAGGGAAAACACCACGGAGCTTCCAGAAACTCGGAATAAAAAATAAAAAAACCCAAACCCTCAACATAGTTAAGTGAGGATGAGACACACCCCAGGAGAGACTTTTCAGGGTAGGACTGTTAAAAAACAGAAAAAATCCCTCCATTTCAGTAGGAGGGAGTTCTTTAAAAACAGATTAAGTTTCATCTGAGGTAGTATTTATTCTTCAGCTGGGCTCTGCCTCGCTTCCTGATTGAAAACAGGGATGGGAGAGACCTCCCTGTACTCGCTATGGATGTCATCCGCAGAAAACACACAGTGGACAGTTTTCCATCGAAAGGAATGCTGCCCTTCGTGCTGCTGTCTCCGTTAGAGCTGTGTCCACACAGGGACAGAGCATCCCAGCAGCAAACAGGGCCGGCTGGAGTCGCGGGTGGGATAACGGGGGAGGCCACACGGAGCACAGGACAAGATGAGCTGAGGCCACTACTGCTTCTCCAAATCGGGACTGATCTGGGAGGAAAAACGAAAATAAATGAGTCCCGAGTGCAACGTCCTACATCTGGGTCAGGAGAATCCCAAGCAGAATTCCAGGCTGGGCGTGGAATGGCTGGAGAGCAGCCCTGAGGAGCAGGACCTGGGGGTGCTGATTGACGAGAAGCTCACCATGAGCCGGCAGCGTGCGATCGCAGCCCAGAGGGCCAACCGTACCCTGGGCTGCATCAGCAGAAGTGTGGCCAGCAGGGCGAGGGGGGGGATTCTGCCCCTCTACTCCGCTCTCGTGAGACCCCACCTGGAGTACTGCATCCAGCTCTGGAGTCCCCAACATAGGAAAAACATGGACGTGTTGGAGCGGGGTCAGAGGAGGCCCTGGAGATGCTGCGAGGGCTGGAGCCCCTCTGCTGGGAGGACAGGCTGGGAGAGTTGGGGGGGTTCAGCCTGGAGAGGAAAAGGCTCCAGGGAGAACTTAGAGCCCCTTCTTCCAGTCCCTAAAGGGGCTCCAGGAGAGCTGGGGAGGGACTTTTTGCAAGGGCATGGAGTGATAGGATGAGGGGGAATGGCTTCACACTGGAAGAGGGGAGATTCAGATGAGATATTAGGAAGAAATTTTTCCCTGTGCAGGCGGTGAGCCCCTGGCGCAGGTTGCCCCGAGAAGCTGTGGCTGCCCCATCCCTGGAGGTGTTCAAGGCCGGGTTGGACGGGGCTTGGAGCAACCTGGGCTGGGGGGAGGTGTCCCTGCCCAGGGTAGGGGGGCGGGACTGGATGGTCTTCAAGGTTCCTTCCAACCCAAAGCATTCTATGATTCTATGATAATCATAACATAACACTAGCAGGAGCTAATTCACCTTCTGGTCACCAGTTGTGGGACAATTTGCACCACCCAGAGCAAGGGGCAGCGCTGCTGCTCCAGCAGTGGCTCTCCTTATAGACCAATTCCTGAGCCTAAATCCTCCAGTCTCTGGAGAAACTATTCTGCACTGGGGCACAGAAACAAGCATGAAATCCCTCACATTTGCAGTCACGGTGCTTTAGTCGGACTACTGCAGGGATGGTATCTGCTCAGCTACAGTATAATACGGTATTATTTGGAGACCACTAGCAATGCACCTTTACCTTCTGCCTATACATCAAAAGCTAAAGGAACATCCCAAAATTCCATTAGCAGATTCTTACTTTTAGGACAACGAGTAATAAATCAATAGTGTTCATATAAATCAATATTTGGCACAGGCAAACTGTTAAAGAAAGCTCTATCCTTAAGCAAGCTACAAGAGTGAGCAGAAGCTCACACGGAGCATCCTTTCAAGATGTACCCAAGCCAGGACACACAAAAGGAAGGCGGGGGGGGGGGACACCCCACTTTTGAAGAGCTGGCGTTCACAGCCATTTGTCCTGCACAGTCCTCTTCCTGCTACGTTTTGTCATTTACACACTCGAGCACAAAAAAAAAAGAAAAAAAAAAAAAAAGCGTGTTAAAACAGCATCACAGCAACACTGAGCGATTCACTTGAGATGTCTGGTCTGCATGTGCCTGTAGTGCAAAAGACCGACCGACGTGATCAGAAGCACTGATTTCCAGAGTCCCAGACCACCAGTTACTCGCCTTTCTGCCACCAGTACAGCATGGATAAGCAGCATCCAGGTGAAATGACTTAATTATGTAGAATAATTAATTAACTAGGGAGCAGCAGGCAACAGCACTAACTCCCACAAGCGCGATACGCCGAAATCAAAGTGCTGCTTTTCAGAGTTGGTGACTTCTCTGAAGCTTGGCAGGGCTGACTCCAGAGGTTCAGCTCCATGTCCCACGCGGCGGTAGAGGAACGCTGGGGAAAGCACGCAGCTCGGACGGTGCAGGGACCGGACCTCCAGCCGCAGAATGATAAATAGTTTCTCAAGAGCTCCTTGCTGCGAGACTGGCCCCTGCTGTCAGACCAGCATTAATGGATTTCAACTGGGAGGGGTGGTTACCCACCAACTGGCCCCCAGCGCAGTCCGTGCCGCCCAGCCAAGCCCTGCAGAGCTGCCTCTGGGGGAGATGAGGACCACTGCCTCCAAAGACGCATCCCTGGTACTCGCCTGCAAGGCAAAACAAGAAGGAATTTTCAAAGTTGTCACTTTCCTAACGAAAAGTGTTGGCATCCAGGTATAAAAGAGGAGGTGGAGGGGAGTTACAGCTAAGAGGGAGGTCTGAACGGCAGCTGGAAGATGGCAATGAGCGGCAAAGCCACAGAGATGCTCTCCATCACATCGAGATCGCATCCGAGGCAAGCAGCTTCCACCCCTTACAGCTGCCCGTGAGAAAGGTTCAGAGGAAGAGAGCAGAGCTCACTTTGCATCTTCTCTTTATGGTAACCCTCTACCAAACACAAGACGGGCTGCACAGCACCTTGCTTTTCCAGGGCGACGTCTAGAGAATGATAAAAAAATAGCAGAACAGTTTAAAAGACCTTGAAAGCACAAGAAACCCGTGAGAGCAGAGCCAGAGGGGCACTGTGGCCTCCCGCCAGCCACAGCTTCTCCCCCTTTTGGGTCTCTCCACTGCTGCCTCCAGACGCACCAAACCTCAGCCTGATTCCTGTGAGGACACAGCCCCGGCCACTTCCACCACCTAAATTCTGGGGTTCATCCAAGCGAAATTGAGTCTGTCATTCCAAACTGAGAAATCTTCTTTCCTTTCTTCACAAGTCATTTTTTTTTAAAAAAAAAAATTTGAAAAAATGAGTGTTTTGGTATCCTTGGTACACTTTCTCCTTCAATTCACCCATCCCTTTGGCTCAGATCTCCCATCGCTGGTGGGAGTCAGGTCTCATGAGTTCAGGACGCTAACAGAGTTTAGCACTTATCCAGTCCAGGAAAAGAGCTGAAGGCACGCTGTCCTCTGACCCCAGCATAGATCCACTCGAGCTTAAATCGGTTTTCTTGGATTACCTTCTGACTCCTGGTCTTATTGAGGCCAAGGACATCGATGCTGGGCTGTAACACTGGGTCACGTACTTTTAGAACTGACGCATCCGTGTTAGCTTTCAAAGTTTCCGCAGAACGCTGTGCATGCTTATCACACTTTTAATAAAAACCATGATGTAATATGTTTCCCAAAGCAGCCGCAGACCTCCTGCCAGGGCCCCGCAGAGAACCAGTGCTCTGCCTATGCCTGTGGTGCCATTTCAGTTCCATTAATCTTGTATTTTCAGCGATAGTAAGTTCACAAGAGATCGTATCATCAGGTTCTTCCCCAGCTATGATTACCGCTGGCGTCCTTGAAAATCTGAACAAAGAGAAGCCCATCTCCTGGTCTGGTTCATTAGTATTTCTTCTACGTAAAACGCTGACAATCTGCACAGTGTAAGGGGTTGGTTTGTTTGTTTTTAATTAAAGATTGAAATTGGCCATTGGTTACGCTTCTATCAGCCACCCAGGATTCGAGGGATTTATCCAGCCCCTCCAGCACCCTCTGCAAAACACGGCGGTGTGCCAGATGCTCTGCGGCTGTGCATCGAGCCCGTCAGCTCCCCAGGCAGGGCAGCGCCGTCGCTCGCCCTCCTCCACACCACCAGCATCGAGTATTGCTCTACCTTCAACCACTTCCAAAGTTTCTTTTCACCCCAGGATGTACTGCTAAAACTCCCATCTTTTTTAAGGCTCCTCCTTACGGTCCCGGTATTCTCTCCTCTCTTCCAGTAAGATTCCTCAGTCTTGCATGACAGTCCACTCTACGATAAAAGCATACCGACTATATTTCACAAAACAAAAATTGCTATTACGCAAGCATCTCTATTACGCCAGCATCGCGATCTTGGTGCCGAATACGTCTCTCTAGTTTCCAGCATCCGCAACGACCAAATCTGGCCCCTCTTTATCAACCTCCTCTCAAATCCCCAATTAGTTACGGGAGGTCCTGCCCATGCCTCCCCTTTTGTCTGCTCCGCTCGCAGGAGCGGTTTAGGAAGTTTGAACAAATCACTGCCATGGCAGCGTCAAGCTGTCAACATAACCCCAAGCCCGCCGCTGTTGCTGAAAGGGACAGGCTGTAAAATCGCCTCTGCCACGAGGCGTTAGGCGGCAGAGCACGGCGCGCGCAGCCCGCGACACGGCGCTTCTCGGGAGCGCGGCAGGAGGACCGAAATTGCAGTTCTCGATTATAAAGCCAAGCCCGTCTATCAGCAGTAAGTATTCGGGAAAAAAAAAACCTACCTGGTACAGACTACGAGGAAGAAAAAATCCAAAGTGTTCTGAAAAAAGAAACAAAAAGCTTTTGAGCTCCGACCTAAACCCTTCTGTGATTCTGTGAGAACTCAGGAGAGATGTGAGAATTGGAATATCCGCAACAGTTCGGTTTAACCACCTAATAATCTTAACAAAACCCTTTAAATAAGCTCTATTTTACCTACTAAGGGTATGATCACCATAAGGAACATTTAGCTACTGTGGGCTAAAGGTGCCTAATAAGAAAAGCCAACTCCTCCATGCTGCTGCTGAGAAGGTACCGGAGCGGTCGCGGTCCCTCCATCCCTCCCTGCCCACGGGCGAGACAGGCAGCGACACCGAGAAGGACCACGCAGACGCTCTGCTCCAGGCACAACACAACCCCGCTAGAAGAGACATGCTTGAAAAAATTAAAAAACTAAGAATAAAGCAAGAGGAAACAGGTAATAAAAGTATTAGAGAGACGGCAAATTAAGAGAGGAGTCTCCCTCTTCTTTTTTTTTTTTTTTTTTTTTTTTTAAAAAAAGCCCCCCCCTCCACCTCGGAAAAGAGCAGGAAAGCCATTCTCTTATGCAAGATGGTTTAATTCACATTATCATTCTGACATCTCATCCACAGGCCCACCAAAACAACCCAGGGAAAAAGGTCCGACACGGTGGAACAACTATACATTAAACAGCAACGAAAACCAAGAAACATCCCCCACCGAGGACACACTAATGGCTCTTCCGAGTCAACGCATACCTAATTCACTTTTTAAGACTTCAAGTTGCAAATTTTTATTCGGCTTTCACAGCACAAATAGCCACAAGAAAGCTACCCAAACCCCACCATTAGCCAAGTCAGGAGTATTTGATACGCAGGTCACTCCCTCCAGCCCCAGGCAAAACGGCTTGAAACCCTTTACCAGACAGAAGTAAAAAGTACAAGGAATACTTGGATCGATTTTAGAATACAAGACACTGGTCACAGCCTGCGTGCACAAAAATAATTCACGTTTCCGGAGGAGCATAACCCTCCCCCCCCCCGCTAAAAACTGGGAAATGCCCTGCGCTGGCATCAGTGGGGCGCCAACAGTTCGTTTATTAAGGCAGATTAACGCACCCGCAAAACCGACAGCGTTAAGGCAATTTTGACCTCTCTAGATTGGCTGCCAATATGATATAGGTCCAAAAGAAATTACCCTTTTCTGCCGCGACAGAACAATAAATTGGCTTCCTCGAATACAGTGGTTAAAGAATCCGAGTTCCTGACCTTGAATGTTTTACTAGTAGTATGCTGCGCTGTAGGGAACAATCAGGATGACATTTGCTGAAACGTGCGGGATTTATGATATAATAGGTTGCACATATGTGCCAAAAGAGAAAAAAAAAAACACAACCCTCTTAAATCCAAGTAAATTAAGATTAATTAGCTATTAAAATAGCTAAGAGAACACAGCGCGGTACAGGTGGTACAACAAACCGTCTTACTTTCCGTACACGGCGACTAAAGTTATTTTTGAGGTCACATCGTACGTGTATCTTCGATCGCACTCTCACTGGGAAAAGCAAAAATTGCTGCTCCTTCGTAAACTCCTGCTCTTTGTAATTCTGTACCTTTGCGCTTTCATAAACAAACGTTACGCAGTCCTTTTATAGGAAGTCCCACTAAGTCCACAGGAAAATCCCGCACCGTCTGCCTTTGATCACCAGGACAGACTGAAAATTAACTCGGTGTTTTTACAACGATCCTCCTATTAAGGGAGAGGACGCGCCGCACACATTCACCTCCCCGCTCTATCAGTTAGAGCCACTCTAACCTCCCCCCCACCCCCCCCTTTTCATCCAGCCCGGTGACTTTTTGTTTTATAGCTGCTAATTGCAATTACAGGTGTTCAGAAACCGACAGCCTGACAGCTGCCTCATACCTTAAATGCCATCCCCGCAGCCCAGCGCTCTGCTGCGGACCGTGTCCCTCCAGCAGCAACGAGTGGGCTTCGGCCTCACAAAGCCAACATTCTTCCGAAATCACAGCAGCCTGACTACTTTTTTTTTTTTTTTTCCCCCTCTTTCCTACTGCCCCAGGAATGCGAACGAGTTGTTAATACCCTGCAATCTGCTCGGTTTCCCTCTTAATCCTCGGTTTAACCCAGCCTCTCCTCGCGGGGGATCGTATCAGTACGTCCCTAGCAGTCAAACAATGCGGGAAAGAGCCAACGTTATTGTGAGCCTGAGGTGGAACGACTCGATTCCCAGCAGGAGATCAATTTGTACAAGGAACCAGCGAGTTCTTCTCTAGCAGGGGTAACCACTTCAAATGAGCCAGCCTCCCCGCGACAACAAATATCCTCCCTGGGATACGGTCAGCCTGCAACAACTCACATCCGAAGGCTGCCGGTCCCTTCCCGCAGGTCAGGGGAGAGAGGCACACGCATCTCCTCTCCTCCTGCGCAGGTCTTCAGCCCAGACACCTTTCTACAGCTCCGCACATCCCGCAAGCGGCTCTCGACTCTCATCAGGGACCACGTCGCAGGAGAAGACGTCTCGCAGCCGTGGTCTTCTTCCACGTTAACCCGCAGCCTGGAAATCTGAACCGCATCCTCCTTCCAGGTACCTTTGCTCTACGTTTGTTATCCCACAACACGGTAAACTACTCATCGAGTTTGATTTCACACAATTTTCAGCAGCTCTCAGTTCTCCACCAACTACATTGTTAAATCCAGGCTGGGCTGGAGAATGGCTGGAGAGCAGCCCTGAGGAGCAGGACCTGGGGGTGCTGATTGACGAGAAGCTCAACATGAGCCGGCAGTGTGCGATCGCAGCCCAGAGGGCCAACCGTACCCTGGGCTGCATCAGCAGAAGTGTGGCCAGCAGGGCGAGGGGGGGGATTCTGCCCCTCTACTCCACTCTCGTGAGACTCCCCCCCTGGAGTACTGAATCCAGCTCTGGAGTCCCCAACGTAAGGACATGGACTTGGTACAGCACATCCAGAAGAAGGCCATGAGGATGCTGCGAGGGCTGGAGCACCTCTCCTATGAGGACAGTCTGAGAGAGTTGGGGGTGTTCAGCCTGGAAAAGAGAAGCCTCCGGGGAGATCTTCTTGTGGCCTTCCAGTCCCTAAAGGAGCTCCAGGAGAGCCGGGGAGGGACTTTTTACAAGGGCATGTGGTGATAGGATGAGGGGGAATGGCTTCAAATTGGAAAAGGGGAGATTCAGATGAGATATCGGGAAGAAATTGTTGACTGTGAGGGCGGTGAGCCCCTGGCGCAGGTTGCCCCGAGAAGCTGTGGCTGCCCCATCCCTGGAGGTGTTCAAGGCCGGGTTGGACGGGGCTTGGAGCAACCTGGGCTGGGGGGAGGTGTCCCTGCCCGGGGCAGGGGGGTGGGACTGGATGATCTTCAAGGTCCCTTCCAACCTAAACTATTCATTGATTCTATGATTCAAAGACATTTCCAGCACCGATGGCAACACTCTCCCAGGGCTCCGCACCCTTTGGTTTGCTGTACACAGCCCGACAGCAGCATCCAAGAAAACAGAGAGCAACTTACTCGTGCATCCGTTACACACTACGTTTGCCACGGTACCCTTTTTGTTACGTTACCCCATCCTGGGAAAACTTAAGTTATTGTCATATAAAATAATGAACACGAAAATAATTCTAGAGCAGATTGACTTGTTGGAGAGGCAAGGAGGACCAGCTGACGCAGGGACACGGGTGTACCAAATCAGGCAAACTTGAGCAAGAGAAAGTCCATCCTCTCCAGGCTTTTGGACATCTCCTTTAGTACTCGCTTGACTCTCTTCATTCAGCTGTTTACAGGATATTTGAGCTATTTGTTTCAGACTCAACATCTTCCGCCACTTAACCAGAGAGTGGAAAAACTCCTCGATCTGCTCTTGTAGGTACCAAAGTATCACCCTGAGCAAACTCGGACTCAATCTACACGGGAAAAGAGCTGCTCAGCAAAAACCTCCCATGGGAACAACCTGGTCCCAGCTAATACCGACAGACAAAATTAGCACGGAAAGGCTTTAAACCCTCACCCAAACCTGATTTCTGTAAAAGCTTCCCTGTTTAGGGAAATGTGAAAGGGATGCAGCCAAATCAAATACCACTCCATCACCTGAATATTTTCAAAACATATCCTCATTGCTTTGCGTTTCCCAAAAATACAGCAAAAAAGCGACGGAGAATTCCTCATTACTCAGTGTGACTGTTGAAGAGAGTGATGGAGAACAGCGATACGGCGGTACCTATACACCGGGATTACAGCGTCGTTACTCTCAGAATTGACAGACATATTAATTGGAGACAGCTGCAAGGAAAAATATCCTAACGACATGATTCATTAGTTTTCATAGATAATTACATGTGCTCATGGCCTCACAGTGAATCATTCATTTAGGGATTTTTTGGGGGGGTATTAAATTTAAATGCAGTAATCAGATTTGTTAATCTGCGGGACAAGGCAAACCAAACAAAATTCTATTCAGGGAATTGTTTATACTTTCAACATTGACATGAATTCAGCAGCAGGAAAAAATTAGCAGCATAATACACGCTCATGTAGGTTAAAAATTATTAATGGTCATCTCCTTCACTCCCCCCAGTGCCTGTAATGCGACTGTACAGATTTTGCCAAGGCTGCCGGGACGGCAGGTTTTTTTCCCCCTGGATGCATTTTGACACGTTACACAATACAGTGACCTTTTTAAAACATACAGATTTTTTGATAGAATGAAAGAATTCAAGTAATTGATTCTTGGGTTTGCCACTCTACAGGCTCAAAATACAGCTGTTTTTTCGTTGTTATTATACATTTAAAAAATAAGTTTTAAACATGGTTTAGCTGGTTTTTATTACTCCGAAGTAGCAGCACATGTTCTCGGATAGAAACCCAAGAAAAACTAGCAGATCCAGGCTAGCTCCCTTCCTATCAAGTCACAAACTCTTTAACAAACTGAACTCCACCTTAAAAACAGATAATTTTTTTGCCCATTTCTTCTCCTGGAAGCTAGTCTGGAATTCCCTATCTCTCAGTTTACAAAAAAAAAAAAAAAAAAAAGTAATTTTCTTGTCTGTACAATTTATGGTTAATTTATTCCCATTTTTTCTTGAACCAATATTCTTCAGCTTCAACAGTTTTTTCCCCTCTCTGAGATTTTACTGCCAAAACACGAACAGAAAGCAAACGGTATCTCCTATCCATCCACATCTGGCCAGACTACACAACCCGAACAGCAGAGCCTCTCCCTGTGCTGTTCCACTGCCCTCCCCAGCCTTCCCTTCTCCTCTGGGCCTATTTCTCCTCAAATCCATTCTCCTGGAACAAGAACCTGAAAATTAAGAGACGTTTTTTCACAAAGCTGCAGCCAGGTGCAGCGACTCCAACTGCCGTGGTAGCCCCAAGAACGCTTGTCCCCCGCTCCACGTCACGCTCATTCTCTCCCCATCAAACCAGCAAATAATTTGTTTGGACTTGGGACAAGTTCAGGACACAGTCAGTCAATTGTCACATTTCATCGGATCAAAGATGAACTCAGAGTTTCATCCTTACAACCATATTTTAGAAACTCTACAATCACCAGACGATGATCTGAACCACGTTGAAGCAAATATGAAGGATCAGGCAAGAGGTATCTCACGGCACAAAGAATCTTAGCAAAGTAACTGCCAGAGAAGAGCAGCTATGGTTCACAACCACCATAACGGGGCAAAATACCTGGGTTTGGGGTCAAGAAACGAAGAGAAAGGTAGTGCACCCTGCCCAAAGAGATAACAGCGAGTCCTTGGGCAAGCCAAGCATGAAAGCCCCAAGTTCCAACCAGCAGACCACGACTATTCAACAGCCGCCACAAGCAGAGCTGTTCCTCGGTGTATAGGAGAGAGCACCTTTGATACCACAGCTTGGACTTCTCTAAATCCACGCGTTACTGCTGCGAATCCGAAATTAATGTGCAACTTGATATCTCCTGCTTTGGCGAAGCCGCACCTACGCGGTCGTATTTTTTTCCCCGTTGAAGTTTGGGGGACGGGGGATTGCTCCATGGAAGCTGGAACAAATTAATATTTCCCTGAGAATTATTATTTTAAGAGAAAGAACCAGCAGAAGTTAAAAGGTAAGCCAACATCTTCTATTTTCTTTTAGTTAAGCGTCTGACAAGACACAGTATATTTTATTCCGGATCTAGGCCCGAACACTGTACGGCGATAAGCTCCTCGTTAGGCTGTTACTGGAAAGCGTCCCAGGCTGGGCAGTAACGTCCTAATTTTTGCAATACCTACAAGCTTAACGCCCGTGTCACAGCCGTGACTTCGAGAAAGACCTTTCCCAAAGAACGGCATTTGAGGTCTCCGCTCACCTCTTCCGAAAAACACGCCGTTCGGCTTTAGCTAGCGCGGCACCGCTTGTTTGTGTAACTGGAGAAGTGTCAGAGCCCTCTCCTCCAGTGATTTAAACTCCTCCAGCGTTAGAAGGAAAACAAAGAACAAAGATGCTGAAATATCCATCATCTCGCACGGCGCCCACTGGGAGTAGCCGGAGGAATGCAGCGCGCCGTGATCCGCCTGGCCTTGCTTCCAGGTTCCCGCCTGCTCGGCGCACGCGGACTCCCTTTCCTACACATACGGAGAGGACTCGGGGAAAGAATTCACCTCCGAGGCTCTTCCAGACCACGCAGGGCTCGGCGCCCCCAGGAGAAGCCGCCCGACCTGAAGGACATCACAGACCGCTTGACGCCGGTCCCACGCCGGGTGCCGTACGATGCCGGCAGGTTCCCGGACCCTCCGCTTGCCGACCGCGCGGGCAACTCACGCTTCTGCGGAGACGGCACGGCACGCCTGTGTTATTCTTGTAACGCCTTCAACGGCTCCAAAACAGCAAACCCAAGAGCCAGAGCTGTTTGCTAAGAAGGGCTTTGGTTACTAAACGCAGAAACCCGCATGAGACATTTTTCTCTCATTCTCCGAATTCGGAGATTGCATACACGTATTTTATTAATACCACCAACCAGACAAATGCCAAGAAGGCAAATAATTTCCAGCGAAAACTGAGATACCAACTTCCCTCCTGCTTACTGAGAAAAGGAAGTTCAATCAGGGAGATAACTAAAATAAATTAGATAAATCCAAGAGAAACAGGACAGTAAGCACACTACGCGGAGCCAAACAGGGGTCAAACCCTGTCCTCGGTAATCTCGGCACAGAAGGGCCATGGGAAGCACAGAAGGGGTTTCAGGACAGCTACTCCGAGGAAATGCAGGCACAACATCCCGGTGCTCAGTGTCCCTGCCTGAAAGGGGCAGGAAAGGACAACAAGTTGTCAACAACTCTTATTGCCCATCGGTAGAGTCACACTGAGCCGAGAGCCGTTTAAATGAGAAGACATGGATGCAGAACATCAGTCCTTCCCTTATTTACTTCATTGCACTTTCTCATTTGAAGAAGAATTCATCAGCAACACTCAGAAGTCAACTGAAGGAAAAAAATAAACCACTCGGGGCCGTGTTCAGGAGCGAGAGAATCAAATGAGCAGAGTGATGCTTCTGGGGGAGCCGAGCTACGGTGCCAGGGAGAGACACGAGCGTTACAGCGATGCCAAAACTTTGGCTCAGCGCCTTGCAAAACGCACCCGAGGCGCATTACGCACATCTCATCGCTGGGATGAAGAAAGAGACCCAGGAGACGGGTGCCCTGCTCCCAGAATGGGACCGGAGGGGAGAGACTCTTCACTACCGAGCAGTTGGATGTGCTCTACCCGCTGAGGCTTCTCTGCCGGGCAGCGCTGCGGTTGGGAAGGAACACATCCATCTCCTCCTCCCCTCCAGACAGCGCCTTTTTTTTTTTTTTTAAACAGTTGGGCAATTGTTTTGAGGAGAAGTCTAGGAGGGGAAAAACACATTCCTCTGAAACAGCATCACCGCCAGGCACAGGACCGCCGGATCATCAAACCTGTAGCCACTTGCTGACCTCACGCTTAAAAAGCGCCACCGAAATAACATATACGCATTATTTCAGGCAATATTAACAGCAAGAAGAAAAGCCGTGCCTTCTTTTTCCAAGGGATAAAATACACCTTCTGATTTCTAACTCTCCTCTTTAAATCGTTTATTCTGTGTTTCTCTCCCACGTGGAAAGGATGAAGAATTATTGGGGAGGGGAGTGGTTCAGGACAGTTTAAGTGTGCATGAAACGGCTGTTCACTCTCAGCACACCACTTGTACTCCAGCGAGAACACCACAAACCCACGACACCGCTCATTTGTTCAACAAACTTTCATGAATTCCAGCTGGAGATTCCTTTTTTTCATCCCCCCCCCAGGGCCAAAGGGAAACTTACTGATACTTTTCATGTTTTAGGATGTAGGGAAAGGCACACAGGAACGTTGAAACATATTAAATTGTTGGATTTCTCTTCCCCCACCTCCCCCTTTTCTCCAGAAGGGAAGTCTTCCAATCCCTAAAACAGATCAAAAAAAGCAGACTGCACGTGAATAGCACCAGCGAGCACTGAATTCATCTACCTCTCTGAACCCCCGTTCACCGCACAGAAGTTACCGTGCCCTCCCAGTGGCAATCCCCAGCTCCAGTCCCAACCCCTTTAGCTGACACTAAAAAAAGGTTTAATTTGGAGGTACAAGAGCGAGAGCATCCTCTGCGGGAAGAAACACAAACCCAGACTGATGCACAAGCGATCCCTCCGGCACTCCTGACAGCGTTCAGCTGTCTGTATCAGCAGCTAACTGGTTTCCAGCTTTGGGTAGAAAAAGAAGCAGCAATGTCACTGCCAGCAATGCTACGTCTTCCTAATTTACCTAGGATCTTCCGAGCAAAGCTAAATTGGGAAACTTCAGCAGTTACCACCACCCCTTTGATCTGAAGAGACCAGAGGATCCGATGGGAACTTCAGCGGAGCAGCGATGAACAGCCCGAGTTATCGAGGACAGCTGGGCAGGACTGCAACTGGGCACTGTCTGCAGCTTATTTTTCAGATAATAACCGTTAATGAGAACTACTGGAAAGCTTCCTGCCTTTAAAAAAAAAAAACCAAACAAATCTCTCGCTAAAGTCAATAGTGCCAGTCAGTTTATGAAATGTTTTTATCCCACAACTGAAGAATGGCTTTTCTGCTGCATTCGCGTTTTGGTGCCGTCAGCATGTTCAGATGACTTTAGGCGGACAGTATCTGCTGCTTTTAATGCTCGGCTGCTCTGTTTAATCCCTGTTAAGATGGTTTTTCCCCTTCAAATTTCTTTAAACATTGTTTTAGGAGATTTGTTTAAAACATACTCCTTATAAAGGCTCCTGGTGACTCTGAAATTAGAGTATTTTTCTGAATCTTCCTGCTAACCTCAGAGGACAAACTCTTCAGCTGTCACAATTTAACAGCATGGACGACGTTAACGAGTCGGACGAGAAGCCAGGCCACAAAACTCCCGAGTTTCCACACCATTTCCCTCCGTCTGTATTCAAACAAGGTCTCCTGCCACGCTCCGATAGACCAAGTGTCCCCGAGTGCTGCGGAACAGCCGAGCGTCTTCAGCCCAAGAGACAGCCACCAAATACTTACTAATTCATACTTACTAACCAAAGTCCTCTTAACCAGGTAGCTGATGCTAGCAAAGGTCCAGCGGGGCTTGTAGAGTAGAACAGAACACAGTTCCTTGGCATTCTGTGCATGAAACTTTCTGTACCTGCCGAGAGAGGCGATTCCTGCGGCTGTCGGACAGTCAGGGTCAGGTTCCCGCCGGCGTTTTGCCTTTGTAGGTAACGCTGGTGATCATCACGGAATCACGGAGTTTTCAGAGTTGGAAGGGACCTCTAGAGATCACCCAGCCCCACTCCCCTGCCAAAGCAGGATTGCCCAGAGCACATCACTCAGGACTGCATCCAGGCGGGTCTTGAACATCTCCAGAGAAGGGGACTCCCCCCCCCTCCCTGGGCAGCCTGTGCCAGTGCTCCGTCACCCGAACCGTAAAGAAGTGTTTCCGTATATTTGAATGGAACTTCCGGTGTTCCAACTTGTGCCCATTACCCCTCGTCCTGTCACTGGGAACCATTGAAAAGAGCCTGGCTCCATCCTCCTTCAGCCCACCCTTTAGATACTTGTACGCCATAATAAGGTCTCCCCTCAGCCTTCTCTTCTCCAGGCTAAAGAGTCCCAGCGCTCTCAGCCTTTCCTCATACGGGAGATGCTCCAATCCCTTCATCATCTTAGTTGCCCTTCGCTGGACTCGCTCCAGCAGTTCCCTGTCCCTCTTGAACTGGGGAGCCCAAAACTGGACACAGTATTCCAGTTGTGGCCTCACCAGTGCAGAGCAGAGGGGGAGAATGACCTCCCTCGACCTACTGGCCACACTCTTCCCTATGCAGCCCAGGATGCCATTGGCCATATTGGCAACGAGGGCACATTGCTGAGCCATGGATAAATTACTGTCTACCACGACCCCCAGATCCTTCTCCTCAGAGCTACTTCCCAGCAGGTCCACCCCTAACCTATACTGGTGATTTGCATTCTTCCTCCCCAGCTGCAGGACCTTGCACTTGCTCTTGTTGAACCTCATTAGGTTCTTCTCTGCCCAGAGAAGCCCCTTTCTAACGGGCTGGCACACCACTTGTCCTACAAGGACAGCTTATTATAAGGAGATCCCTCAGCTTTGAAAATATCGTTTGCAATGCCATCACAGTTACACTGTGACTACTCAGCAGAAAGCAGAGTGAGAAATTCACCTTATGCTCATGATAAAGCTATGAGATTTCTTTTAAATCAGCTTTGATTATTACGGTTTTGATTTGTGTTTGCTTCTGGGGGGCGCAACCTTCCATCGTGTAACAAAACATCTCTTGCCATTCTCTTCCAACACAAATTCCAGTTTGATATAGAGCCGGTTAGGAAGCATAGAGCAGATTTGTGTTTCGTTTCCATTCCAGAGAGTTCCCTTATGGTAGGAAGCGAAACAGAAATGTGCCTCTGACATCTAACTGCGATGTGGGGAGAAAGATCACAAGGTGTCCCATCCTGAACACTGACATGGGTCAGTGCAAAAGTCGACTAAATACCCTGGTTTCCTTTCTCTGGCAACTTGCCTGAACAGAAAAAGACAAAACAAAAAAATCTGTTTCAAGTGTTAAGGGAAGATGGAATCAGTCCCCAGCTTTGATGTTAGCATCTCTCATTTGGATTCTGGTTTTTAAAATAAACTTCCAGGTGAGAAGGCGATGCAGCACTATAAAATCTGACCCCCAAACTCTCCGAGACTGTTTGCAGTACTCCCAAGCAGCAAAGCTGTCGTTAGCAGGATTCAGAGGTCACTGGCTGTCCAGGGCCAGGCGCAGCAATGCCACACTTGCCACTCTCACGCTTTAACTATTATTGCCACTGCTAAAAAGCCATAATAGAACCAGAAATTAAAAACATTCAGAAAAAGAGATGAGAAAGGGTAAGAGAAGCCCAAACCGCCATCGCTCCCCCTTTCTCCAGCATTCCTAATCATACTTTTTGGAAAAGAGAAAGGAAGATACAGCATGAAGTAGCCCCTTCGCCAGAGAAGGCTGCAGACCCCAGAAGAGGCAACCAAAGACAGCACCTGCAAACAAGAGCATCCCCGCACACCTTCAGCTCCGCTTCCCTGCGAGCGATTAAGGGCTCTCTGTGCCCCAACACACAAGTGGTTCCACGGTGAGGAAAATGAGCTTATTTTCTGTCCATGGCACACACCAGAGGCAGAGCAAGCAGGTTAAGTGCTGTGCTAAGAGAAATCCCAGCAAGCTTCTCCTTGCCACCAGCCGAGATTCAACAAGCAGGACCAGACCACCTTTCCTAACGGACCTTACCGTGCACCTTACAGCCACCCACCCCACCTTAGACCTGCCACGTCTGCACATCCGCAGACTTAGATTTCAACAAACGGATGCTGAGGAAAGACCCCGCAATAGCCCGGCCTGTCCCGGGGGAAGAATACAGAGCTCAGTATGGAAGAACCAATGACGAGGTAAAAATCTGTTGTCTCTAGTTCTGGTCCAGCACATGAAAACTTTGAAAACAAGTTTCAGAAAGGAGAGAACAGAACCGGAGGGGAGGAATTAGACAAGTCTCCGGAATGACAATGAACTCAGGGAGAACAGGAGGTTACTAAGAGTCATTTACTAAAAGTAATTTTTAGTCAACACAACATCCAGATGTGAAGAACCTCTCCTACCAGCGCTTTTCTACCTCCTCCATGCTCAACATCACCGAATATTCAACCTCTTGGCTTTAAGAGTAAGCACCAACCCCTGTGGGTGAAGGCGTAGCTCTGCAACAAAACAGAGGAATACATTGATTTTACATGTAAGGGAAGGTCTGTAGGTTTGCAACAGTCTTGTGGTCTCCAACTATGGAAGTCATTTTCCTTTCATTGAAAACACACCACCCACATTACCCATAAGCAAAAACTATTCTAGTTCCTATTGTAACAAAGCATCAAATGGAGTTTTTCCTGTAAGAAGTGAAGTCACAACAGCTTAACTAGTGGAAAGTACTACACTTAAGCTAAATAGGCTCTATTCAAGTTGAAGCACCACTGCAATTACCTATGATTAGTGAAGTATCATAAAATAGTGGGGAAAAACCCAACTGGTCAACTGACCCCAGCAGCCCCAGTACTAGCAAACACATAATCCAGCCCAAATTCTCATAAGCTCTTTGATCATTAGTACATGCATGCGTAGCATGCCACGGTCTTCTCTCTCTATCCACAGGCTGGTGCTCTGAGGCACTTTGGTCCCAGTAATAATTGCCAAGTGAAAATACTCATTTATAACGGGAACTATTACATAAAAAGTAGTCTATGTCCTAAGCTCAACCAGGAGGAAGCTTTCCTCCCAGCTTATCTGTTTTTCTATTCATTTCAAATATCATGTTTCGAAAGGCCACTTTAGAGTTCAATTCACGCTGCTAATTTTCTTTGGCAAAACCCCACGTTATCTACAAACACTGGTTGAAAACCCAATTACAGTAACGCGATACCCACACCCTGTTGCATAGCAACTGGATAACACAGGGATATGGAAAATGTTGATATTCCAAAATAACAGCAGGTAACAGAGCTCCTTCCTAACGGCAAGCAGAGCTACGTCGGTAAGATGCCCAGGTGGGAGGCAGGAGTTCAAGAGGCAAAGAACATCAAAATTAAGAGATGCAACCCCAGTCCCCCAGCTGCCTTGGGGCA
This sequence comes from Vanellus vanellus, assembly GCF_965231255.1. Lineage (NCBI taxonomy): Eukaryota > Metazoa > Chordata > Aves > Charadriiformes > Charadriidae > Vanellus > Vanellus vanellus. Next base: position 3,525,763 of record NC_138922.1, read on the forward strand.
CCGTCCCTGACTCCCCGAGCCTGGAACGGTCCCTTCGTGTGACACTGTCCTGGCTCACAGCTCATTCCTGCCGAACGCCACAGTGCTGACAGGCATCTCCTGCTTTCTCTCCACTTGGCGAGCCCTACTCCAGGCTCTGAACTCGGGGGAAAAAGGTAAAGTTCTACTTACTCCTGCAAGCCCGAGGCAAAGCTGGTTCAGAGAAAGGTTAGCCGGAGAAAAGGAAGCGGACAAATGAATAGGTCTCTATCAGAGCATCTTCCAAGGAGATTTCAGAGCTCAGCCAAGTCGTGATGGATTTTTCCTCAAACTAAGGACCACCTCAGAGGCGAGCATCAGTCCCCGCCAGCGTTACACATCTACATGACAGCAGAGATACTAAACCTCTGCAACATATAAGCAATTAGAAGAGTTTCAACCCAGAAAAAGAAATCATTCCTAAGTTTCTTCCCCAAATCAGCTTTTTTCCCCCCACTATAATTCTCTCGCATGTAAAAAAAAAAAAAAGCCCATGACAACCAACCAGTAAGAACCAAAAATCTTCTCTCCTCTGCACTCCCAAAAGTAAGGCTCTGCTCTGCAGCCTTTGCAAAGGGAGGAACTGGACACGGCTCGCCTCTCCCCAGCGCTGTTGCAGGGCACCACAACCCTGCGCGTTTGCCATCGGGTACTAACACAACGATCGATGGTCGTCGGTCATCTCGGGTCGCTGTTCTCTCTAGTTTCAACACGGCACTATAAACACAAAAGTCAGAGTTACATAGAAAAAAACATAATGGGAGTTTATGCCAAATGTTATCTTATTTTTATGTGGGGTCTGCCCAAAGCAGACCAAAAACAACCTTCCGAAATCTCTGGCAGTACTTGAAACCAATATTCCTTTCGGCATTCCTGCGAGCACCAAGGGGAGACTGATGCAGCAGGTTGAGCCAAGCGGCCGCGGGGAACCCTGGAGTCTCTGGTCCCCGCGTCCACCCGTCAGGCATCCCGCTTCAGAACTGGGAACCCCGCGGCCTCGCTATCCCAGGGCCAAATTCATCACTTTATCACAGACAAAGGTATCCCTTGAATTCCTACCCTCAGCTTGGAAAAAAGCTGTCAGGCCCAGATGTTTCAGACTAAAGACTCTGGACTCGAACCAGCATTTTTCAGCAAAACCTGGTTCTAGGAGAAAATTTCCAACAACGTCTTAAGATCAAACACCCCGGAGTTATTTCAGAACAATGCGATCTACACAGCCAAGAGACCTATTTGATAGTGCCCCCGCACTTTGACGCCAGCCGGTTCATATTACGGTATTTTTTTTTTCAAGTGTATGATTTATTCCCTTCATGCTAAAGTGTTTCTTACAAAAGAAAGAGAGAGAGTAAAGAGGAATCTTGTCTGCTTCCACGTCCAAGACCTGTACTGCTGTCACACTGGAAGATTCTTCTAGTTCTTGACGTCTAACAACAAAAGCAGCTCAGTGGGGGCAACGAGCACAGCATGTCCATACCCGGAGATCAGTGGGGCAACAGAAAAGATCTAGAGTCAGGCAGCGAAGTAGTATATTTTTCACAATACGCAGCACAAACGGGATAATACCTATATCATCTTATTTGTTGTGGGATGTATTGGGATACAACACATTTTAATACATCAGCGAGTCAAAAAAAAAGGTTATGCTCATAAGATTTATTCCACCTGAGCTTGCAAGGAAGTTACTTTATTATTTTTTATTTATAATAATAATTACAGTACAATTATTTTACCTGTTTTTAAGTGATTTCAGGATGCTTTAACGTATCAACTTCACCATTTTAAAACCATCCCATGTTTAGGCCATATTAATCACATTTATGACCGAAACACAGCTTTGAGCAAGCAACTGTTCCCAGCGCTCTTATTTCTGCTTCCACCTAGTTGCGATGAACTACACCCATCCTACAAACGGGTAGCGGTGGGGCCGATTTCAATGTCCGAGTGAAGCCAAGTATTACCTGCCACTTCCAGGCTGGATCTAGCAGCAGATTTTACAAATATCTAAGCAGCCTTTAAAAAAAAGGCAAGAAAGCCACATCTCCCATTCGAACCCTGCACAACAGAGATCCGTCTGCTTTATCCTGCTTTCTGTTCTTGCCATGCTCAGAGCATTGCAAGACGTTGCATTTCATTTTCTGGTTCTGAGAGGTGCCGATTACCAAAGCGATTCCGTACGTTACATTTATTTATTGCGGAACAGATCAGCAAAGAACTGAAGCTGCCCGGCGACTGATGAACGCGATAGGGTCTATCAATTTTCAATACGGACGCTACAAGTAGATCCGTGTTTCAGGGCTGCTGGGTAAGAGAGCGGGGCTGGAGCGGCCTCAGCACCAGTCTGGAAGGGATTTTCCCCAGCGCCGCCGGGAGTAGAGGGTAGCAGCCCCCTCGCTGCATCCATCCAGGCTGCCGCACACCTTTTGACCGTTTCACTATACACCAAGTGCAATCCCTCCAGGCTGCAGGAAGGGTTGCCCTGATCTCAACCCACCTCCAGCTCAAAACCTGAGCTCCGATAATTAACGGTATATGATGCTCTACCACCTCACCTCAACTCCATACCACCTCATCCAAACATTTTACCCCCACTATATCTACCTGGCATGAAAGAAAAAGGTCTAACACAGAAGAGGCTAAAATCCCTCCATAAAAAAAACAACTCCCACAAACCCTATAGGCAGAACTCCGGCACTTAAATTTTCTTTAAAAATCAACATCCAACACTTAAAAACTGCATAACAAATGCACCCACAGTGCTGCACTTACGAATTGTTTCTGTTGTCTCACCCCAAGCCCAACTTCTCCGGGAGCAACGAATGCTGCTCGATTTGAGTCGTGTTGGACACCAGTCCCACATTGAGCAAGTCAGCACCCGTGAGTTTGGGCACAATAAGCCCTGATCACCAGAGGATTCGACAACATAAGCACTGGAGAAGCAATATATTCTACTCAGCGCCTAGAACAGGAGGGATAGGACAGTTTCCCCATGTAAAGACAGGAGGTGAGATGAGCTGGAAGCACACTGGGAGGTAATGGGAAAACCAGGAGAATCTGCTAGAGAGCGCTCACCAACCCGCGCGGCGGTGAGTAATCCCAGTTCAAAGCACTCTTCGGATTCCAGCAATACCTCACGGTAACAACCTGCCCAGAAACACGGGTTTCTTATTCTCTCTTGTGTTGCAACCGTTCAGGTTTCGACCCTACAAGTTTTCTGGGAAATCTATTAAAAGCCTATTAAGCATCTGACAGCCCACTCACCGAAAATCACCATGACACAAGAGCATATGGTTCCTACCAAGCATGACTTCCTTTTAAGCCCGAATATCACCTTCTTTGCAATAATGCCTAGGCAAGCAAGTTAGCAAGTGACGCGGGACAGAGCGGTCGCCTACTTCCTCCCCCCCCCCTAAATCCTCAAAAAAACCCCTCCGAAAAGGGGAAGGGACAGAGGAAGCACTAAAGTTAGAGTCTTTTAAAGTATAAACTGAAGTAGAAGCTCTCAAGCCGCATTTCACAGCCACAAATAGCGAATATTTAAAAATACAACGTTATTTTTAGCCTAAGTGGTGCTCAACGATTCGAAAATAAAGTATTGCCCAGAGACAGCGAGAGGTCGTCATTTGAAAACGCTGAAGCAGCCGCGTCCCGTTCACACTGAACACCCGCTTACGGGGGGGGCAAGCGAGAAAGTGTTGGGGACCCCGTCTCCAACACGCAATTAAAACCTTCCCCGATTCAGCCAAAAAACAGAGGGACGGCACTCAAGGAGAACGAGCCAGGGATAATACTTGGGTATCATCTATGAGGGTAAAATAAATAAAACGATACAGAAACTCCCATAACAGTTTCCCAGATCTTCCCGCAAAGGCTGTTCCGCACGGGACAATTTATTTCCCGCCTTACTTTTCCGCAAGCGGCGACGGTAAGGTCAGGATATATAATTTCAGCTGCTCGCAGACGGGTACGCGATTTACCAAAAAGGGGCTGTAAAGGAGAACAGACCGGGTTTGTGCCTTTCTGCTTCTTTACGACGCACGACAGACCGCCACCTTAAGAAAGGAGGAAAGCAGGCTTGGAAAATAAATCCCCTCTCTACGGTCTCAATTTGAGAATTTTTTTTTTTTTTTTTTGAACAGGGGGGAAAAGCTAAATTAACACGGAAAAAAAAAAAAATAAAATCAGAGTGTTGAAATATCTACAATTACAGCTAGGTTTTGTTTTCTTTTTAAACAGTTTAAATCAAACGCCCGAAGAAGCAGATGGGAAACGCTCTTTTGCTCCAAGTTGAGGCTTATAGCCCTGCTAGAAAGCTAAAGACACGGCTTAACAAACAAGATGTTCGAGGTCATAATTCGTATCGAGAAATCCTGAAAGGCTTTAAAAAATTAAAAAAAAAAAAGTCAGAAACTCCTTTTTCCCTCAGTGGTAATTTCTCCCGCATTTCTGATCACCCCGAAGACAGATGAAGGAAGACAGCTTCCCCCCCCACTCCCCACCGCCGCGCGGCTGAGGTAGGGATTGACTAACTGTGGAAAAATCCACATAATTGAGAAGACAAATGTTGAACAGTTATTTTACGGCTTGAACTATTCAAGGAAAAAAGCGAACCGTGCCAAGAGGCCAGACAGGCTCATTGTGCACGAGGGCGAGTTCGGAGGAGCCCAGGCACATTTCAGAAGCGCAAGGCTTTCATCCTCGGCCAGGTTGGGCCTCGCTGGTTTATCTGTTTCTGTAAGCGCCGCGTCAAGCTGTAAAGGAAAAAAAAAACCAAAAAAAAAAAAACACTGAAAGAAAAAGTATCATCTCCCTGTATCGTGTGTACGTAGAGCGTAACGAAAATACACACGCAGGCTCAGTGGTGTGACCCGCTATTAAGGCCATTTGTTGCTTCCCATGAGAAGGCCTCGTTTTCAGTTGCTTAAAACTATGAAAAACTTTAACGACTCAAGCTCAGGGTTCCCAACTTGGATGTCTGCTTCCAGATGCATTTTAAAACGAAAAATAAAAAATTTAAAAATTAACATTTCAGCCAAAATATCTCAGCCATTTCAGAACAATGCCGGTTTTGCCACGTTAAGACTCTCCAGTGGCCCCGGGAGCTACAGTAGCCCAATGCTTTCACATGAAGACACACTCAAGTTAGAGGGAGATGGAAAAGGACCCAGAAGGGGAACTAGTTGAGCAAGAACGCTGGAATACTGACGGGCGGTTTCAAAAGTGAGGATTAGACATTCAGAAGGGGAAATTACAGATCAACTCATTAAAAGAAAGGAGAATGAGAAGCCTGAAGGAAGCCAAGCTGTAAAAGAGAGAGGAAAGAGAGAGCTAGAGAAGGTCACAACAGAAGATAAGAAGTTGTCTAGTCCATCTCCTGCTCTAACTCAGCTCAAGCCGTCAGGAACAACACGCGATGTTAAAGACATCCCACGACAGGGACCTCCCAACCTCCCGACACAGGCCACTTCTCTGCTGTTGGAAGGATTTTCCTCCTCCTCCTTTCGACCTCAGCTCAATCCCATTACCCAAAGCCTTCTCTCTCCCCTCTCAAACCGGCTTGTTGAATTCTTTAAGAACCTTGCGTTCCCACCTCAGCCCTCTCTCCTTCACACTCAGCTACCCCGGCAGTTCATCTTTCCTGGTGGGTCACTGTTTCAAATCATGCTTTTCCCACCCTCTGGGCCCTCTCCCCAGGTCCACGGCACCTTGGAAGGGTTCTGGCCCAATCTGCATGCTCTCCCCTCCTCAGAGCCAAGCGTAAGGAAGGATCACATATTCTCCGAACAACACTGGTTTGTACACAGCCTCTTCCACAATATTACACTATTCGTGCATGTTTAAGAGTTGACCCTATACTCGTCTTCAATTTGATTAAACTTTGCAGAGGAGTCATCCTTTGGAGGTAGCCTGACTGAATTTCACTCGGATTTCTCACAACCGTTTGGAGGAGTTCTAGCATTGCTCCCAACGCAGCTACAGCCTTTCCCACCTTTGTACTCAACTCCTGTGTAATAAGCCCACTGTCTACTCCATCATCCCTGTCCTTAACAACAAAGCTGAATAGAACCAGACAGACCCACGCAGCCCAACTCAAGACACACCTCTATTCCAACTATGAACAGCCAGTTCCTAATTTCTGAATATAATTAACCAATCAACGTCACATCTATTGAAGATTATTCATTTGAACCCACGCTTCCACAGACTACTTACAAGAAAGCCTCATGAGACAGCGTCAAAGTCATTCTCAAGTCAAAGTGACACCTAATTCTTCTCCCGTACTCACAAGGTTCTTCCAGAGAGTAAGTCCAAACTCATTTGACACAACTGACTCTTATCAAGGCCTTACGTGAGAGCCACTGCAGACTCATCATCTCATCAGTACTTACAAATAGTTTGTTCTGTTGTACCAGAGTTCTCCCAGCAGAGTTCGACTGCTAGAAACCCATCCCACCACAGCCCGAAAGGCAGCACCAAGATGCTTACACCTTATTCTTACCTCTGCTGTCAGCAACCGTCCGCAAAGCCCACAGGCAGGACATCTCACACCTCTCTCATGCTGCTCCACATCATCCAACACCGGTAAAATTACACTGTCAGCCTACACTGCGGAGGTCCCCGCGTAGGTGTTCTCATCTGGTTGCTAACCCAGGCTGGGAGACCCATCCATACTGCAGTAGCTTCTCTGGGGTTTTTTTTTTCATTTTAAGTTTTCATTTTAAGAATAACAGGAAATTTGGCAGATAAATAAACATTGGAAACGCTGAAGCAGCGAAGTCATATACGTAAAAGGTTAGGAAATGCTATAAATGCTATTTTGTGTAGATACATTATTTCAATCCAATGCAAACTCAGTGTAATCTTGGTTTTCGTTACACAGCTCCTGCAGCAGGCAGCACAGGCAGGGCTTACTTCCTTGACAGATACCGAATATTTTGTTTTATCCTCATCATCCAGCACAAAGCTGCATTCCATACGGACCACGTACAACTCCAGCTCTGCTCTGAAGAGTTAAAAGCTTCCTCCCAGACCTTCCAACGATGGCCCTCCTGACAGTAAGTCCGAGTGTATTTGGATTTTGACAGCTTCCTTGGGAGATGAAACACTATCATCCCCAAGTCAGAAGGAAAAATAAGAAAACTAATAGTTAAGGTTTATTCTGGATGTTCAGTAAAAGAGGGTTTGAAACTGTTTTTAAAAAGCCACAGATAAACCAAACCTTATCTATCCTTCCAAACAGTAATTCATATTTTTTTCATATATTTCAGGGACACAGTTTAGCAGTGGATTTGGCAGTGTTGTTAGGTTTACAGTCAGACTCCATAATCTTAAACGTCTTTTCCAACCCAAGTGATTCTATGATTCTATATTCCTTTCTGGGGGGTGGACTAAACAATCCTTAAAGGTCCCTTCCACCCCAAACCATCCCGTGACTCATTACACCCGGAGCACAGCCCGCACCCACTTCTGTTAAGTGCCAACACTCAAAAACCTCTGCAAACCAGTCCTGCCGGTGCCAAGTCAGACGCACAGAAGAGAATCGCTTCTGACAAATCTTGGTTAAGACGGGTTAACCACCATCACACAGAGCAGAGAGAGTTTTATGCTCTAAGGCAACATTTATCTGCTGCTGCCGCCACAAAAAACCTCTTATAGCCCTGCCTTACTCACTAAACATTTCCCCACACCTGGAAGAAATGAGGCAGACGCCTCACAAATAGTTTGTGTCACCACGTACGCTCAATTCAACCCCAAAAGAGATGGAGTCCTACACGCAAAACGAGGCAGGACCTCCAGAAAACAGCGCACAATCGTTTTAAGCCTAGAAACACATGCAAGAAGTGCCATCTAACCTCCATTTTGGCATTTCCCAACTTCCGAGTGTTCATATTGAGACTAAATATTCCGCTATTGAGATCGCACATGACAAAAAGCAGTGTTTTAACACGGGTGTTAATTTTTCCCCTAAGAAGGGTTAACTCCGACTATACAGCCGGCAATAAAGACAGAACATTTCCCCCATAAAACTGAAGTCGTTTCTATTCTGTAAAATAAGCTCGAGAAGCAAAATAAAAATCTATCTGCATAGTATGAGGTCAGTCAGGCTACGGATGGTTATTTTACATCTGAATATTAAAAACATATGCTTCTCTGGAGGGTTTTAGAAAACCTGAAGCTGCTGGTGCTCAGCCGCTCTCAAGGAATGCTGAACACCTTCAAATCCCAGCGACCGGAGGATTCGAGCCATCTCTGAAGGGGGTCAAAGCAGTGCAGAATGGTAACTCTATCTGATGAAAACATATATTGTTTAGACAAGATGATGAGCATTTTTTGAAATTTTTAAATTTAATCTTTAATCATTTCTTATTTACAAACTGAGCCTAACAATGAGGTAATACATCCACAGCCCCATTGGTTTCTGTCTCATAACTCATACATATTCCATACACAGTGCTAATTAGTTTGTATTATAGCAAAAATGGTCTTAATAAACAGAAACGTGAAACGACTTCAGGGTTCCATTTTTGATTACGCGATAGCCATGTCAAATAATCTTTAGGAGGAGCGCTTTACATACCCCGACAGAGCCACCCGCACCAGAAGCGACGGGCTTGTGGTTGAACGCTGCCGTAGGAGAGATGAATTGTGTCGTTGCTGCACTACAGTTTCTGATGCCGTTTTTAACAAACCTCTGCACCATCAAGAATACTTTCACTCACTTTCTCTGATTTTACAAGAACACTTCTCTGCGTTCTAGCTGCTGCTCTCTACACACAGGGCCTCCAGCCTCAGGTGGAGTCTCTAAATTGCATTTTGATGGAAGCATGTTAGGTTAATAAAAACCGTAGACTAGGCAAGTCACAGGCTTTGACCAAACGGCACCAAAGAGCTTGTGCGCCACCCACTATGACCAGAGTTGACACAGCAACTTTTATTTTGCAAAGCTGGTAAAAAAAAAAAAAAAAAAAAAAAAGATAAAAATAGATAATGCTTCAATTTTTAGGTTGGTTTTAGAAATTTGACTTCTACAAGAAATTAAAAATGTTACATAACCCTGTAATTAAAGCCTTATTATGACAGATTGTTTACTTAAAATGAGCCATTTTGGTTAAGAACATCCTGAACGTTCACTCTGTATACAGCATTCACTTGACCAGTAAGAGGATGCAAACAGGCGCTGGGTTTTGCAACTTATCCATTTATGAACAGATTTTAAAATCTATGTCAGAGCATAAACGAGCCAGAAGCAAAAGAATCCATCCTTGACGGTGTGTGTACCAAATGAAGAGCAACACGGTAAAAATGTCAAACACTACAAATTTTGCAAGCTACCAGTATTTACCATCCGTCACAGAGTAGTATATTCTCATGCAAGCACGCCACAGTGAGAAAACAACATCTCTATAAGGGTAAAACAAACAGCATTCAGAATTTCTGAAAGCATTCTTCCAAAATTATTGCACTAGATTAGATTGCCTCATCAACAGGGCCAGAGGCCATTTACACTATTTTCTTTCTTCTTTTTTTTTTTTTTTTTATGTAACAGATGAAAGGATTACAGAAGGTTTCTGGGTCCAAATTTGGAATTAATGATGGGAAAATTCTTTTGCTAATCCCCCATCTCTCCCACTGCTAGCAGGCTCCCGAGGCTGGAAAAAACCGTCTCCTGGTACCCTGCTTCTACTTTGCTCATCAGTGCAAAATACTACGCTCAGGAGGTTTGAAAACGACCCTCAGCTTTTGAGCAGAGCCATAAAATCTCAAGGGCAGAGCTATACTGAAAATCTGAGTAAAGAACAACATGAGACTCCAATTAAAACTTGGACACAACGCAACGAAATCAAAAGATGGGACTCATCTGCTCGGGGTAGATGTCTGCCAAGCGGCCACCTCCACCCGAGCCCAGGCTTGCTTTACGATCGGTGGGGACAAACGAGCTTCTGTGGGACACGCTGGTGCTGTGCCCTGAGGTGGACGCGTCGGGCACCTGAGCAACCCCTGCTGGTGTCTGCTGGGGAGGGAGGAGGCTGGGAGAGACCAGGAGAAAGACGGGTGTCACGGGGACGTGGAGCTCAGCGAGGTTGGCGTCCCGCAGCCTGCCCGAGGAGAAGGACCGGCTCTTCTGGAGAGCAGAGCAACCACTGCAGCCGGGCCCTTTTGCGGGACATCCTCTTACAAACCTCCAACATTACTCCTCGGCGCTGCCTGTCAGCCCACCAGTGAAGTAAAAATAGATACTGCCCAGTAACCACCCTTCTAACAGCAAAGTTTAATCATTTTTTCAGTCATTTAACAAACACAAAAGAATTTACACGTACCGACTCTACTCGAGAAGTAAACTTTGCATAATTAATCGGGATGCCTCCGATACTTGTGCATCTGAAAAGGCACAGCTACACCAACTGGCGCTCAAGGGAAAGTGCCTCGGGCCACCTCGAAGAGATGGGAAGTGCAAATATCTCAGCTGAACACAGCCCGAGCTGCCAGGGAAGGAAAAAAGCAGGGCTGAACAACAGGTTGTCTGGAAAATGAGTACAGTTATCCAGCTCCCTAAAGTCTATTTCATTAACTATCAGACATTATCAGCTACTTCTGAATGAAGCCACATTTTATCGTAACGCCAGAACAAGCTAAAGGCACCTAATTAGTTGCAGAAGGTGGGAGCATCCAAAGCACATCGGGGAAGTGGAAGTCAAGCTTCCCGCAGAAACGGGCAATTTGATGGAAAATTTGACTCGAATAAAAAGAAATACTGATGCAGCGCTTAACGAAGATGAACTCCCCCTGCCTCCCCGTAACACAGACGATGCCATTATCACTCAGCACTAGGAAGGAAAGAGATTCTGAGGAAGGGGAAATTACAGGGCAGTTATCCTCATCAACCTGCCCGTGAAGCAGTGAGGCGAGATTGGCAGAGCGCCCGACAAGTCTGTAGATAGTTAAGCACAGGACATAAAATAAGGCACGTCAAGGGAAAGTAGCCCCGGGAAAATATTGCTGGGGATTTCAGCTTTTGCAATGTGCCAGGGGCAACAAAACACCCGACCGTTTCCCCTTGTATCCACAAAAAAAAAAATAAAAAGGATTGCGTAAAGTCAGAGAAAAACACAGGAGTCCACTTGCTCGGCGGTGATGAAGCCAAGTGCTGAGTGATCTGATCCCCCATCCCTAAGAGTCAGACTGTTCCCCACCTTTTTCAGACTGTTTCAAGCTCTACAAACGACACGCTCCACGCGGTTGGCAGGTTTTATTCCAGTGATTCTGGGACAGTGAGAAGCAGAGGCAATTCAGCGTTTTCTCCTCCCCCAGGATCCAGCCTGCAGTCAGCAACAGGCAATCCTCACCGCTTTTTACTCTGAGCGCTCAGGAAAGTTTCCGTCTTTTGAGGAAGAGTTGCCCATAGCTCAAAAAGAGCCCACATGAAAACATTAAGAATTTTGCTCCAGGCTTTGTAACTATCTGTAAGACAAACAAAACTGTCATCATTTGCGTTATTTGTAAAAAGGAAGGTTAAACGCATTCCCTGTTTCACAGATGTTTCAAGGCTTCATTGCTAGAAAAAGCCTGGTGTGGTCACGCAGAAATGCGATGGTACAATACACATTACCTTCAGGGTCCCAAAAACATAAGGATTTGGGGAACCTTCCCCTACCCCCAACAGAGGGAAATGGGATACAGGCGGTCTGTTTTCCTGATGAGAAACCAAGGTTTCACAGAGAATTAGTAAACATGCTCATGCTTCCCACCTGTTTTCTATTTAGAGCAAAAAAAAAAAAAAAAAGCAATTAATATGACTTTTTCAGCGACGGTTAATAGAAGAAACTTATGAAACCGAGATTTCTAATTGAAAATGTCTTTACTCACATGAGGCAGAGGATCAAAATATGACAAGACCACTAAGCACAGTTTCTCCCAGCTGCGCAAACCATTTCTTAACAACCTTAGGATTAATAAACAAAGACATATTCTAGACATTTCATATCCCTCCTGGATTTAGCCATGCATGGAAGGCAAACATGAGAATGCCGTCCTCTTACTTCACTCTCAGTTGGAACGGAGCTCCCAAGTAGTACTTCATGTTACGCAATTGTTAATACGGGAACCCCCTCACTCTGAGCAGACATGCAGAGAAATATAAGTGGGGGGGGGAAATATAGGTCCAGGAAGACGCCGATTTAAGCATATCATTTATTAGCAAATAAAAGGGACATTTACCTTCTCAGTGGTTAAGTACAACACAACCCAAGGATAAACCATATGGCTCAAGCCTTTGTGCAAGGGAGAAAGCTGGCAGGGCTCCACGGCTCTAATTGAACTATTACCATATTGTAAGAAATGCAAAAGTCAGAAAGACTGGAGGAGCTGCTCTCCTAGGGACAGTTTGTATCATGCGAACAATGAAGTGAGGAACAACAGGAGAGCAATTCCACCATTTGGATACTGGCTCATTTAAAAGAAAAAAAGGTACTCTTCTAGTTCAATATTGCAATTAATTTGATCCTACATTCAGTGCCACGAAACTTTCAAAATCCCAATCATTTGTAGCAAACAACACAACACTTCTCCTTTCATCGCTGGCTCAAGAATTCCGTTTAGTTCATAAGGAAAGACACAGAATAAGAACGCTCAAGCGAAACCCAGCAACACATAAAAGCTTACCATAAACACTGCAAGAAAACTGAAAAATGCAAAAGATCGACTACGAAACTAATTTTGTACTTTGTACAAATAATCACCAAGCTTTCCTTTGAAAAGGTAGGCTTGAGAAAAATACACCAAGTGTAATGCATTGTACACGCACAACAGGGTAGGTAGCGCAACACAATAAACCCACCAGGTCGTCAACGGATAGACCCTGTAGTGGTCGCTCGTAAACCTTTACAGTATCGTCTTGTTACTTTGTGGGCAAAAAGCAGTGCAGTTGTATGAGGAGTAAAAAAAAAAAAAAAAAAAAAAAAAAAAAATCACAATCTTACATAAAAATGAGGCAAAATGAGTCCCTCTGAGTCTTGTTCTTACCGTTCTGTTCATCCAGCTCATTCCCAATTTCCTGCCCCATTTGCTTCTGCCGGGATATGATTGAAGAAAGAGCATCGAGTCCAGCATCTTGCTCTGCGCCAGAAAAATATATAAAATTACATGAAAAAATTGCCGATATGCCAGGCTATGTGCCATAAAAGATGTAGAAATGAAGAAAAAAAATCTACTCTGTGCTTAAAGAGTTAAAATGTATGAATAAAAATACATCAACAGAACATGAAAATGAATCCTTAGGGCAACAGCACTCTTAAAATAATGTGAATGATGGGTAATTAATTTGTCTGCTCTGGCTGGGACATTTAGCTGAGGGTCCCAAAAAAAAAAAAAAAAAAAAGTCCAAGAATTCAACATTCAGCCGTTAGTCAGTCATAAATGCAGGAGATTTTCTGGCGCACACATACAGAACCCTGATTAGCCTTTTTAAATTTTCCAAGAAACTTTTAACATGAATAAAAGACAAACAGGTGATGCAAACACCAAAGAATTCAAATGGATTTTTAAAGCTGCGAGAGGATACAGAGTGCATGGAAGAGAGCCCGAGACAGAGGGGACGCGGGGAGGCGGTTGGTGGGGGCAGCGAAAGTTTGACGTGCTCCCACCAGCTCTGCAGACGCTCCTTTGTCGAAATCCACACCACCTCTGCTTTCCCAGTTTGCAGGTACCACGCAGTCCTCAGCAAGTGCCTCAACCAAAACGTGCAGCTCTCCTTGCCCAAAGCCATCAAGCAGTAGAACAAGAAGAGGTGCCGGAGGCTGGGCTGTCAGCGGTCCCACAAACGGCAAAGCAGCGATGCTGCAGCGAGCGAGGCTGCCCAGCCGGCCGCAGCCCGGGAGCCAAAAATTGCACAGGGTGGGCAGAACCCCCTTCCCTTCAACAGGAGGAAGGTCTGGCCCCAAAGACCTCTTTCAGCCTCCCCAAGGGACACCTATGGTGTAATCAGAAACTGGAGCATGAGGTTTCTCCTGGACCATCTGAACTAGAGTTCACGCCATTCTGCTGAACCGTAGCTCTAAATGTTGTTTCATGGGTGGACTGAAGTGGGCCTTATCCGGAAACTGATTTTATTTGATCACTTCCAATACTTCAGTTTCGTAGAAGTTACCTCATTAACCACCTGATGTCCTCAGGCTGAGGTTCTCCAACGCTTCCTAAGTTAAAAATTTCTTACGGATGCTGAGAGCCAAAATCTAAAGACCCTTTTTAGATTAGTTGGTTCTTAACTCGTTCCAATTCAACAATACATCTAACACAGCCCGGCCCAAAGCACAGCAGTAATACACTCAGTGCAACTATTGAGATCTCCACTGCAAACCAAAACCATGAATATGGTCAAAATCAGGGATGACCCGTAAGGTCTTTGGAAATTTGATTTAAGAAGATGCTTCCAGTTAAGAATATTGCGAGCACAATATTGCTCCTGCAAATATAGAAAACGACCACCTGGAACAATTATGTTTGACAGGTCCAGATAATAAAACTTCAGCACAGGTTATTGTATTGACTTTCTAGTACGGGCTCCTCTCAGAGTCCCAGTGATGCTCATAAGAAACAGAAAGCCTCCTGTACCTTCTATGATCCTTCGCTGCTGCTGCCTGAGATCGCCAAAGCCAAGCCCTCTGGTTTCCTCAGGTTCTTCCACGAGCCACGGGTTGGTTACACCTCGTTTGACCCCTCCGGTCATTAGGCTAGATCTGAAAATAATTTCGGTAAGTAATTTTCAACACAAAACCCACTCAGCGTATAATTTGTGCTTGCAAAACTGGCTGGCAGAGATGGAAGCGTGAGTATTTGTTGCACTTCATGTGATCCTCTGCAATCATAGAAGACATTAGCCAAAAAGAATCTGACTAAGTCCAGTAAGAAATCCATCTCGCAGGCTCCGTAACACGGCCTACGCATGGCAAAGCGGGAAGGAAAATAATTTTCCAGTGAACAATTAAGCTACGTGTTGAAATGTATACCATATATTGTATAATATATTCATATTAAATTCAAAACTGCTACAAAAAGAAGAGGGTTACTGGGAACAGACGTATCATTCATCTGTTTGCTATTTTGATCAATACGAACTTATAGAAGCACTGAGGTACAGCCTGAAAGTTTCCAGCAGCAAAAGGATCAACACGCTAACAGAGATGCAAATCAGATGAGACTACTAATTTACCGCAATCCTGACCAACCCTAAAAGGGAACACGGCTGCATTTCAACAACTGCAGATGGAAATCACGCGGTTACTCTCCTGCATTTCCTAGTCCGGCATCAACATGACCGAGAAGCCAGGCACACACGCTCTTAAATGCGGGAGTAATCAAGTTACGGGTTTTCTTTTAAAAGAATTATGACTTGAGGTTGTTCACGTTATAGACACTTCCCCAGTTACAATAGAAAACAAGTTTTTCATGTCCAAGGCACATAAATTCAAGCAGTAAAATGAAATGCCACTTAAATATTTTTCTCAATACCAGATTTCTGGTTTCCGCCTTTCAGCTTTTCATTGGTTTCTCCTACAAGAAAAACATTATACGACAGACCGTGACCCACTTGAACCCAAAACTGCAACTCAGATTTGGGGTAAGAGTCATCATAAGATCAGTTCCTCAACAGCAGTACAGAAGTAAGAGGTTTTGCTTTCTGCTTCTTTTAAACTATTTTACCTTTGCCCAGTTCTTTCCCAAAGCATTTCCACAAACAAAACAAGAACAGCGAGCATTTCTAGGGTTATGCAAATTGTCAACATTTTTTAATTACACCAAAACCTAATTTTTAATTTTTTTTTTATTTATTTTTAATTGAGTCCAGGTCCCTTCTCTGTGAGATATACTGAAACGCTGTATGGTACACACACATGCCTGAAATCAAATCATTTTGCGGTCAAAACCCTGTATCAAAAGAAGTTAACTCTGCACAAGCATCAGTGGAGCTGATCCGGGGTTTGGCTCCGGCTCCAGCTCCAGCTCACAGCCAGGGTATTCAAGCAAAATCCAGAACTCGTGTCCAGGAGTTCCTTGAGGAATTGTGGTGAACTAGAGACATCTCCTGGCCGTGAGATGAATCAACACTGCTGAAAAATAAGTCATCACCACGTGAGTTTTGGGGCATCCATAAATTACACGGCACATACGCCCTGGTCCGCGTGCAGCACACTACACCACATCGCATTCAGAGCCAGTTGAATTTGAGAACACTTAACTTCTCAGTTAAGATTTTAACATAATCATTCAACTTTATCTCAAGGCAATGAATTTGTCAGAATCAAAACAAAAGATATTTTTTTTTTTTTGCTACAGGACTAAAAAGCGTTTACTGCAAATCACAACATTTCACTTAACCATCCTCGATGATGCTGGAACAGCAGTGCAGAGCAGAACCCAGACTGCCCCGCCGTGCCAACCACCAGCTGGCCGTCACGGGCAACATCTGAAAGAGAGAAACTGGGATTCTTCTACATTCCAGTCCTTTGCACCTCCATTAAACCTTACAACTTATGGAGGTAGGGAATCAGTCTTGATTAGACAGAGATACGCACCCCTGAAATACAGTTTTACACACTACCTAGCCTTCTGCAGCGCTTTGGGGGATTAAACACACTCTTGGATTTTCTAGCCTCGCAACGACAGCTCCCAGGTCCACAAAGCTAAACACAATGGAAGAATTATACTTCAGAAAACGCAGAGATCGTTACCCAGTTCAGCAATTCAATTAGCAAGCACACAAGATCTAGGGTTAATAACTTCTGACAAAATTACTTAAATAAAACAAACGGAACATAAAGCGCTCTGCTTGCTGAAAAGAGCACAACTATTTCTGCCTGTTAAAAAAAGGCCAAGGCAAGCAAATTTGAAATAATTTGCACCGCTCATTCTCTCCCTCCCCCCCCTCAATAATCTGCCCTATTCTTGTCGGTTGGGTCATGACAACTGGTCTGCTCGTTACAATAATCTTTTTGACATGTTTGGTAACTACCTTCCCACACAACACAGCATAACTTCCTACTTCCTCTGATCTTACCATGTTTCGCTTTGGTGGTGTGAAGATTAAAGCTTATCCAATTAGCCACCCACTGCCTCCGCCAAGTTAATCACGTAAATCTTTGAAACCGTCACAGAGCAGTGGAGTGTGCGGATAGCTTTTGATTATAGGAGCAGATTTAACTAATTACAAGGCTTAGCAACGCGCCCAAGTATAAAAGATGATGGGGTTTAAAATCAGGGAGCTATGTCACCGCTTAACAAGGGAGAGCTTATCTTCCCGAAGGCATTGTTTCACTGATAATTCTTATAAAACTTCCCAAGTAACTTAGATTAGTCAACCAGCACTTACTTTAGACCAAGGCCACACATCAAGGCTTACGGCTTTAGAAGACCGATCAGCAAGACTGAATTTTAAACAAAACCTGGGTCATATGACAATTGGTTGCATGATCACTTGACCATCCCCGTAACGATACAGTTGTACGGCGGGGCTCTTTGAAGTGCCCAGGGCACCTCAGCGTGGCTTCGCGGGTCAGCCTCCAAGGCGATGGCGAAGAAGCGGAGGTATTCTCTCACTTACGATTTAACTGCTCACACTGGCAGACGGTGTATCTTAGGAAGCTCCAAGCTAGCAAATAAAACAGGTATAATTTTAACATACAAAACAAAAGCTCTTTCCCCCTCCAAAAAACCTGGGGGAAGCGACACGAGCACAAGCACTTCCAAATGCCCTCCAGGTACCTTCCCAGGTGGAGACTTCCCAACAGGAAGCCTACAGGTGGGGCAGCATTACCCACAGTTGACAGAGGACTTTCCCAGCCCCACCAGCACAGGAACCAAGCATCAAGCATTGGAACAGGCTGCCCAGGGAAGCGGTGGAGTCACCATCCCTGGAGGTATTTAAAAGACAGGTAGACGTGGTGCTGAGGGACATGGGTTAGCGGTGGTTTTGGCAGTGTTAGGTTGATGGTTGGACTTGATGATCTTAAAGGTTCCTTCCAACCCAGACGATTCTATGATTCTCTCTCATGTTCAAGGAAACACCATGTTGCTCTTGACACCGTTTACCTGAGTTTTGGTTAACTGGTCCCACTGGCTTCAACGAGTAGAAGCTGCCCAAGCTAGCTGCCACACGGGATGCTGGACAGCCGATTGCAGAACACGGCTACTTTGCGGCACCTCCAGGATCAGCAATTCCAGCCCACAGCACAGGCACAGTTCTGCACTCGCACCATAGAAGCGGCAGCTCCAAACCGCATCGTGCTTGTACAGGGCGGCACGTGCCCGGGGAGGAGCAGCACAAAACAAGTGACACGCTGGAAGTGGGTCTGCGCAGTTGGACGGGCACGTTGATCTTAGGAATAACACGTCCACTCAAAATGCTGAATGTCGGGGTGGTGGGGCTACGGCAAGAAACTACGCAGAGGAGACAGCCCTACACCAGGGAAGCGTCCCCAGGGAAAATTACCTTCATAACAACATTTACACTCGCATTTTATTTCGCGGCAGCCTCTCTTTCCTATGCAAACCCTCAAAATACACATGACAATAAACATTTCCATCAGAGATTAATCTCGCTATCAAATATTACCATCTTATTTCTACACCATCCCTGACTTCCTATGCAAGACTGGACGTAGCACAATGCTAAATACATTACAGAACAGCTTATATGGTCCTCATCAAACCAGTCTCACATCTACAGCCCACTTGCACTCCTTGGGAATGAGAAAACTATAAGAAAAGGAGAATTCTTTCTAGAAAGAAGCTGCGTCTTGTAGAACTATATCCAGAGAAAAGGTGAAGGGACAAATCTACTCCTGTGAGACTATTTGTCTTGTCCACAAAATGATCAACAACCCCATCACCTGCAACTCACACCTCTGCACCTGAGGCGATGGACTCTGCACCCACGGTCCCATACCATCGGGACAAGACGCGGCACTAAGTTCACCCCGGGCCCTCTGCGTGGCCCTGACCACCACCAACAGGACCACGAGCCTCCAAACAGGTCTCAGCTTGGCATTGGTTCTCACTACGGACCCAGCACGCCCACAGCAGGACAACACAGTGACACTGCTGGTACGGAAACAACCTTGGGCAGGAAACTTCTGGTAGTTTTGAGCAAAGTTAGGAGGCAAAACATAAAGCACGGAGCTCAGCCTTGAAAGCTGCCCTCCTACTGACATTTCTTCCTGAGGCTAATGAGCGTTAAACATTAATAATAGGCATCCAGGCACAACCTGGAGCACAATGCCTAAAATTACAGGGTTCGACTTACTTTTCTCTGTTGTATTTACGTAACCTTTCTTTGCAATTGCTTATAAATGCACGTATATGTGGTTTTCCCATAACCACAGTCCTGACTTCAGCAAGGCCCTTAAGGAACCTCTGGTATGCTCTGAAGGAAGAGATACAAACTCTACCTTGAACTCAGACCAAACAGATGAGACTTCACTATCTTACTGGTATCTTCCTTAAATTTGAGGTGGGCACACCAACGCTTGGGTTTTAACAGGCGCTGTACCTGCTGCTTGCGGGAGGACACACTCACATTTGCACCCGCTGCAACCTACAGAGTGCTTCCAGGTGCTCCAACATAGGATGGGAGATGACCCAAGTACAGAGACACAATTTAGTGGATGAAGAGGGTGTTGAGACAACTACAGCCATGCTGGCTCATGACTACACAGCCAAAGACACATTAATACTGGAAAAATCCTGCCCCAGACCCTAGACTTGTTCTCACGACTCAAGCCTCAGGAGTTCTCAAGCATGGGTTTCTGGATGGACAATTCACCTCTCCTTCCACCTGTTCCATCCATCTCCTAGACACAAGGCTCATAGCATCCGATGTCAGAACACCGGAGCTGCAGCCGGGAGGGCTTCCAACAGTAACTGGTAGGGAGGAAGGAAAGCAGGAAGGAGTTTTAAAGGCACCTAAACAACTATTTTTAACCTTATTTTCCAAAGAGCATTTGCTCTTTCATAAACAGCTAGATTCACAAAAGCATTTAAGCACCTACTGGTTTATTGATTAACGTCGGGCGGTCGATGCTTATTTGGCATTAGGCAAAAATGCCTGGAATAAGACCTAAATGGTTTACATCTGACAGAAAAGTATTAAAGCAAGAAAAACAGTAACCCACATTGAAAATTTGGAAAAAAAGTAAAAAAAAGAATATGGACTCTTCTAAAAGTTATCTAGGGTAGCTATTAAAGTGTTTTGTGTCCCACAGCTATCAAAAGTTTTCTATATTTTTGAGAAATTCAAAGAGAAACCAAGAAATGCATGTTAAAGTACACACAATTTATTCATTCGCTGGTGATCAACATATACTTCCACATACTGACGACCTGGTCAGGCAGGAGAAGGAATATTCTTGATTCCTTTGCCTTCACAAACGTTTAAAGACTCACAAGATTTTGACATTGCGATTTCCAGAAAGTCAACATTTTCCATTGCTTTTTTCACTTTTCGCTTTCAAATAGTGTGAAACCACGGGGATTTTCTTCTCCGTTAAAGTCTCTGTCAGAATACCCCGCACAGATCTCTCTCGGAAGAAAAAAAAAGAGGGGAGAAGATGCTGAAATTGCCTATTGAAAACCAATTAAAGAAAATTTGACTGACCCTGCACATAAACAGCACCACTTTTCCCCTGGAAAATTCCAGTTGCATCTTAATTAAGGCCGACAACGCCGGAAGGTAAACTAATGCTATACCAAAGTAACGTAGCGTCCTGCCCTGTGTTCTGGCCCAAGTTGTCAGTTAGGATAAATACTAAGAGCATTAAGGCCACTGTACTTCACAATCAGAAATAGCTTTACAGCAGTTTTCAAAGGATGTAAAACTCACTGAATGGTGACCAAATATAAACGAAGATTAATTCTAATAAAACCTTCACAGTTATAGGCCATGGGGACAATAAATATGTGATCAGTGGTGCAAGAAGGTTAATGAAAGGAATGACTGCTGGAAAGAAAAAGACTTCTGAAAATGTGTGCTGTCACATCAGAGGTGGATTAGATACGGAAAACCAATACAAAACCAGAGAAAAGTGTCACTGCGAGAACTTAATCAAACAACGTGTGCTGATTTTTCTAATGCAGTGGGAAAAGCTGACTTTCAGACTTCAGACACACTGAAGAGTGGCCTTTGCCACCTACTGGAATCCAAAACAGGCTACTCCAGAAGTCTGCAATAATGTTAGATAAAGCCAGCGCTTTAAGCAGCAGCTTAACCCTACCAGGAGCTGTCGTCTTCTGTCCCTGCAAGCAGCGTGGCAGGCAGGGGAGACAAGCTCCTTCCCTACCGACCTCCGCACAGGAAAGGCTCGGCCGAGAGAGAAAGGTTTCGCTCGCCGGCACTGCAGTCAGGCCCTGGCTCCGTCTCCGCCCGCACCACTGAAAACAAGACCTACAAGGGAGAATATGGCAGGGGGGTGAATTCACCAGGCAGAGAATAGTTGGCATAGTTTTAACCATTTTTAATTAAAGAAGTTAAAAGAGAACTATAAAACTTCAAGCCTTGCAACACTAGCAAATAAACACTGTCTCTGATGTTATCTTGTGCTGGAAAATACTGGTTTCCCTGATCGTTTCTAACGGAGCTTGAAATTATCATGGGATTTTGATATTTTCCTCCCGTCTGCCTCGACACCTTCACACCAGGGCAGCCCTAGGCTGAATCCTGGCCCTCCGTCCGCTCCACGGCAGTAAGGTGCCAACACTGCCCTGCCACAGCAGGGACAGCCACGCTCCCGAAGCTCAGATCAGTTTACGGACTGCTCCAAGCAGGCGACACACAAGAGCTTTCTCACATCACCAGTCCCCATGGACTACTTGCTATTTCATGTGTTTCGGTTGACTCAGCCATAGATGTAAAAGCCAGCACCCATGCATCGACAGGATTCGCGCTACGCTCTGGAGAATGCCAAACCTAGAACTATTAACGGATTCAAAGTCCACAGGTTTCCCACCCACAGCAGATAGTGCATCCACAGTGTCTAGTTACGCAAAGACAACAAACTGCAAAGTGAAACACGTGCTCTGGCTGTGCCAAACCCTGCACCAGAGAACAAAAGCACGCAGAAACCAACCTCCACACCACGTTACTGGACAGACTCTCACAAAACACAAATACACATGTGAATACAGAAAACTATGAGTTAAACTTTTAAGTATCTCTTATACCTGTTCCAAGATACACAATGTAAACAAGCTAGAAAATAAATTATCTTAGTTTCAACTGTTACGGTAGGACACAACGCTCACACCGGTACCCAATTTTTTACTGTACAATAGCTTCAAAACTGTCTCTGCCTTTTTCAAGAGCACAGCGCTGAAAAGGGACTGGTTCTCAAAGAACATCAGCCAAAAAAGGCTCACGTATCTCTTCAAAAGCGTGAGGAGTTAAAAATATATGAAGTTTTGTTCTGTTCTAAGACTGAGGGCTGACACAGTGCAAAAAGGTGAGAAATTTTCTTGTGGGAGGGAGAGCGTTAGAGCCCCCCTAAGTAACCTGACGTGTGCATGTATAAACTACAACGCTGTGTATTTGCTACAGAAAGTGTCCAGTGAATATCATGCATTACAACATGCCCGCCACTTAAAAGCACAAGCTAAAAAAAAATTTTAAACAATATGTATTT
The DNA here is from genome assembly GCF_965231255.1 of Vanellus vanellus. Classification (NCBI taxonomy): domain Eukaryota; kingdom Metazoa; phylum Chordata; class Aves; order Charadriiformes; family Charadriidae; genus Vanellus; species Vanellus vanellus. The sequence goes on from NC_138922.1 coordinate 3,548,445, forward strand.
CTATCACATGTCCCTATTGGAAGAGTACAGCTGCACTCTTCAGAGGCAGATCTCCCCACCCCACGGGTCAGCAGAGGAGAGGAAGCTCTGCTCAGCCCCATCGTGTGACCCAGACCACACATGCCGCATTGTGTGGGGCTCACCAGGCAGAGCACAGCCCCTCGCGTGACCCACAGCCAGCCTAAGGAGTCCGTGCCTGCTGCACTAAGCTTCCCACACAACAACAAAATAGGTGCCCGGGCCCAACAGCTGTGGTTCATATAAAATTTCCAAGAATGTACGTTCACTTTTTAAAAAATGCGGGGCTTTAAAACAAAGTTTGACCAATTACAGCCTGCGCTCGAGAGTCATTTCATTGACCATGGAAATACAGCAAGCTCTGCCAAGGCAGAGAGTGCAGCTCCGCTTCTCTTCTGCGGCATTTTGCAGGACAGAACATTACCTGAACCTGCAAAGGAAAAATTAGGTAGAGCAAGTACAAATTACCTGCGCTGAAATTTAGTCAAAATGGTAACTCTCACACAGAGCAGTATTTAGCGACCTGCACGGGGTCAGGAGACGGGTAAGTCATACTCTTTGATAACAGGACTTTTCATTTTTTTGCATCAATGTTGGCTCAGGGCTAATAGGGATCAAACCACATCACCCAGTGAATCACGAGGATGCTTCTGAAGTTGTCCCTCAACACATGCCACTTCAATTCAGACATACCACAGCCCTAATCCTGCGCTAACGTGGTAGATGTAACACCCACTTGCTTGCAGGGGAAGGAGGAAACGGCAGCTTCATTTTGTTATCTGTAGCCTGGCTACCAGCTTAGGAACAAGGCTTATTTATTGCTACCCCTTTTCTCCTCTCTCTTCTCCAGCAATTAATTCATCGGGCAGTTTCAACACACTGAAAGAAAAAGGAGCTTCAAAGAAAAAGCAACTTTTACAACACAGATGAAGAGGCAGAAGAACCTCGTTAGCAGAGCCTTTAGACGATCTGTAGCACATGCAGAGCTCCACACTGAAGCCAGGACTCTCTCAACCAGAGGGGATGTCACTGAAAACACAGGGGAAAAGAGGAGGAACAAGGAGAAAAGACATTTATGCTAGCTGAATTGGGAAAGGAAAGAGAATTGTAACAAATTTACAGGAAACACTCAATTCTGCTGCTCTTTTAACTCTGCATTTCAGTGAGAGGTAAAAGTTCGTGCAAAGAGCTCCTCAGCAAGACACACACGTGCTCATGCAGGAACTGAAGCTACCAAAAACTCTGACGTACAGCCAAGGGGAGCAAATACTCCTGAGTGGAATTCCACAGGCAAAAGCTGGTGCTGACTTAACTGGAAACAGATAAAATTCAAAAGGCCATTAACAAAGGACTAGAAACAACCCATCCTCCCTTATCCCACTGCACACTGAGTTCGCAAGACTGCAATACCGGCAGTAAAAGACATCTTTTTATATAATTATATACCAAGTTTATGCCTAACATGGTTTGTGTGTTATGGACACAGCACCTGCGTGACACCCACCAAACCCAACTTATGCACTGCTAATAATTTATTAACTCAGGGAACGTGCCTGCGTTTCACACTTCAAGGAAAAGCTCTGCCTTTCTTCCTGATCAGAGAGAGACCACCAGGGATGGATTCTAACAACCTGTTAGTGATGACAAGTAGGACTCCTTCCACTAGAAAGAGGCTATATGAGAACTGCACAAGGAGAGCACAACCTGAAGGCTATTAACCATAATTATTTTTCCCAGCTGTCAAGGACACACCAAAATGGACAATAAAATGTATTGCATTTGATGCCCTCAGTGACTGCTACACAACATGATCACTGAGGAATTTTTGAAGCTTAAGCCTCATCCTGACAGTTTTCTTTCCAACAATTCACGTACACCTTGTGCGGTGGCACCCATCAGTCCAACTCGGTGACCAACTCTACGAGATCACTTGGCCGGTATTACCTCTTCCAAGCAACTCCCCATTCCCTCATCCTCCCCAGCTTTGTAGACATATACGATACTGTCACTAAAAAAACCACACGATTTTTAAGCAAATGGAACCACAGTTTGCTACACAGAGGTAAATTAGTTCAATGGATGCATTTAACTTTATCTTCAGGCATATTCAAAGCACAAATCACATTGTTCATTCGAGGTGACAACGCCATACCTTATCACATCTGGTTCTGTGCCTTCATTCTTGTAAGATGCCTGAAGCTGTTTGTGTCGTGTGAGGAGGTCATCCACCAAATTCTGCCTCCTGTCTCCCTCCAGCTGTGTGCTGATGACACTTGGTTAAGGACCAAACTTAAAACCACTGAAAAACTTTAATCTTAGGATATAAAATAATACCTGTCACACATTCTTAAAATAAAACAGACTTCCTGATCATCAAAATTGAATAGAGTAACTATTTTAAATCTGCAACATCTAAGAGAAGCATAGGTCACATTTTTCCAAATGAAATCTGCTGCTATTCTAAATGTGCTTCTGAAGTTTACGTATCTCAAAGAAAAAGTTTTATACAATAAATAATAAGAAGAAAACTGGAAGGTTACTGCCAAATTAGCATAAGTATTAAGAATAGCATTTCCCTCTCCAAAATCCAACATAATTCTTCGTTCATTTATTACTAAGAAGTCGTACGCGTTGATCTCTTCCATAACACTGACGATGTATAACACTACTGCATGGGTTAAGTTCAGGGAAGGATGAATTTTCTTACAAGAGCTCCAACTTACACTGTTATGATATAAACGGGGCAGACTCAAACAGAACAGAGCTTTTGAAATCAGCAGGGTACTTCACATCGTATTTCACTGGAAGCTCGTAACACAGCCAATGTGGGTCGCTCCCAGGCAAGTGATCAGCGAACAACCAAAAATTTACTTTGAGCATCTGCTTCCATTTGCAATTCATCAGCAGAACACCCCGACAGACACTGATGCAGCAGAAAAACAATTCAGGCAGTATCTCTGAAAGACAAGATGCCCTGAAGTGCTGTGGCTTCAACGGGTAACACGTCTTTGCTTTTTTTTTTTTTTTAATTAAACTTAGTGACATTTTGAAGGACTCCTAACTCTCTTCCGAGTACTGTTCAAGAGATTATGCAATAGCTGAACTGATTTGTGTGTTTTCGGCCACAGCAGTAGCATTCCTCTGCTCTCAAACACTCACTGGACAGGAAAGTTTTACCCCTGGCCATCAGCTGAGCACTCAGGGGGCCTGTGCTTAGAAGGGATTTCTGCTATACGAAGCTTGACATTAAACATTCATTCATTAAATCAGATTGCTGCTGGATATCTTCAGGGAGACAGACGTACTTTGACTCCTTAAGCCTGACTATCCCAGTGCATGGAAAGAGCAGGAAATACAAGCCAGGCCACAGGGTAACGCTCCCAGAAGAAAACCTGTGATTTTTTTCTTTCTAAGGCATATTTTAAAGCATTTTGACATCATTCTGAAGATGCAGCTCCATTGCGCCTTAGGTCAGCACAAGTCAGGGCCACCACATCCCTGCCCACACCCTTAAGGCTTCAGCCTCCCTTTTTGCAAGCACCGGCACTCCTGCAGCCAGTGACTGGGCCATGAGAAAAATCGCGGATTAGCGAGTTTTCTGCTAGACGAGCAATCTTAGCTCACAAAACCAACCACTCAATCAGCAGCGTGGGCACAGCGCACAGACAAGACGATGGCAGCCCTGAGATTACTCCGACCACCTTGTTAAGCTTCTCTCTGACACAACCGTAACCAAAGCCAGCCTCGTGCCCTCCATGCCAGCGATGCCCAGGCTCCCAGTTCTTCCTGCACTGCAGATGCAATGAAAATATTCAACAGCAGCACAGAAAAAGTTCTAGTGACTTCCAGTCTTCTAAAAATGGAATGAGGGAAAAACCCTAACTGCGTGGCAGAGCAATTACGGCATGTTTTTCCACTCTCTCCCACCATACAGAAAGGTCGACGAGCTGATGTTTACACAGATACATTTGGTGTGTTGATACAGCCCGAAGCAGTAAGTCCTTCAGCTGATCGATCTTCTCTCTGAGATTCTGCAACGACGATCTGATAATCACATTGAGCTGAAGAGGAAGAAAGAGATTATTTTTTTTTTCAGTCCGAGTTATATTTGCAGAAAATGTAATACTACTACACACAGGTGACAATATATTTAACTTCAGCTGTACTGGTCTGAAGATCTCCATTCGAAACCAAGAAAGCCTGCCTGAGAGGCACAAAGGGAACAATACAGTTAACTGGTTTGGACTGCTTACAAAATAATGAGATAAATAGCACTAGTTTCGCAAACACATTTCTAATGCATTAATGCTGTTTAATATGGAGAGCTTGCTTTCAAGTCTTTACAAACACACTCCTTTTTATATGGGCAAAATATTTCAGCACATATTAAGATTTTTCCAGTTAGTTTTCCAGTTCTTTCCTCTGATCTTTAATACAAGTAGAGGCACCAGTTTCTTCTGCCACCAGGTTTCTTTCCCAGCTCCCAGGGTAAGAGGAAAGCTTGCTACAGGTTCAGACGTTCCCTCCACTGAACTCCTCCAAACTTTACACTAAAGATCCCAAAGAAATTCAGATTTCCTCCATTTCCCTTCTCAGCAGCACCTATGACTCCTGACCCTTTCTCACAACCGACCTGCCCAAGATTCAGATGTGTCTGTTCTTACTAAAAACGTAGTTAAGTCGTTCACATGCTGCCCTGCTGCAAGCAAGCCCAAAGTCTGGGGGAATCCCCCCCTCCCTTTCTCCCCACCCCTTCCAAGTTAGTCTCACATTATCCTCCGGGTTTTTCCTCCTTAAATGTTATTTCTTTTCATTCCAGTTATGTAGAACATACTAGGAAAAAAAACATTGTAACTGCAATTAACTATGCAAGTCATCCTAATTAAGACTTTATGTGCTTCTTGTTTACAAGATATTGGCCCCGCTGTGGGTTGTAATGGTTAGCAACCTCAGATGCTCTGTGTAATGAACTAGTAACAGAGGAGGAGCATTTGCCTCTCATTCCTGTGTTCTTGAAGACGCAGAGGCAGCAGCCAGGCACCAAAGTCTCACGGAACGGTCGCCGTGCTGCAAGGATCCTGCCTACAGCTCAACTGCACTTGATATCTACACAGGGATGGAGTGGGACTTCCCCAAAAAATCACCTGATAGCATCAGAAGTTTAAATCTCTCTGACTCAGTGAGACTTGTTCTCAAACGCTATCAAATATGACAGAAAGTGGATGCAACCACACCGAGGCAGTCTTGAGAACGGGCAGCCACAGCGGAGAGCTGCAAAATCCACCTTCGGACCCAAAGCTGCCAAACACTAAGGCAACGTTCCCAAAGCCAGGATGGGGGATAAATGCTTTTAGGCAAGGTCAACCCGCTGCATACCCTCTAGCTCCGCAATTAGGCAATAAAAGCTCTTTTCATTTCACATGTACATTTGCTGGATTCACATCCAGGTGGAGAACGCTGCATTTAAGCAGCCCAGAACAGCAAAGTAACATAAAGGCACACATGTCCGAGAAAGTCACCTCACATACAGTCTCCCTCTGCTACTCTGGCCAGAAATTGCAGTGCCGTAGCAAAAGATGTCACTTCCATTACAGAAAAAAAAAAAAAAAACAAGTAAAAAGAAACCAATGGAAGTTTGAAGATCAGCTCAATAAAGCAGAGTTCACAGATGGTTATGTGCTGAAATCTTGAAATCTTTCCCTACAGGGCTGGGTTTGAGGTTTGTGGGTTTTTTTATTGTTTTGTTTTTTTTTTTTTTCCCCATTTTAAATTTTATGCTCTATTTTTTGCTCAGCAATAAGCAATAAGTTTTTTTAGCCACACTAATGGCAAAACACTATAAAAATAAAAACTTATTTACATTCTCCCTACCAGGCAAATACTGTACAAAACCTTCTTCTCCATTAAAACATTCAGGAGTCACAGAATATATGACTGCTCAGCCGCAGATTTCTCAACATGCATTTCTGTTATGAAAACAACTCTCTCATTGTTGGAAACTTGTTTATAGTAGAATCAAACACTGCCAAATATTCATCTTTAACTGCTAATGGATTAAAGGGAAACTGTGCTTGGAAAACACGGGGCATGGAACAAATGATTTTATGAAGAAATAAGTCAACCGTGTAATGTTTCCATAAAACACAACCTCGGAGAGTTACGGTACAAGAAGGGCTTCAAACAACACTAACACAATGTTTTGTTGGGGTTTTTTGGAACACGTCACAGATTGCAATGATGCCAATAGAGAACTTTGTCCTCTATAGACACAGATGGATTAAGCAGCAATCTTTTTATTAGACTTCTACTGCTTGAATGGATATCTGTACAATTTCATCATCTTGAAAGCCGGGAGTTTAATCACCACCTCTAAACACTCCTCTCAATTCTACAGCTAGAGAAAATATTTCTCTCAAATCCCACTTATTTGGGCCTTCTGAAACCTCTTTTCAATTCATGCCAAATTTGAGCCATTCATTAAAAAGCACTGATTATTGTATGAAGCCTACACCATTTTCTTCAACATTTCTTTAAAGGAAACTTTTCAAAGATGACATTTTATTTTAAAAGCTATCAGCAAAGAGACTGGAAGACTCAGCGATCACGCACCACATCACAGCCCTGCTATAAAGAGGGGCAGAGTCTACAAAATAAATCAGTGGGGTTTTAATTATGCAAATTGTTATAAGAGACTCAAGGGCTTGCACGCATTTTCATCCTAACGCAGTCAAGGGAGAAGTTAATGGCACGTTCTCAGGGTGTGCAATCAAGCAGACTCCTATGCTTCTTGATGGAAAGGACGAGGCTTTTAGTCCTAAAGAACGCAGCCTGCTGAGAATCTTTTTATTTTATTTTACTTTTTAAACAGGAAGTGTGAAAAGGTGGAGAACGTAATACTCCTGGGTAAGTTCTAACTTCTGCTTCTCATCCATATTTAACTCTGGTCTTACATTTTGTTAGAAATGTAGCTAAAAAAGACCGCAAAATTCATATTTCATCTGATCTACAGCCACTACAGAAAGGAAACATGCCAGCCTTGTGGGGGAAAAAAAATATCTATTCAATATTTACACAAAAAGGAGAACACAGAAGCTGACGTGCACCCCAACATCTCTTATAGTGTGTTCTGCTCCTGGCAGTGACAGCGCTGAGCGGTCAGCAGCCTCGACCCAGCAGTCCCACGGCTTCTCCTTTTCTCTTTTTGTAAAACCAGCGTTATTGCATGTGTAAAAGACTCATTACTGTTAAATCCAGGATTATTTTTGTGACACTGAAAAGCTACCGTTAATTCAGAAACTGTATTCTTGGTTTCTTTATGGAAATCTTAAAGAACACACCATTAACAGGTTCCTGCTATTAAACATAACTCTTCACCCGCAGGATCCCGGCTGGCAGCGGCAATGCCCTGCCGCAGCCGGGTCCCCAGACTCATGCAGGCGGGGGAGCGTCACCCCCTTCCCCGCAGCGCTCCCGGCCCTGTCACTTGGCGAACGTTCCCAGAGAGGCAGGAAATTCAGGACTTCCAGCTTCCTAGAAACATCTGACTCCTGCAAATTTAATGCCTAAACCAGTGCTTAACATCAAGCTAAAAATAACCACGTTCACTACCCCCAAAAGCCGCTGGCGGAGCAGTACCTTGGCTGAACTCTCCCCGTTCCTTTGGTACCGGTTACGCTCCTGGATTTTCTCGGCGACCTCCTGGGCGACCTGGCAAGCGGCGTCGTAGAGCGGGAGCCTGGGGAGGAGGAGAAGGCGCAGCTGAGCCCCCACCGCCCTCCCCACCCCTCTGCCGGCCGGGGACCCTCTGCCCCTCCGCCCCCGCGCGGGACCCGCCACCGCGGCCCGACGAGCCGGCGGGACCTGAAAAACTGCTTTTCACATTTACCTAAAAGGAGCTTTTTTTAGGAGGAAAAACGCTCTGTAGGGAAAGGGGACACACCACCACACCCCTCCCCAAGCCCAGCTCTGCACAGGCCCCGGCCCCCACACAGCGGCGGGCCCGCACGCTACCGGCCACGGGGAGGCTCCGGGCCCGGCTGGCAGCGCCCCCGGGCGGCCCAGCGCCGTTCAGGCGGGCGCGGGAGCCCCTCGGCGGGGGTGGGGAGGCGGCGGCAGCGCGGGCGGCCCGGAGGAGCCGCGCCCGGAGGCGGCCCAGCGCTCACCAGGGGTCCGGAGCCATCGCCGCCGCCGCCCGGAAGAGCCGCGCGCTTCCGGTTCGGGTCAGCTGACGACGGCGCGCGCCGAGGCCCAAACCCCGCAGTGCGCAGGCGCGGGGCAGCGGGCAGAGATGGGGGGGCAGAGATGGGGGGGGGAGACATGGGGGGGGCAGAGATGCAAAGGTGTGGGGGGCAGAGGTGCGGGGGATAGAGATGCGGGGGGGCAGAGATGCGGGGGGGCAGAGGTGCGGGGGGCAGAGCTGCGGGGGGGAAGAGATGCGGGGGGGCAGAGGTGCGGGGGGCAGAGATGGGGGGGCAGAGATGCGGGGGGGCAGAGGTGCGGGGGGCAGAGCTGCGGGGGGGCAGAGGTGCGGGGGGCAGAGCTGCGGGGGGGCAGAGGTGCGGGGGGCAGAGGTGCGGGGGGGAAGAGATGCGGGGGGCAGAGCTGCGGGGGGGCAGAGATGCGGGGGGCAGAGGTGCGGGGGGGCAGAGGTGCGGGGGGCAGAGGTGCGGGGGGGCAGAGATGCGGGGGGGCAGAGATGCGGGGGGCAGAGGTGCGGGGGGGCAGAGGTGCGGGGGGCAGAGCTGCGGGGGGGCAGAGCTGCGGGGGGGCAGAGATGCGGGGGGGCAGAGATGCGGGGGGCAGAGCTGCGGGGGGGCAGAGGTGCGGGGGGCAGAGCTGCGGGGGGGCAGAGGTGCGGGGGGGGCAGAGGTGCGGGGGGCAGAGATGCGGGGGGGGCAGAGATGCGGGGGGGAAGAGATGCGGGGGGCAGAGCTGCAGGGGGGCAGAGCTGCGGGGGGGCAGAGATGCGGGGGGGCAGAGATGCGGGGGGCAGAGCTGCGGGGGGGCAGAGGTGCGGGGGGCAGAGGTGCGGGGGGGGCAGAGGTGCGGGGGGCAGAGATGCGGGGGGGCAGAGGTGCGGGGGGCAGAGGTGCGGGGGGCAGAGATGCGGGGGGGCAGAGATGCGGGGGGCAGAGCTGCGGGGGGCAGAGATGCGGGGGCAGAGATGCGGGGGGGCAGAGGTGCGGGGGGGCAGAGGTGCGGGGGGCAGAGGTGCGGGGGGGCAGAGGTGCGGGGGGGCAGAGGTGCGGGGGGCAGAGCTGCGGGGGGGCAGAGCTGCGGGGGGGCAGAGCTGCGGGGGGCAGAGGTGCGGGGGGGCAGAGGTGCGGGGGGCAGAGGTGCGGGGGGGCAGAGGTGCGGGGGGGCAGAGATGCGGGGGGCAGAGCTGCGGGGGGACAGATGTGAAGGGGGGCAGAAGTGCACAATGCCGAGGTGTTGGGTGCGCGGGGCAGAGGTGCGGGGTGTGCGGGGCAGGCTGCAGCGGTCCGTGGGTGCAGAGGTACCGGTTGTGCTGTACACGGTGCAGGATGCAGAGCCCGCGGGGGCAGAGGTGCAGGGTGTGCCACCGCAGCGGTGCGTGGGTGCGGGTTGCATGGGGTAAGACCGCAGAGGTGCAGGGTGCCGTGGCCGTCCCCGGCTCTGCCCTGGCCCTCCCGCTGGCCCCACAGAGGGGTCCCGGCCCTCACAGGGGCCTGAGCGCTGACGTGGCCCCACTGGGCTTTTCCCAGTGCCACCAGTCAACGGTAGCCAAGATGGGGCTGCCACCGACACCCTTCGTCCGCAGCCACCTCCTGTGTTGGCCGTACCCCCATGGCATTGTGTTTGACCTTTGGTCAGGGCCCCCTCGGAAACCTTCGCGATCTCTTGGGGCGCTATTGGCACCTCCAGAGTATCCGATGCTTTTCCTAAAGCCCGGGACAGGGGGATTTGGGGTTTTCACAGCGCGCCCTGAGCGATGCTGGTGCGTCAGGCCGGGCCCGGGGCCTCGCATGCCTCCGGCCTTTGCTGCCGAGAAAGAAGGAAAGCTTTTATATTTTTAATTTTGCACGTCAACGGCGAGCTTTGAACACAGCGGCAGCTCCTCGGGGTACTGACGGTGTCTTGCACCTCCCTCCTTCCCTCCCTCTTCCCTCCCTCTTTCCTCCCTCTTTCCTCCCTCTTTCCTCCCTCTTTCCTCCCTCTTTCCTCCCTCTTTCCTCCCTCTTTCCTCCCTCTTTCCTCCCTCTTTCCTCCCTCTTTCCTCCCTCTTTCCTCCCTCCGTCCTCCCTCCGTCCTCCCTCCGTCCTCCCTCCGTCCTCCCTCTTTCCTCCCTCTTTCCTCCCTCTTTCCTCCCTCCGTCCTCCCTCTTTCCTCCCTCCGTCCTCCCTCTTTCCTCCCTCCGTCCTCCCTCTTTCCTCCCTCCGTCCTCCCTCTTTCCTCCCTCCGTCCTCCCTCCGTCCTCCCTCCGCCCTCCCTCCGTCCTCCCTCCACCCTCCCTCCACCCTCCCTCCATCCTTCCCCTTCCCTCTCTCCTTCCTACCTTCTCCCTTTCCCTCCCTCCTCCCTGCCCTCCCCCCCACCACATGAACCCCATCCCGAGCAGGGGCTCACCCCATCCCTTTCCCCCCTTTGGGCTGCAGCTCCTGATGTTCAAGGGGCATCTTAACCCCCTCCTCCCCATGGTGCCACCCGCACCGCCCCGACGCACAGGCAGTCCCCCTCTGGCAGCGCTGCTCCGGCCCCACGCGCTCCCCGGGACCTTTTCCCCCTGCATCCCGCCTTTCCCTTCCTTTAGGCTCCTGCCTTTCCCTTCCCAACTCCTCAGCCCCATCCCCGGCCCTTTCCCATCCCCAAATGACAGCCGCTGCCTCTCCCTGTCCCTCTTGTCCCTGTGTCCCCGTCCGCGGGCAGGGCTGGGCTGCCAGGCAGCCGCTGTGACGCTGGGCAGTGTTGACGCTGTCAATATTTTGGCTGCGGAGGCTGCGCGGGGCTGCGCAGTAACCGGCCGGCGGGCACAGGCGCTGCCTTTCACCCCATCCCAGCCCTAAGAGCCTTTCCCACGCCTGGGATTCGGCCTCTCTCTGGGGTTTTTTTTTGGGTGCGACGGATGACGCAAATCAACGCGGACACGAGCATGGGGACACGAGCAAGGCGCTGCTAGAGATGTTTTATTGCCCTCGTAACATGGGGCCACTACCGCAACTGCTGTGGCACGTCAGGATAATGAGCAGATCCTCGTCAGCGTATTTACGGGCAGCTGCGACACCCGGTGAGCGCTCCGCGCCGGCAGCGAAGCCCGTTGGGCTGGAACCGGGGCGGCTGTCGAGCGAGGAGCAAGAGGACGGGGCTGCGGCGAGAGGGGCTGTGACTGATGCGCTCGGGACCGTGAAACCGCGGCCGAGGAGGACTCCCCCACCCTGTGCCAGAAGTGTCCTGGGTACAGACAGACCCCGTGTCCCCGGGGTGCCGGCTGGTGTCACCAACCCCCTTTGCACCCCCGAGCGGGGCTGGCTCCTTCGCACAGGCAATCAGCATGAAACATTGATGGCCTCCGGCTGCGCGGCTCATCCGGAGCCGGTACGGCCTCTACATATTTAATTTTGTCACCATTAAAAAAGCATGAAGCGATGATCCATTTCGCACCATCCCTAATTCACTTCCATCTCCTGTCTCAGGGCAGAGCGGCTGCCGGGGAGCAGGAGGGGGAGGGGGGCGGCCACGGGGCTGCTCCATTCTGGCAGGGAGAGGCATCCGCTGTCCTAAAAAAAGCAACGGAGGAGAAGCTCCTGGGGAAAGGCAGCGGGACCCGCTGCTGTAAGAGCCAGGGCAAAAGGGTTTGAGTTGGAGAGAGAATAAACGACCCCTCGGCGCCGGGAACCGGAGCGGGGTGCAGCGTGGGGACCCCCAGGAGCAGAGTTGGGGACGGTCACCAGCCCCTTCGGATGCGGCGTGGGGAGCAGAGCCGCCCATCGAGGGCACAGAGGGGCTCTGGGTGCGGAGTAGGAGCCTCCCGCCGGGACACAGCCCCTCGCCTCCCTCCCTCCCTCCCTCCCGGCACAGCACCCCCGCACTGACAGCCCGTCGCAGCCCTTCCTCGGGCCACCAGCTTGCCGGGGACAAAGGGAGGAGAGGGGTGACGGGACAGAGTGCCGGTCTCGTCATGAGTTTGGCACATCACGGAGGAGGTGCTTCATCCAGAAAGGAGGGGGTCTGCAGAGGGACCGCTCCTGCCTGCCCCGAGAGCAGCGGTGCTGGCGGATGCTCAGGGATGCGCTGCAGGCGCAGGGAGACCCGCAGGCAGGGCGGCAAGGCAGGAACCACCCGCAGTCGCTGTTATTATAGGAGAAAAAACCCAAGATTTTTTTAAGGAAAAGAAAGAAAGAAAAAAAAAAATCTTACAGAATTTTAAGGTGCCTATAAAAATTCCCACTTTTAAGTGCAGCCCCAACTGTGGGTTCTCCAGGTGGCGGCGTCGGATGGGTGCGATGGTGCTGGGAGCGCCTCTCGGCTGTCGGAGGGTACTTTTCCTTCAACTCGGCTCTTTTGTCTGTGAATACAACATCCGGTTTCCAATTCTGCAATGCATTTTGAGGCCAAAAGTCAATCGATAACAACCATTTCAGAGGGGGAAACGCTGAAGCGCCACCACCGTACCTGTGCTCCCGCTGGGCAACCGTGTACGTAGGAGGGAGGCACGGGGTGCCGCGGGGTACACGTCTGCGTCACCCCAAATTTCCCCTGGTGGTTTTGCTGACCGGTGCTAAAAAAGTGCCACAAACACGGCCGGCACAGCCCCGCCGCACCCATCCCCAAAAAAGCATCCCCAGGGGCGCACAGGGCGGCTGCAGAAGGGCGTCACTTCGTCCTCGCGGCCCCTTGTCACCCGGTCCCGGCCACTTGCGGCTCACGTGCTTCTCTTTCCGCCTCTCCCGGGACCATCCAGCGGGAAGCGGTTTGCAAACCCACTGGCTGTGTTGTTGTTTCCTTCGTTCAAGGACGGGCGATGGCCGCGGCAGCTCCCTCCCCCCCTTCCCCCCCCTCCCCCCATCCCGTGACGCTGGCGAAGGGAGTGAACCCCGGAGTGGGAAAATGAAGGTTATCCTTGGGAAAAATAAATGATTAAGTTTAATGGTCCTGTTGTTGGTTTGATGGCTATCTCATCCCACGGGGTGTTTACATCCCTCCCCCCTCCCCCCTCCTCCCCCCCCCCCAGCCTCAGCGCAGAATTAGGGGGGACACGGGCATGGGAGCTGCTCCACCCCTCGCCCTATTTACACCAAATAAACCTCCTGTGCCGGCGGGCTGGCATTCACCTTAAAAGCCAGGGCAGGTGACGGGGACAGCGGGGACCCGGCAGGAGGGTGTACCGGAGCCTGGGCACATGCTGCAGGTGGGGCTCAGCCTGCCCCGCTCCCCTGGGGGGGCGGCCGGTGGCTTCCCCGTGGCCGAGCCGGCCGAGGGCCATAACACGGGCACCGGGCAAGGTGAGTGCGCTGCAGCCGGGGACAGAGGCACATCTCACACTGGGGGAGATGGCAGCAGGGTCTTGCTCGTACCAGGGCCACGTCCAGCACAGGAGAGGGGTTTTGCTTCCCCATTTCCTTCCCCAACAACACTCCCGATATGTCCCAAGGGAGGGGGAGGGGGGGGCAGAGCTGGAGCCACCAGCGGTCGGGTGGGCTCAGGTTGATGCTCCTCAGTACTTTGGGCAGGGCAGCATCCTCGTGACGCGGCCAGCTGCGAGGACAAGGTGAATTTGGGGACCACGGCGGTGCAAACAGCCCCGCTTCAACCTCAGCGCTCATTTTAGCCCGGTGCCTGTGGCTACAAGACTGCGTGACTGTGCTCAGGGTCCGTCCGTCTTCGAAGCAGAGAGTCGGGCTGAGCCGCTGCCCCTTCCCTGAACCAGAACTGAACCTGATCTGTTGGTTTTGCTGAACTTGAGCAGGGGCCAAACTGAACCGGAGAGCGGGAGCCAGAGGCAGACCCAGCCCGGGAGCAGCCCGGGTGCCCGGACCCTCTCGTCGTGCCACCACGTGCGGCCACGCACGCAGCGCATGAGGCTGGGACCGTGCTGTCCCCCCCCCGCCGTCCCCGTCCCCAGGGGGCCAGAGCAGAGAGGTTTGGCTCAGTGCAAATCCACGTTAGACTCCCCATCCCGACTGAGCCCATCCAAGATAAATACATCAGAAAATTAATGTGTGCGCTAATTGACTTTATCCTTGCCAATTAATCACTGCCTGGCAGAAGTCACCCATGCGGAGACAACTCCCGTCTCCTACAGCATTCAGAGCAGAGCTCTCTTGTGACTCCAAGGAAAATGCTGCTCCCTTCTCTCTAGGAGGAGCTCAAACTCTGCTCTTCCCACCACAGGGCTGGCGGCTGCCACAGCCCTGCCATGGTCCTGTGCGCAGGAGCCTCCCCTGAGGGTCCCCCGGGGGACCTTCTCCCTCCAAAGGGCTCCCCAGATGCTCACCAGCCCCTCTGTGCGGTCCCCTGGACGGGGTCTCTGCAGGTCCATGGAGGCATGCGGGAAACTGGGACGCTTTTGCATCCCGCAGAGCATTCCCACACCCTTGGTGAGCCCCTCTCGCTGCAGCACCTTCTCCCTGGCACTCGAGCGGCAAGACGGGGCCGGGTTTTCCAGAAGGCTTTGGCAGGAGGTAGGAAGAGGGAGAGCAGACACCTGAGGCCATCTTTGCCCACTCTAACTGGGCTTGTAGCAGCCCGGTCCTGGGCTTCCAGACCCAGACAGGACATTGCCTCCTGCCCTGCTCTGTCCTTGGAAGGGGAAACGACGCAAACCTCAGCATCGCTTGGGCCCCCACTGCCCGTCAGGTCCTCCCTCAGCCCTGCAGAGCTGGACTGGGACCAAGCTGCTCGTTATCCTCAGTGGTGTCCCATGGTCATCCCCTGGGGACAGGGACCACGTCCCTGCTGTCTGCACTCCCCTCTTGGCAGGTCACAGGCTAGGAAGGGAAGTTGGGAGCTTTTTGAGGGGTGCAAAACCCCTCACAGTGTGGAGAAGCAGCCCCCACACCCAGCCGGTACATGCTCTCACGCTGCCCTGAGCCCCCGGACAGCGGTGTCACCAGGGGACTGAGCTGACGAGAGCAGGAGAGGGCAAGGTGAGCAGCCTCAGCCAGGCAACCCTCCCCTCCCCGAAAACCTTCCCTTTGCAGGGCAGAGAGTAACTATTGAAATACAAGAAGTTGCTGTAAAACATCAAAGCATCAGCCAGGGTGAAAGGCTGTCAGCTGGGGCAGCGAAGCGTGTTGAATAAAAGGTCTTTGTCCTACAGAGATGTTCGGCTCATCTCCAGTCACCATCGTGATCACGTCGGAGGCTGACACCTGGGACATCGACGCCTCCTCTTGTCTAAGCTGTGGACAGTTTGTGGATTGGGACAGGATGCCAGACCCGGAGCAAGACGCACGTATCCCCCGAGATATCCTCAGCAAGCCCCCGAAGGAGCTGAAGAAGCTGGCAAGAGAAGGCTACTGGGCAGCGAGCCGCGCTCTGAGAGCTCAGGTCTACCACCAGCTCATCCAGCAGGTCGCCTGCCGGCTCGTCACCCCAGATGCTCTCGTCTACAGGGACGTGGCGAGTCGGCTCTTTGGGAAGCTGAGTGTGAGCTCCCACCCTTTGCCCGAGTTCCTGGAAGGATGCTCCATGCCCACATACTGCCTTAACGTGGAAGGGGTCACTGCCTTGAAGAAGATCCTCATCTGCGTTGGCAACCTTTTTCCCGACATAACCTACAGCCCCATCCTCCCCTCTCTGGTGGCTCTGCTGCTGCACTACAGCGAAGACGAAGCTCAGTGCTTCGAGAACATCTCTCGCCTCATCGCCAGCAACGCTCCTCACACCAGCTACATCGACCAGTCCTTCCTGGCTCACCAGGCCTCCTGCATGACTTTTGGGGATCTGGCCAACAAGCACTGCCCAGCAGCTCACAAACTCATAGCCAGCACCTCTGGGAATGTCTTTGAGGTCTACTCCGAATGGTTATCGTGGCTCTTTCATGACCTCCCCTTCAATTACGCCATCCGTGTCTTTGATGTCTACCTGCTGGAGGGGCAGAAGGTCCTCTACCGCATTGCTCTGGCCTTGCTGAAGCAGTACAGGCTCTCGGTGACCTCTGCCGAGCTGGAGGGGAGCGACATCAAGGCGGACCTGCAGGCTTTCATGCAGAACATCGCCGAGCACGTGACTGTCGACAGACTCCTAGAGAGAGCCTTTGGCATCCGGCTGTTCTCCCGCAAGGAAATCTGGCTCCTCCAGATGGCCAACAGGAAGGCGTTAATGGAGAGGGGCATAACCATGGTGCAAAGCAGGTAAGGAGACCTCTCTGTTTGCCAGCTCTTGGGGCTAAGCAGACCAAATAGGAGTTACAGTGGAGACGCAACATGGGGGGGAGCGTCGGGTATCTCCCATGGCTTTGGCTATGCTGGGTGCCCCTTGGGGGGGACCCCATTAGGAGGCACTGTACAGTTAGAGCTAGCGACGGTCACAGAAAGCTCGCAACGCAAAAAGCATGACAAAACCTGATGCACGGGGGCTGCCCCCTGAAAAGCGCACGGGCACCCCAGTTTGGCAGTAATGGGTGTCCTCCCTCGCGCAGGCAGTCCTTCCACCTGGCCGTGGACATGCAGAACTTCAGCTCCAGCATTGTAACGGCTCAGGAGATGCGCATCATCTGGTCCTGGATCCCTGAGCGCTTCTCCCTCTTCCCCCCACTGCTGCTCTTCTCCACCTCAGAAGACGGGTGCAGCCTGCAGAGGTAAAGCATCATCCGCCGGTAGGGTCGGGTCAGGTTGGTTCGGGGGGGCCAGGCGTAAAACTGCATAGAGGTTGGTGGTGTAGAAAGGAGCAAGATGTAGTGTCCATGGGGTACATCTGAGGTCTCCTGGAGACTCTCTTGGGCTTGGTTCAAGATCTTGAGTGTGGTCTGGACCAGCGCTGGCTGTAGGGGAGAGGGCCAAAGCTCAGTCAGATGGCAATCACAAATTTGGCATTGCATAAGGAACATTGAACCCTGGGGATGTGCTGTGCAAGGGGACGTCCCCATGTGCCACGCCGTGCCGGGCAGGCTATGATGGGTCAGGTCCAGCCCACACCATGCCCAGGGCTCCGGCTCCCTCCCAGCGGCACGGAGCACAGGGCGGCTGCTGGACACTGTAGTCAGTGCTGCAGCTCAAAACTGATCTGAAAAACGAGTTTGCCATTGACTTCCCAAGCTGTGAAGTGGCAAATGCCTTCCAGTAGGCACGTGAATGTTTTCGGGCACGAAACACAAACCCGCTCCTCTGTAGGAGCACGTGAAGCTGAGAGGCTGCACTCGCAGAGCGGGCAGAGCTCGGGGCTGGGGCAGACAGCGTGTGGGTACATCTTGGAGGAGAAGATATCAAACCCTCTAAACGCAAGTTAAGAGAGTCCGAGTGCCATGGACAATGCCCAAAATTGCAATAAAAAGATTAGTGTCTGTGCTGGAGACAACCCGGGGCCCAGTGACACCCACAGCCACGGAGCAGAGGGTGCGGTGGGAAGCAGGGACATCCCCACGACACTCAGTGCCGCGGCGTTTCTCTACTGAGATGCATCTCACCGCCGACCAGGAAGGGATGCTGGGCTGTCCCGCGGCCGGATGCCGCCCATGCCGGTGGGGCTGCGATGGTAGTGCCTCCGTTAACACGAGCGTGTGTCCCCCCCAGCCCCATGAGAGGCGAGCGGGCGCCCCGCAGCACAGCGGTACAGCCCCATCCTTGGAAGCACAGCCCTGCACCTTCCCAAGGCAGCAAGGGGGTGAAGAGCCCAATTAAAAAAACAAGCTCATTTGTTAAACTCCCCCCATGTAGCCTCCAACCCCTACCCCCCAGCACGGTGCCTGAGGGTAGGGCGGGAGGATTTAGTGTTTGGATTTCTCTGAGCTATTACCCGCTTCACCAAGCAAAAATGATGACTTGAGAAGTCCCGTAAGCCAACTCCCCCTCTCCCCGCGCAAACACTGAAGCTGCTCGAGCTCCACGATTATAAGTTTCTGCTGCTGTCCTTCCACAAACTCCCTCGGGCCAGCTCAGCAACGCGCCGAGAAGAGCCGCCGCTGCTCTCCGCTGTCCTTTACAGCCTCGTGCTCGCCGCACGCCCGGGCTCGCCGCGTGGCATACTGCTCTCGGGTCTCAGACCCCCACCGACCCAGCCCCCTTGTTCACCTCTGCAGGTTTTACACGTGCTGTGAAGGCTACGAACCCACAGTGCTGCTCATAAAAACAACAGAGGGGGAGGTAAGTGTCGCCCAAGCAGAGCGGTGGGCTGCACTGGTGCCGATGTGGGGAAGGGGATGGGGTGGTTGACCCCACCAGCACTTCTTGGAGCAGCCATGGGGTTGTGCGGTCCCTCTCCTGCTCTGCCCTGGGGTCTGTCCCAGCTCCCAGGAGAGAACGAACTCCACCAAGAGCCACCTTAGACACAGGCTGGTCTAAAGGGTGCTGCTGGGGGGAAACGAAGGAGGAGTCAGTGAGATGGAGAGCGGCCACGGGTGACGCTCTTCTGTTGCAGACTAAACCATGAAGTCCTTGCTAAACAGACTTTCCTGAAGGCAGCAGATGCTTTGCCTGAGCCAGGACTTGCTTTCAGTGCATTAAATGCAAGGAGTGCAAGAGCAGCCACACAAGGGAAACGGAGGAGAAATAAGGACAGCTTCTACAATATTTGAAAGTCATGAAATAACTGCGAAAAAATGCCTGCTTCCCGGGAACTCTGAGTGTGGCTCTTAAACCCGTATTTTCTCTCTCCGCTCTCCATCAAACAGCGGAGGCGAGCTCTGTAAATTGTTCAGGCATCCCAAAGATTTATTGACCTACCAGTCCTGATTTCCCAAGCCTGACACTTCAGCGTGTTCAGCGTGGAGTGGAGATAAACACTCTGTCACCCCCACACACCCCCCCCGGGGCCTTGTGCAGATAAGGGAAGGTGACTTACAAAACACGGTTTAGCTCATTGTATCCCTCAGCGAGTACCAAGGATGGGCACAATTTCCTACCTCTTGGGAGGTCCCCTCCAGCCACGGTCAAGTCAATCACATCCACAGCTTGTCCACGGGTGGGAGAACGCCTGGGACCGGTTAAAAGCCTTGTAGGTAACAAAAAACATGTTACGTGAGCCTTTGCCATTTTAAAACACATTTTCCCTAAAGACTCATAAAACAGGCGACCACCTCACTGCTGGCCAGGGGCCAGCTGAGGACAAGGGACTCCCCGACCCCTGTCCGCAGCGTGTTCATACAAACCTTTGACCCACACAGTTATTCCTCTCCATTTTTGGATTGGGCTCAGGGGTGGGAGATGCGGCTCCTACTCCCAAGCCCAGATCGGGGAACACACCAGCGCAGCTGAACCGTCCCTGCTCAACCAACCAGCACGCAGCTCACTGCAATCTCCTCTGCCGCAGAAGAGCCACCTCCCAAATCTCCCAGAGCCCCCTCTTAGGCACTGAAGCGGAGTGGACTCACGTCCAGAGCACCAGTGAGTTGTCAGTGCAGGATTTACCTGGCATGGCAGAATTGAGGTCTCCAGTTTCCCCAGGGCACCTCGCAGAGCACTTGTCCTCCTGAACGCAGGTGCGATGGCACATTCTGGGGCTTGCTCTGGTCCCGGCCATCTCCCCCGCTGACGGCTCCTTCTGCTCTCTCCCGAAGGTGTGCGGGGCATTTCTCTCCTCTGACTGGAGCGAAAGGAAAAAGAGCGGGGCAACATCGGGCTTTTTTGGAACGGGGGAGTGCTTTGTGTTCACTGTAAGTCACATTTTATTTCTGGGTTTACACTTACGTGTTTGTCTGTTAATTACTTTTACCTTTACCCCGGGTGGGTCTTGGAGCATCCTCCTGGGACGACAGCAGAGCAGCACGCGTGGCAGGGCAGGTTTCTGCCCTGTTTGCTCGGGACAGCTCCTGGATGGAGCATTCCCAAATCAGCCCCAGGGTCCCTGCAGAGGGAGCAGGCTGAGCTGGTCCAAGAGATCCTGGGGGCAAAGTCTGACATCCATCCAGTATCCCACGAGTGTCCACCCAGCAATGTGGACGCTGCAGGTTTGCCCATCTCGGGCACCACCTGGTGAAGACAAAACCAGTATCTCAGTGACAGCCACATCCAGAGCAGCCCTGGCACCATCAGGACACCGTGTCCCTTCTCTGCCCCAGGTCCGGACCTGGCACGCAGCATTCGGCCCCTGACCCGCCTGGCCAGGCAGCACCATCTTACCCCAGCAATGGCGAGAAGCCCCAAAGGACAGGGCTCACCACGTTTCTCCCGCTTTCCAGGTGCGCCCCGAGACGGAGAGGTACGAGTGGGTGTTCATCAAGAAGCCGGAGCTGACCAAAGCCGTGCCGCGCTCACGCCAGCGGTCGCCTTCCCCCTCTTCCACATCCCTCCTCGGCTCCTCCCCGGACGGCCGTGGCACCAGCTCGAACCGTCTCGCCGTGCCCGCGCCGCAGAGGAAAGGCCGTCTCTCCCCATTTCTGGCCATCAGGCATTTCCTTCTGCCTTCCAAAACAGCCTCCATGTTCATGTCCGGCTCACGGGAAGGGATCATTATCGGTAATTACCGAATGGCGGGCACCCACCCACTGACACACCGCTGCTCTGGCTGAAAAGGGCTCTACTCCAGATTAAAATCTGAGCTGCCTGTAGAGTCAAACACCTCCTGGTTTAAGATGTGAACTTAAAGTCAGGGGAGATGAAGTCATCCCCCTCTTCCTCAAATCCGCAGGAGAGTGCAAAGCTGCATGAGGGCAAAGATGCTCCTTCCGAGAGCCCCAGAGGGGCTCTGCCAGCGGAGGGGCAGCTCCAGAGCCCAAACCTCCTGGCGAGGTTTGCCCCTATGGGGCTGCCGTGTCCTTTCCCAGCCCTTCCCTCCGCTTTGTGCGGGATGGAGGGGAGATGCATGTGGGGACGAGCCCGAGGAAGGGTTGCGCACGGTTCCCCAGAGCAGACACCCCAGCTGCCTGCCCACGCTGCCGTCTGCCGGGTCGGGCTTGAGCACGGGGTTTCAATCTTTGTGCCCCACCGCTGCCGGGGTGGGCTCGGCAGAGGAGCGCAGCGAGTCAGGAACACCCGCAGCACAGCCTCTGCCTCCCCTCCAGCCCTCGGGAGCAGGCTCAGGACAAACCTGGCTGCGGGGACGCAAGCAGCTTTCCTTGTTCTCCAGCTCTCCGAGCAGTTTAATAATTCAGCCGGTGCCACCAGGGCAACCTCGTGCACCAGCCGCCCTGCAGACAGCTCTCCGGGAGCTCTGCCTCCACGCTGACATCCCGATCGGCCGAGAAAGCAGCTCAGGGCAGCCCCAGCCCAGCTCTGCGCTGTGGCCAAAGGACAGAAAGCTGCCAGATGGGCGCAGTCCTGGGAGACCTCGTCGGCTGGGCCGGGGTCCCTGCTTGTGCAGCGACGGGGGGAGAGCAGATCCCGACCGCCTTGCTTGTTTTTGCAGGTGGAGGTGGTGGCCAAGCTCTGTCCCTCGACGCCAACCTGCTCTGGGGGCGCACGGAGCACTGCGAGACCTTCGACAACCCTCCGCTCTGCCAGGAGAACTTTAAGGTGCAGCTCTTGGAAGTGTGGGGCTTTCAAAACGCCTAGGTCCCGCAGGGGACAGCCCCCCACCGCGCCGCCCATGCAGACAGGGACCGCTCGCCGCGCTGGCCGCCACCACGGCGGTCTCTGCCGGCGGCACCGCGCGCACCTCCACTCGCCATCCTCCTCTCCATGGTCGGCCGTTGCAGCGGTGTGGAGAGAGGGCAGTGCGGTGCCGGGAACGGGACTGTGGGCGCTGTCTTCAGGGACATTTGAGGTCCTCTCCCACAGTTTAGACCCAGCCCGCTCCACCCAGTCTGTCCCAGTTTAGGATGCCAGAGGGGAGGTGAGGCAGTCCGGTGTTTCTCACACCTCCCCGGCCTGTTTGCGGCTTGGGGGTCAACAGCAAACCAGTGGTACCACAGCGCAGGCAGATTTTATAACAATTTGGAGCTCAGGCAAAGCCCAACACCGAGGCACAAAGCTCACCAGCAACTCCCTCAGACCCCGCTTCCCGGTGGTCCCAAGCCCAGCGCCACCCCTTCAAGCCATATGCTGAATTTTGTAGCCTCTGTGGGTTACCAGGACTCCTCCAGGATCAGTCACTGGTCACCATCCAACACAGTGCCAGAGACTCTTTTTGTCCGCGGTTGAAGCCGCTGATGGGTGACTAGCAAAGTCCTTCCCGGTTTTTACACACCGGCAGCCAACGGGAACCCCCAGCTGCGTACCTGCCTTGTCATCCCTGTATTAAACGGAAGATCAATAACTCACTGCAAAGGGCTGATGTGAGACTGTGAGCAGTGAACACATATGAGCCGTAACCAACGTGCCCCGGCCACCGGGAGACGTTGCCATTTTACAAAGTGGAACGCGACCGTGTAGGTGTAGCTCAGGCAGACGCGGCAACCCTTGCGGGAGGGTTGGAGGCTGTAGGAGCAGGCGATGGCAGCAAGCTCACACAGTACAGCCCCGCGGCAGAGCTAGGAATTGCTTGTAGCCTTCAGAGGGTGCCCAGGTAAAACGAGGAGGTGCGGCAGAGCCCTCTGTGTCCTCATGCCTGGCCTTCGCCCACAGAGCTCAAATGAAAGAACAGCACAGAATTCCTCTTCCCCTGCAATTAAAAAGCTCTCCTAGGGCGTCCTCAGTGTTTCTGTCCCTCCCACGGTCATGTACTGGACTCTGTCCGGCTGGAATTTTCCCAGGGGAGTCCCCCTCCCTTCCCAAGAGGCTGTGTCTCTCCACCCAGCGATGCACGGGATGCACGAGATGCCGGGAAATGATAAGCCCTTCATGAGCAACACAGCCCGGCCTCTGCTCAGCAGCCTTCGGCGTATTTCCTTGTAAAGGGCGAGCAGGCCCCGTCTCACGTGTGGAGATACCAGACGCTGGGGCTGTATCGTGCAGGCCATGGATGTCCCCGATGCGCTGGCACAGCCCGGGCGTCCCTTGGAGGCTGTGTGTGCCGCGTACCTCCGCCACCCGCCGATTAGAGCTGTAAATCACAACGGATGTCGGTGCGCTCGTTGCATTCACTGCCCATAATCCGATGAGCGCCATTGCCATTTCTGAAAGGGACGCTACAGTCCTTTCTTCTTGTGCTTTATTCCATTACTGAATAAAGTTCAAAACTCTTGAAGAATGAAAAGAAACCCAAAATCACGCAGGGGAACCCAAGGGGAGGCCGAAGGGACACGTAATGGGATATAAAGAGATCTTTCATCTGTGTCTGTTATGGTTTCGGCAGGGATGGGGTTGACTTTCTTCTCAGCGGCTGGTGCAGTGCTATGGTTTGGATTTGGGATGAGAATGGTGTTGGCAGCGCGCTGGTGGTTTCGGTTGTTGCTGAGCTCTCCAGGCATTTTCTGCTCCTCGCACTGCCCTGCCAGCGATGCGCTGGGGGGGGGCTGTTATGGTTTGAGAGACCCATAACAATTTATTGTTGCTTAGATAATAGTTCTATCACCCGATGAGCCCTCCCCACCCAGGAAAGGGAATTGGGATAAACAAGGAAACCTGGGGGTTGAAGTATAAACAGGTTTAATAGAGTAAGATTAGACGATTAACATTAATAGCACTAGAGAACGAATATTGATCCCGATACCAATATAAACTTCCCAAGGATTATCCTCAGCCCGTTCCATCCGTAGAAGCTGTGCGCTCCCAGCAGTGACAGTAAATGTGGGACACCACGAGCGCTGCAGCTTCGGGAGGAAGGGAAGTGCTCAGGGCTCCGGGGCAAGGAATTCTCAGGATGGCAGCCATCATGGGAGGGAGCGAACTTTGCAGGGAACTTTCTAATTTATATTGGCTGTGCCATTGATGGTATGAACTAACCCTGTTGGGCAGCGTGGGTCAAGTGCCCGGGTCTCGCTCCTCCTCATCCCCACACCCGGTGAGCTCGAAATCACCGAGGCCTTGAAACCCACACACCACAGCTGGCTGGAAAGCAAGTATTTACACAAATTCAGACACCGGAGTCTTCTAAAAGTGCATTTTTCCCAAGTATTAGAAGATAAATTAGTCCTGTGTCGCTCAACCCAGGACAGGGGCACAAGACGTTTGGAGGGGACACAGCGGGGACAGCTGACCCCACTGACCACAGGGATATCCCACAGCACTCGGCGCTGTGCTCAGTGTATAAAGCTGGTGTGAGAGACACTCGCTCACGGAGAAAAATGAAGCAAAAATAAAAGTTTATTCAGGATGAAAATAAACGAGTCAGCTGACTCGGGTGCATCTCAAAAAGAGCACATCTGCTTACAAAACTTCAGGAATTTCTGTCCTGTCCCCTTTTCCCATTGGTTAGGTACTTTAGGGCGCACATTCGTTCACGGCCGGTTAGCCCATCACAAACTCGACTCACATTTTCCTTCTGTTAAGGAGTTGTTATTTCTAAGTTACGTAGCCCCTCTGGTGTCGTCGACACACAAAATGGCTGAAGCAGAACAATCCCCGAGTTCATCTCTCACACCGGGGAAGAAGAAGGAAGGGGGTGGACATTCGGAGCGATGGCGTTTGCCTTCCCAAGTCCCCCTTCCGCGGGATGTCCCCCGCTCTCCTGGGGATGGCCCAACGCCCGCCTGCCCACAGCAAGCAGGGAAGGAGCTCCTTGTTTGGCTTTTACTCCACCTCTTAACGCTGTCTTTATACCTGAACCCACGAGTTTTCCCTCACTCTTCTGACTCTCCCCCACCCCACGGGGGGCAGCGAGGAGCGGCGGGGGCTTGAACCCCCCCAGGGCCGTGCCCTCACCCGCCAGCATCCGGCGGGAACGGCGCCGGGCGAGGGGGCGAAGGGCGGCGGCAGCCGCGACTCCGCTGGGCCCGGCCTCCCCTCCTTCCCTCACCGCCCGCCCGGCCCGGCCCTTCGCCGGTGCCCGCCTCCCCTTCCCGCCTGGGAGGACCACCTCCGCCGGCCCCCAGGGCGGGCGCTGCGGCCGCCGCTGCCCAGCCGGGTCCGTTCTCGGGCCCGTTCCCGCCCCGGCCCGGCCCCGCCGCCTCAGGCCCGTTCCCGCCCCGACACCGCCCCCCGCCGGCCGGGGCGCGCGGAGCGGCCGTTGCGCAGGCGCCGTTGCCATCGCAGCGCGTGCCCAGCACGGGGCGGGGAGGGGGAGCCATGGCGGCGGCGGTGGTGGGTGAGCTGGAGCTGCGGGCGGCCATCGGCTTCAACGGTAGTGTGGGGCAGCGTGAGGCACGGCTGGGGCGGGGGCGGGGGGCAGCTGAGGGGGTGCGGGGCACCAGAGAGGGCAGTTGAAGGGGTGTAGAGCGCCGTTGGGGCAACTGAGGGGGAGTGGAGCACCGTAGGGGTCAGCTGAGGGGGTGGGGTGCACCGGGGGGAGGCACCGTAGGGGGTGTGGGGCCCCATAGGGGCACATGAGGGGGTGGGCAACACTGTAGGGGGCAGCTGAGGGGGTGTTGGATACCATAGGGGGCAGCTGACGGGGTGTGGGGCACCAAAGAGGCAACTGAGGGGTTGTGGGGCACCATAGGGGGTAGCTGAGGGGGTGTGGGGCACCATAGGGGCAGCTGGAGAGGTATGGGGCACCCTGTGTGAGGGTTGGAGTGGGGTGTGAGACTCAGTGGGGGCAGCCGTGGGGCACGGCTTGCCAGCGGACAGGTCGAGGGGAGGGCAGGACACGATGGGGGGCAGGTGTGGGGCAGCCGTGGGTCTCAGCTGGGGCCGCGGTGCTGTGGGGTGAGCCTGGACAGCGGGTGCGGGTGACCCCTCCTGCCCCCCTCACCGCCATCTCCTGGTGCTCCCCGTGCCCGGCATTCCCAGAGACAGATGCAAAGTTAAGAACAGGAAAAGTTTGATGGAATTGCAGGATTTTTATTTTTTCTAATGACTAGAGTGAGAATTTTTATTTGTAAATAAAACCAACTCAGGTTGCACAAAATACTGTCATAAACACTCTTGTGACCTGGGGATGGGGGTGAGGCACCGGGGCTTCTTCAGCCGACTGCCTTTTTGGGAAATGTGTGGCTCTGTAGCTCTTTTGAGGCAGGTTGTGGCAACGTGGGCTGGTGATGTGGCTCCATAGTCAGCAGGTGCTCCTGAAGAAGCCTCTGTACCGAAGGGCTCAGAGCTCTGGGCCAGTTCAATCTCCTGGTTGCTGTTGGAAGCACAATGCGGTCTGGGACATGTCAAGGTGACCCTTGAGTTTTATAGGGGGCTGTTCTGCTGAACAGCTTTGGGAAGAACTGGAAAGCTCTCCGGCTTGCCCTCCTTGTGAGATAAACCTTGGGGAACAAGCGATTTCCCCTCCGGGAGTGCCATAAGCTCGGAGTTGTTGGGGAGAGGTCAGCCTGCTGTTGGGACCTTCAGGCGGAGGAAGGGAATTTGCCTGCAGCCCCCAGAACCGTTAACAGCCAGCAGATCTTTCACTCCTTTCTCTTGCAGGACATGTACTCTGTGGCCTCATCTGCCACCCCAATAAGGAGCACATTCTCTATCCCCTGGGCTGTACCATAGTAATTCAGGAGCTGGAGAGTAAGAAACAGACCTTCTTGCGTGGCCACACGGATAACATCTCCTGCGTCATGGTCTCCAGGGATGGGGTGTACGTTGCCTCTGGACAAGTCACTTTCATGGGCTTCAAGGTGGATAATGCTCTAATTTTAACCGTGTAATATTGAAATTGGAGTTTGGTAGCCAGCGATGGGCACGCCTTTTGTTTATTTTTTTTTCTTTTGTTGGAAAACAGATGCCTACAGTGGGAGGACGTTGCAGAGAATGGGAAATTGTGGCTACTCCGTGGCTGGATGTGCCCTTGTGTTTTTGTAAAGGATTAAGCAGTCTCCCTAGGACTGAGTTAACTAGATTGAGGGATTTCTTAGTTCCCGTCCTTTTTATCCAAAGTGGTGTGGGCATGTGGCAGCCTCAATCTCATTAGACATTAATTAATAAATTGTGTTATATTTAAAGTGAGACCTGAGTTCCAGAGCTGCTTAGGACTTTCAAAAGCCCTTGACAGGTACCTACCTGCATTTTTAGACCTGTGAAGATTTTTATGGCTTCATTTTTGCCTGTCTGAAAAGACCTTGAGACACCTGGAAGGAATCAAGTATTAGCGTTTTCACTATTTTAGAATCTAAGTCAAATACCCAGTGTCTCAGGGTAAATTTTGATTCTGAAATGAAGTGGAGCCGGTCAAACGGTAAGCTGGAATAATGCTTCTTACAGCACCTAATCTGAAGCACGTTCATGTCAGCAGAGCCCTGGGGTGGATGGAAGCTAACCTTAAGCTGGGCTGCTTCTAAGAACTTTCCTGCCGGAGAAAGTTGTTATATCTAATCCTGCTTGGTGTGTCTGATGCTCTGGCTTTGACGCCTTCTGCTTTGCACCTCAGGCGGACATCATTCTGTGGGACTTCCAGAAGAAGGAGTTACTTGCTCGGCTGTCGCAGCATAAGGGGAATATCGAAGACCTGGCGTTTTCTCCCAACAGCCGTTACCTCGTGTCGCTGGGAGGCCAAGATGACAACAGGTAACGCTTTTTGCTTCTTGGCCCAAGATTCCTGACAAGTTGTAGGACATGGAAGAATGCCCTTAGGGAGCAGTTGCTCCTCCCTCTCCTGTCAGTCTGACTCTCTCCCCTGTTGATGTCTCTCTTCAGTGACCCAGCTCTGTCCCCTGGGCAGCCGGGTGGGCACCGTGGGCAGAGCGCAGGGCACGGGGAACCAGCTGAGGGAGAAGACGAGGGGAGCAGCTTATTCTTCAGCTGGTGTCATCGCCCAGAAACCTTATGGAGCCTGCACAGTTACCTGGCTTAGTGCCCTGCCCTGAAGAAGTTTAAATTTCACTGAGGGCTTGTTTTGACACACAGACAAGTAAGAGTGGAAAAATAAGTTATTTTAAATCATATTCTAGGAGTGGCCTAAGATATGATCGAGTCTTGCTCAGCAGAAGGAATCTGGCAAATACACATACCCTTGCTTCGGGAGCAGGGGATGTAAACTGCAGTTCCATACAGCTGTGATAAGGTTTTTCTTGGGTAAAATCTCTACAAAGTTACTTTTATTGCGTATGCTGGTGGAAACAGACTGCAGGGAAATAGGTTTTATCTTGTTTTTGTTTTTTTTTTAGTAATTTATTTTTAAATAATGTCAAAACCCAAAGCTATTTAAAGCCCCTCCTTCTCCTGCAGCGTGGTTGTGTGGGATGTTGCAAAGAGAGAGGGTGTCTGCGGGAGCCCTGCCTCTCCACGCAGCGCGGGGAATGCGACCGTCGTGGTGTGCTCCAGCTGCAGAGACGAGATGTTTGTTACTGCTGGAAAGTAAGGTTTTATTTCCATGAAAGAAATGAGGGCAAGAACCCGCGGACTTATTTTCTTTTACAAAGAGCCTTTCCTTAAATACAAGGAAACTTAAGTAACTGCGTGCCTGTGTTTTTTCTTTTTTGCTAGGAATGGACTGAGGAATATCCGTCAGCTTGTCCCTTTAAGGCATTTCTGCTTGTCCTACACATAACAATGTTTTCAAAGCAGCATGCAGGGACCCTCATGTGTCACTTCTGTTCCCGATAGCAGGATTTTGTACTCAGCATTCCCCATGCAGTATTTAAAATACTTAGTTGCCAGTGTTTACACAAGAAAAGCAGTCAATGAGTGGCTCTGAACAATGGTTAATTAATGTAGAAACAATGATATCTTGCAGGTCGTTGGATCATCTCCTGTCCTCCCCAGTTGTGATGTACAGTTGGTCACTGGCTTGTAACAAAAGTTTGTACAAAAAGTCACATTTGGATTTGAGACAGCCCCCGTATGTGTAGCCTGACATTTAAACGTGTTGAGGACCTGCACTTCCCTTTAAATCAGGGAAGGCTTTGGGTGTTCTTGGCTGCAGTTGCACTTACGAGTGCTGATCTTGGCAATTTTAGCATGTTGTTAAATGTAAGGGCGACTGTGTGTAAAGATTTTTGTATTGGCTCCTATGATGTCAATTAAATTATGCTAGAAAACAGTTGAAAGTGTCCCATACCGTTCATTTCCTATTCTAGGGAGCAGGATTTCCACAGAGCACATCTCTTTAGGAAATGAAGTGTCAAGGTTGTTACATACTCCTCTGTAATCCTCGTGTATGTTTTTGCTGAACCTTAAAAGATTTTCGATTTACCTGGAAGAAGTTACCGTAAGAGACAGCAGCAAAGACAGAGCCTGACTTCTGGCCTCTCTGATATTGTTCTTTTTCCTCCTTATTAAAATTTCAGAATAATGTAGCCTTGTAAAAGCTTTTTAATTTACCTAGTAGTGAAAGAAGTTGGATATTTCTGCATATATGGATT
This sequence comes from Vanellus vanellus, assembly GCF_965231255.1. NCBI lineage: Eukaryota > Metazoa > Chordata > Aves > Charadriiformes > Charadriidae > Vanellus > Vanellus vanellus. Next base: position 3,577,786 of record NC_138922.1, read on the forward strand.
TGATCCCACTATATTCTTTCTTATAGTGGAACCCTTCGAGTATGGGAACTGGATCTAGCAAATAAGAAAATCCGACCGACTGAATGCCATATGGGGAAAGTGAAAAGAGAGATGACGTGCGTTCAGGTAAGTTTCAGCCCAAATGATTTGGCTGAACTAAGAAACTCTCTACAGACTAGAGAAAAACACTAGCTTTTATAGTAATGCTGGAAATGCCAATTACAACTGCACGATGGCAGTGAAGTTACTAAGTGTTGGCTCCTGGCAGATGGTCTCGCACAGTTTCTTTATCCTGAGAAAGAGTGTTTTGAATGCTCCTAAAGAGCAGCAGCGTGTATTTTAGTCACAGGCTCTAGCACCCAGAAGATCCCACTTGTGCTTCCAAATATTATCTAGCTTTGGTTAGAAATTGCCTTGCGTTGCACTCAAATAAAGGTCTTTGAGTGTGAGGGATGAAAGCGTTGGCTGAAACTTTGGCAATCCACTGAAATGAAGCTATTTATGCAGCCCAGTGCCAGGCTTGGGACAAACTTCTCGCTGCCTGGACCATGATCTCTTTTTTTTTTTTTTTTTTTTATGCTTTGCTCTAGATGGCAGATGATGATAGTGATTTTTATGTTGGCACGTCAAGCGGTGATATCCTGCAAGTGAATACAAATAACAAGGTGATGACTAAATATGGGCCCCAGAAGAAGAAGTTTAGCTTGGTGAGTCGCAGCTCTGTGACATGAATTTTTTCCTTATCCTCCTCTTTGTTAGTAACTGAGAGTAGGGCAACCTCCAGGAGAACCGTTACGAAGTTGATTCACAGAGTAACCCTTTTTCTGTGCTCTTAGTTCTTTGTGTCTCGGTCTTGATCCCAAAGTCTGAGACCATTAGCCCGGTTTCATTTGGCTCATAATTTGGGGTTTACCTGAATCTCATGTATCGTCCCACAAACTCTCTTTTATAATAAATCTGGAAAAAGTCATAAAAAGTGGAAAACAATTGTTTTGTTGAGAGGCTTTCCCACGCTTACTGCTATATGGTCCTATATTCAGATTGGAAAGATTTGTTAAATTACCTGGGCTGAAATTTTCCAAGACAGCTCTTTGCCACAGGAAGACTACTTTGGAAAAACTTCAAAACACTACAGCTATTTTTAAGGCACCCCCCCCCCCCGACTTTTGTGTTTGTTCCCCGTACCATTCCTCCCCTTTCCTTTCAGGAGGTTGTCTTTTTGAAGGTCTGATTCTGCCACTGATGAGGCAGCGTTCTTACTGACAACAGATAGTCTAGATAATAGAATTAGAGAGTTTATTAGAATGCATGTAGTTGGTAGGGAGAAGAGAAGATCCAGAAGTGGATCTTGTCACAGGTGCCAGCCAGCCTTGTGGGTGAGACCTGAGCTGGTAGGCATTAATCTGACTTAAACTTTGTTTTTAGTGTTGCATAATGGCAGCTCCTTAAGATATACCACTGGTTGTTTTGGGAGAAGGGAGGGAAAAGGAGACATTCGCCTTGGATGGAAATAACAAGTAGTCCTTCCAATCTCCTCATTTACCCTGTTGCTTTAACCAGACATTTCTGTTGTTCACAGACAGGCTTTTCAGTCAGACGAGTGCACAACCCTATCAGCCCTTTTCCTCTTGCTTTCTTCCTCTTCTCCCTTCCCTCGCCAGTGCAGTTTCCGTATGCCCGAAATGGGAAATTCAGCAGGGCAAACCTGTATTGTGGCAGTCTGTGAGAAGGTGCTGGTACGTTTTATCTCCAGCTACTGTCAGATCCACTTTCATACTTTCCAGTTCTCCCTTCCTAGCTCCGTTCTGTGATTCCCTTTCCGCCCACCCATTGCACGTCTCTGCGTACAAATAACACCTTGTCACTAGACTGTCAACAAGCCCTCGCTGAACGCACATAGGATCTAATGTTTTATGACAGAAATTTCCACTTGTGGCATAGGCTTCAATGCCAAAATAGGTATTTTGCAGATGTTTTTTTCAAGTCAAAACCACAGCATTTATCAAACCAGAAGTATTTGCATCCTTGTTTCTACACAATTCAATACATCATATTGCTAACCTGAGGAGAAGTGTTGATTTGTTTTCTTCCCCGCCCCCGCCGAGCTCTGTGTATTTCACAAGGCATCTTTTGTATCTTTCTTGAAAATGTACCCTGTGTTAGTACTTGTAACAAAAATTCTCCCCTCTCTATCCCCACAACCCAAAGCTGCCATGTTTTTTGTGTCAGAAGCAAGAGCCGTGCTGGTTCAAGGTAGGCAGGACTGCTCCGAAGCATGGCTTTTGGGACACGTGCTGCCTTTCCTCACCAGGCATTTCCCCCGCTCCGCGGCAGGGAGGTTGGTCATACAGCCTCCAGCTATGGAACTGTCCCGGCCTCTCTCCCTGTGGAACCGTTTTCGTCACTTGGTTGCAGTTCTCTCTGAAAAGATGCAGATTCGTGAGTGAACGTTATCCTGTGTCTCTGAAACCCGTGTTCACCCGTCACACCGGGGAATTATGAGCCAGTGGCGTGCTGTGAAACTCTAAACCTGGAATCCAGAGCCACCCCACAACGAGCATATCTTTAAAGAAAGAGTTTATAGATACTGCCTGGGTGAGGAGATGTTGTTTGTTGAAAATCAGTTTGGTCAACCTTAACTGAACTTTGCCTTTAGAAGTATAAGAATGTGTTTATTATATAGACACGATCTGAAGATTTCTTTGTTTCTGTTTTGAAGAGGAGTGGCAAATAGCTCGCTGGTATGATGAAGCCACTTGTTTTCCATCTACAGGGAATAAAGTTTAAGTGCATTTTTATAACATCTCTAAATACTGGAATAACCAGCAAAATTAATTTTTATCTCCATCGCAGGCTCGAGGAGCTATAAGGCACCCGTTCAGGTGCATGATTGCAAATGCATTTTCAGAAATAGATGGAGTGATTTGCATTTAAAAAAATATCTTTAAAGGAGGTGCACTGGAAGAGTTCATAGAGCGCTCAAGAGCTTTGCAAGAGATCAGAATGGGACAAAGAGCAAGTATCCCTGCAGGGAAGGGAATGGGCAGGCTGGATTTTTACTGGTATTTTCATTTCTAATCATACTTCAAAGCCGTGGTTTCTTTTTTGTAAGAAGTAAATAATGAATGGTGCTATTTTTAACCTCCTCCATTAGGCTCTGCATTTCACCTACAAGAGGACTGGCAGTATATAAAATAGAGCATTCATCGCATCGTTAACATGAACTGCTTGACTCCACTAATGACAACTGCAGCTTCTAAAGCTATCTGTTTACTCCTGGTGATTCAAAAAAGAGGCTGGACAAGAAAAAGAAGCACAATTGTCAGGTTAAGGTTGAAATCAAACTCTGATGATTTGGAGAGCCTGGCAATGAATCCTGGCCACTTTAAGGGTTTTTTTTTTTTCTGTCTTAATAATACCTGCATCCCTCTCAAATTGAAGAACCGAAGAGAGTACTGCAGAAAAAATCAAAGCAGTCTCGGCAGTGCTGCAAAAACTTGAATTTATTAGCAAGTAGCAGGGAGCTGTAATCAGATAAACTATGTAGTCGTAGGTTTGATTTCTAAGGCCGCCAGCTGCCCTAATGCTAACCCCAAAGGGCTTTGGAGGTGGAAGTCTTTTACAGGAAAAAACTGCAAAATAGCAGATCAAAAGACAGTTGATGGGCCTGTGATAACAAGGGACTCACAAAATGCTGCCAACATCTCATAGGAGATTTTTAAAAACGTTGTTCAGAAACAGTTCTGCTTGTGGATCGTATTTCTAATTAAAAGGAATGCCTTTGTTCTCATGCTTTTGCAAAGAATATTTGCATGAACCCTGGCTTCCTGCCTGGTAGTGTTGTGATAGTGTGGCATAAAATCCTCTCTGGAGGTTGTGTTTTTCCCAGTGATCGGTCCTGATATTACAGGAGGCTGTGGATGTGCTGCTGGTGGAGACAGACTAATGCAGAAATCCAGTACGAATAAATTCCAAATCAGGAATTTTAGTTTTTTTTAATATATTTTTTTCTGCAATCTAGTTATTTGCTCCTGAAGTTAAGTAATCCTTAGCTGGTGCATAGGTAGGTGCAAAGCTGTCTGGGATGCCAGCACTGGAGTGTGCAGTTATGTATATGGTGATTGTTACTTTTTTTCTTCAAAAAGTATAAGCAAGACTTTAAAAACAACCAATTGCTTCTATGTGGTCAGATAATTGAACCGAAGTAATTTTTCTGAATTTATCAGACCTCGTCTGTGGCTCTTGCAACATCCTTTCCAGGTTCAAATAGCTCAAACATCCATTTTGGTTTCTCCTCTTTCTTCACTTCTTCTCTCTCCTTCCTTAGAGCTTCAGTCCTTTCCATGCAGAAAATCGAAGCTTTCTGGCTTTCATTCTTTTAAACACTCTGAAAGTGTTTAAAACTCCTGAAAATTTACTGGGCTTAGGCCAGATTAATGCTTGAAAAGAAGAGGAACACTGGGTGGTGTTGCTTAGATGTCAAACGTTATCATAAAGTGCTGACGCCTGTATTTGTTCAAAAACCACAGGGTGAGCACATCACAGTGATTTCTTCCTAAAGAATAAATGCAGAATTATTCTGATTTGCCTCTTGCTTATTTGGGAGTTCACTTCTTCATGCTTTCACAGCACTAAATGCTAGATGTGAGGCCTTTTTTTTTTCCAGAAGGAGCTCCGCCAAACAGCAAATGTTGTCACATAATGACTGTATGAGCTCGGGCTTAAAGGAGAAAAGAATTTTCATGTTGTGAAACTGCCGGTACTATCACAACAGTTAGCAATACCACGTGTAAACCTCGGTCGTGGCAAATGTTGCTGGAGTCTATGTTGGAGTTCTCAAGCTCAGCAGACAGGTCATGGGGAACCTGGAGCTGCTCCCAGCTGGCCCGTTGGATTTGGGACAACGGACGGCCATGAGTTTCTGCCCTCGTGGTGAGAGTGGAAGTGCCTCTTGTACACGCTTCCTTCGGGGCAGAGCTTAGCTTTCAGTCCAAGGTTTGATGGCGTAAAGCCTCCTTTATTCCCTGTTGTTTTTTTTTTTTCTTTCCATTTCACTCATGCGTGTGTTCCCCCAAGCTAGTAGGGATATTTTTTCTGAGCAAAAATATGAAGATTTAACCCTACAGTAGTAGTTTTGCCCCTCTTGCATCCTATTTTGGGGTTTTTAAGAGAGTACTATTACTTCACAGGTAGGAGAACTGAAACAGGGACTGACTTTTCTATATTTGAAATTTTGTGGCAAGGCTGAGGACCGGTTTTGTTATTTTGCTGGCTTTGTTTGGGTTTTTTTTACTATAGTCTAATATCTGTCCACCAGAAAACAGAATCCCAGACTGGTGAGGGTCGGAAGGGCCCTCTGGAGCTCCCCCAGTCCCACCCCCCGCCAGAGCAGGGGCACCTCCAGCAGTGGCACAGGACACGTCCAGGCGGGTTTGGAATGGCTCCAGAGTGGGAGACTCCCCCCCTCTCTGGGCAGCTGTGCCAGTGCTCTGCCGCCCCCACAGGAAAGAACTCCCCTCAATTTCACTCATGAGTGTGTTCCCCCAAGCTAGTAGGGATATTTTTCTGAGTAAAAATATGAAGATTTAACCCTACAGTAGTAGTCCTGCCCCTCTTGCAGCCTATTTTGGGTTTTTTAAGAGAGTACTTCACAGGCAGGAGAACTGAAGAAGGGACTGACTTTTCTATACTTGAAATTTTGTGGCAAGGCCAAGGGCTGGTTTTGTTTGGTTTGTTTGTTTATACTGTAGTCTGATTTATCCACCAAAAACCATTACTTCTTTTTCTAATGGCTGACCTCCTGTTGATCTACTCTTCTTAGTAAATAGCGAAAACCCATGTTGATGATGGGCTGAGCAGTTTCCAAAGCTTTTGTGTGCCAAATGTGTTTCATCACTAATAGGTGGGAGATGGGATCCCATCTTCGAGATGGGGAGAGAGGCCTGGGACACAGAGGATCTGTCCTGGAAGGAGCTGTAGGAAAGGCCGCTTAGGCTGAGTTTTATCCCCCGTTGTTTTCCTGTCTGATAGATGAAGAACCAGTGGAAGGAAAAGCAGAGGCACTAATGCAAAGTGTGTGTATTGCTTGCTGGAATGAGGTAAGGCTCATATGTGATCCCAGCTGCTCTGAAGGATCCCTGATGATGTTTGCTTGCTCCTTCAAGACTCCCACCGTAGTAGTTCATGTACCCCTGTAATTAATAACTCTTTTCTCCCTTCTCCCTCTAGAGTGTCACTCTTTAGCCTAGGTCAGTCAGAGTACTGATAAAGCCCTATTTAAGTGACATAAGCACCGCTATCGGGAGCATGGTAGAGACTCCGTGGTGCTGTTCCGCACGACTGCAGCAATAGAGAGACTCTGCTTCCATCCAATTGTGTTTTCATCCTGTTTTCTCCTAGGGAGTCACAGCTTTGCTTTTGCTGAAGACAGGAGACTTAATAGTCGGCACCGGAGGAGGGGTTGTAGCTCTCTGTAAAGGCTCAAGCTACAGAGTAATGAAGTGAGTTTGTAGATGGGAGAATCAGGAGGGTAGAGGTGACATTTCCCCCGAAGAGTCCCAGTATAAGAACCAATCATTTCTACCTAAAGGCCTAATCCAAATAAATCTCAGTTTTTCAGTCCTGCTGACAAAATAGACAGTGTGGTTCCAGCGTAACGAAGCTGAGGCAGACTGAAAATTACTGCGTGCATTTGCACAGAAGTGAATTGCCCTGTGCATCATTCATTTTAAATGACCGTTGTTTCCTTTTAGGCATTAGGAGTCAGATCCTAAATTGACGCAAAGTGAGACAGGTCTGGGGAAGTCAGAAAAATTATGCTTATTTACGGCAGCTGAGAACGAGTAGTACTGGCCATCTAAAAAAAGGTTTGTTGTAGGACAGGGGATTGCAAAGGAGGGCTCTGCTAATTTTATAGGCACATGTCTGAAAGCTCTGGAGTACGTGCAAGGCTTTTTTCTGCATACAAACCAGAAAGCTGCAGGCGTCATTTCCCCATATGCTATTTGAAAATCGGGCTCACAGCCATTCATTTGGCCTTGTTTGAGTAGCCAACGTGCGCGTACAGTTCTGCAAGCTTAGCTTTGTACAATTGAAACTACTCCCAGAAGATCTAAACTGTCGGGAAATATTCTCGAGTACGGGATATTTAAGTGCACTTGAGCAAGAATATCAACAAAGATGCTGTTACCTTAGGCCCTGGTCCAGAAAACAAAGTCTGCAAAGCAGTGCCTCTGCAAGCCCTGGCAGAGTAGCAGGTGGGCCAGGCAGGATCATATGAAGTATTAACGTGTGGCTGGGAATGAAATGTTTGTCCTGACCACATTCTTGCATATTGATATCACAGCCTCGTATGGAGCTTTTTGGGGAAGCGGGGAAAGTCAAGACTCTGTAAAGTCAGGGGAAAAGGGAAGCTGAAAAATAAGTACCTCGAGGTCAACCTCAGGCCAAAAGTCTGCTTTCTCTTAACAGGCAAATTCAAGTTCAAGGTGGTGTCACTTCCCTGACATGCAGAGGTGAGGGTCACCAGTTCTTTGTAGGGACAAACGAGTGCCAGATTTATCGAATCAACTACACTGCGTTTGAAGAGGAGCTGATCGCTGCCTGTCATACCGAAGCCATCCACGACATCGTTTTTCCTTTGTGAGTATAACTGGCTGGGCTGCTTTTTGCTGCCAAAGAAGTGCGAGTAAACGGCAAGTAAGGTCAGGATACCTTTTAAACACCTTTTAACCAACAGGAACCCAAAGCCTCTAACATCCTTACAGCCTGATTTATACCCTGACCTACCGGTGAAAGGCAAGGGTGATGGTGAGCAGCTGCTTGAATGCAGAAGGCAGCAGTCCGGTTTGAGAATTGAAAAAACATCGCTTTACAGAAAGAATTGTCAATAAAAGGACCAGAATTAATTGTTTGGGTAATGGCAGCAATGGCAACCTCGGGTTGGTGCTAGGAGACTCGGGGCTCTTAGTCTGCCAGCAGCGTGACTCCTGAAAGGCTGCTTTTGGGTACCCTCTTGCAGCTACAGCTTGTAGAGGTGTCTGTTTTTCTACCCACCTGTAACAACCGCTGAAAACTGACTGTTCAAAGGGACTTTTTGAGTCTCTCAGCCTCACTTAGGATTTCATGTTTGACAGTATGGCATGTTATATTAAATTCTAGGCTTGTGATGAGAGATGTTGAGTACAGACAGCAAACGTTCCCTTTTCCTGTATAGTAGGATCGTGACACTTAATTTAAAAAATCCCAACAAACTCACAATGGATCGGTTGTTTCCTCTCCAAATAGAGAATGGGAGTTTGATCCCAATGAAAGTTTTTATTTTTGGCATGTGGTTATCGCATGGCTTCTTGGCACGGCACAAAGGATCAGATCTTACCAGGGTGCAGCAAAGTGCACCATGCAAGAAGCCCTCCTCCCTGCTTGTCGCCAGCCTGAAAAACCCACATCCTTCTAATTTAAGGAGAAAATCATTTGGCACTTTAGGGTAATCTGATGCTAATATACCCGAGTGACGCATCTGCATTACAGAGGTATTTGGCTGAGCTGCATTTAGGGATGATCGTAAGGGCTACAGGACTACATCCTTGCGTATATGTTTAACCTTTTTATCTGTTAACTGCTTTTGAACAGAGCGTATCACTCGTTGGGAAGTACAGGCATAATTTCCGTGTTCTGGCTTATTTCAGAATACTTCGGTTGCTGATGTTATCCTGCTTTCTAAAGCGCCCGTGCGAGCTGGGCTTGAAAGGGGCCACACTTTTGTTGCACCAGTTTTCTCTGTCCTGGTTCATCTTTCTGGGCATTGATGGTGATGTTGAACAAAAGCTCGTGGTACCTTTCTAGATTTCACTTTCTGTCATATCCCTAGGATGTATGGTTTAGAGCTTATTTCAAAGCGTTCAGTCCCATAGCTTTTGAAATGCTGCGGGTCTTTTTTTTATTCAAACATGTCTAACAAGTATATTATGAACAGGCTTTTGCCATCGTTTCTACTGCCTTCAGCGATGTTGAATAGGAATCATCCAGTAAGCAAGATAAAAAATGACATCTTTACAATATGCGGCTGCTGTTAGTCCCTAATGTGAAATCTGGGCAGTCAGCACCTCTACACCCACTTTTGTGTCTACTATACACAACATGTGAGGTTGTTTAGAGATTGCACATGGGAAATAAATGTCACAACTTCACCTGAAGTAGAAAGAATTCTTTCGGTTTCACTGTAGTTTAACTGTTTCTTAAAATGAATCTTTGACTGGAAAGCAAACCAGGGGAATTTTATGTGAGAAAGGTGATCCTACAGAAAAAGGCCTTTCTCTTAACCATGGTAATCCCTGTTGGGAAGATGACAGTTGCAGGTTAGGAACAGTTGAGCTTTGAAGGACGATTTAAGATCTGAGAAAGAAAGAAGCGTTTTCTGTATGCCCCTCCTCCTGATCTCTCCTCTCTGAATTCTCCAGTGGCTCTTCCAAAGTGTTCGCTACCTGCTCCAAAAATGATATTCGAGTGTGGCACACCCCAGCAAACAGGGAGCTGCTGCGCATCACAGTCCCCAACTTGACCTGCTATGCCATAGAGATTATGAGGGATGGTGGGAGCATCATTTCGGGTAAGGATCAGTCTAGACCCACCATAGAGTCCAGTCTTTTAAGTGTTGCCAAATTGAATAAACATTAGTATGTTAGAAGGAAGAGAGGTTTAAATCGGGAATGGGTTTAAATTCAGTTCATTGCTTGACCCAAAGGCCTCTGTTCTTGCAGCCGGTCTGATGAACTTTGCTCACAGCCCCCAGTATCCTGGTGCTGTAGTGGCAGTGCCTATGGAAGGCACCAAAGACCCTGCTTGGGCTCTGAAGTCCAGCAATTCAGAACTCAGTTCAGTCTTCTTCAAAAGACTGAATTCTAAACTATTAACCTTGTTGTATGCAACAAATTAACCTGTGATGTACGTAGACCACCTTTTGCGTAAACCCTGCTATCCATTGCCGTGTGCTTACACGGGAACTGCTGCAGTCCTCGAGCAGCAGTGCAGTCCCCCCGTTGTTACCAAACCAGTTTGCCCATAGCCAGAACCAAAAAGAAGGAATTAAATTTCAATAGTTTCTTAGGGGCTATAGCTCTACGTCTACAGTACAGTTGGTTTGATGTGCATACTGGTGATCTGACAGGGTGGGTCTTACAAAGGAACTTATTAAAAAAAAAAACGGGTTCATTTGGAAAGGAGAGAGAGACAAGACTATGAGGAAAGTCTGTGCGCCTGGGTAATCTGTTTCTTTTTATTCACCAGCTTGGAATGACGGGAAAATCCGCGCCTTCACACCAGAGACCGGCCGGCTGATGTATATAATTAACCATGCCCATAGCTTGGGAGTGATGGCAATTGCTGCTACAAGTGACTCGAAACGGATTGTTAGTGGAGGAGGTGAAGGGCAGGTAATTTTTGCTTAAAAACCTGGAGCAGCTTGTGGTCTCATCACAGCGCCTGCGAATTGTCTGTAACTGCTTAGTCAGAAAGTGAGCTATTCTTAGCTTTCACTGGAGCAAAGGATGGAGTTCAAAAAAATGAGCTTTTGATAGATGCAAATCTCTTGCTCTCCGAGAGCATAATGTAAAACAATGCCCTGATTTCTTCTGGCGTGGCAGCCCTGGAAATCCTTCTGATGGAGAATACACTCTTAATCTTTTTTGTTCATTTGTCTCTCCCCTATATTTGGCTTATCTGCATCAGTCATTGTTTGCAGGCCACCGTCTAACTGTGCTCTAGCACAGATTTTCTTTCTGTCATTGCTTTGAAAGTCTTAGTCCTGTCCAAATTGACATGTGTGAATTCATTTAATAGCATGAAGTTCACTTGATAACACTATAGTGTTTATGGGGTAACTTCCTAATTTTATGAGATGGTACTATCTGGTTTAGGTGACGGTGTCAGTAAAAGACTCTAATAATCACTCCGTTTCTAATACAATTACGGAAACATTCCAGTAAAAATAATAATAAAAATCAGAAAATAAGTTACAGGCATCATGCCTGTGCAGTTCAACAGTGGTTTTTTCTGGCAATAGCAAACAATCACCATGTACTTTGGTTATTCCATGCACTTGGTATAGTTGTGGCTCTTTTCAATCTGTAAAAGCGATACTCCTAATGTTTAAATAATTTAAATATGGGGGTTTGTCTACATTAAAAAGAAATAATTAGAAATAATCATGTTCAGTTTCTTGCCTTGCTTCGGACTTCCTCTCTGCAGCCTGGCAAGCACTCAGAACCAGACATTTAATCGTGCGTGGATTCCTGGCTGTGACTTAACTGCTCTGTGCTTTGTTTGTGTACCCTGATCTCAAGTGTTCAGTGTGCCGTGCTGCAGAGTGCACGGGAAGTCTTGAAGAGTGAGGAATTGAACTTGGGTCTTCCAAATCTCAGGCTAATGCCCTAATCATTGAACCATCTTTCTGAATCATTCTGCACCGCAGCTCTCCCGTAGAGCAGTTACGGCAGCACTGCCTTGTCTCACTGCATAGAGACATCAGAGACAATGAGCAACTTCAACTCTTCCCTAATAAAAGAACAGTTAAGTGCCTTGCATGATTAGCGCTCGAGGATGCAGAAGGCAGAGGACCTAGATTCTGTATCAGCACACGCAGAATGGCACAGGCTCTGGTTAGTTGATCTCTGAATCAAAAAAGACAGCTGAGACAGAATGAAAGCTAAAGGTTGGGTAAGTAGCAATGAGGACTGTAGGGGAGCGCTGGCAGTATTCATTTGGAACGCAACAAAGGTGTTCTGAAATGCTCATGGTTCCGTCAAAATCAGTCATCTGAAAGCTGTGACTTTCAGGGTTGCTTCAGGGATCTGGATGCTCCGCTCATTTAGCAAGCGGGAATTGGATATCCAGATGCCACAGGTAACTCAGCATCAGGCTTGAAAACGTGGAAGGTGGTCAGCTCTCTCTGCTTTTGATGTCAGTGTCTAAATTTCTAAATTTTCACGAGGATTTGACCTGAGTGGAATGTAAAAGCAAAAAGATACCATGAAGTTTGGCACTAGTGGGACAGTAAATGTAAGGTGTGAAGGATCGAGTCCTCAAAGCAGAAAGATTGTTGCTGTTGCTACCACTGGGAAGAGAGGTGCTTTCAGGCCCATGTTTCACATCAAAGATTTAAAGAGTTGGTTTCTGTTTCCTTACTGGCGTTATAGGTAGCACAAATAGCAGGTCCCTTTCTTATATTCCATTGCAGAAGCCTTGCTCTTTGCTCTTTAAAGCACTGCTGGAGATCTGTCATGGACTTGATGCTTTTTCCTGATTGAGAGAGGAGTAAACTGAAGCACGGGAGAGTGGGGACTTGGCAAAAACAAGGTGTGGGTTAATGGTCAGGAGTTCCTGAACCAAGGGGGTTATGCTCTCAAGGACTCAGTGCCGTTCTATGAGTCACCTGCAGGAATAACCCGCCGGAAAATAGAGACAGTCCGTTGAGATTCAGTTCCTGTATGTGTTATTAAAAAAAAAAAAAAAAAAAAAAAAAAAAAAAAGAGTTCAGGAAAACCGTAGGTGTCTTCCTGAGCTCAGTGAGGAGCAGGTGGTACAAAAGTGGATGTTTATTGTTGGTTTTCAGGTGAGGGTCTGGGAGATTGGTGAGAAGACTCAAAAACTGGTGGAAGTTCTGAAGGAGCACGTATGTGCTGTGTCCTGCATTAAGATTAAGAATAACGACCAAGAGTGTGTCACAACCAGCCTTGACAGAACGTGCATCGTCTGGGATATTGTGTAAGGAGACAGATAAGTGTTGCAAGTGCTAGTAATGTCTCTGTGGGGTCACCGCGCCCTCTTTGGGACCCCACATAGCGAGGAGGAGGGGAAAGAGAGCATTAGGAAATAAAAATTACTAGAAAGAACAATTAAGTCAGGGAATGAAGAACCTCCAATGCTAGAAACTTTTCAGAAAAGTTTTGACAAACATTTGTCTCCGGTTCTTTTCTTGTATTGGATCCTGCTTGGCCAAGGGAGTGGAGCGGGTGATTTCCTATGTCTCCAACTAGCTAATTTTTCCAGCGCTGTATGACTCTTGTCGAGCTATTGCAGATCTGCGGACTTTCTACACTGTGGTACGGAAACGTTTGCGTGGTGATTAACACCTAGAAAGCATTCTGGATTAAAAAATTTTATTTCATGGGACAGCAAATCAAAAGTCTTATGAGGCAGCTGCGACGGGGAACAGAAGTGATGACCCCAGTAGGCTTTCTGAAACCCTGAACTCAGACCAATACCTGAAGATAGCCAAGTAGAATGAGAGATCTGATGTGTAGCACAGGCAGAGATAGTTCAGGCAGTCAAAGTTCGTTTTTTGACCCTATTGCTCTGTCCTGTTTTGTGGGTGTTTTGCAGGCATTTCGTAAGAAAACAAATGTTTCTAGCCAACACATTGTTCAAGTGTGCGTGTTACCATCCTGAAGGGTACCAGGTAATCACCAGCGGGACAGACAGAAAGGTAAGCAAAACAGCAGGAATTCTGTTTGCCATAATTCCAAAACACCAAGTGTGGGGCTTGTTACATGATGAAACTCCTGTACCTCCGCAGAAGTTCATGTTACAGGGCAGGGCTGAAATCTGTGTGCTGTTCGTGCACAGCTGAGCTCTCCTCTCCGGTCTGCTCTCTAGATTGCCTACTGGGAAGTGTTTGACGGCTCCGCAATCAGGGAAGTGGAAGGCTCTGCATCGGGTACCATCAATGGGATGGACATCACATCAGATGGGGCGTACTTTGTCACAGGTGAGTGGGTGGATGCAACTAGAAAGAGTAGGTCATTTTAAGAGCCGGAAAAAGAAGGCAATGAACCAAGGATCTCAGTAAAGAAAGAAAAAAGAGGACAAAGGGAGAGGTTAGCTAAAGGGGAAAATAAAATGAATCACTGGAGAAAAATACTTAGAAAAAGGCTGTGGTTCAGACTTGGAAGATACGATGGTTCAGTCTTGCAAGATGTAATGTAAAGATGAAGACAAGGTTCAGACATCTGCAAGGGAAGAATGCAGGGTTTCACCTTGCCCTGCTCCTCGTGTAGTTTGGTGGTGTTCACTGTGCACTTGAAGGGTTTGTTGAGGTGCTCCAGCAGCCTGGCACTCTCGATTCGTTTGCGGGTGGGAATGACTCCAGGCTCCATTCAGCCTCAGGCTCGCATGTTCCTCACCACCATGTCTTCTCTTCTGGGAGCCTAGAACTAGCGGAGATGAGCCATGGGGCTGTATATAACAACTGTAGTTAAACCCCACGGATTTGATGTCGGCACCAGCTCTTTTAGACTAACCTCTTAAACAAACGTTGGTCAAGAGCCTTTCGAAGGCCATCCATATTACTGGTACTGATTGCTGGTCACAGCTCACTGTGGTCTGCTGGTGCAGGTGCTGAGCGCTCTACTGGACGCTGACTCTCTCCTTCAGTTGAGAAGTCATTTTTGCCATAATGCCCAAGACAAAGCGTCCCACTCTTCCTAAATCAAATGAATGCCTCAGTATTCCCCTGCCTGGGAACACAAAGCAGCAGAACTCTGTGTAATGGTTTGTTCTTCCCTTGTGCCCAATGCAGGTGGTGAAGACCATCTGGTGAAACTGTGGAACTATGACGAGGGTGCAGTGACTCATGTTGGAGTGGGCCACAGTGGCACCATCACCCGTCTCAAGATCTGCCCCGAGAAGCAGCACATTGTGAGTGTGAGCGCAGATGGTGCCATCCTGCTCTGGAAATACCCAGACTTGCACTAACGTCTGCTACTTCCTTGCCCAGTCCCAGCGACCCTTTTGTCTTGCCACTGAAGTTGTTTTTAAGCTTTTTTAAGTTGTTTCAAGTTTTTTAAGCTTTTAAGCTTTTTAAAATTTTTTTAGCTTAAGTACTATTAGAGGAGATACTACTTTTATTCTCTCTTATGCATTTACCAGATCCTTCAGTTAGCCTTTCCAGCAGTGAATAAATAGGTCTGATTTTTTTTTTTTTCAGGGGGGGTATGAATTTGTTATTTCTTTTAGATTAGTGTGAAAGGATTTGTCACTTGTGAAAATCATCTTGGTTGTTGTTGTAACACTTACATGTTGTTACTGCCACCTTTCCTGGTAGTCTCCTAGCGCAGTCTTACTTGTATGTCTGCTCATTTGTGGGTTCTCTCTCGTTTTCACGTGGCCTCTCTTTCTCTTCCCTACCCCCTTTTATCCCTTCCTTTAATGAATAACTCGTTGTGTAAATTCAGTCTTCTGTGTTCATTTTCATTTGTCTGGTCGTGATTAAGGAAAAAGCCCTGGGCTCCAACTCGGGCGTTTAACTGGGAGGCTCTTTTGAGTCAAGCTTTTAAATCGCTGTTCTCAAAGGAATACAAGGACGTCGCGGCTTCTTCGTTTGCGGTGTCCAATTTAAAACTCTCTGCAGGGGCCTGGTTTTCAAGAGTGAGAGCCCAGTCATTTCTAAAAATGCCTGTATGTTTCCAGCTAGGCACGCTCAGATTCCTGGTCCTTGGCCTAATTTTTCAAACAGGCTCCAAATTTGCATGAAATATGTATTTTGTCTGAGAATGGGGACCCGGTGTCGTATCTGCTATTAAAACCAACAGCTCTCAAGATGCTGTTTGTTTAAAGATCAGTGTAGGCAGCCAGGCTGTGAAATGATGCGAGTGCAGTAAATATTTCTTTTGCGGGCACTGAAGGCCTGTGAGAATTCTGTTATAAACTGAAATGGAAGCAAAATGTTGCATTCCTTAAAATATTAAGGCTTACAGGCGTTTTAGTTAACTGAGATGGTGATTTAAAGGCAGTGTCGGCTAGATACTGTCATACCCGTATTGATAGCATTAGCTGCTCTGGTAGGCAGTGGGGGATGACAATATAAAGGTATTGTTGGTTATTATTCTTTATATGCCACTAAAAATGTTTACTGCTCGTAGCACAATAAGGGAGGGTCCCTTTGGACTGGCTTGGAGGGTATCTGCGCACATAAGTTGTCCATCAAACGCTATGCAAGTCCAGTTCCTTCTGGTTGAAATATCTCTGCTCTTATTAATGGAGTCTTGAGCGAAGGAATTAAGTCATTCCTTTCTCTTTTTCTCTGGAGTCAAGATTTGATGCTACGCAGCGATAAACACTCCAGCAGGTTTTACCAGCTCAGCGGCAATGCTCGCTGTGGTTTGGAAGGCAGCATCAGACTGCTGGAACGTGGGATGGAGAGGCAAAACATTTGTGCTTGTGCTAGGGGAAGGAAAACAGAAGCGCAGCCTGCGAGAGCTCTCCCGGCCGTCCCGGGGACCCGTCTCACCTCCACCTCCCCGTGCTCTCTGAGGTGCGGGGTTTTGAGATGCAGATGACTCTCCGGCAGAGTCCCACGTCAGCAAAGCAATTCCCTTCCCATCAGATGGCACCAAACCTGTCATTACAAGTGGGAGGAGAATGCACGAACCCGTTGGGGAGCCAAAGTCCTGTTTCTGTGGGGCTGTTCCTGGGGTGGAAGGATCAAAGCCCTGCAAGCTCCTCCTGCCCTAACGGGTTCTTCACGGTGTGGAGGCAACAAAGCGAGACAGGCTGTCCTGACTCACCTGGCCACGGTTACCCGCTGACTCTGTGGAGGACAGGAGTTGGCACGCTGAGGGTGAAGGCTGGTAAGCCACACTTTCTGTTTGTGACAGCCGGCCGGGAGGCTCAGGCGCTGTGTCTGTCGTCTTACGGATTTGGAAACGGGGAGCACCGAGTCTTCGGAGAAGTCCTCTCCTGCACATATTTCTTTTCAGTGTGAAGTGGCGTCGCCTTATCAAAACCAGCCCAAATTTTAAGCGTGGCCGCTGGCTGAATTCGCTTGCTCCAGTGTAGCCGGCCGATGTGGGTCAGTGCCCAGGGCGGCGGCTGGTACGCGGTAGCAGCAGCACAGCGCCTGCCCTGCCATGGCACAGCGCACACGCTGCGCTCCAATAGACCCCCCACCATGGTGTCCACGCACAGAGCTGTGCTGCCATAGAATCACAGAATGGTTTGGGTTGGAAGGGACCTTAAAGACCATCCATTTCCACCCCCTGCCCCGGGCAGGGACACCTCCCCCCAGCCCAGGTTGCTCCAAGCCCCGTCCAACCTGGCCGTGAACACCTCCAGGGATGGGGCAGCCACAGCTTCTTGGGGCAACCTGCGCCAGGGGCTCACCGCCCGCACAGGGAAAAATTTCTTCTTAATATCTCATCTAAATCTCCCCTCTCCCAGTGTGAAGCCATTCCCTCTCGTCCTATCACTACATGCCCTTGGAAAAAGTCCCTCCCCAGCTCTCCTGTAGGGGCTGAAAGGGGCTCTGAGGTCTCCCCAGAGCCTTCTCTTCTCCAGGCTGAACCCCCCCAACACTCATGTCCCACAGCTGTAGGGGTAGACGATTTGGGGCACTGCCCCACACACTCTATAGGAAATAGAGGTGATAACCAGACGGGCTGTGACTGCAGGCAGCTGTGTGACCTTTCAGGCTGGTGGTGTGTTTGGAAGAGACGTGTCCCCGTGGCTGAGCCGGGCGCTCGCAAGCTCACCCGCCTCCCGAGCAGTGCTCTCCTACGCAGCGGCTCCACAGCGCTCGTTCCCCCAGCGCCGCCTTGCACAGCGCATCTCACACCGGTGCGAAGAGCCGTACCCGCTCCTCACCAGCACGACCGGTGTCCCCAGGGAGCCTCCGGAGCTTTACAAATGGATGTGACCTACATGGATATCGTCGAGAAGCAGATGTGCAGAGCAACCTGCGCTGCTCTTCCGCCAGAAGTCAGGTTGCGTTTGGGAAACGTGAACTGCAGTCACAAATTTCTCCATTCGGCGCTCGCCTGACGGCAGGCACATTGTATTTTACAGCGTGAAGGTATTCATTACCCGATCATTAGTCAGGAAGAACGGCCCAGTTAATAATGGAGATCTGGAATGCTGGTGTGCGGAATCAGCCCTGACATGTGCTGTTGCCAGAAAGCGCTGGGGATTTTCAGTGGCCCCCTCTTCCCCGAGGCAGAGGGAGCTGATGTGACACACAATCACCAAATCCCAGACCGGTGAGGGCTGGAAGGGCCCTCTGGAGCTCCCCCAGTCCCACCCCCCACCAGAGCAGAGGCACCTCCAGCAGTGGCACAGGACACCTCCAGGCGGGTTTGGAATGGCTCCAGAGGGGGAGACTCCCCCCCTCTCTGGGCAGCTGTGCCAGTGCTCTGCCGCCCGCACAGGAGAGAAGTCCCTCCTCAGGTTGAGATGGAACTTCCTATGCTCAAGTTTGTGCCCGTTCCCTCTTGTCCTGTCACTGGGCACCACTCAACAAAGACTGTTCCCATCCCGCTGGCACCCTCCCTTGGAGTATTTATAAGCATTGATGAGATCCCCCCTCAGTCTTCTCCAGACCAAAAAGCCCCAATTCCCTCAGCCTTTCCTCATCAGAAAGATGCTCCAGTCCCCTCATCATCTCTGTAGCCCTTTGCTGGACCTTCTCCAGCAGTTCCCTGTCCTTCTGGAACCGGGGAGCCCAGAACTGGACACAGTGCTCCAGATGTGGCCTCCCCAGGGCAGAGCAGAGGGGGAGGATGACCTCCCTCCACCTGCTGGCCACACTCTGCTTGATGCCCCCCAGGATGCCATTGGTCATCTTGGCCACCAGGGCACATTGCTGCCTCATGGGCATCCTGTTGTCCCCCAGGACTCCCAGGTCCCTCTCCACAGAGCTGCTCTCCCCTAACCTGTACTCGTGGATGGGGTTATTCCTCCCCAGGGGCAGTACCCTGCACAACTGAGCTTGCCCAGACCTTGCCAAGAAAGGTGACAGCATGGACATCTCGCTGGAGATTGCAGGGCAAGGTCATCATAGCGTTGCATCTCTAAACAACAGGATTTGGGGCAAAGGTTAACAGGAGACATCTTCTCAATCTGTTGGCAATGAGCCAAGCATCTCTGCTTGCCATCGGGAGCTTTGACCTCTCCCCTGTGCTATTTCCAATCAGTCCGGACTTTGCAGGTCCTTTAAGGGCTTCTTGGTGGGCGTCTCGACCACTTCCCCAAGTTAGCCGGGCATTCCTCTCTGCCGGACAGCGGGGCAGCGAGGGACTGATGGCGTTTGGTTCCCATCTCCTCCAGCGGCTTCCAGAGCGGTTGGCTTGGGAGCCGAAGCTTGGCAGAGCGGTGTTTGCCAAACCTCCAGAGAGGGCACTCCTTTCCTGGGACATCTCCCCATCTCCAGCCATCCAGGCTGTGGGTGCCTGCGAGGAACACCAGTGCTGCCTGGCCGCAGGCGATGGCTTTATGGAGACCGCGCTGAGCGCTGTGTCCGTACCCTGCCCCGTGCGGGTGGCTGAGCTCTGGGCTTGTGCGAGCTCCCCTGGGAAAGGGGAGAAACTGCTACGACCTCGAGCACCTTCAGCTTCTTCGCTCCCTGGCCGCTGGTCCTTAGCGGGGTTCCTGGAGACCCGTTTAACATCAGACCCAGATGAGCTCCCCGTCCTTCCTCACCGGCATACCTCCCCTTCCATCAAGCTGGGTTTCTGCTGGTGCTTCCCGGTCTGCCTCGTCCCCCGGTGCCGTGCTGCCGGCGAGAGGGACGAGATGAGCAGAGGAGTCCTGCCTCCCAGCACCAACCGGAGGCTTTCCCAGTCCCCTCACTTTCCTGGGTGAGCAAACATGGAGTTAAACGTACGTAGCTGTGCGAGCTGGTTTTGTTTACCCCGGAGATACCCACAGGTTCCCACCCGAACGCCCTCAGCTCTCCCAGCCTGGCCGTGATGCCCCGGAGAGCCCCGGGCGGTTTCCGCAGCACAAGTCCTACTTACCGCTGCGGTCTCGGGGCTGGGTCTCCCTTCCCACCCCCAGTTTCAGCCCCGCATCTTCTCGGTTCGGGGTAGAAACTGAGTGAAAACAGCCCGGAGACAGAAGCGGTGGAGCGCGTTCATCGCCGTCCATCGGCACGGCGCGAGATCCCCGGGCAAGCAGCGTTTACCTGCCGCCGCGCTGTTCCTCCTCAAGCATCCTCCCAAAAAAGGCAGGAGCCGTGCCTTTTTAATGAGGGCACTAAATAACTGAGTTTGCTGTCTATAATTTAATTACGGTTGCAGAGGGGGAAATAAGGAGGTGTCTTCTGCAGGGGGAAGCGCTCTCCTTCTGCCGTGAGCCACGAGAGCGGATGTCACCGTTAGGTGGTGGGGGGGGGGGGTTGCCGGTCACTCTGTCGTTGTCCCCCCAGCGCTGACGCCGTGAGATGATGGGCCCTATTTTGCCAGCAGACGGCGCGACGGATTTCCTCGGCACCTCAAGGATCTCTTACCAACCACCGCAGGCTCCCGTGGCCCTGGCTCCTGCCCAGAAAGCGCTTGGCGTTACCGAAGTCTGCCGAGCCCTGCGCCAACCCTGCCCACTGCCCCGGTCTGCCCGGTGCTCGGGCAGGGGTGTGGGCAGGGAGATGGGCAGGGTGCAGGCAGGAGGATAGGCAGGGAGATAGGCAGGGTGCAGGCAGGGGTGCAGGCAGGGAGATGGGCAGGGAGATGGGCAGGGTGCAGGCAGGCATGCAGGCAGGGGGATAGGCAGGGAGATGGGCAGGGTGCAGGCAGGCGTGCAGGCAGGGGGATAGGCAGGGTGCAGGCAGGGGTGCAGGCAGGGATATGGGCAGGGTGTAGGCAGGGTGGGAGGCAGAGGTGCAGACAGGGTGACAGGCAGGGGTGTAGGCAGGGAGATGGGCAGGACTGCAGGCAGAGAGATAGGCAGAGAAATGGGCAGGGGGGCGGGCAGGGGTGCAGGCAGGAAGATGGGCAGGGTGCGGGCAGGGGTGCAGGCAGGGAGATGGACAGGGTGCAGGCAGGGAGACTGGCAGGGTGTAGGCAGGGGTGCAGGCAGGGAGATGGGCAGGGTGCAGGCAATGGTGCAGGCAGGGAGACCAGCAGGGAGATGGGCAGGGTGCAGGCAGGGGTGCAGGCAGGGAGATGGGGAGGAGTGGAGATACGGGTGCAGGCAGAAAGAGAGGCAGGAGTCCGGGCAGGGTGCAGGCAATGGTGCAGGCAGAGAGACGGGCAGGGAGATGGGCCGGGTGCAGGCAGGGAGACAGGCAGGGTGCAGGCAGGGGGATGGTGAAAGCACATTCCCACTGCACGGCACAGACGCTCCCAGCCCGTGCCAAGAGAGCGGGAGAGGCTTAAATAAAGACAACACTGTCCCGTGGCAAAGCCCGGCGAGCATGTACACAGATTTCTCTTTTTTATTTTTTTTTTTAATTATTATTGTCATTTGGCGGCGCGAGATGGATTTCTGCGGGGCCTGGATCAGCTCAGCTCAGCTCAGCGCTAGTCAGGATTTTTATCTTGCCCTCACCCAAGTGCCTCCCCGGCGTGGAAACTCTTGCCCAGCCAACGGAGACGCTTCGAACGCCGTCCTGTCACCGCGTCTCCCTAATCAACAACTCCCCGTGTTGTTATACTCATCCCAGCAGCCCGGTGTCCGCGGCACCGGGACAGTTCCCGCTGTAACAAGAAGGAATTTTCCATAATTTTATTTTTTTATTGTTTATTTCCATAATTTTCCAGGCATTCCCCACCCCCACCATCTCTTTCCATTCGACACTGAGATTTCCCCCACCCCGAATTTGCTCCCGAGGCTGAGCCTGGGACGTGGGAAACGGCAGCGGGAAAGGCGGAAGCTGGAGATGGGCAGGAGCTCCTGGGAAAAAAAAACAAAAAACAAAAAAAAAAAAACCAAAAAACAAAAAACAAAAAAAAGGCATTTTTCAAGAGAAAGTGCGGACGCAACGCAGCGCTGCCGGCGCGCTGCAGCGCCGATAAATATTTGATTTCGCCCGAATGGGAAAGCACCGCGTTCGGAGCGATCGGAAGAAGAGGGGAGAGCGCGACCGCGCTGGGATGGAGAGGACGATGAGCGTAGCCAGCGTTCCCGGCGCTGCCGCCGGCCGGGCCATGGCTTTGGGTGGGAATAAAGTGACGTTCCCCGTGGGGTACCGCCGCCCCCGGGGCCGGGAAAAACTCTGCTGAAAAAAACCTCGGAGCAGAGTTTCAAGGCTTTGGCTGACGTGTGCTGTCAACAGCCCCGGCGCGAGCGTGGCGGCGGCAGCGGGGAAGCAGAGAGGCTCTCGGTGCTGTGCCGCGGGCTGCCGGGCAGCCCAGCAGAGCCGCTTTCATTATCCAATCCTCTCTAATTCTGGCGGGTTTGGGGTTTTTCGACTCGACTCTCTTGTCACTGTGGCTTTTTAGACTATTTTGCGTTCGTCGGGTCTCGCTTTCTACCCATCCCCTCCTAACAAGCGCCGGTTTCTGATCCGGCTCGCAGTCTGGCTCCCGCCCCTCGCCCTCCCTCGCTTGTTTTTTAGGCTTTTCCTTGCTCCCGTTATCGAGTTGCTTTGGATTTCTGGTTCTGCTTAGGTCGGCGCTGAGCCCCGCTCGGGTTCCTTCTCTCGCTCCCCCCCCCCACCGCTGTTTCGGCTCGCGTGGGATGGTGCCGGGTTCCAGCGTCCACCCGAAACCAACCGGAGAGAAACGACGGGTGCTTTTATTTCCACCGAGCCGGGAGCTTTCCGGCTTCGATAGACTCCGTTCTTCCCACACTGCCTGAAGCACAACCTGCCTTTCTTAAGTAATTCAGATAGCAAAAATCCCCCCTGTCCTCACGCAGACGCTGGGGTGGGTTCCCGTCTCCGTCTCTGGGGGGCAGAGCCGGGAAACTGCCCGGGGAGCGCTCGGGACTTTGCTTTACGGATTGCTGCCTACGTATAGGGAGAAGGGGACCTCATCTTAAGGACGCCTTCCCCAAAGGAGCGTTTTCTGTACTGGCTTTGCAAAGATGGATTTCAAAGCGCTCTGGTCGGGAGGATGCTGAGAAATGAGCTTTAACCGTGGGAGCAGAGCCAGTCTGGGAGTCACAGCGCTGAGCTCGGAGGTGTTTGTAGCCAGAGTTTCGGCTCCGCCTTGATGCCGGTCCCCGACTGCCCGACACAGCGAGACCTTCCCAACGAGCCGACACGGGGCGAGGGGGCTTTCTCCAGGGTCACATCCTGCGCGGAGTCACCAGCGTGGCTCCCAGCAGTGCCCAGTCCCCCAGGTCACAGAGGGGGTCTGCTCCATCCCAGCGGGCAGCAATTCTTCCTGCCTTCCTTCCCGTCTCACTGGGAGGAGGTAGTGATGGGATGAGGGGGAATGGCTTCACACTGGGAGAGGGGAGATTTAGATGAGATATTAGGAAGAAATTTTTGGCTGTGAGGGCGGTGAGCCCCTGGCACAGGTTGCCCAGAGAAGCTGTGGCTGCCCCATCCCTGGAGGTGTTCAAGGCCAGGTTGGACAGGACTTGGAGCAACCTGGGCTGGGGGGAGGTGTCCCTGCCCAGGGCAGGGGGGTGAAACTGGGTGATCTTCAAGGTCCCTTCCAACCCAAACCATTCTGTGATTCTCTGGGGGAAAGGGAGACGCTGCCGGATGGTGCCCACACCCGCAGGGATGGAAGAGAGCCCGCAGCGCCCACAGCCGAGCTCAGCCCCCCGGGGACCCCCTCCCCGGCTCAGCATCAGCCTCGGCAGCTCCCCAAGGAGAGAAGAGCCACACGGCCGCAATGGGGTCACTGCAACACCCCCCACCCTGCAGCAAGGGGACACTTAGTAGCACCCCTGCCTGGCAGAGGGACCTCCTTCCCGCTCCATCCGTCCCTGTCCCTCTGGCCCCGGCTGAGGGCAGCGGCTGCCCGGGAGCTACCCGGGCTGGTGGGCACACGGCAGCCCTGCCGCCCCCCCGGCTGCGCTCGGGGCTGTGATCCCGGCGCGTTGGTGGCAGCCATCACAGCAGTCCCGGGCCGGAGCTGATCTCGGGGTCCCGACCTCACGGGGCCGGGCTGGGTTGGGGGATTTGAGTCTCCCGAAGCTTTTCGAAGAGCATCGCGCTGCCGCCGGGGTGAAGTCGAGCGGAGCACACGTTGCTGCAGAAACGGCCCGTCCCGCTGCAGTTGCCCTCCTTGTGCTGGTGTGATGCTGTGGGATGGATGCGGCCAGAGCGGGGGACTGATCCGGCTGAAAACCGCCCGTCGAAACCACAGCGGGTTTCCTCCACTAGCAGCGCTGCAGGAGGAGAGCAGGGAGCTGACCTGGTGGTCCCCGGTCATGCTGCGTGTCCCCACCTGGCCACGCTGGGAGGGCCGAGGGGCTGATCCCTGCGGCGGGGGGAAGGTGGCACCGTCCCTCCCCAGCCAGGATCTGCCGCACCCCAAACGAGCCCCCACCGGCGGTGCCAGCCGGCGCGGGGCGGACAGGAGGTGGCCAAAGCCTCCGGGCTCTGCCAGCGCTGGGTCGGTGACTCTGGTTTTGTGGCTCTGTGTGGGGGGAGCCCCTTTAGGTCCCAAAACCTCGGTGTGGTGGGCGCAGAGGTGACTGTTGTCCCACTGTCCCAGCTAAGAGCACCCAGAAGTGGCAGGATCGGGGCACCTCGCAGTGATGCTGTGACGCCCTGGGGTGATGCTGGGGGCAGTGGAGCAGCGCCAGTGGGGCACGGCTGGGACTTCTGGGAAAGCCCCGGAGTGATGCTGGGGGTGGTGGCGGATGCTGGGGGGGGACACATGGCTGGGACTCTTGGGAAAGCCCTGGAGCCGTGGCTGGGGTACCCCGGGGTGATGCTGGGGGTGGTGGGGTACATGGCTGGGACTCCTGGGGAAGCCCTGGGGTGATGCTGGGGGGGACTGGGCTTGGGTACTCTGGGGTGATGCTGGGGGGAGGGACGGATGACAGTGGGGAGTTACAGGTGGGACTCATGGGAAAGCCCTGAGGTGATGCTGGGGAGTGGGGGAGAAACTGGGGGGGGCACGGCTGGGACTCGTGGGAAATCCCTGGGGCCACGGAGGGGACAGTGGGGTGGTGTAGCCCATGGTGATGGTGGGGATAGTGGGCTGGGGTACCCCGGGGTGATGCTGGGGACAGCGGGGTGGGGTACCCGGTGGTGATGGTGGGGACACTGGGCTGGGGTACCCCGGGGTGATATTTGGGACACCGGGACTCAGCCGCCGTTGCCGCCCGCCACCAGCGGCAGCAGCAGCTCCCCGCTCCCTCCTCCTCCTCCTCCTCCTCCTCCTCCTCCTCCTTTCCCCCCCCCCCTCCCTTCCCGCTCCCCTCTCCCAGACCCAGCCCGGCCGGGGGAGGAGCCGGCAGCGCACAAAACCGCCCGCCCCGTCCCTCCGGCCCCCGCACCGGCACCACCGGCGGTGTGTGTGTGTGTGTTTGGGGGGGGGGCGCCCAGCGCCCTCCCGGGGCCATGCGCGCCGCGGCGGGGCCGGGCCCGGCGGGGCCGGGGGAGGGCGGCGGCCGCCCGGTGCCATGAGCGCGGCGGCACCGGCGGGGGGGGGCGGCGGCGGAGCGCGGGTGAGCCCGACGGGGCGGCCCCGGGCGGCGGCGGCGGCGGGGGGGGGGACACGGCGGCGGCGGCGAGCCCTGCGCTCCCTGGGCAGCCTGGCCGGGCGGCTGCTCCGCACCTGGGCGCGCCTTGCCGGGGGCCGCGGGAGGCGGCGAACCCCTCCAGCGGAGGACGACGAAGGGGGATTCCGGGGGGGCGGCCCCGGTGCCGGTAGCGGAGGGGAAGGGAGGCGGCGGCGGACCGGGGCGGCGGCGGGCGGGGAGGGGTGCGGGGGGGAGCGGCCGCCGGGCGCGCAGGGGCTGCGGAACCACGGCAACACCTGCTTCATGAACGCGGTGGTGCAGTGCCTGAGCAACACGGCGCCGCTGGCCGAGTTCCTGGCGCTGGGCCGGTACCGCGCCCGCGGGGCCCGCGCCGAGGTCACCCACCGGCTGGCGGCACTGGTCCGCGCCCTCTGGACCCGCGACTACACGCCGCAGCTCTCCGCCGAGTTTAAGGTACCGCTGCACCCCCCGGCACCCCCGGGCGCCTCCCGCTGCCCCCCGGCACCCACCGGTACCCCCAGGTCCCGGCACCCGCTGTCCCCAGCACTCACGGGTACCCCCAGCTCCCGGCACCCACCAGCACCCGCTGGTGCCCACCAGTACTCCCGGCACCCACCAGCACCCGCTGGTGCCCACCAGTACTCCCGGCACCCACCAGCACCCGCTGGTGCCCACCAGTACTCCTGGCACCCACCAGCACCCACTGGTGCCCACCAGTACCCCCAGCTCCCGGCACCCACCAGTACCCCCGGCACCCACCGGTACTCCCAGCTCCTGGCACCAGCTGCTCCCAACACCCACCAGTACCCTCAGACCACAGCACCCACTGGCATCCACAGCTCTTGGCATTCACTGGTAGCTCCAGCACCCACCGGCATCCCCAGCTCAGAGCACCCACCGGTACCCACTGCTCCCAGCACCCACCGGTACCCCCAGCTCTCAGCACCCACAGGCCCCCTCCTGCTCGCAAGCACCCACCAGCGCCCCCCTCACTCCCGGCACCCACTGACACCCCGTGCCCCCAGCGCCCACCTGCATCTCCCACTCCCCACACCTTCTGGCACCCACTGTCCTGCGCACCCCTCCCGCTCCCAGCACCCACCAGCACCCCCTGCCCTGCCTCACCCTCCCTATGGACCCTGCCCTGCCAGACACCCCCTCCTGTCCCCCCCCGCCAGTCACCACTACTGTCACCACCGTCACCCACCTCCAGCTCGGCTGCCTTCACCCCAGTTCCCACCTCCCTTGGGCGGGAGAGCTCCCAGCCCCGGCCCCCCATGGAGCCCCGGGGGTGAGCGTGATGCTGGCCGTGATGGTGGGGGGTACGGTGGGACGGTGCCACGGGACCCCAACACGGTGGCCTCAGGCCCTGTCACTGGGTGCGTGTCACATCCCTGCTGGGCACAAACCAGCGTGCTGCGGGCTTGTGCCCAGCCTGGGGACAGGGACAGGGTGTCGGGGACAGGGCAATGCTTTAGCCTGGCATCGCAGCCCCCCGCGCTCGGGGATGTGTGCCCGCGGGTGACACTTCAGCAGGGACTTGGTGCTCCAGTTGAACTTTGCCAAGTGCCGTGGGCACGGCGGAGCTGCTGGGAAGCCGGGACCCTTTCCTGCATCGGGGTTTCCAGCGGCGCTGCTGGTCCTGCGCGGGCAGGAGCTGGGGTACCACTGCTCTCCCTCCTCCTGTCCCCGGGGGACCTGCCTGCCTCCCTTCCCTGCCTGGTGGGTGCTGGTTGGGGAGCAGGGTGCTCATTGCCTTTAATTTCCTTGTAGCAAAGTAACCAGTTCTCGCAGTATTTCCGTACCCTCTGCTCCCAAACACACCCATTCCTTTGGCACAGAGCGGGGGGAAAACCCCCCCCCCAAAACTTCCAGCCTTCGCTTTGAATTTCCTCCCCTCCGGGTGGTTATCTGCATCTTCCATGAATTTCCACGTTTTTTTTTATTATTATTTTTAAATTTTTTTTAAATCTGCCTAAATAAGATTTTTAAAGAAGAGCTGAGTCCGCGACTCATTTTGCTTGAAGCCCATCCGCGGTGGCCTTGCTCCCTCTGCTTGTACTGGGATGCTGGTACCCGACCGGGGCCGGAGGGGGTCTTGGCTCGGGGTGTCTCCTGGCGATGCTCGAGGTCTCATCTCTGCCCCGGCAGGTCCCGGCGTGCTGCTTCAAATCGGCACGGATGGTTGGGGTTTAACTGCGTCAGCTGGTTAAAATAGGCACGGCTGGTCGGGCTTTCTCCCTCCCGGTGCTGGTTTTGGGGCTGAGCTCCCCAAATTGTCCTTTCCTGTTCAGCTCTGAGCAGCCACCGCCGGCCCAGCCTCAGAGAAGTGTCTTTGGGGACCCCCAGCTCTGCCTTTTGGGGTCTTCCCTGGGCCCCCTCCCCGTGCTTCCCACAGGGAGTGGATTTCCGAGCCCTTTCCTGCTCTTCCAGGGTCAGGGACCCATCCTGGCTCTGCTGGTGCTCCGGGACCCAGTCTGGGACCGCTGGGCTGGGAGCTGGCGATGGCCATCCCCCCCCCCCCCCCCCCCCTTCCGTGGGTGCCACCCAGGTGGGTGTCAGAGGAGGGACCCCCTCTGAGCCGGCAGCGCTGCCACCTCCTCAGCCCCCCCACGAGCCCCCCCACGAGCCCCCTGTCTGTCCCCGGGTCCCATCCTGTCTCACAGCCCCACGGCATTTCCAGCCACTTTCTTCCCACAGCAGTCCCTGGAGAAGGGGAATCCCCCCCCCCCCCCCCGTAAGGGCATCCCGTTGCTTGCCTAACTGTGAAATTAATGTTAATTAGCCAAAATGCTGTGGCGTGGCTGGTGCAGGGCAGGCGCGGAGATTAGGGCCTGATCCAGGCACGGGCAGGGGGATGCCCCAGTTGGTGGCACAGGGACCTGGGTTTTTGGGGCAGGATGCTCCGGGCCCGATTCCTGTGCCGTGCGCGGAGCTGCACATCCCAGGGGGGGAGAGGATATGGGGGAAATGGGAGGAGGGGGGGGGGGAATGCACGGGGGACCCCATCGGCACCTCTCGGGGACCCCTTGTGGGGAGGAGGAGAGGGGGTGAGCGGAGGGCAGCCCCGGGCGGGGGGAGCTGGCAGGGGCTGTGGGAGGAGGGGCAGAGCCCCCTCCCCATCTCTTATCTCCCCTCCCCGGTCTCACCCGCTCCACTTCAGTCGGAGGGTGCTGAGCGCCGGGCTCCGATGGGCCCAGCAGCCCCGGTTTTGGGATGCAGGAGGTTTGCTCAGGGGCTTTCCTCCTGCCTGTGCGGGCAGGGCTGGCAGGGCTGGCAGCTCCCCTGCCCACGCGCCGCACGGTTGCTTTGACTGTACGAACAGCCCTCGTCTCTTCTGGGGCCTCGGGGGGCTGCGCTGGCACCACCGGCACCGCCGGGCTGGGGAAACTGAGGCACGGGGAGGCACTGGGCTGGTGGGTGGTGATGGGGCAGCAGCGGCGGGGGGAGAGCTGCTGCCTGCCGGGTAATCCCGACGGTGGGAATCGCCTTCCCCTGGCTGTTACACCGAGTTGATGCTGTTGGAGTGTGTGGGACGGGTGACACCGGTGGGTCCCCGTGCGCCAGCCCTGCCCATATGGGTTTTGTTGGGGTATCCCATCAGCTGTCCCCTCCTTGTGTCATCGTCGCAGCTGAAAGCCGGGACACCACGGTGATGGGCCACAGAGCTGCGTGTGCGGTGTCCCCACTGCTCTGCTGTCCCCAGGGGGGCCGTGGCGTCCCCGCGGAGGCAGGACGAGGGCAGACGCCGTTGCAGGCGGGAAGCAGGGATGGCCTTTTTGCGATGGGTGCTAACGAACCGGCCGTTCGTTAGTGCCGGGCGGCGTGGCCTGAGGCTCAGCGCCCTCCCTGCCCGTCTCTTGCAGAACATCGTCTCCAAGCACAGCTCGCAGTTTCGGGGCAACGCGCAGCACGACGCCCTCGAGTTCCTGCTCTGGCTGCTGGACCGCATGCACGAGGACCTGGGCGCCGCGTTGCCCGCCCAGCGCACCCGCGTCCCCGAGGAGGTGGGTGGCCCCGGCCGGGGTGGCCGCACACCCTGGCTCAGGGGACAGTGTCCGCGCCAGGTCTGGGACCGGGGAAGCTGACACGTCCTGGGAGGGGTTGGGCTGGAGCTGTCTCCCTCCGCACACCAGTATGGGATGGGGATGCGGGTGATGTGGTTTGGTGGTGGTGGTGGTGGTGGGGAGGACGGTGGGGGTGGGTGCTGTGGGGCTGGGCAGGGTGGTTGGGGTGCTGGGAGAGCATTGGGGGTGTCAGCAGGGGCCCATCCAGCTGAGCGCCCTGGTGCTGGTGGGCCCCCCCTCTTCTGGGGGTTACTCGGGCAGGAGGAGATCCAGCCCTCCCCCTCCCTGCGCCTCCAGCTAAGCCCGCCGTAATTACAGTGCTCGGCGGCTTTGCTGCCGGCAAAACGAGGAATTAAGTCTCCTTCCATCCGTCTGCGCTTATGGCATCGCCCTGGCCCTGCCTGCCACCTGCCTGCCGCCTGCCTGCCGGGGCGCTGCCCGTTGCGACGGATGGCTTTGCGCAGCCGACGTTTACCGCGGCGGTTCGGCGCAGCAAAATGCTGTCCCCGCTTTGGGGGTGACCCCCGCCTTTACTCAGGGGGGTCCACGGGGAAAAGCTTCACCCTCCCTGTCCCCAGCTTGGGCCACCGTGGCTGCGGGTCGGGGACCCCGCGAGCAACCCCCTGCTCAACCTCCAGCCTTCACGGGCACAGCTCCATCCCGCGGGGCAAAGCTCGGCTGCGGTGCCCATCTCCGAAGCCTCCGGTCCGGGCAGCCCCGTGGCTTCCAGCCCTTCTTGGCCGGGGAGACTGCAGCCATCGCTGCACCGAGCTGAGCCGTCCTCAGCCCTGCCCGCCTTTCCCCGGGAGGCATTTAGATCCCTCGGGCTGTTTGGGAATCGGGCAGCTCCCCGGGCTTGCTTGTTGAATGCCAGGTGCCAACGTGTGCCACGGACCGTGGTGTCCCACTGGCAGTGTCCTCGGCTGCCCGCGCTGGAGGCGGAGCTGTGACAATGCCCGGAGTACCCGCTTGGCTCTGGGAATAGGACCTTTTGTCCTGTCCGTCCGTCCGTCCGTCCCCGGCATTCTGGCTTTGCCTCAGCCTCCCCCAGCCCCTCTCTGCGGTCTCAGCCCCTTTTGGGGGGGTGCCACCCCACAGCGGTGCCCATGTCCCTGGGGAGGGGCTGTCCCATGGGGGTCGTGAGCCTGAAAAATGGCTTTGGAGTGTCTGGAGGGGAGAGGGGTGCATGCGCCCCTCCTGGTTTTGGGTGGGAGGGAGGGCTTGTGCACATCCCCGAAGGGTGGGGATGGGGGGACGAAAGGGGGGGACAGAGGGGACTCTGTGCCAAAGGCTCAGGGACCGGGGAGCTCAGCCGGTGGAAAGTAGAAGACCAGGAGGGTGGTGGTCCAGGGCACAGAGCCCGGTGGGCTGGAGGGGTGGGAATACCCTCCTGGCTGTCCGATGGGTGCCCACGAGGTGTCTGCCGTGGTAGCCAGCGAGCTCCGGGGGCCACCCGGGTGGGGACGGAGATTTGGCTGCCGGAAGGTCCCCTCTCTGCCGCACCAGATGGACCCCGGCCCCGGGCAGGCTGTAAGGACACGTCAGGCTCAGCAGGACCACCGGTGCCAGCAGATGGCACGAGGAAAATCCACCTCCCGGCCAAATACCTCATTGGTTTTTCAGTCTTGCGCGTCGCGACACCAAAAACCCCTTTTCTTACCCCAAAACAGCCCGGTCCTTTCGCAAGCTACGGAGGCTCCTTTCTGCAACGTCTTTGCTGCCATCGGGCTCCGTGCGCTCCTGTCCTCTGGGTGTGGGGACGGGGGCTCCCGGCAGTTCCCGGGGCAGCGGGCAGGCAGGGAGCGGGCAGGCAGGGAGCGGGCAGGGAGGTGTCTCCCCGCCAGGCAGGTTTGGCTGTGTAACTGTCACATCCCAACATCCCCGTTCCCTACGGAGCAGAGTAGAGGACCTGGCTGCTCTCGGGATGCCCCGGGTGCGGGGTACATCTCACCTCCCGCAGCCGGCTCTGGCATCCCGTGAATTTGGCAAATTGAGCCGAGCGTCCTGGCCTTTCCTCGGGACGGAGGGACGGATCCTGCGCCGGCGCTGCAGCGAACGGCAGGGACGCGGGCAGGCTGCCAGCGCTGTCCCCGGGGTCGGTCCCTGCTGAGAACAGGGAGACCAGAGGCCGTGCCTCAGTTTCCCCATGTACTGAGCAGGGAGGGATGGAGAAGAGGGCTCCCTCCTGCCAGGCTCCTGCCCGCCCCGTGGCAGCGTCCAGCCCAAGGAAGAGTGGGTTTCTCTCGGAGAAGGGGACCCGCTGTTGCTCCTGCGGTTGCTCAGGGACGTGCCATGGGCTTGCCAGGGGGAAGGGGTGCGGGCCCCCAGCCGGGCGCTGCGGTGGCTCAGGGTGCTGGGAGCTGCTGGATCAGGCCCGGAGAGAGGTCAGATGTCTGCGGTGTGGGGGGAGATGCAGTCACCCCACCGGCTGGGGCTGACCCAGAGGGACAGGGACGTGGGGAGGTGGCCGAGGGATGGTTCGACAGTGGAGAAAGTGCTCCCCAGGGCTTCCTCCCCTACCAGCTCAAGGGATGCTGGTGGAACGGCACTGCTCCCACCGCCTGCGCCGGACACGTGGCCCCTGAAAGCCCGGCTCTGGGGCAGTGGGTCGGGGTGCTGGGTGCTGTGCCGAGTGCCGTAGAATCATGGAATAGTTTAGGTTGGAAGGGACCTTGAAGATCATCCAGTCCCACCCCCTGCCCTGGGCAGGGACACCTCCCCCCAGCCCAGGTTGCTCCAAGCCCCGTCCAACCTGGCCTTGAACACCTCCAGGGATGGAGCTTCCACGCCTGGGCTCAGGGTGCTGTGCCTGGGTGCGCTGCCTGGGCTTGACGTGGCAGGTGCCACGCTGGGGAAACACGCAGCGGCGGGGCTGCTTTTCGGGGCGGCGCGGGCAGTCCCGCGCCAGCAACGCCTTATCGTAGCTCCCTGGTTCTGGCGAGTTGCGTGTGGTTAATACGCAGCCGGCCGTGTTTGCCTCAGGAGCACGGACATGCACACGGACGCACGGACGCCGTCTCGCTGCAGCATCCCACCGTCTCGCCCACCCACGCCACAGCTCCCCGCAGCGCGGCTGCTCCCAGCACCCATGGGTGCCTTTGCCGGCACAGCGGGTGCCGCGGTGCTGTGGGCACCTCCCTGCCGGGGCTGCCGACCCTCCTTGGGGGAAGACGTTGTGGGGTGACCAGTTTCCCCCCAGCCGTCCCCTGCCAGAGGTGCCCGTGCTGCGGTGCGGGTACACCGGCCCAGTCGGCTCACCCAAGATTTCCCTCCTGGAGCATTTCAGCCGGGCTCGAGCGCGTTCCCGGCTCCAGTTCCTCAGTGTGCAGAAGCTCCGGGCACTGGGGCTGTGGCTGGTTCGATGGGACATACCCCAAAAGTTCCCCAGGAGAAGGCATGCGGGGAGCACGGCAGTGCCGGGCCGGAGGGTGCCAGGCAGGGAATGCTCCAGCGTCGCCTTCAGCCTGTCCTCATGCCGTAGGAACACCGAAGCTGGGCTTGGTTCACTGGGACGTGTCCCCAACCCCTTTAGGGACATGGTTTAGTGGTGGACTTGGCAGGGCTGGGTTAATGGTTGGACTTGATGATCTTCAAGGTCTTTTCCAACCTAAACGATTCTATGGTTCTATAAGGGTGGGGGGCACCCCAACACCTCGCTCACCCTTCTTTGTCTCTTGCCCCCGCAGCCCGGCGAGGACGGGAGCGGCGGTGCCAGCAGCTCCCCACCGCCTGCCCAGCATCCCTGTGGGCAGAGCTTTGTGCAGAGCCACTTCCAAGCGCAGTACAGGTGAGTGGGGAGGGATGGATCCTGCCCAGCCAGAGGCTTCTGAGAGCCCCGGGCAGCGCTCGAGGGGCTTTGCTGGTGGGTGGCCGGACTCTTCGAGCACAGGGAAGGGATGAGCTGGGGAGCGCTCAGCTCTGCAGAGAGGCTCCACCCATCCATCCATCCATCCATTCACCCACCCATCCATCCCCCCATCCACTCATTCATCCATCCATTCATCCACCCATTCACCCATACATCCACCCATCAGTCCATCCATCCATTCACCCATCCATCCATCCATCCACCCATCTGTCCATCCATCCACCCATCCGTCCATCCATCCACCCATCAGTCCATCCATCCACCCATCCATCCATTCACCCATCCATCCACCCATCTGTCCATCCGTCCACCCCCCATCCATCCGTCCATCCATCCGTCCATCCATTCACCCATCCATCCACCCATCTGTCCATCCGTCCACCCCCCATCCATCCGTCCATCCATCCGTCCATCCATTCAACCATCCACCCACCCATTCATCCATCCATCCATCCATCCATCCATCCTGGGCATGGGAGCTGCTTCCCACACTGGCGGTGGAGCCACAGGTTGGGGTGAAACACCGAACGAGGGGTTTCAGGACATTTCCTACTCCGCTTCAATGCCAGCAAATATTTTTACAAGTGCCAAAAAAGACACGGGGAAGGTTGGAGCCTGAATCCCTGTGGGGGTGTCCTGCCTGGTCCCCACCCCTATCTCATCTCCGGGGCTCCCGGTAATTATCCGGGAAGCTCTGGGAGCAGCAAAATTAGGGTAGAGCAGTGGTTTATGTGCATGGTGCAACGCTGGTGGCATTGTCCGGGTGGCTCTTGGCCAGAGAGGGCAAATTGGTTTTAGTATGGAGTGATCCCGAGCGGGGTCTGAACCACATCCCGGGGGCGGGTTTTTGGTGTGGGTGGATGCCTTGTCCTTGGGAAGTGACATCAGTCACATCCAGTGTCACCTCCTTGGCATGGTCACAGACAGGGGCAGAACCCACCACGTGCCTTCCCTGGGCGTTTCATACCCCCTGCCTTTGGAGACCCCACAGCCCACTTCACCTTGGCCCTAACGAACCCTGAAGTGGTTCGTTCTCTTCGTTATCGCCACCCCAGGGTGGGGAGGGCCACCAGGAGATGGCTTTTGCTGGGATAGCTGATTTTGCGCCGCACTAGGAGTTCACTGGCAAAAGGAAGGCGGCTGCTGAGCCAGGAGGGCTCTGCCAGGGGAGATGGGCAGGGGTTGGGCAGGGGGTGCCCTGGTTGTCCTCCGTCAGTGATGGTAGGTGGTGGAGAAACCCAGTAAGGTGTGATGTCCCTCAAGGGTCTATACTGGGACCAAGACAATTTAATTTCTTTAATATTAATGATGTGGTGGGATTGAACATGCCCTCAGCGAGTTGGCAGGTGACACCACGCTGAGCGGTGCCGTTGATCGCTGGAGGGAGGAGATGCCATCCAGAGGGACCTTGATGGACTGGAGTAGTGGGCCCATGTGAACCTCTTGAGGTACAACCAGACCAAATGCAAGGTTCTGCACCTGGGTTAGGGCAATCCCCAATACCAGTACAGACTGGGTGATAAATGGAGGACTTGGGGACACTTATGGATGATGCTGGACTTGAGCTGGCAATGTGTCCTTGCAGCCAAGAAAGCCAACCGCATCTTGGGCTGCATCGCAAGAAGTGTGGCCAGCAGGGCGAGGGAGGGGATTGTCCCCCTCT
This sequence comes from Vanellus vanellus, assembly GCF_965231255.1. Lineage (NCBI taxonomy): Eukaryota > Metazoa > Chordata > Aves > Charadriiformes > Charadriidae > Vanellus > Vanellus vanellus. Next base: position 3,612,758 of record NC_138922.1, read on the forward strand.
GCTCTGCTCTGGTGAGACTCCAGCTGGAGTACTGCGTCCAGCTCGGGGGGCCCCCAGTACAACATGGACCTGTTGGAGCGAGTCCAGAGGAGAAGTGGTCAGAGAGGGCTGGAACATTTCTATGAAGAAAGGCTGAGGGAGTTGGGGGTTGTTCAGCCTGGAAAAGAGAAGGCTCTGGGGACACCTCCTGGTGGCCTTTCAGTATATGAAGGGGGCATCTAACAAAGGTGGAGAGAGAGACTTTTTACCAGGGTCTGAAGTCACAGGGCAAGGAACAACGGTTTTAAACTGCAAGAGGGTAGGGTTAGGTCAGACATAAGGAAGAAATATTTTACAATAAGGGCGGTGAGCCCCCGGCCCAGGTTGCCCCGAGAAGCTGTGGCTGCCCCATCCCTGGAGGGGTTCAAGGCCGGGTTGGATGGGGCTTGGAGCAACCTGGGCTGGGGGGAGGTGTCCCTGCCCAGGGCAGGGGTTGGGACTGGATGATCTTTAAGATCCCTTCCAACCCACACCATCCTGTGGTTCTTCCACAGGACACAGGATCAAGGTTGTCCCAAGCCTGTCCCAGAGGACCATCGTGGGGATGCCCCCGCATGTGGGTGATGGGACACCCCACATGTTCATCCAGCTGAGCCTCACGGGATGCTCGGGTGGGCCAGTATCTGGCCACCCCGTCCCCGTGCCATGGCATTGCAGACATGAGGGGGTACCTCTGGCACCACAGCTCCTTCCTCCTCGCTCAATTAATTCCTCGCCCTGTATGAAAAAAAAGCACTTTAATTATCCGCCCCCTTCCGCATGCCAGAGCCCGTCTGCGTGTAAAAGAATTTATTAATTGGTGCGGCTGCATCCTGGGGAGCTCAGTGGCTCTTCAACGTGACCGATAACAAGGGCTCAGGATTTTGATTTGGTTTTTAATTTATTTTCCCCCTTTTTGTTGAATAAAAAGGAGGAAAGAAAAGAAATTAAAAAGGCAGAATTAAAAAGAAAAAGGGGGTAAGGTGGTTGTTGGCGTTAAATGTTCATTTAAGCCAGGCTTTGATGGGGCATCTCCTGCGGGATGCTGTGGGAAATGGGGAAGCTGGCGGGGGGACCTGGTCCTCCCCGGTGGCCCCATGTCCCCCAGCAGAGTGGCTGGGTCCCCCCTCGCTGTCCCCCACCGCTCCCCTGCAGCTGGCGGCTGTGCTGTGGTGGGGACCGGGTGCGCTGAGCTGGCAGCACCAGAGAAGCTGGTGGTGTCCGTGCGGCACAACCCGTGTCCCAGCAGAAGGGCTGGATACTGCCCCCGGCCCCGCGCTGGGAGTGCAACCCCGGGGTGTGCAGGATCTGGCCCTGCGGTGCTGATGGCGATACCACCCCAGCGGGTGCAGGATCCGGCCCTATGGTGGTGGCAGGCAGCTGGTTCCCAGCAAGTGGATGGGGAGCACGGCAGAACCCAGGAGCCAGAAGCCACCCTGGGGTCTGCAAGCCCTGGGAGGGGGAGCAGGATTTGGGGAGGTTTCGGGGCCACAGCCATGCATGGAAGTGGGAGATTTCACGCTGGCTTCTGTAGCACCATCTGTTACTGTGGGTGCCCTTGTTAGGTTTCAGAGTGAACAGACTGTCGGGGTGGGCAGGCGGGTACGGGCTGTGGTGTGCAACCCCGGCAGGAGAACGTGCAACCTCTGTGTGATGCTGGGGCCATCTGAGCCCTGTGGGATGCGGTACCCAGGGATGCGGTACTCAGGGTGTGGTACCCAGGGTGCGTTACCTGCGTTGTGATGCCTGGGATGCAGTACCCAGGGATGCGGTACCCAGGAAGGCGGTACCCGGGATGTGATGCCTGGGATGCAGTACCCAGGGATGCGGTACCTGGGACGTGGTACCCAGGATGTGGTACCCAGGGTGTGATGCCTGGGATGCAGTACCCAGAGATGCAGTACCCAGGGATGCAGTACCCAGGATGCTGTACGCGGGGTGTGGTACCCAGGATGTGATGCCTGGGATGCAGTACCCAGGGATGCAGTACCCAGGGATGCAGTACCTGGAATACTGTACCTGGGGTGCGGTACCCAGGATGAGGTACCCGGGATGTGATGCCTGGGATGCGGTACCTGGGATGTGAAGCCTGGGATGCAGTACTCAGGGATGCGGTACCCAGGGATGCAGTACCCAGGGTGTGGTACCCAGGGATGTGGTACCCAGGGATGTGGTACCCAGGGTGCTCTGCCTGGGATGCAGCACCCAGGGTGTGGTACCAAGGATGCAGTTACCTGGGATGTGATACCCAGGGTGTGGTACCCAGGGTGCAATACCGGCGGCAGGGCGCTGCAGCCCCAGGATGGGGACTCTGAGGGTGCCGTCCCCGTGTCGGTGACGCGCCCCGGCCATGTTTTGCAGGTCCTCCCTGACATGCCCTCACTGCCTGAAGCAGAGCAACACATTCGACCCCTTCCTGTGCATCTCCCTGCCCATCCCGCTGCGCCAGACCAGGTGAGCCCGGCCCCGCGCCTCCCCAGCCGCTCGCCGGCACGGTGAGAGGCACAGCCGCCAGCCAGCGGGGTTTTGGCTCCAAGTGAGGGTAATTTGCATATTTCGGGGTAAATAATTAATTCAGGATGTGGTGGCAACCTTGGAATGGGTGACAGCCACCGCTGCAGGAGCTGTGTCCGATGGGTGTTTGCCACCTCCAGAGTCGGAGATGCCACGCTGGGACGCGGATCCCTCCGGCGTGGTCATGAGCGGCGTCTGGTCTCAGTGCGGTGGCTTTCCCCGCTGAAGCGCGCGTGTGTGTCCCCCTCGGTGTCCCCAGGGCTCTCAACGTCACCCTGGTGCTGCAGTGCGAGCGCTGGCGGTTCGTGCGGGTGGGACTGGCCGTGCCCCTGCTGGGCACCGTGGCCGAGCTGCGGGAGATGGTGGCGCGGGAGGGACACATCGCCCCGGAGCAGGTAACGAAGAAGATGGGGGGGTGGGGGGGGATGACACGGTGGGGGACCCACGGGACACATCCCACTGAGGGCGCGGGGTGCCGTCCCGCAGGTCATCCTGGCCGAGGTGTCCCCGCGGGGCTTCCTGCGCTCCCTGGGCGACGCGGAGGAGCTGGGTGCTGCTGGGGAGGGGGCTCCCCTCTACGCCTTCCAGCCGCCCCCCGCCCGCCACGCAGGTACCGCCCTCCCCCCTGCTATTGGCTGGCCGCTGCCCCCCTGCCCCGCTCTGATTGGTTGGGAGCGGCTTGTGCAGCGCTGGAGGAGGCTGAGATTGGTGGGGGGTGGAGGCTCTCGATGCGATTGGTGGCTGAAAGGTGTGCTGGGATTGGTGGGGGAGTGGTGTCCTGGCTGCTGTCATTGGTCAGAGGCAGCTGCACTCCACCGGGATTGGGAGGAGGGTGATATCTTTAGCTGTGATTGGTTGGAGGCAGGCGTGCTTGGCTGTGATTGGTTGGAGGCAGGTAGGCTCTGCTGGGATTGGTTGGAGGCAGGTGGGTTTTGCTGGGATTGGTTGGCATCTTGTTTTCCCCCCTCTCTCCCACTGCCCTGTGATTGGTTGGAGGCAGGTGTGCTCTGCTCTGATTGGTGGGAGTCTTGTTTTCCCTCTGTCCCCCTGTCCTGTGATTGGTGGGAGGCAGGTGTGCTCTGCTGTGATTGGTGGGAACTGTGTCCTCTCAGCTGTGATTGGTGAGAGCGCTGGTGCTCATGCTGTGATTGGTGGGAGGCAGGCATGCTCTGCTGTGATTGGTGGGAGGCAGGTATGCTTGGCTGTGATTGGCGGGTACTGTGTCCTCCCTGCTGTGATTGGTGGGAACCTTGGTGCTTATGCTGTGCTTGGTGGGGGGGCAGGTGTGCTTGGCTGTGATTGGTGGGAGGCAAGCATGCTCTGCTATGATTGGTTGGAGGCGGGCGTGCTCTGCTGTGATTGGCGGCGGCCCTGTCCCCCGGGGCTGTGATTGGTGGGAAGCGCGGGGATGCGGGAGGCCGTCCTGCAGGCAGGGGAGCACAGGCAGCCCCCCGCGCTAATTAACACCTGTGCTGACCGAGAGCCCCCTAATTGCCCGCCCTGCCCGCAGGATGCCCCCGCAGCCTGCCCGCCTCCCCGGGGGCCACCCAGCGCCCGCCGCCCGCCGCCGCCCGCTCCTCCGACTGCCTGCACCCCGGGGCGGGCGGCCGCATCCTGCTGCTGCTCTGCAACACGGCGGGCGACGGCCCCCGCCTCGCCAGGTACCCACCCGCCCTGCCCGCCTCCCCGCCGAGGGATGGGGCGCGGGGTGTCCGCCCTCAGCCCACTGTGTCCCCCGCTGTTCCCCAGGTTCGGGCCACCGCTGGTGCTGCGGGAGGAGCGGGGCGTCTCCTGGGAGCAGCTCCAGCAGAGCATCCTGGCCCAGCTGCGGGCGCTGCTGCGGGGAGAGGTGCGGGCGCAGGTGAGATGGAGGGGGACACACACACCGCTGTCCCCTCCCAGGATGCACTTGACCGGGGCTGCTGGCACCATGGCTGGGGGGGGATGGAGCTGTGGTGTCTCCGTGGGTGGCCGTGGTGTCACCATGAGTGGCCGGAATGTCTCCACAGGTGGCCGTGGTTTCTCCATGGCTGGCCATGGTGCAGCTGTGGGTGGCCATGGTGTCTCCATGGGTGGCTGTGGTGGACCCGTGGGTGGCTGTGGTGGACCCATGGGTGGCCTTGGTGGAGCCGTGAGTGGCTGTGCTGTCTCCATGGTTGGCCATGGTGGAGCTGTGGATGGCCATGGTGTCACCATGGGTGGCTGTGGTGGACCCATGGGTGGCCATGGTGGAGCTGTGGATGGCCATGGTGTCACCATGGGTGGCTGTGGTGGACCCATGGGTGGACGTGGTGTCTCCATGGTGGAGCTGTGGTGGACCCATGGTTGGCCATGGTGGAGCTGTGGATGGCTGTGGTGTCTCCATGGGTGGCTGTGGTGTCTCCATGGGTGGCTGTGGTGGACCCGTGGGTGGCTGTGGTGGACCCATGGGTGGCCTTGGTGGAGCCGTGAGTGGCTGTGGTGGACCCATGGGTGGCCGTGGTGTCTCCATGAGTGGCTATGGTGTAGCTGTGGATGGCCACAGTGTCTTCATTGGTGGCTGTGGTGTCTCCGTGGGTTGCTATGGTGCAGCCATGAGAGGCGCTGGTGGCACCATCAGTGGCTGTGTGTCACTGTGGGTGGCCATGGTGGAGCCATTCTTGGCTGTAGGGTCACCATGGGTGGCTAACGGTGTCACCTTGCGTGGTTGTGGTGGCCCTGGGGGTAGTTGTGTTGTTGATGCTGGTGGCTGATGGTCACTGTGGGTGGCTGTGCTGTCCCTGTGGGTGTCATTCACACTGCAGGCAGCCAGTGGTGTCACAGTAGGTGGCTACAGTGACACTGTGGGTGGCAGTGATCTCCATGTGGGTGGCCATGTTGTCACCACTGGTGGCCAATGGTGTCATGATGGGTGGGCACAGTGTCCCTGTGGGTGGCTCTCATGTCCTTGTGGGTGGTTATGTTGTTTCTGTGTGTGGCCGATGGTGTCACCATGCGTGGCCACAGTGCCCTGTGGGTGGTCATGTTGTCCTGTGGGTGGCCAGTGGTGTCCTAGTGAGTGGATGTGGTGTCCCTGTGGGTGGCCACGGTGTCACCGTGGGTGGCCACGGTGTCACTACAGGTGGCCGTGGTGTCACCATGGGTGGCCACAGCGCTACCCAGCTCCCGCAGCAGAGCTGCCCCAGCCCAACCACCCTCCCCAGTGCCCAGATGCCACCATCCCAAGGGCACTGGTGTCCCTGAGCCGCCCCTTTGCCCCCCCAGCCACACCGCAGCCAACAGGACAGGACATCCCCCAGCCCCACATCCCCATCCCCACGGGTGTCCCCTGTCATCCCAGCCACGGGGACCAAAGAAATCTGGTTTGGGGGGGGCTTTTTTTGTCCCGTGTCACAAAGCACGGGTCACCCTGGGTGACGCCAGAGGGCAGGGGGGCTCTGCCCCCCGCCAGCCCCACAGCCCCCTCTCCCCTTGCAGGGCGCGGGAGCCCTCTTCCGCATCCGCCTGGCGGGGGGCTCGTCCCCCTGTGCCTACCTGTCCCCGCAGGACCCCCGCCCGCTCTGCCACCCCGCCGTCGACAGGTAAGGGCACCTGAGGGGATCCCACGTCCCCAGAATGTCCCCTGCTTCCCCAGGGATGGCCAGCGGTGTCCCCACGGGTGGCCGTGGTGTCCCTCTGGATGGTCGTGTTGGCACCATGGTTGCCCGAAGGTGTCCCTGTGGCTGGCCGCAGTGTCACCATGGGTGGCCAGTGGTGTCACCGTGGCTGTTTAGTGGTGTCACCGTGGCTGTTTAGTGGTGTCACCGTGACTCTTCGCCGGGGACTGGGTCCCCAGCCCTGCGTCCCCACCATGGGTGCTGCTCAGGGAGGTGGCGGCCATCCCTGCCTGCCACCGCGGGCTGGCACAGGAGGGGTGGCCCTATGGGGACGGGGGATTTGGGGGGACATCTCGCCTCGTCCTCGCCCCCCAGAGCGCTGCAGCTGAGCGGGGCGGGTGGCCCTCCCCACGTGAAGCTGACGGTGGAGTGGGACGTGAGCACCAAAGAGCGGTGAGTCCCTCGCACCCAGGGTTGGGGGGGGGGATGACACCGACACGACACCCCAGCACCCTGCCTGACCCCCCCTCTCCCCTCCGGCGCTGTCATGTCCCCCTGCCTCCTGCGCAGCCTTTTCGGCAACATCCAGGAGGAGGTGGTGCAGGACGCGGAGAGCGTGCGGCTGCAGCAGCAAGCGCACCGGCAGCAGCACAGCTGCACGCTGGATGAGTGCTTCCAGCTCTACACCAAGGAGGAACAGGTACCCGCGCCCTGCCCGCGCCCTGCCTGCGCCCTGCCCGCCGCCGAGGGCAAGCCCTGCCTACGGCACGGGGGATATCAGCCTTTGCGGTGCCAAGGGTGGCTTCGGAGGTGGCGAGTGGGACGGTGGGAGGGAGGGAGGTGGAGGTGGCCGTGACACGTGGCGTCCCCAGCTGGCCCCGGACGACGCCTGGCGCTGCCCGCACTGCAAGGTGCCGCAGCGGGGTACGGTGAAGCTGAGCCTCTGGACGCTGCCCGACATCCTCATCATCCACCTCAAGCGCTTTCGCCAGGTGGCTGAGCACCGGCACAAACTCACCACGCTGGTGAGGTTCCCCCTGCGGGGTCTCGACATGGCCCCCCACGTGGCCCAGCGGGGGCAGGCCGGCGGGCAGCTGGTGGGGCGCTGGGCGCCCTGGCGACCCCCCCTCTGCCTGCCCCCGAGTTGCCCCCGCGACTACCTCTACGACCTGTACGCCGTCTGCAACCACCACGGCAGCATGCAGGGCGGCCACTACACCGGTGAGCCTGGGGGGGGGCATGGCAGCGGGGTGGGGGGCTCTGCAGGGGGTGTGCTGTGGGGCAGGGTGTGGGGTTTTGGGGGGCGATGGCAGGGGGATGTGCCATGGGGCATGGGGGGCGGTTGGGGGGCAGGGCGAGGGGTGTGATGGGGGGCACGATATGGGGTTTGGGGGGGGGTTGGAGGGGGAGCATTGCAGAAGGTGTGCCATGGAGTTTGGGGGCAGTGTGGGGGGTGAGGTGGGGGGCACATCGTGGGGCTGGGGGCTGCGGTAAGGGGGCGTGCTGTGGGGCACAGCGTGGGGTTTGGGGGCACTGCAATGGGTGTGCTGTGGGGCATGGAAGCGGGGTGGGGGGCATGGAAGTGGGGTGTGCTGTGGGGCAGGATATGGGGTTTTGGGGGGCGATGGCAGGGGGATGTGCCATGGGGCATGGGGGGCGGTTGGGGGGCAGGGCGAGGGGTGTGATGGGGGGCACGATATGGGGTTTGGGTGGGGGTTGGGGGGGGAGCACTGTAGAAGGTGTGCCATGGAGTTTGGGGGCAGTGCGGGGGGCACAGAGCGGGGCACAGCGTGGGGCTGGGGGCTGCGGCAATGGGGTGTGATGTGGGGCACAGCGTGGGGTTCGGGGGCACTGCAGGGGGTGTGATGTGGGGCATGGAAGCGGGGTGGGGGGCACTGCAGGGGGTGTGCTGTGGGGCAGGATATGGGGTTTTGGGGGGCGATGGCAGGGGGCTGTGCCATGGGGGGCGGTTGGGGGGCAGGACGAGGGGCGTGATGGGGGGCACGATATGGGGTTTGGGTGGGGGTTGGGGTGGGGAGCACTGCAGAAGGTGTGCCATGGAGTTTGGGGGCAGTGCGGGGGGCACAGAGGGGGGCACAGCGTGGGGCTGGGGGCTGCGGTAAGGGGGTGTGATGTGGGGCACAGCGTGGGGTTCGGGGGCACTGCAATGGGTGTGATGTGGGGCATGGAAGCGGGGTGGGGGGCTCTGCAGGGGGTGTGCTGTGGGGCAGTGTGTGGGGTTTTGTGGGGCAATGGCAGGGGACTGTGGCATGGGGGGCGGTTGGGGGGGAGGGTGAGGGGCTTGATGGGGGGCACGATATGGGTTTTGGAGGGGGGCGGGGGGGGAGCACTGCAGAAGGTGTGCCATGGAGTTTGGGGGCAGTGCGGGGGGCGCGGAGGGGGGCACAGCGTGGGGCTGGAGGCTGCGGTAAGGGGGTGTGATGTGGGGCACAGCGTGGGGTTCGGGGGCACTGGGCCATATCCCCCAGCAGCATCCTGCACCCCCAGGCTGTCCCCGCAGCGTGGGGCTGACGCTCCCCACTGCACCCTGGGGGCAGAGGAGGGGGGAGGTTGGGGGGGGGGGGGCACCCAGTGCAGAGCATCCATCCCCCCCTGACCCCTGTGTGCGTGTGTGTCCCCCCCTGTCCCCCCCCCCCCCCTTGTCCCCAGCCTACTGCTGCAACGCCCTGGACGGGCGGTGGTACAGCTACGACGACAGCAGGGTGGAGGGGGTGCGGGAGGCGGAGGTGAGCACCCGCAGCGCCTACATCCTCTTCTACCAGCGTCGCGCCGCCGTGCCCGCGTGGTCGGCGGGCAGCTCCGTCAGGGGTGAGCATCCCCCCTCCCCCCCCCCCACTTCCCTGCCCGCTGGGCACCCCTTTGCCCGGAAAGCCATCGAACCCCGAGCCCGCCTGACACGGTCCAGTGCGCTCTCACGGGCGCGCGGGGTGATGGGGGCGCGCGGGGTGATGGGGGCGCGTGGGGTGATGGGGGGGGGCGGGGTGATGGGGGCGCGCGGGGTGATGGGGGCGCGCGGGGTGATGGGGGCCCGCGGGGTGATGGGGGCGCGCGGGGTGATGGGGGCCTGCGGGGTGATGGGGGCGCGCGGGGTGATGGGGGCGCGCGGGGTGATGGGGGCGCGCGGGGTGATGGGGGCGCGCGGGGTGATGGGGGGGGGCGGGGTGATGGGGGCGCGCAGGGTGATGGGGGGGGGCGGGGTGATGGTGGCCCGCGGGGTGATGGGGGCGCGCGGGGTGATGGGGGCGCGCGGGGTGATGTACACACGCGTGCAGCAGAGAGGAGCGCCCACGGCCACGGACGTGGGCACGGCGGGACGGGTACGCCGTCGCCTGTCGCGTCGCAGCACGCCGGCGGCCCCCGCGTGCCGGTGCGCCCCGAGAGATGGGGTGGGGAGGTTGGTGCGGGCACGGCGGCATCCTCGCAGCCCGGCCCAGCTTCATTCGTCCCCGCAGGTCCCACCGCCTCCTCGCTTTCGGGTCACTGGTTGACCCGCCTGGGCGGCAGCACGCGGGACGCCGCGACCAACCGGTTGGGTGCCGCCGCCGCCGCCCCGGAGAAAGGTGATGCTGAGCATCCCCTCCCCACCCCAGCATCCCGCCCTGCCGCCCGCCTCCTCCCCATTTATTATTTTTATAATTACAGGTGGTTTCGAGGCCAGACCCTTAGTGCGGGGCGTCCAGCGCCGCAGCCTCAGCGTCAAACTCTCGCCCGCCGGTGGCCCCCCCAGGACCGTACCCCCGCGCTGGTCCTTCGCCGGCAAGGAACGGGGGGAACTGGTGGCCTACCTGGAGTCGGGACGCCGACCGCGCTGCACCCGCCGCTCCCTCTTCCCTCTCCCCACGGCTGGGGAGAGCGGCCCCCCCATCCCCCCGGCTACCAGCCCCGCGCCAACCGGTCCCCCGAAACAGCCCGGCAAAGGGCAAGAGGAGCCGGCCACCCCCCGAGCCCCCCGCCGGCCCCTCCGCCTGCCCACGCTGCGACGAGCCGCCAGCACCGGCGCTGAGGGGTCCCTGCGCCTGCCCCCCAAAAACCAGAGCACCGGGTTGTCACGGACGGAGGGGGACGCGGCTGTCCCCCCGGCACGGCTGTCCCCCGGCCCCGTGGCCATGGCGCGCTCGCAGAGCTCGGCCACCCTCCCCCTGCGCCCCGAGGGGGGCCTGCGGCGCTCAGCATCGCTGGGCAGGGCTACGGGGGGGAACCCCCTGCCCCCCCGGGGTCCCCCCGGGGCCACGCTGCAGCGGGGACGGCAGCCCACGGGCTCGCTGTGCCACCCGGCCGTGCCCGAGTCCAGCTTCTGAGCCACGGCCGGTGGGCATCATCCCCCCCCCCCCGGGCACCCCGAGTTAGGGGCCATCCTGAACTGGGGGGGGGGAGAGGGGGTGGTCCCAAAGCGTGGCTGTCCCAAACTGGGGGAGGGGGTCTCAGCCTGAGGGTTCGTGAACCAGGGCATGCCAAAGCCCCCGCCAAAACGGGGGATTCCCAAACTGGGCGCTTCCCAAGCCAGGGGCATCCCAAACTGGGAGCATCCTGAACCAGAGGTTCCGAAATCAGGGCATCCCAACCCAGGGGCATTCCAAACTGGGAGCATCCCAAACTGCGAGCATCCGGAACCAGAGGATCCGAAATCAGGGTATCCCAAACTGGGGGTATCCCAAACTGGGAGCATCCCAAACTGCGAGCATCCTGAACCAGAGGCTCCGAAATCAGGGTATCCCAAACTGGGGGTATCCCAAACTGGGAGCATCCCAAACTGCGAGCATCCGGAACCAGAGGCTGCGAAATCAGGGCATCCCAAACTGGGAGCATCCCAGACTGGGAGCATCCTGAACCAGAGGCTCCTAAATCAGGGCATCCCAACCCATGGGCATCCCAAACTGGGAGTATCCTGGACCAGAGGCTCTGAAATCAGGGTATCCCAACAAGGTGCATCCCAAACTGGGTGCATCCCAAACTGGGAGCATCCCAAACTAGAGGCTCCTAAATCAGGGCACCTCAAACTGGGAGCATCCCAACCCAGGGGCATCCCAAACTGGGAGCATCCTGAACCAGAGGCTCCGAAATCAGGGCATCCCAACCCAGGGGCATCCCAAACTGGGGTCATCCCGAACCGGTGGCTGTGAAACGGGGCCGGGGGATGGCGGGGGGGGGCATCCCAACCTGGGGGCATCGCCCGCTGACTTCCCCACGGCCCATGGAGCGGGGTGGGCAGGTGGGCAAGCGGGCGGACAGGTGGGCAAGCGGGCAGGCGTGGGTCGCTGGGCTCCAAGACGCGAGAGTATTTATTGTACCGGGAGAGTTTTATTCAGAGATGCTTTTTGTTTTCTAAAAAGCGACTATTTTTGGGGGGGGGGGGGTGTGGCAGGCGGGTCCCCCCCCACCACCAAGGTCTATGCAATACACGATTCCTCCAGCCAGCTTTTGTACTGGGGGGGTTGGGAGGGGGGTGGGCTGCAGCCCCCCCCCCGCCAGTGGTTTCTATTAAAGACACGTGAAAGGAGCCCGGTGCGGTGCGTGGGGGCAGCGCCGGTCTCGGGGGTGGGAAGGGCTTTATGTCCCATGGGTGGTGGTCCCAGTGCTGTGGTGGGGCTTGGTGGAGTCAACGGTGACCACATCCTGCCCTGGCGTGGTGGCTATGTGCCTGGTGGGTGGTCCAGGGGGGTGGTGGTGGCAGCACCGGAGTCATGGTACCATGGGGCTGTGCCCACTGGAGAAGAGGAAGGGGATGTCTGGAGAAAGCTGGTGCAGCCACAAGCTGGAGGCAGGGATGGAGGTGGAGGAGGTAGGTTCAAAGTGGACATGGAGGCAGAAATGGAGGAGAGGAAGAAGGTGTTGGACATAGACATGAAGGTGGGATCTGGGTGGAGGTGATTGAGATGGGTGTGGAGGAGGTGGGTTCAAAGTGGACATGGAGGCAGAAGTGGAGGGAGAAAGAAGGTGCCGGATGTAGACATGAAGGTGGGATCAGGGTGGAGGTGATTGAGATGGGTGTGGAGGAGGTAGGATTGGGGTGGAGGGGATGAAGGTAGAGGTGGGGGTGGATCGGGTGGGATAGAGGTGGAGGTGATGGAGGAGGCGGGGACAGAGATGGAGGTAGAACTGGAGGAGATGGAGGTGGAAGTAGAGATGGAGGAAATAGGATTGGGTTGAGGTGGAGGAGACCATCCCTTGCTGGAGGGCTGCTCCAGGTTAAGGCCCTTGATGTGCCACCACTCATGCCGTGGCTGTGACCTTTGCTTTGCAGCAGGGGACAAACGTAGATTTGGCACCTGTGTGTCACCCAGGCAAGCGGCACCCCTGGGCACAGCAGGTTGCCCAGGGCACTGACCATGGGATGCCACTGGACGCAGGGTGTGATTGGCCATGGGATCTCCCTGCCTACGGGTTGTCACCGGCCATGGGATCCCATGGGACGCCAGTGTCCATGGGGTGCCGTGCCATGGGGATGGAAGGCAGCTGGGAGGGACGCCGGTGCTGCCCAGTGCTTTGCCACCATTGCCAAAGGCTGTTGGGTTTGAAGGGTGGTAGGTGCTCCGAGAGATGCTGTTGGGTGGGGATTTGACACCGCCTTTATGACCCAACCCGAACACCTGAGACCTTCTGGCTCCCTGCAACATCCAGAGCACCCACCCAAGTGTCCCTGACACCCTCCAGGTCCCAGAGCAGCTGGTGTCAGAGGTGGCCCTGGGGCGCCTGGTGGCATGTCACGTACTGCAGAACCTCAGCAGCTCCTGCATCCCACGAGTGAGCCCCACATCCAACCTCAGCTCAGGAGCATCGCACCGCCGTCGGGGTACTGGGGGAATGGTGCTGAGCTCAGGGGTTGCTTGGGGTCGTACAACCCTTTTTGGGGTGGGGGATTTCCAATCTCCCTGCCACCAGAGGAACCCCCAGGCTGGGGGTGTGGGCACAGCATCTTACCTTTCCCGGCACCCGCGTCTGCCCGTAGGTGTGATGGCTCCGAGGTGCTCCACACCACCTCGCTCCTCCCCAGGCAGCAGCATCCCCCCGAGCATCCCCTCCCCGTACCCCTCCGTATCCTGCAAAGCGGGATCCCGGCTCCCCCACCCAGTCCCACCAGTCTGGGGGACCCCCTTGTGCCATACAACCCCTCTGTTGCCCGTCCTCCACCGCCGAACGACATTCCCCTCCGCACGCATGCTGCTCGGTCCCAAAACACAGGCAAGGACCCACCGCAACTGGGTTGGTGCCCACTCTGGGTTTGGGACCACCCAAAATCCAGGCTGAGACCATCCCAGGCCTGATGCTGCCACATCCCTTGGGACCGCGGCAGCTCACAGAGAGCAAATCCCATCATTTCGTCACCTAAACCCTCGTTATGCCCCATTTCTCACAGCAAAGCGCCTTCCAGCAGCCTCTGTCCTCAGTCCATCAGCGGGCACCAGTCTGGGCTGGGACCACCCCAAATTCAGGCTCAGGCCACCCCAAACGCAGCCTGGAACCACCTCAAATCCAGGCTAGGACCTCCCCAAATTGGGCTCGAGACCAGTGCAAATTCAGGCTGAGAACACCCCAAATCTGCACTCAGATCACCCCAAATCCAAACTGGGACCACTCCAAATCCAAACTGGGACCATCCCAAATCTGCGCTGGGGCCACCCCATATTTGCTCTCAGATCACCCCAAATCCAAACTGGGACCACCCTGAATCCAAACTGGGACCATCCCAAATCTGCACCGGGGTCACCCCATATCTGGGCTCAGATCACCCCAAATCCAAACTGGGACCATTCCAAATCTACACTGGGGTCACCCCAAATCTGTGCTCAGATCACCCCAAATCCAAACTGGGACCACCCTGAATCCAAACTGGGACCATCCCAAATTTGCGCCGGGGCCACCCCATATCTGGGCTCAAATCACCCCAAATCCAAACTGGGACCATTCCAAATCTGCGCTGGGGTCACCCCAAATCTGCGCTCAGATCACCCCAAATCCAAACTGGGACCACCCTGAATCCAAACTGGGACCATCCCAAATCTTTGCCGGGGCCACCCCATATCTAGGCTCAGATCACCCCAAATTCAGGCTGGGGCCACCCCAAATCCAAACTGGGACCATCCCAAATCCATGCCAGGGCCACCCCAAAGCCGAGCTCAGATCACCCAAATCCAAACTGGGAGACCATCCCAAATCTGTGCTGGGGCCACCCCATATCTGGGCTCAGATCACCCAAATCCAAACTGGGGTCACCCCAAAGCTGAGCTCAGATCACCCAAATCCAAACTGGCACCACTCCAAATCCAAACTGGGACCATCCCAAATCCATGCCGGGGCCACCCCATATCTGGGCTCAGATCACCCAAATCCAAACTGGGGCCACCCCAAAGCCGAGCTCAGATCACCCAAATCCAAACTGGGACCATCCCAAATCTGTGCCGGGGCCACCCCAAAGCCGAGCTCAGATCACCCAAATCCAAACTGGCACCACCCCAAATCCACGCTGGGACCACCCCACGCCTGGCGCCGCCCCATCCTACAGGACCGTACCCCCAACATCCCTCACAGACCCCTCCCCTCCCCCCAAAACCCCACATCCTCCCACCAAACCCCCCCTCCCACCCCCCCCAACCGCCGCCACGGTGGCCGGGCACGGTGTCGCCGGTGCCGCCGGGCATTAACCAAACGCCAGCGCTGCCGGGCAGTTCACAGCGAGTGGCACACGGATTTATTGATTGCTTCGGGGTGCTGAGGCCCCCGGGTGCCCGCCGGGGGCGAGGGGCACGGCGCGAGCGGGACGGGGCAGGGGGGGGGCGAAGCGCTGCCATTTCCATCCTCCCTCTGTGCACCGGGTGGGCGGGAATGGCTCCAAATAAAACAAATCTCTCTCTATATATTTTTTTTTTCCTCTCTCTCTATACAAATATATAATATATATATATCTCTGCTGATATATATATATATACCTCTCTCTCTCTCTTATCTCTCTGGAAAGGATAAAAGGTTAATTTGTCTTCGCATGCACGACCAAAGCCACCAACCCCCGGGGACAGCGGGTGCCAAGGGACGCGCGCCCTCGCCCGCCGGCGCCCCGAGAGCTGGGGAAGGGGAGGGGGGGGGGGGCCGCATCCTGCGTCCCTAGGTTATTGCTGGTCAGGTCCCATCCTGCTCCGGCGAACAAGCGGAGGGGGAAAAAGCCGAAGAAATGAAATCCCGCTGCAAAGCGCCGGTGAGGTTGTTGTCACCCGGCCGGTAGCCGGTGGCACCTGCCGTCGGGGGTATGGGAAGAGATGGTGGCATCGCCCCAGGACCGTGGGTGCTGCGGGGCGGCGGCGTGGGGGGAGCGCAGGCACCCGGTCGAAAGGCAAAGTCTGGATAAGGCGAAAAAAAAAAAAAATAATAATGAAATAAAGAACAGCGACCGCCTCCAAACTGGGCGCTTTGCCACCCGAAACTGGCGTGCCGGTGGCCCTCGGTGCCGGTGGCCGGTGCTGGCCCCTGGGTGCCGTTAAGGATGAGCTTGGGGACAGGGACACTGTCATAGGGCTGTGCTCTCCGATTCCTCCTCCTCCTCCTGCCGGGCGGCCGGGCCCGGCCCCGAGAGTCTCTGCGGTGCCTCCGGTGGGTCCCGGCACAGGGTGGCATCCGGGGGGACGTGGAGGGAGGGGACCTCAAAACGGAGCAGACCTGCGGGAGGGCAGAGTCAGGGGGAACGCCGCGGTGGCAGGACACCTTGCCAGCCTTGCTGTGATGTTAGTGCCACCACCAGGGATGTCACCATGGGTCCCTGCTCTATGTCACCCCAGCCTAGCCAGAGCCTGTGACACCAGCCCTGATGTCCCCACTGTCCCCGCACGCTGCCTTTCCCCCACGGTGCTCTGCTCTCCTCCCACCGAGCGCAGGTGGCACCGCCGTCCCCTCTCCCAGGGGACCCGCAGGGCGAGGTGGCACGTGCCAAGGGACAGAGGGTGACCCCCAGCCCGCGGCAGGCAGTGTCCCCGCTGTCCCATGCTGACAGCGGAACAACCCACCCCCGGGTAGGAAAAGCCCTTCTGCCTGCGCCTGCCCGGCTGCGCTGTTGGCGCGGGGACACTGCCGGGGCAGCAGCTCCCGCGGGCGCAGGGCGGGGGGCTGCACCCACGCCCCGCTGCGATGCCCACGTAATACCAATGCCAAAATGCGATGCCAGGGCTGCACCCATGCCTGCGTGCAATACCAGGGCAGCACCCATGCCGGGTGTGATGCCAGGGCTGCACCCATGCCACTGTGTAATACCAGGGCTGCACCCATGCCAGGGTGCGATGCCGGGACTGCACCCATGCCTGCGTGCGATATCAATGCCAGGATGCGATGATGGGGCTGCACCCATGCCAGGGTGTAATACCAGGGCAGCACCCATGCCGGGGTGTGATGCCGGGACTGCACCCATGCCTGCGTGCGATATTAATGCCAGGATGCGATGCTGGGGCTGCACCCGTGCCTGCGTGCAATACCGATGCCAGAGTGCAATACCAGGGCTGCACCCATGCCGGGTGTGATGCCAGGGCTGCACCCATGCCACTGTGTAATACCAGGGCTGCACCCATGCCAGGATGCGATGATGGGGCTGCACCCATGCCAGGGTGTAATACCAGGGCAGCACCCATGCCAGGATGCGATGCTGGGGCTGCACCCGTGCCTGAGTGCAATATCAATGCCAGGGTGCGATGCCAGCAGGGTGCGATGCCGGGACTGCACCCATGCCTGCGTGCAATACCGATGCCAGGGTGCGATGCTGGGGCTGCACCCATGCCAGGATGCGATGCCAGTGTGCAATGCCCGGGCCACACCGATGCCTGCACGCAACGCCGGAGCTTCACGGGTGCAACGCCAGGGCTGCAGCCGTGCCAGGCTGCGGCGCCCGGGTGCCATGTCAGGGCTGCGCCGCTGCCTGGGTGCAACGCTGGCATGCAACGCCAAGGCGCAGTGCCAGAGCCACAGCGGTGCTGGGCTGCAGTGCTGTGCTGGTGCCTGGGTGCGACGCCAGGGTGCGATGCCAGTGCCGCCCCGATGCCAGTGCCGCCTGCCCGGGGAACGGCTGCCCCCAGCTCTGCGGGGTCCCTGGGGGCTCGCTGCCACCCGCGCTGTCCCACCCCGCGGGCACACGGGGGAGCAGAGCCCCCATGGCCGGCTGGGTCAGAGCCGGGGGGGCTCCCGGCTGTGCCTGGCCCCACACTCCCCCGGCCTCCGTGTCCCCTGGTGTCCCCCGATGCCACCTGGCATTTCCAAAGCATCACCCTGACTGTCCCCCTCAATCGCTGCAGCCCCCGCTGCTGCAGGGACACCGCTGGGGGACACCAACAAACCCCAGGTCAGGGCAGTAGGAACAGCGGCACAGGCTCGTGGTGCTTCCTGGGGACAATGCCACCTTCCTGGGGACAGTTCCACCTTTCCGGGGACATTGTCATCTTCCTGGGGACACCATCACCTCCCCAGGGATGTTGCCACCTTCCCGGGGACATCCCTGCCTTCCTGAGGATCCTGCCAGCTTCCCAGTGACACTTGCACTTTTCCAGGGACATTGCCACCTTCCTGGGGACACCATGACCTTCCCAGGGACACCATGACCTTCCTGGGGACATCATCACCTTCCCAGGGATGTTGCCACCTTTCCAAGTACATTATCACCTTCCAGGGACACTACCACATTGCCTGTAGTGCTGCCACCTTCCCAGGGACACTGCCACCTTCTCGAGTACATCACCACCTTCCTGGGGACAGTTCCACCTTGTCAGGGACATTGTCACCTTCCTGGAGATATCAACACCTTCCCAGTGACACTGTCACCTTCATGGGGACACCACCACCTTCCTGAGGATGCTGCCACTTTCCCAGTGACACTTCCACCTTTCTGGGAACATTGTCACCTTCCTGGGGACACCATGACCTTCCCAGGGTCACTGGGACACTGACCACCTTCCTGGGGACATCACCACCTTTCCCAGAGAGACTGCCACCTTCCTGGGGACACCATCACCTTCCTGACGATGCTGCCAGCTTCCCAGTGACAATTCCACCTTTCCAGGGACATCATCACCTTCCCAGGGATGTTGCCACACTGCCAAGCACATCATCACCTTCCAGGGACACTGCCACCTCCCCAGGGACACTGCCACCTTCTGGAGTACATCAACACCTTCCTGGGGACAGTTCCACCTTGTCAGGGACATTGTCACCTTCCTGGGGACATCACCACCTTCCCAGGGACACTGCCACCTTCTTGACTACATCACCACCTTCCGGGGATACCATGACCTTCCCAGGGACACTGCCACCTCCCCAGGGACGTTGCCACCTTCTTGTGTACATCACCACCTTCCTGGGGACATCACCGCCTTCCCAGCGACATTGTCACCTTTCTGGGGACATCACCACCTCCCCAGGGACGTTGCCACCTTCTTGACCACATCACCACCTTCCTGGGGACAGTTCCACCTTGTCAGGGACATTGTCACCTTCCTGGGGACATCACCACCTTCCCAGGGACACTGCCACCTTCTTGACTACATCACCACCTTCCTGGGATACCATGACCTTCCCAGGGACACTGCCACCTCCCCAGGGACGTTGCCACCTTCTTGAGTACATCACCACCTTCCTGGGGACATCACCACCTTCCCAGGGACGTTGCCACCTTCTTGACCACATCACCACCTTCCTGGGGACAGTTCCACCTTGTCAGGGACATTGTCACCTTCCTGGGGACATCACCACCTTTCCCAGGGCCACCACCACCTTCCGGAGGATGCTGCCACCTCCCCGGTGACATCCCCCAGGGATGTTGCCACCTTCCCAGGGCCACCACCACCCAACCTGGGGACTCAAGCAGCTGGCGTCGTGGTGTCGCGGTGTGTCCCTCCCCCGCGTCCCCTCTCTCCCGTCCCCCCCCCGTCCCCCCCGTTGTGTGGCTGTCCCCCGCCGACCCCCCGCAGCCCCCGTTACCTGTCATCGCGCCGTCCCCGGGGCCCGCGGCGTCCATGCGGGGCAGCTCCGGGGGCGGGGGGGGGCCGGGGGCGGCCGGGGGGGGCTGGGGCGGGGGGGGCAGCGAGGGCCGCGGCCGCGGTTTAGGGGTGGGCCGGGATTTGGGGGCGGCCAAGAGCGGGGGGGGCGGAGGAGGAGGAGGAGGAGGAGGAGGAGGCGGGGGGGGGGAAGGCTGGGCGGGGGGCAAGCAGGGCCCCGGGGGGGCGGGGGGAGGGGGGCCGTAGGGGGAGGGGGTGCTGGGGGGGGTGGGGGAGAGGCTGGCGGGGGAGGGCTGCCCCCCCCCTTGCTCCCCCGCGGCCGCCCGCGGAGGGATGGGCGCCAGTTTCTTGGCCACTGCGAGACACAGATAAGGGGGGGGGGGGGTGTCAGGGTGCGGGGGGGTGACACCGAGTGGGGACACCCCCCTCCCCCCCCCCCCGGCCCCGCTCCTACCTTTGCGCAGGGCGTGCGGGCTGTGCTCGGCGGGAGGGGGGGGCGGCCCGCTGCCCGGGGCGGGGCTGCCGCGGGGCTGGCCGGCCCCCGGGGAGGGCTCCTTGGGTTTTAAAGTGCTGGGGGGGAGCCGGGGGGGGGGGGGGGGGGAAGAGAGAGGAGAAGAAATGGAATAAAAAAAAAAGAAGAGAAACAAGGAAGTAAGAAAAAAAAATAATTATCCAAAATAATTTAAAAAAAAAATCCAAAAGAATTTTAAAAAAAATATGCAAAAGAATAAACAAAAAAATCCAAAAGAATTTAAAAAAAATATGCAAAAGAATTAAAAAAAAATCCAAAAGAATTTTTAAAAAAATATGCAAAAGAATAAAAAAAAATCCAAAAGAATTAAAAAAAATATGCAAAAGAATTAAAAAAAATCCAAAAGAATTAAAAAAAAAATATGCAAAAGAATTAAAAAAAAAAAGAAATACAAGTTAAAATAAGAAGTAAAATAAAAATTTAAAAATGTAAAATTAAAAAAATCAACGAATTAAGATAAAAATAAATTGGGAAAAAAAAAAACAACCAAAAAAGTAAGAGGCAAACCAAAATTGAATGGAATGAAATAATAAAAAGAAAAGAAAAAATAAAATGAAAAAAAAAATATATAAGCAATAAAAATAAGTTGAGAAAAAAATTAAGACGCAAACCAAAATGAATAGAATGAAATAAGAAAAATAAAAGAAAAAACATTAAAAATAAATAACAAATAAAAATAAGTTAAAAATTACATTATATAAAATAAAAAGAAAAACATTATTAAAACCAAAATTAAAAATTATTAAAACATAAACATTTAAAAATTAAGAAGTAAAAAGGAAAATTAAAAAAAAAAAAAAAGAGAAGGAAGAAGAAGGCAGAGCCGTGAGGTCCTTCCCGCCCCCACCCCCCCAACTCCATCCTCCGCCCCCCTCCCCCCCCCCGCGCACCCCGCCAGGCGCAGCCCCCGGGGGGTCCCGGGGGGGGTGGGGTGGGGGGGGGTGTGTGGGTCCCCCCCGGGGGGGGTTTAACTCCCGCCTCGGCAGCTCTCAGCCCCTCAGCCCTCTTGCGGGACCCCCCCCCTCTTGGTGTCCCCCCCCCCCGCTCCCCCCCCCGTTACCTCGCCGGGTCGGGTCCTGCGGGGGGGCGGCTGCCCCGGGGGAGCGGGGGGGCGGCGAGGGGGACCCCGACCGGGTGGCAGTGCCACGGAGGGGGGGAGCGGTGAAGGGAACAAGGCTTGGAGCCGGGGTGAGGGGCGAGCAGCGAGGAGGAGGAGGAGGAGGAGGGAAGGGGGGGAGGAAGGCTCCGGCTGCAGCCCGGCCAGAGGGGCTGAGCCCAGGGGGGGGGACGGGGCCAGGAGGAGGGGGACATGGGGACCCGCTCCTCCATGGGGCGGGGGGGGCTGGAGCCGCCAGCCAGCCAGGCAGACGCCAGGTCCCCCCTGCTGCAAAACGTCCAGAAACACCATCAAAAAGCCAAAAAAAAAAAAAAAAAAACAAGAAAAAATGATAAAAGAGCAGAAGCGTTGGCCGGGGGAGGGGAGAGCGGTGGCGGAGCCCTGATGGTGCTGAAGCCCCCCCCCCCCCCCCCCCCACTGTCCCCCCCCCCCCGTGATTGCCACCTCCCACCCATGGGTGCACCCCGGGACAGAGCGGGCAGCTGTAAAGTTTGGCTCCTCTTTTTTTTTTTTGGGGGGGGGGGGGGACACGACAGAAAAGTGGAATTTAGGTGCTTTCCCCCACTTGGTCCGTGCAAATTAAACTCGGACACAGACCGGAGCTCGCTCGGGGGACTCCGGGCTCCTTTGGGCTTTTCCTCGCACCTTCCTCGCACCTCACCAGCCCAAATTTCGCTACAGACCGATGACACCCACCGCGAGCAGGGCAGGGGACGTGCAGGAAAATCCCTGAAGGCACCACGGTTCCCTCGGGGCCGGCGGGATGGGGACATGGCAGTGGCTGCAAGGGATGCTGAGCATCCTCTCCTCCCGCTGCCCCCGGGATGCTGCTCCTCTCCCAACGACGCTGAGCATCCTCTCCCCGGGATGCTGCTCCTCTCCTGGGGATGCTGAGCATCCTGTCCCGCTGCGTCTGGCGCAGCTGTGGGGTTATTTTGCTGCCGGATTCACACATGGGGACAATGCCCGAGCATCCTCTCCCGGGGATGCTGCTCCTCTCCCAGGAATGCTGAGCATCCTCTCCTCCCGCTGTCCCCAGGATGCTGCTCCTCTCCCATGGAAGCTGCTCCTCTCCCAGGGATGCTGAGCATCCTCTCCTCCCGCTGTCCCCAGGATGCTGCTCCTCTCCCATGGAAGCTGCTCCTCTCCCAGGGATGCTGAGCACCCTCTCCTCCTGCTGTCCCTGGGATGCTGCTCCTCTCCCAGGGATGCTGCTCCTCTCCCAGGGATGCTGAGCACCCTCTCCTCCAGCTGTCCCTGGGATGCTGCTCCTCTCCCATGGAAGCTGCTCCTCTCCCAGGGATGCTGAGCACCCTCTCCTCCAGCTGTCCCTGGGATGCTGCTCCTCTCCCATGGAAGCTGCTCCTCTCCCAGGGATGCTGAGCACCCTCTCCTCCAGCTGTCCCTGGGATGCTGCTCCTCTCCCATGGAAGCTGCTCCTCTCCCAGGGATGCTGAGCACCCTCTCCTCCTGCTGTCCCTGGGATGCTGCTCCTCTCCCAGGGATGCTGCTCCTCTCCCGGGGACACTGAGCACCCTCTCCTCCCGCTGTCCCCAGGATGCTGCTCCTCTCCAAGGGATGCTGAGCATCCTCTCCTCCCGCTGTCCCCAGGATGCTGCTCCTCTCCCATGGAAGCTGCTCCTCTCCCAGGGATGCTGAGCACCCTCTCCTCCAGCTGCCCCCGGGATGCTGCTCCTGTCCCAACGACACTGAGCATTCTCTCCTCCCGCTGTCCCTGGGATGCTGCTCCTCTCCCAGGGATGCTGCTCCTCTCCCAGGGATGCTGCTCCTCTCCCAGGGATGCTGAGCACCCTCTCTTCCCGCTGTCCCCAGGATGCTGCTCCTCTCCCAGCGACACTGAGCATCCTCTCCTCCAGCTGTCCCTGGGATGCTGCTCCTCTCCCAACGACGCTGAGCATCCTCTCCCCGGGATGCTGCTCCTCTCCTGGGGATGCTGAGCATCCTGTCCCGCTGCGTCTGGCGCAGCTGTGGGGTTATTTTGCTGCTGGATTCACACATGGGGACAAAGCCCGAGCATCCTCTTCCCGGGATGCTGCTCCTCTCCCGGGTATGCTGAGCACCCTCTCCTCCCGCTGTCCCCAGGATGCTGCTCCTCTCCCATGGAAGCTGCTCCTCTCCCAGGGATGCTGAGCACCCTCTCCTCCAGCTGTCCCTGGGATGCTGCTCCTCTCCCATGGAAGCTGCTCCTCTCCCAGGGATGCTGAGCACCCTCTCCTCCTGCTGTCCCTGGGATGCTGCTCCTCTCCCAGGGATGCTGCTCCTCTCCCAGGGATGCTGCTCCTCTCCAAGGGATGCTGAGCATCCTCTCCTCCCGCTGTCCCCAGGATGCTGCTCCTCTCCCATGGAAGCTGCTCCTCTCCCAGGGATGCTGAGCACCCTCTCCTCCTGCTGTCCCTGGGATGCTGCTCCTCTCCCAGGGATGCTGCTCCTCTCCCAGGGATGCTGAGCACCCTCTCCTCCAGCTGTCCCTGGGATGCTGCTCCTCTCCCATGGAAGCTGCTCCTCTCCCAGGGATGCTGAGCACCCTCTCCTCCAGCTGTCCCTGGGATGCTGCTCCTCTCCCATGGAAGCTGCTCCTCTCCCAGGGATGCTGAGCACCCTCTCCTCCTGCTGTCCCTGGGATGCTGCTCCTCTCCCAGGGATGCTGCTCCTCTCCCAGGGATGCTGAGCACCCTCTCCTCCAGCTGTCCCTGGGATGCTGCTCCTCTCCCATGGAAGCTGCTCCTCTCCCAGGGATGCTGAGCACCCTCTCCTCCAGCTGTCCCTGGGATGCTGCTCCTCTCCCATGGAAGCTGCTCCTCTCCCAGGGATGCTGAGCACCCTCTCCTCCAGCTGTCCCTGGGATGCTGCTCCTCTCCCATGGAAGCTGCTCCTCTCCCAGGGATGCTGAGCACCCTCTCCTCCTGCTGTCCCTGGGATGCTGCTCCTCTCCCAGGGATGCTGAGCATCCTCTCCTCCCGCTGTCCCCAGGATGCTGCTCCTCTCCCAACGACACTGAGCATTCTCTCCTCCCGCTGTCCCTGGGATGCTGCTCCTCTCCCAGGGATGCTGAGCATCCTGTCCCGCTGTATGGGGTTGTTTTGCTGCTGGATTCACACATGGGGACGATGCCCGTTGGGGACACGGGGGTGCCGGTGGCCTTACCTTGTCCGCTCGGCTCCCGGGGGGAAGCCGAAGCTGGTGGGAAGCGGGGAAGGGGTAGCTGAAATATCCGGCGATTGCTCGGGAATGGGCGAGTGGGGTGTGGTGGGGAGATCGGCGGGCGGCGCGGGGGGCTGAGCAGCCGGCGGGGTGGAGGACGCCTTGCGCACCCCCGAGGTACCTCGACGAGCCACCCACGAGGTGTCCATCACCCTGACGCCCATGCTGAGGGGGAGGACACAGAGACAGGTTCTCAGCACCCATCCAGGGGAAGGGTCCCGTCGGCACCACATCGCGGCTCCTTTGGGTGTCTGGTCCCTAAAAACTCCTCTTCCAGCAGGACACTGCTGGGGATGAACCTCCACGGCAATAGGGCAGGGGTGGCAGCGTGGGACACGCTTGTGTCACCCATCGGCCACCCTTCCCTTCCCCAGGTACCAGCATCCTCCCAGCATCCTCCCGACATGGTCCCAGCAACCCCCCAGCACCTTCCCAGCACCCTCCCGGTATCCTCCCAGCACCGCTGCAGAGGATACAGTACCTTTGGATTTTCCTAAGGCTGCATGGGCAGAAACACACGATTATTAGTGTTAAAAAAAAAAAAAACAACCAAAAAACCACCCTAAAACTCAACAGCACAGGGGGTGAGAGCCCACTGCTCGGAGAAGGAGCCACAAGGTCTCAGGGCTTCGAGAGAGGGGGCAGGAGGGGCACAAGGACCAGGCTACGCCGGTGACGGGGAGGGGTTGGGATGTTTTTTGGAGATGGGGAGAACCCTGGAGATGTTCTTCCAAGATGGGGAGAGCCCCAGGGACATATTTTTGGAGACGGTGAGAGCCCCGGGGCTGTTTTTTGGAGAAGGTGAGAGCCCCGGGGCTGTTTTTTGGAGAAGGTGAGAGCCCCGGGGCTGTTTTTTTGGAGAAGGTGAGAGCCCCGGGGCTGTTTTTTTGGAGAAGGTGAGAGCCCCGGGGCTGTTTTTTTGGAGAAGGTGAGAGCCCCGGGGCTGTTTTTTGGAGAAGGTGAGAGCCCCGGGGCTGTTTTTTGGAGAAGGTGAGAGCCCCGGGGCTGTTTTTTTGGAGATGGTGAGAGCTCCGGGGACTGGTTTTGGAGATGGGAAGAACCTTGGGGCCATATTTTGGAGATGGGGACAACCCTGGGAGTGTTTCTGGAGCCAAACTGACTGGCTGCGGTCCCTGTGAGGTGGCATGTTGGGGACACACACACACGCATAGGTTGGGAGTGGGGAGCTTTCCCCCGGGAGCGGAGCCCGCAGACCTTGGGGACACCAGGGCACCTAACCCCATCACGGCACAGCCCCGGTGCTGTGCCATGGGCCACCCCGCTCCCATCTCCAGCAGGCTGGGGGTGGGCTCACCTGAGCATCCCCAAGAGGCCAGCATGGAAAGCAGGGGGTCCTCCCACCTGAGGACACCCCCCCCCGACCTCCCACCAGCTCAATGCCACCTCCCCCACCACGGTGCCAGCAATGCCACCACCTCCCTCTCCCCAAACCCTGGCACCGGGAAGACCCTACCCATCCTTCTTGTAAAACTCCAGCATCATGTTGTCCGTGGCCACGCTGAGGGGCCGCCGCGCCTGGTCGTGCTGCCGGCGGTCCGTGTGGTCCATGTCCGGGGAGGGCATGGAGCTGTAGTTGGCGTTGTGGTTGACGTGCATGGGGCTGCCGTAGTTGCCCGTCACGTTAAATTCGATGTCTGGGAGGGGGGAAACAGAACGGAGGGGGACGGTGGTGGGTTTTGTGCCCTCAGTGAGGGGTGGGATGGAGGGTATCGGCACTGCAGGAATGCTCCGGGGGGGTGGGGGGTGTGTCCAAGAGCGGCTGGGTTGAGCTCACTGCTGTGATGAGTCTTGCCAGGTCTCTGCCCGAGTCGTCTGTTCCCCCCCACCCCCACCCCCCCAAGCCGAGGCAAGCAGAGGGAACTGGTAAAAATAAATACGGGCGCTCAGCACCCCATCCCCAGGGGGGAGTGGGGGGTGTCACACGAAGCCCATCCCGCCCCGCCGTGGCCGCGGGGCACAGCCTACCTCCGGGGAAGAACCAGTCGGCGTGCTGGATGAGCGGCTCGATGATGCCCACGATCTGCAGCGAGACGGTCGTCATCATCTCCGTCATGTTCCTGCCAAGGCGGGGTGGGCAGCGGCTCAGCAACCTCACCCCAGCCCGGCCTTATCCCCGGCGGGATTTTGGCCCCGGACATCTCCCCTCCACCCCAGCCGGCTTCACCCTCTTTCTTCCCCGTTATCCCGCTCGCTTTCCACCCGGCCACCTTACCCATCTGCCTGCGGCCAGAGGAGGTTGGGCCCCAACACGATGGCCACGTTGCTCGGCGTCATTTTATTCGTGTCCTGGTACTCGGTGAGCTTGGCCAGGAATTTAATCAGGTACCTGGAAAGCAGAGCCAAACCCTATGGGTGTATCGGGATCGCGTCCTCTCCGTCCCCTCCCCGGGTCCCGCTGGCCCCGGGCTCACCTGATATTGTTGTAGTTGGCTTTGGGCAATTTTTCGCAGGCGCTCCAGAGAGCCTGCAGCCGCTTCTCCTGCTCCGGGATGCTGCGGGGAGACGGCCGAGAGGCTCAGCATCCTTCATCCCCACCCTGGGGCTTCCCACCCTGCGACCCTGCGAGACTCTCAGGCCACCGTCAACATTGTATAAATTAACCCCCAAACCCCTGGCTGAAACGAGAAGGAAACCTCTTGGCCGCAGGTTGGGTGCTGGTCCTCTCCTCGCTTCTGGGCAGCACGCCCTCCATCCCGCCCCCCCCCCCCGCCCCCGAGGTTTGCGTTTTGGGGATGTCTTCGCCTTGGAAGGGGAAATCACTGCAAAAAGCCCCCCAGAACAACAATCTGCTCCCCTATGTGCCGCCCCTGGGGACCGTCCCCTCCATCGAGCCGCCGCCACATCCTTGTCGTGCTCCAGCGCTCCCACAGCAGGTGGGGGATGTGGTCAGACCTGTATACAGGCACCAGTGAGGTGGTTCCCACCCTAAATGGAGATGCTCCTTCTCCCACCTTCCTCTGCTCCTCACCCCCTACCCCAAACAGCGGACCCATGGTGGAGCAGGCACACTGGTGGCACCTCAGCTGGCCCAGTCCTGCTGGGTTTGGGGGGGTTCCACGGTGCAGAGCACCCCAGCAGAGCAGCTGGGAGCTCCCTTGGCCAGCTGTCCCCCGGGGTCTGTACACCCGTCCACAAACAGCACCACCACCTAAGGGCTTGCTGGAAGATGCTTGGAGAGCTCGGCCACCTTGGCCAGGGTGCTGCTGGGGACATCAGGGTCAGGGGACATCAGGGCCACCCTCACTGCCACGACCCACGATGCTCAAGGAGCATCATAGGAACCCTCTTGGCTCTCAGACCATGGAGGAAGCATCCCAAATGCTGTTGAGTCATGTCAGAAATAACTCATGGCCTCCAAACCATCCGTGGGGACCCAAGATGCCACCACCCGTGTCACGGAGGAACGGGGGAGTTGGCCCAGACTCACTTGGAAGCCTGGATCCACTCCTCGTACAGCTCGAACGTCATGAGGGGCTCCGGCAGCTCTCGCAGGTAGGACTTGAGGGCTCCTGCGGCACACAAGGGACACGGGGCTCGGCACCGCGGGTGGCACTGGCCAACGGGCACCCAGTGGTTTCGCTGCTCGGCATTTTGACTCGCGTCCCTCCCAACCTCCCCACTGATGTCTCCCAAAGCACCCCTTAGTCCCTCCAGCTTGGTGGAGCCCGTAGCATCCCCTAACCCCCAAGCAACCACCTTGCCACCTCCACCTCGTCCCTCCTACCACCTCCTTGATTCCCTCCACCGTTTTTGCCTCCGCCAGGCGTTCACCCAGCTCTCCGTCACTCGTTTTTCCCTAGGACCTTCACAGCTGCTGGGAAAAGATTCCCATTGCAGTCAGCAGAAAACCAGGGTCTAATCCTGCACCCGCTGGAGAGCCCGGCCCAGGAGGAGGGGGACAGCTGAGTGGCATTTAAACCGAATTAATGCTTAATAGCAGCCCGCCGGGCTCGGATCTGTGCTCGGAGAGGGTCTTAGCCACAGAAGAGGTAGAGAGAAGACGGCAAGCTTGATGGTAACACGTGTGAACCCTCCCGACCGCTCACTGCTCCTGCGGAGCCTCTCCTGATCAGCATCATCCTCATTAGTGTCACCCTCATTAGTGTCACCAGGGCCCCGATGCCACCTCAGATCGCAATCGCATCCCTGTTTTCTTCCTCGCCTGCAACCAAAAGTGCTGCTCGAGCCCTTGGCTGGGGAGGGGACGTGGGGGTCAGGGTCTGTGCTCTTTGGTGGATGGCACCGCCTGAATGTCCCCACTTCCACCAAGAGCTGTGTTCGTGCATTTGTCCCCCCATATATTCTGTCTTTGCTGTTCAAAGGCTGTGGGACAAACCACAGAAGGGTTGAGGTGGGAAGAGACCTCTGGAAGTCATCTGGTCCAACCCCCTCCTCCAGCAGTACCACTCACAGCTGGTTGCCCATCACCATGTCCTGACGACTTCTGGGTACCTCCATGGATGGAGACTCTACCACCTCCCTGGGCAACCTCTGCCAGTCGCTGGTCACCCACACAGTGACAAAGTGTTTCCTGATGTTCAGAGGGAACCTCCTGTGTTCCAGTCGGTGCCCACTGCCTCTGGTCCCAGCACTGGCCACCACTGGAAAGAGCTCTGTCTTCTTTGCACCCTCCCCGCAGGTATTTATATCCATCGATGAGATCCCCCTGAGCTTTCTCTGCTCCAGGCTGAAGAGTCCCACCTCCTTCAGCCTCTCCTTCTAGGAGAGATACTCCAGGCCCTTCATCATCCTCATGGCCCTTCACTGGACTCTATCCAGTACATCCATGTCTCTCTCGTAATGCCCAGCACTGGACCCAGCACACCAGGTGTGGCCTCACCAGTGCTCAGCATAGGGGAAGGATCACCTCCCTTGACCTGCTGGCATCACTCCTCCCAGCACAGCCCACGACACCATTGGCCTTCATGTTGCTGGTCCACGGTCACCTCGGTGTCCACCAGGACCCCCAGGGCCATCTCTGCTGCTTTCCAGCCGGGTGGCCCCAGTATGTCCTGGTGCCTGGGGCTGCTCCTCCCCAGGGGCAGCACTTGGCGCTTCCCCTTGCTGAACTTCGGGAGGTCTCTCTCAGCCCATTTCTCCAGCGTGCCCAGGTCCCTCTGGATGGCAGCACCACCCTCTGCTGCATCAGCCGCTCCGCCCACTTTGGTGTCATCTGCCAACTTGCTGAGGGTGGCCCCTGCCCCACCATCCACGTCATTAATGAAGATGTTAATCAGGATCAAACCCAGTATCAACCCTTGGACTACACCACTAGTTACTGGCCTCCAACTAGACTTCATGCCACCGACGACCGCCCTCTGGGTGCCCATGGTTGGCGCTTGGGGGCTGGATGGGCCACCCCGCACACCACCAACACCCCCCCTGGGGCAGCCTCTACCTGCGATGGCGTGCGGATCCGCCGAGTACTCCTGCACGTCCACCACGCAGCAGTCCAGCGCGGCCTTGAGCTTCTTCAGCTTGGAGGCCGAGGGAGCCACTCGGAAGAGACCCTTCGCAGAGGACACAGGAGAGCGTCGGACAAATGTTGGGGCCGGGGATGTCCCCAAAGCCCCCTCCCGGTTCCTCATCCCCGCCTTGGAGGCACCCGTATCCCCTTCCACCGTGCCCAAGGGAGGGGGGTAGGACATGGGACCCACCTCCTCCTGCATGCCGCACTCCAGCAGCATCGTCACGCACGCCTCCACGGGGAAGGCGATCTCCCGCCCGCTGACGGCCAGGTGCTCCTCCAAGGGCTTTCCGAAGGAGGGCTTCTCCATCCACGCCTCTGTGACGGGCAGAGGGGGTGAGAGGAGGGGGAGGACACGGCGGGGACGGTGCCGGATCCGGCATCCCCTCCCCGAAAGGCCCTCGGATCACAGCGTTTCGGCAGCAAAAATATTCCGTTTGGGTGTTGCTAAAAGAACAGGACCCCGCACCTCTGTCCTGGGCGGCTCGGGAAGTGCTTTTTAAAGATGAAATCCAAACAAAATGTTTTCCAATCATCACACGGGACATTTCAAAGGGGCTGGATAACGTTTTCCGGGGGGAGCAATGACGGGCAAACCTTTGCAATATATTCCCCCTTCTTCCATCACAGTTTGAGGCAGGAATATTTTGTGGGATCGAGAGAAAAAAATAAAATACAAATCACTCCCTGCCCCGCCGCAGCGACGGCAGCACCCCGAGCCCTGCCCCGGGGGATGCGCTGCTCTCGGGGTCCCGGCGCGGGGCTTTCCCCGACCTCGCTCCCCCAGCCCAGCTCCTACGGAGGTTGCACACCCCAAAACGAAGCCCCAAGAGCCCCCTCCCCCCAACAACCTCGGCGCTGGGTTCCCACCCCCGGCGCCGCGCTTGATGGGGATATTCGGGCAGGTTTCCCCCCCCGCCCCTATCCATGAAGCCGGCCGGATCCTGGCCCCCCCCCCCCTCCCCCTTCCTCCCAGTGACCAAACGGGATGGGGATGGGATGCCCTCCCCAGCGCCGGGGCAGGCGGGATGCAGGCGGGGCGAGCAAAAGGAGGATGCTCAGCCCCAAACCCAGCGCCACGCCACGCCGCGGGGTCCCGCCGGAGTCGGCTCATCACGGCTCAGCTCCGCACGGCTCCGGCGTGACGCAGAGCCCTCGGCATCGCGCGCAGGAGCGGGACAGCCCCCCCACCCCACCCCACCCCTCCCCCGGCGGGCACTTACCCTGCTGGGCTTTAATTTGGGGCAGGACGTTCTGCAAAAGCGCTAAGGATTTCCGATGGTACTCCGCCTGCACCTCGATCAGCTGGGGGGGGGGGGAGAGGGGGGGAGAGACGGCACCGGCTGTCACCCCCACGGCCAAGAACGGGGACAGAGGAGTCCCGTGGGGACGGGTGGCACTTACGGTTTGAAAATAGTTTGCATAGTCTACTTCTTTGGCCACAAAATTGTACATGTCAGCTGAGAGCTGGTCCTGCGGAGAGCGGAGAATTAGTCGCCGGCTCACTCGTGCCGCCCTGACGCCACCACGATGGCCCTTTCGGAGGCCACCGGGAAGGACCAGCTCGGTGACGCCAGGAGCCAACGTGCAGCGTGGCACACCCCAACACCCGCCGGGGATGCGCTCGGGATGCTGAAGGCACGGCAGCACCACGGGGGTTTGCATCCACCCTCGCGCCCCTCCTTCCTCCCGGAGCCCACAATTAGCCGGCGCCTCCTAACGAGCTCGCCGGCAGCAAGAGTTACGCGGGAACGACCCCTCAGCTGAAGGCTGCACATCCCCGCGGGCTGAACGGCCCAAATCCGGCCCAAATTACCCCCCTCCCCCCCCCCCGGATTTGCTCATCCCTACCCCTTCCCCAGTTGCTCCGTTCTGAGAATCCCCTTTGGATAACTCAACTGGAGGAAAACCTTCAGGATTTTTAAAACACCAGGAGCACCTCCCGCTTGCCACATCCACCACCACCTACGGTGAATATATTGGGGGGGGGGGGCAGCTCCCGGCCCAGCTGGTTTGCTGGGAATTACTGGGAGCATGGGGCTGCGATGCTGTATGACGGCACACGTTTGGGACCGGATTTTAAAAACTACGCGGGTTCCGGTTGCGTTCCTGCAGAAAGGAGCCAGGAATTGAGACGCGCACTCAGCTCCACCTCCTGTCCCAAACCCGCCCATGACCTACAGCACCACCTTTGCCCAGTGCCCTTCGCGTTTTCTGCCCCGGGGGGCAATTTAAAGCCCCACAAAATTGTCGGGGGGGGGGGGGGGGGGTTATTGCTGAAGCCCGCATCCCGCGATGAAGGCGCCGGCACCAGCGTCCCCCCTCGCTCGGATGTTTTTCCCTCCCAACGTGACCAACTGGGTGGGCCGGTGTCCCGCGGGACGGCGGGGGGCGACGTGGCCGGGTGGCACGTGTGAGCTGGGCACACGCCGGCGCTTCCCGCGGGTCTCTGTGCCGGGGCTGGGCACACGCGGTGCTGAGCTCGCCGGCTCCTGCTGGGACATATCCCTTGGCGAGGGGATGCTCTGCAGCTCTGGTGGGATACGGAGGATGGGGACAGAGGAACTGGGGATGTCCTGCTTGGCCGGTGAGCATCGCCCACTGCCGCCAGGCTGTGTTTGGGCACGGGAACCAGCCGGAGGAGGGTTTATCACGGGCAACGGGGCACGAAAAGGGTGAAGAACAGGGTAAGAGGAGAGGTTGGAGGTTTTCCGCCGTGCCTGGGATGCCGAGGTCCCCCCCTCGCCCCGGCAAGGAGCGATCCCCCCAGGTCTCCCGGGTACCCGGCAAATCTCCACTCTGTTGGCCGCCTCCTCCATCTCCTCCCTGAGAGCGTCGGCTTTGGCGCCCGAGGGCTGCAGGTTGCTGGCCAGACCCGAGGACTTCACCGACTGCTGCCACCTGCGGAGAGAGGGCAGAGCTGTCACAGGGAGGGGACAGGGACTCACGCGGAGCGGTGCTCGGATCCCAACGAACTTGGAGGGCAGCCCAGGGAACCCCCTTGGCCAAACCCACCACGGTCCCCAGGGCTGAGCGCCGGCGGAGGTGGTCCAAAGCCAGGCTGGGATGCAGCATCCACTCCCAACCCCAAATATCCCCAGTCCCCATAACTGTGCACACTGGGCTCTAATTAAGCAATTATTTTCAGCAGGAGAACGAGCTCCACCCAGGTGGGAGGAGAGAGGCAGGCGATGGGAGAGCCTGGACATGACTTTGGGGACTACGGACACCTCCCAGACCTCTCCCTGGGGCACGCCGTGACATTGTGTAGGGTTTGGCCAACCCTAAATGGTTGCAAACGGCCCCAGGCAAAGCCCAAGGCGCAGCCCACCATGTCCCAGTGCAGCATCCGGGATGTGGGACGATCCCAAAGGACATTCCACATCTACTCCAGTGCTGCTCTACAGCGGCAGGAGCACCCGGCTCTGTGCCAGCATGTAAGAACTCACCAAGATAGGGAAAAGAGTGAAAAAAGAAGGGTTTGTGCCAGAAAAAAATACTCTTTTCTGCAGAGGACAAGCAAGGAAAAGGGATCCAGGGATTCTGCAGATAAGAGCAGAAATCTTGGCTCGTCGCAGAGCTTGACTTCGTGACACACGGTGACACAGCCGAGACTTACCGTCCCGAGGGAGCCGCGGTACCGGGGCTCCGGGACGTGTCCTCCCTGGTGCTACCCACCCCTTGGGAATTTTTATAGTTTTTTTTTTTTTTATAAAGCAGCTTTGAAGCTGTTCCCTACCGCGTCCTGGAGGAATCCATATCCAGCACGAGCTTTGCCAAGTGCTTCCGCTGTTTTTGGATATTCGGGATTTCCACCTGCAGCAACACAGAGGAACGGGAGGAGATAAACACCCCCGGAGAGGCGACTGCGACGCTGGGCGTCAGGGCTGCCGCAAACTGGGCGGATAAGGACGCAGCTCCTTATTTAAACATCATTAGGGAGATGGCACAGCTCATCCCTCCTCCGTGTCCCCACCTGGGCTGTGCCACCCCCCTCCAGCCCCAACGGACGCCACCGCATCCCCGAGAGGAGCATCCTCGGGGGATCCCGGCCTCCCGCACCGGGGAGCCGGCTGAAGGCAGGGAAAGGGCTTTCGGGAATGGCAATGCAAAACCTCCCACGTACGGGGCACCCTTTGCCGAGGGATCCGGCAAAATAAAAGCCGTGGTGCGGCGCTGCTCGCCCATCCCGGTAACACCAGCAGTGCGATAAAGCTCTTGCCGTCTCTGCCCCGGGGGAAGATAAAATCAGAATCAAGCCCGGGATATTTTGCGAGAGGTAAAAGGGAAGAAAAAAAAAAAAAAAAAAAAAGCATTGGGTAAAACCGAAAAACAAAGCTGGCAGCAGGGGAGAAAAGGAAGGGAAAGAAAATATCGCAAACGATAACAGTATGTGTTTGCAGCTTGGAAAAAAATGGGTCAGAAATAAGAGTGTTAACGCCTCTGCCTTCAGGAGAGAGGCAGAGATGAGCCAGAGCGGGGAGAGCAGGAGCCCGGCAGGGACCACCGCCCCAGAGCCAGCCCAGCTGAACGTGCAAATACTGCCCGCCGATTAAAGCAATTAGCAAACATCTCCAAGCGGGAAGGTCTCTCGCAGGGGCCAGGAACCACATCCGCCGCCGAAGTGGTGAAACCCAGCCTTGTTTCGGATGCGAGTCCCCGGCACGGTGACACCCGGACCCGAGGACGTCCTCGCCCGCCGCTCACCTCGGCCAGCACGAAGAGGGGCTCGATGACGTCCCTCTCCACCTGCAGCTCGAAGTGGATGAGCTCCTGAGCCAGTTTGTCCTCCGCCTCCCCGCACAGCCGCAGCATCTTCCTGCAAGGGCAGCAGCGGGGCTGGGTACCACGGGGGCTGGGGGAGGGGGGGTGTGGGGGGGGCGATGGGCACCCAAAGCCCCGTGGGGGTTGGGGGTCTCGGCAGCGGCGTGGGACAGCCCTTCCTTGGCAGAGGGCTGGAGGGAGGGCGGCAGCCCGAGGAGCGTTAGGAAAATCTTATTCCCTAAGTATTGTACCGATTATAGTCTGAAATTGTATGGACTGTCTTAAGATCTCTCCCTCTATACATATAGATATAGTTTACAGTGTATACTGGATGACTAGAGGACCCCAGCCCATCACAAGGAGGAGAAGAATAAAGGGAAACCCTGGACCACCGAGCTCACACGTGCATCCCAGCCCCTCCGACACCGCCGTGAAACCTCCCCCGTTATCCGGCGGCACAGGTAAGGAACTGCAGCAATTCTTGGCCGTGGCATCATCCCGGCGACGGCAGAGCGCCGGGGGAGAGCTGGACCCCCCCACTCCCCCTTACCCCAGCAGGGAGTCGTCACCCAGCACAGCCGATCCCTCCATCAAGCACTGCGCCAGCGTCGTCAGCGGCAGCTTCTTCTGCAAAGAGAGAGGGGCTGCGTTTCCCACCCCGCCGCCGCCGCCGCCGGCAGCCCGCCCGGCATCCTCCGAGCCCCCCCACAGCCTCACCGAGCGCTTGTCGGCGTCCACGCCTTGCTGGCCCTGCAGACATGCCGTCAGCTTCTTGTGGGTGCTGTGGGAGACCTGCTTCACCAGTTCCAGGCGCTTCTCTACCTGCGGATGCAGCGGAGCCCATCACCGGGGTATCCCGCCTGGTCCCGCACCCGCCGCCCAGGGACAGAAGGCACTTCTTCCTTTTCAATCCCAAACCATTTTAATTGCCGCCGCAGCGGATGCAACAGCCGCCGAGCCCAACCCCTTCCCAGGGCAGGGATGCTTTAAGCGGGGAGAAGGTGTCACCCGGTTGGTGGTGCCCCATCTCACCCCCCCTTCGAGGAAAGTTGGGGGCCGCATCCAGCGCAGCCTCAAAGCCCTCTTATCCCAGGGCGAGGGCAGGAGGTGTCCGTCCCCAGCCGAGCCCTGCCACAAACCGAACCGGCCGCAGCTCCAACCCAGAGCTGCAAATCGCCTTATTTGCCTCCGTATTGATTAAACTAAGAATTTCAGCCCGAAACTCCGCGAGGTGAGTCACTAAATGTAAGCGAACAAGCTCTGCTGAAAACTATAGCTGAGAGACTCGGGGAAAACATGGGAATCTCAAAAGCTTGGGAGACAATCTGGGTGGGGAAAAAAAAAAAAAAAGACAAAAAAAATAAAAAAATAATCTGGGAAAAACAAACTACTCCCTGCCCTGGGGAAGGGGGGGAAGGGCTGAGCTTCTCCAGCGTGCCGGTCCTCCGGGCAGGAGGCATCTCATGGGAGCCACCGCAGGGATGGCAGAGGATGCTCTGCTTCAGCCAGGCATCCGAGATCTATTCTTTTTATATATAACTATTATTTTTATAATATATATAATGTTATATATTATATATATTGGTTTTATCTCTATATACGTAATATATATAAGGATATATATTATACATATATTATTTTTCACAGACTCCCAGACTGGTGAGGGCTGGAAGGGCCCTCTGGAGCTCCCCCAGTCCCACCCCCCGCCAGAGCAGGGGCACCTCCAGCAGTGGCACAGGACATGTCCAGGCGGGTTTGGAATGGCTCCAGAGTGGGAGACTCCCCCCCCTCTCTGGGCAGCTGTGCCAGTGCTCTGCCGCCCGCACAGGAGAGAGGTCCCTCCTCAGGTTGAGATGGAACTTCCTACGGTCAAGTTTGTGCCCGTTCCCTCCTGTCCTGTCACTGGGCACCACTGGAAAAAGCCTGTTCCCATCCCCCTGGCACATTTTATATATATATATATATACACACACACATGTGTCCGTGTGTATGTTGCAAGGAAGGGGTATGATGTGCAGAAGCGCACATATACGGGCGCACACTCACGCACGTGAGCCGAACCGGAGGCAATTGCATAGGACACCCGAAAGGGTTCGGGTTCCCCACCGTCCCTGCAGAGAGACCCCCTGCGCCCACGCCTGACTCTCCGGCAGCCGCCCTCCCGGCAAAACCATCCGCCTCTCCAAAAGGTGTAAAAAAACCTCCCGTGCAGCGCTGCCGAAGCCCAACCTGCCCTCGCCGGTGCCAGCGCGGATGCCGGCTAGCGCCGGGATGTCACCGGGTGGCTGGAAGGGCAGGGGTCCGGCTCCCGCTGCCGAGGGGCCCCGGAGACCTCAGAGCTTGCACGGAGAAACGCCAGTAATTAAAATAGAAAGAAAAAAAAAGCTTTGTTACTGATGTTCCCTCCGGCTGCTGGCGGCGGGCAGCGCTCAGCTCCCCCCCCCCCCCCCTCTGCCATCCCACCCCTGGGGACATCGGGGACCTGTCACCGACCGCCGCACCCTGCCCCATCCCCACCCCCAGCGGTGAAGAAGGGAAAAAAACAAAACAAAACAAAACAAAATCATAAAACCACCCAAACCGAATCCCGAAGGCTGGAGAGTGCCTCGCAGGGGTGCGTAGCGCGAGGACGGCGCTGCCGAACGGCACACAAAGCCACCGCCGCGCCGGGAGCCCCCGCCGCCGCCGCCGGCCACCTCTCACCGGTGCCAGTACAACCGGAGACCAACCTCGCGCCCTTCCCTGCACGGGTCAGGCTGGTCCCAGCCGTCACGGAACCGGTTGCTAAATCCCCGGTAAAGCAGCGGGATGGACAAACGGACGGGGGCGGCTGCCCTCTGCGCCCCGCTGGGACCTTTGCAACCGGCTTCATCTCACCCCCTTCCAGCGCGGTTCGGCCGTACCCCTTCAGGGAGGGCTCTCTCCGAACCCTCCTCAGGTTTTTGGCGGCTCTCACTAAAGCCTGATGGGTGCGGGGAGCAGCGTCATCAGGTCGGAGCGAGGGCAAGACGTAGGCAGGCCACGGTGGCCCGCGAGAGCTCAAGGTCACCCTGCAGCCACTGTCACCCGCAGGTCGCCGCCTCCCGCCGCCGGCACCCACGCGCACCGCTCCCTCTGGCTCTTTCGGCGGAATCCGCTACCCGACGGCAACGGCCCAGACCAAATTCCCAAGGTGGGAGGTATAAATACACCAGCTTAGCCCCCCCAAAAAGAGGGTTTGAAGCACAGCCAACAGCCGCCGGGGTTGGCTGACGGCCGGGTGAGCATCCCCCCCCGACGGCCGTTCGGCTCATCAGCGCCCCAGTTACCAGCCAGGATTTAGAGAAGGCGTGAGTTAGAAACCTCGGGAATTCAGCGACGGATCTGCGAATTTGGGTGGCTTTGCCGGCACTTTCTCCCCCTCCCCGGGGACGCGCAGGAAGCCCCCACTTCCCAGCGCAAAAAGCACCGAGATGAGATGTCCCCGAGAGACCGTGACCCGAACGTCACAGCCGATGCTCCGTGGCACCGCCGGAGGTTTGTTTTGTTTTTTTTTTGGCTCGAGGTGTTTTGCTGAAGTCGCCCCCCAACCCATCAGCTTTGGGCATTGTCCCCTGCTGTCACCTGTCCCGTCCCCAGAGAGGGGAGAGGCAGGCGCCCGCCATCCAGCTGGCCGTATCGCGTTGCCGTCCTGGCGGGGACAAGACCGGATCCGATTCCAGCTGACCTGAAAACCAGGCTGGGAAAGGGCAGGAGGGAGGGAGGGGATGCCGCTTCCCACGCTCCCAACACCCTCCTCCTCCTCCTCCTCCTCCTCCTCCTCCTCCTCCTCCTCCCAGCCCCCTCTTATCACCGTGGGACACCGCGGCACCGACCGGCACGGAGCTGCTGCCACATCCAGCACCCACGGGTGGGTGTGTGGGCACCCATGGGCACCCTGGACACGGGCTGGACCGGCTGCAGAGGACCTCACCTGCAGGAGATCTTCGCTCAAAACCTCCGTCTTCTCAGCCCTGCAAGACAAGAAAGAACGTAAAGCGCTGGTGAAGGGGCCGGTGCAGACGGCAGCGCCGGGGCTGCACGCTGCGGTACCAGCCCCGGCCGAACGCGCTTTTCCGTCGGGATGCAGACAGCGATTTGAGGCTCTCTGGTCCCACCAGTCATCGCCTCATCTCCTAAATAAGCAAAGGATGGAGCATCTTCACTGCGAGCGTGGCACATCCCACACCAATTTAGGGTTCTCCCCTCATCTCCCCCTTATTTTTCCATTATCCCCAGCAAAACAGGGATGCTAAACTCCCAGGAGGATGCGGGCAGTGCTGCAGGGGGAGGTGGTGTGTCTCGACACGAAAGCAGCTCCGGGGGCCGTGCCGGGCTCCGGCGCACCCTCAGCGCCGCGGATCTCAAGGACACAATCCGTCCGCACGACTGAGCCTCTTCGGTCTGACGCAGCCGACCGAATCCGCGGCGGCGGCTGCTGCCCCAGGGTTTCGCCGCAACCCTCCCCGCTGCTCCTGGGAGCCGGATTTACCGCTCCGGAGCTCGTGTCATCCGCCGCCTTTCCTAGCGAGGGGACGCAGGAGGAGACACGATCCCGCCGCAGACCCTCCTCGGCCACGCGCGGAGCCGCAGCATCGCTGCCCGCGAAGGCCCTGCGGCCGTTCCCCATCAAATCCGCTCAGGTTTAATTAAACCATCACACTCTGGATCATTTATTCGTTTTCTTAGTTTTTTTTTTTTTTTTTTTTTTTTTTTTTAAAATTTAGTGCGTCATCTCTTTCGGTTGTGATTTAGCCAATTAATCCTGAAAGGTTCATTAATGAAAGCTGGGTGCTCTCATCCTTCTTAAAAAAACAACCCAAACCTTTATCACCCGAGGGCGATAAAGCTTTCTGCTATCCAAACTGCTTTGTCAGCTTTGAGAGACCGAGGGAAGTATCGAAAAAATGGAACTGAGGAATAAGCAGCAGCAGAACGAGGTTCAAAGAGCGAACCCGGTCCGGCAGCGGTGTCAGCCAGGGCAGGGCTTGGTCTACGGGCTCATCCGGAAACACCCCCCCGTCCAAAGGCATTTAAAAAGCGTAAATTAACAGCGTTAAATCTGGCTTGCATAGGAAAGTTGTCCCAGTGTCTGATTTAAGTTGGTTTTAAAACTGAAAAAAAAAAAATATATATATATATATATATATATATATCTATCTCCACCCCTATTTAATTTAACAACAAAAAAAAAAGGGATTTAAATGAAGGCATTATAATATCTTCGATATGAAACGCGAGCGATGCTCTGGCCGCCCAGGAGCAAGGGCTGCTCAGGTTCTCCTCCTCCTCTGCAAACCACCTTCACTATCGTTCACGGACAGGGTTGGAAAAGCCGCGGAATTAGCGCCGACGGGAAAGAAAGCGGCAAATATCCACCGGCACAAACACAACGGCCGTCCCTGCTTCCCCGCTCCGGCTCAGGATATATTTAGCATCCCGAAGGAGAAGGCGGCCGCAGGGATGCAGGCGAGCATCCCGCACCCACGTGCCGGCGCTGCCGGCGCGCATCCCTGCCGCTCGCTCCGCACCCCAGAAATCACTTCCAAACTTCAAAAAGGCTGCGGGAAAAAGAAGTCCCTCCTGTCTTCACACCATTGGGAAAACGGTCCCCCCCCAAAAAGTGATGTTTTTAGTACATTTTCCCCTCTTCCAGCCGGGCTGATGGGTGGGTTTTGCCCACCGGCAGACCTCTCTCCCAGCAGCCACAAACCAACCCGTGCCACGCTCTGACACGCACCGGGGAAGCGGAAAACAACATTTCAAACAGGATAACAACAACAACAACAACAAAAAAAAAAACCAATCTGGCCTCATTCTGCTTTCAAGCACATCCTCAGCCTGAGGAACCTCAGCGGCTTTAACGGCGAGCATCCCTCAGCCACAGCCTGGGGATGCTGAAGCAGGTTGAGGAGCCTGCCAGTGAGTCATTCGGCTTTAAAAAATAGGGAGAAAAGAGGCTGCAGAGTTTTATGCAGAGGAATAAGCAAAGAGGCTGTTGGAGCCGCTCAACACCGCTTCCCCGGGGCCTGCAGCTGGGGAGGAAGAATGCTGGGCACCAGTATAGGTTAGGGGCGGACCTGCTGGGAAGTAGCTCTGAGGAGAAGGATCTGGGGGTCCTGGTAGACAGTAAATTATCCATGGCTCAGCAATGTGCCCTTGTCGCCAAAAAGGCCAATGGAATCCTGGGCTGCATAGGGAAGAGTGTGGCCAGTAGGTCGAGGGAGGTCATTCTCCCCCTCTACTCTGCACTGGTGAGGCCACAACTGGAATACTGTGTCCAGTTTTGGGCTCCCCAGTTCAAGAGGGACAGGGAACTGCTGGAGCGAGTCCAGCGAAGGGCAACTAAGATGATGAAGGGATTGGAGCATCTCCCTTATGAGGAAAGTCTGAGAGAGCTGGGACTCTTTAGCCTGGAGAAGAGAAGGCTGAGGGGAGACCTTATTATGGCATATGAGTATCTAAAGGGTGGGTTGAAGGAGGATGGAGCCAGGCTCTTTTCAATGGTTCCCAGTGACAGGACGAGGGGCAATGGGCACAAGTTAGAACGCAGGAAGTTCCGTTCAAATACACGGAAACACTTCTTTACAGTTCGGGTGACAGAGCACTGGCACAGGCTGCCCAGGGAG
Organism: Vanellus vanellus; assembly: GCF_965231255.1. NCBI lineage: Eukaryota > Metazoa > Chordata > Aves > Charadriiformes > Charadriidae > Vanellus > Vanellus vanellus. The sequence continues at coordinate 3,653,612 of NC_138922.1, forward strand.
GGGGGGGAGTCCCCTTCCGTGGAGATGTTCAAGACCCGCCTGGATGCAGTCCTGAGTGATGTGCTCTGGGCAATCCTGCTTTGGCAGGGCAGTTGGGCTGGGTGATCTCTAGAGGTCCCTTCCAACTCTGAAACTCCGTGATTCCATGATTCCGTGGCAGAGTACTGGGCACGCCGCGGGAGCATGGGTTTCCCTGCCTGGTTTCGGCATCTCTGGCAGCCAGGATGCTCTCTCCTCCCCTCTGGCTTGCGATGGGAATGGGGGTGTCTGTGCGGCTTTGGGGACACACCGCAGCCACCGGCGATGGCACAGGCACCGAGCAGGGCTGTGGTGGACCAGCATCACTCGCGGCGGTGGGAACCGAGTACCACGTCCTGCCGGCGCCGAGCCGACGGCGTCCGCAACCAGGCATCACCCCGCTCCCCGCGCTTTGTCTTGCAGAATGGGGTAAAACGTGGCCCCAAAAGTCACCAGGAGGATTTTTTTGCAAAGCCAAAGCAGGGGACAGGTCTCCTGCCTCGGGGCACCTGGACCCTACGGGTGATGCTGGTGGCAGCAGAGGGCACAGAGCTCCCGCAGGAGAGCCCGGCCCCGTGGATGCAGCTCCATTGAATGCGGGACAGATCCTGCTCCTGTCACGCTCCTGCTGACGATGCAGCTCTGCCGACGTCCTGCCACCCCCCCTAAAGCTGCTTATTAGTTTTCCAGAATGCACCAAAGAAATACAGATAACTCCCCTTGCCTCCATACTTGCTCCCGCCGGCAGCACTCCGGAACCTGCAAATTATATCCAGGCGCTCAAGAACCCAGCAGCGGCTCCAAAGCCACAGAAAGCCCAACCCAAGCCGCTCCGCGTGCCCATTTCACGTGCAAAGACTAAAAAATATCATCCTACTCCACCGACATCGCATCACGTTACCGCTCCGTGCTGCTAATGCCACCGGGAAAAATCCCATTACATCCGTTACGTTTCTAAAATCTCAGCCTAAAGTGAATACGGTTTTACAGGAGCTTCGGCGGTTTTATGAGCCATCCTGCGAACCTGCAACAAGTGATGCTCAGCGGCAAAACGCTGACACGCACGTCCCGCCAGGGAGCAGCCGGGGAGATGGAGACTCTCCTGCATGTCCCAGGCTCCATCCTGACCAGAGAGTATTTCCCGGGTGCTGAGCTCTGGCCGGCACTCAGAGATGCTCAAGGAGACCCTGATGCCCCAGTGCCACCTCCCCGGTACCCAGGAACTTCCCTGGGGCACCCAGTGGGGATGGAAAAATATTATCCCGCTGCCTTTTCTAGGGGCGGGATGGCAGCATCTCTCCGAGGGTTTTGGCAAAGCATCTTCAGCGGGTTCAGCCCTGAGCGTCTCCGCTCAGCCCCTCCTCATCAACAAACCTCTCTGGTTTGTGCTTTCTTCTCCTTCCCCACATCGTGCTCCAAACAGCATCCCACTCGTGGACGGCTGTGGGTCCCTGCGCCTGCCCTCAGCCCTCTCGCCTTGGCCTCCCAGCCCCAGGGAGAACCATTAACAGCCTCAAGAGGAACCAGTTTGGATGCGACCGATGCTGGAAAATGTCTCTGGCTCCAGCACAGACCGCTCTCCCTGTTCCAGCCTGGCATCTTCCTCCCATCCAAGGAATCCCCCAGCTCCTCCTGGCATCCCCCAGCCCCTCCAGGCACACCTCAGCCCACCCCCAGCAACCTCCAGTTCCTCCCCAGCGTTCCCAGTCCACCCCAGCCCCTCCCCCCCCCCCCGCCCAGCCCCTCCTGGTACACCCCAGCTCATCCCCACCACCCCCTAGTCCATCCGCAGCACCCCCCAGTCCATGCTCATCATCCTCCAGCCCCTTCTGCCCCTCCCCCCCCCAGCCTCACCTGGCATCTCCCAGTCCAATCTCCCAGTCCATCCCCAGCATCTCCCAGTCCATCCCCAGCATCCCCCAGCCCCACTCCTTGCCCCAGTGCTGGCTCCGTAGAAGCAGCCAGAGCCCAGCGGGGATGAAGCTGCCCGAGGGGCGACACAGACCCCTGAATTTCACCTCCACCATAGTGGTGACGGCCACCCTGAGCCCAGGGGACGCAGGACCTGCTCCCTGCCCGCGCTGCTCCAGCCGTGCGCGGGATGCAGCTGAGCTCCTGCCTGCACAAACCCATCTCCTTCCCAAATCGCTATTGCGCCCGAAGGAATTCCTGGGGGTGCCAGGCCCCCCACGACACGGGGGAGAGGGACACAGGCTCCTGTGTCCTGAGGCAGCTGGGGGGGGTACGTCGGACCCCTCTTCCTCACTCCCCGGCAGGGTTCAGGTCCCATCTGTGCTCACCCCATAACTCGGACCCCCGAGTGATGCTCCAGGGTCTGACACAGGCGGCAGAGCCCTGGGAAGGGGCTGACTGGCGGCTGGGGCATCTCACAGTCCAGCCATCAGGGCAGGCGGCTGGTGGCACCAGTTTAAGCCAGTATCGGCTTTGGGCAGTACTTTTCACCCGTGCGTTTTTACGTGGGTATTTCCATCCCCGTGTCTCGCAAGGCGGATGCAGCCGGAGCCTCCCGTGTTGGGACACGACCTCTCCCGGGGAACCGGAGACGGTGGTTTTTGCTCATGCAAAGTGGCCTCAGCAAACAACAGGACCCAAAAGAGAGGTGCAGGGACCCCCCCCCACCCACCCCCCAACTTCCCTGGCTGGTCCCTAACCCCCCCACAACTTCACACCTTACGAGTTACACGCATCCCGCGGGAGCATCCCTCGGAGAGGCAGACAGGAATAGTGGCTTTCAACCCTTTGCTTTTGGCAAATACAAGTCCGCTCCTCCCTTTCCCCTCCAGATTTCCACCCCCGGAGCTGTTTTTCTCAGCACAAATCCAGGCAATGCTCAGCCTCAGTCAGCACCCAGACACTCACGTCCCCGGGACAAAAAGGGACAATTAATATAGAGAGTTAAAAACAAACGAGTGGGGGATGCAGCTACAATTCGCTCGGGCGTTCGCTTCTGCAAAAACTAATTGCTGCCAGCAGAAATCAACACCAATCAAGCAAATTAAGTTGATTTCCAAATAAATACTACACGAGCCGCTGGTGCCTTGACCTGGGGAGCTACAGCGAAGCCGGCGCTTCCCTGGAGCATCTCCCAGTGCCAGACATCTCCATCCGGCTGGACCATCCATCACCAGCGCCCGCCCCGTGTCCCCACCACCGTCCCCCTCTGATGCTCAAACCACCTGGGACAAGGAGCTCCCAGTCTTGGATTTGACCCCGAGCCAGCAAACCTCAAAGCACGACGGGGATTTTGCAGCGATATTCTCTCCGAAGGGGAAAATCCATCGCACCCGGCTTGCGGGCAAAGCGCTTCACCCAGCACGGGGATGCGTCTCCAGAGGCAGAGTGTGTCCACGATGCCCCGAGGACGCCCTTGCCCACCAAACACCCCTTTCACCCCCATCCCTGGCCACCCCCTCGCTGCGGTGTGCCCATAAATATTTAATGGCTATTTAATTACTGACTCCGGCAGGTTCTCCTGATTTCTGTTTGCTCTAACCTAAAAATAGCCTCGCAGCTGAGCGCAGGCAGAGGGAGGCACAAAAACCCAGCCAAGGCCATCCCGTGTCGGGAGCATTAACTCCCCCGGCCGGCTCTGCCCCACCATCCTGCACGGGCTCGGGGATGGTGCCCGGCTCCATCCCGGTCCTGTGCAGGCTCGGGGACGGTGCCCGGCTCCATCCTGGTTCTGTGCGGGCTCGGGGACGGTGCCCGGCTCCATCCTGGTTCTGTGCGGGCTCGGGGACGGTGCCCGGCTCCATCCCGGTCCTGTGCGGGCTCGGGGACGGTGCCCGGCTCCATCCCGGTCCTGTGCGGGCTCGGGGACGGTGCCCAGCTCCATCCCGGTCCTGTGCGGGCTCGGGGATGGTGCCCAGCTCCATCCCGGTCCTGTGCGGGCTCGGGGACGGTGCCCAGCTCCATCCCGGTCCTGTGCGGGCTCGGGGATGGTGCCCAGCTCCATCCCGGTCCTGTGCGGGCTCGGGGACGGTGCCCGGCTCCATCCCGGTCCTGTGCGGGCTCGGGGACGGTGCCCGGCTCCATCCTGGTCCTGTGCAGGCTCGGGGACGGTGCCCGGCTCCATCCTGGTCCTGTGCGGGCTCGGGGACGGTGCCCAGCTCCATCCTGGTCCTGTGCGGGCTCGGGGATGGTGCCCAGCTCCATCCTGGTCCTCTGCGGGCTTGGGGACGGTGCCCAGCTCCATCCTGGTCCTGTGAGGGCTCGGGGACGGTGCCCAGCTCCATCCTGGTCCTCTGCGGGCTTGGGGACGGTGCCCAGCTCCATCCTGGTCCTCTGCGGGCTTGGGGACGGTGCCCAGCTCCATCCTGGTCCTGTGCGGGCTCGGGGACGGTGCCCAGCTCCATCCCGGTCCTGCCATCTCCCTCCAGTGCTGCCGCAGGTGCCTGGGGACTGGTACCCGTGGGAAAATTCAAGGTCCTCAAGCCCCCAAAGCTCAGAGGTGAGGTTGGTTCATCCACGCAACTCGGGTAAGGTGCTGAGCATCCGTCGCGTGTTGCCGGAGGGAGGAGAAAGCCCATCGGGTCTCATCCAGGCAACCCCTGGAAGCGTCGGGCATCGCGGTCCAGGCTGGACGCTGCTCCAAGGACCGCGTCGTCCCCAGGTCCTGCCGCCAACCGAGCTCTCCTCGCCACCGCATCCCTGGGGCCGCGCAGCCCAGCAGCTCGTAACCAGGATCCATCCGAGGCCAAACGGAGCCGCGGATTTTTTTCCCCGCTGCCTTTTTAGCAGGCGAGAAACGAACCATCAAATATTTATATCCTCAAATCGCTGCTCGCATCCCCCGGGGAGACGACTCTGAGCTGCACCATCCAGCGAGACGGCGGTGGGTGAGACAGCCCCCGCCGGCGCCTCCTCCAGCGCATCCCAGGCTCGTCCTGCCCCGGTGGGTGACCCGGAGTGACGGTCCCCGTGTCCCAAACCCAGGGTTAAGGGCAGCGATGCCCCCCCCAGTGCTCAGCCCCCCAGCAGCTCACCCGCCTTCAGCCGAGCCGGGCTGGAAAAGCGGGATGAAATGAGGGGGGAAGGCTGGTCCAGCCTTCCCCCATCCGTCCGCCCACCGGTGGGAAAACCAAAAGAATCAAAGCAAAATGGGGGACAGAGTTTTTAAAGGCAGAAAAGCCTTTTTTTCCTCGTCTCCTGCCACTTTCCCGGTTGCGAGCTCTCTGCGTCGGCATCCCTTCAACGCGGGATGCTCAGGGCTCTCAACGCATCCCCGGCAGAGGAACCGCCCACCCCCCCACCCCCCGGGGTCATATCCTGACCACACATCGGTCCTGATTTGAAAATCACAGCAAAGCCCCCGCAAAGCGCAGGGCCCCGAGGACGAAACCTTCAGCCATGAATATTTCAGTTTGTCAGCGCTGCCGCCTTGCGAGGAGGATAAAAATATCCCCAGGGCTGTGGGGATGCCGCTGGCACCATCCGAGGGGTGCGGCGTCGCTCGGCAATGCCAAAATCCCACGGGGGGGGGGGCGGGGGGGGAATCTGCCGACGGTGAGCCACCGGCGCCCCAAAATGCAGACGCGGAATCCAGCTATTTAAAGCTTGGTTTTCCCTCCTGCAAATCCCACCGGCAAAATCCCAGGCGGTGCTTTTATTCCCTTCGTCCTTATTTCGTACACGCAGAGTAAAACGTCCTTATTTCTTGCAGAATATTCTCGCTGCACAGAGAATAAAACCTCAGCGTTTGAAGGCTTTATATTTACCGGCAGACATCCTGGTGCTTGGAAAAGCACCTGCCCCGGGTGCCACCAACGTCCAGCCCAAAACGTCACCGCTGTCCCCCGGGATGGGGGATACAACTTGGGATGCTCAGAAAGGACCAGGAGGAATAAAACCATCACCATCCCCCAAAAACTGACACCGTCCTCCCCGGTGTCCCCTCATTGCCTGTGGTGCTGTTTGGGAACACAGCCGTGCCGTTCTGCACGTGGCTGCAAGCGCCTGTTTTATTCCCGATGGGGAAAAAAATAAAAAACAAACATATTGAGCCAATTCTGGAAAATTCGCGGGGCTGTTTCAGCCGCCGCAGCGCTTGCACCCATCGTCCCGCAACCTCGAGGCGAAGGTGCAAGTTCCCGCTGGTTCGGCCGCCGCCGGGACGGGTAAATAAATAAAAATAAAAAAAAAAATAAAAGCTCTTTGCAGAGAACCTCTTCAAAATGTTTTACAGCCACTTTATTGATTTCGTTTCCCTTTTTCCACCCCGTGGAGATAAATATTATGGCCCCGTACAGACTGGGCGCAGTAATTTTCCAGAAGGTCGGGTACCAAGTGAGGGTCTGGGCTGGGATAAGCATCCCCAGTTCTTTCGACCTAGTGAAATGACCTAAATAAAACAAATAAATAAAATAAAATAAATAAATAAAATAAAATAAATGATGTGTTCAGGGCACAGCAGAGCGCGGTCTGCTCCAGTCGGCCCCGTCACACTCACAGACTGGGCAGCCCAGTGCCTGCGGGCGCTGCTGCTCTCCCCAGGGGCACAGGAGGTCCCCGCTCGCCCCCAGCGTCACCCGCGGAGTGGCAACGGAAAGTGGCAGTCCCCGGGAAATGGAGCTGAAGACCGGATTTGGGAAGGTAAGGAAACGCACCCAGCATCCTCACCTGACCCTGACCCTGATTGATCCTTATCCTGACCCTGACTCTAACCCTTATCCTGGTTCTGATCCTTATCCTGACCCTGACCCTATCCTTGACACTGATCCCTTGACCCTAACCTTGACCCTAACCCTAATTCTAACCCTAACCCTTATACTGATTCTGATCCTTATTCTGACCCTGATTCTGACCCTAACCTTGACCCTAACCCTAATCCTGACCTTGACACTAACCTTAAACCTAACCCTGATTCTGACCCCAACCTTAACCCTAACTCCAACCCTGATGCTGATGCTGTCCCTAACTCCAACCCTGACCCTGTCCCTAACCCTGACCCTGATCATACAATCACAGAATGGTTTGGGTTGGAAGGGACCTTGAAGATCACCCAGTCCCACCCTCTGCCCTGGGCAGGGACACCTCCCCCCAGCCCAGGTTGCTCCAAGTCCCGTCCAACCTGGCCTTGAACACCTCCAGGGATGGGGCAGCCACAGCTTCTCTGGGCAGCCTGGGCCTGGGCCTAACTACCCTCACGTTGAAAAATGTCCTCCTAATATCTCATCTAAATCTCCCCTCTTCCAGTTTGAAGCCATTCCCCCTCATCCTATCACTACATGCCCTTGTCAAAAGTCCCTCCCCAGCTCTCCTGTAGGCCCTTGAGGTACTGGAAGGCCGCAAGGAGGTCTCCCCGGAGCCTTCTCCTCTCCAGGCTGAACCCCCCCAACTCTCCCAGCCTGTGCTCCCAGCAGAGGGGCTCCAGCCCTCCCAGCACCTCCATGGCCTCCTCTGGCCCCGCTCCCTGTCCCTAACGCTGACCCTCAGGCTGTCCCTAACCCTGCCCCGTCCCTCCTGGTGCGGGTGAGCTCTGTCCCTCGGCTGCAGATGGCCACACACTCCCCCCGCACAAGTGCCAGCTGCGGCCACCTCGCAGGGACACGGGGCTGTCCTGCCTGTCCCCTGCCTGTCCCCTGCCTGTCCCCTGCCTGTCCCCTGCAGGGGTACTTCTGGCAGCTGCTGGCAGACCGGTGGATGGGGTTTTTCCCTTCGGCTGCCTTCTTTTTTCCTTTTTTTTTAAGGAAAACACATCACCAAAAGCAGGAAAAGCCACTGGGGGCTGGGACACCCCCCCGCCACCCCCTCTCCCCGCACACCCTACAGGGCAGCTGGGGAGATGTCACCGCTGTCCGTCCCGTCCCCATCCCACAGGACGCAGCCCCATCCCGCTGGGTTGGTGGTGGGGGCGCAGCCACCCCCACAGCAGTGACATCTTCTGGACCGGGTGCTGCTGGGACAAGTGACACCAGCTGGGTGCCACCGCCGCCACCACCACACGCAAACTGTCCCCAACACCCCCCGTCTCCTCCTGAGGGACAACCTCCACGTGCAGCGCAGATCCCAGCCTCGGGGCAGCATTCAGCCCAGCGGTCCCCAGCCCTGGATGCGGGGGTGCTGGTGGCCCACTGGGCCCACTGGTGAGGAGCAGTAGGGGACATCCCTCAAACCCCAGAGGGTTATGGCGCATGTACCCCGGTGAGCCTCTCCCGGGAGAAACAAAACACCAGGTTTCTGTTAATATTGCTTATTTCCACTTGTTATTCCTTATTTCCGTGTATTGCTTCTCATTTCCATCTATTATTCCCTATTTCCATCTACTATTCCCAATTTCCACCTATTATTCCCAATTTCCACCTACTATTCCCAATTTCCACTTATTATTCCCTATTTCCACCTACTATTCCCTATTTCCACCTACTATTCCCAATTTCCAATTACTATTCCTAATTTCCACCTATTATTCCCTATTTCCACCTACTATTCCCTATTTCCAACCACTATTCCCAGTTTCCACCTACTATTCCCAATTTCCACCTGTTATTCCCTATTTCCACCTATTATTCCCTATTTCCAACTACTATTCCTAATTTCCACCTATTATTCCCTATTTCCACCCATTATTCCCTATTTCCACCCATTATTCCCTATTTCCACCTACTATTCCCTATTTCCACCTACTATTCCCTATTTCCACTTATTATTCCCTATTTCCACCTACTATTCCCAATTTCCACCTGTTATTCCCTATATCCAGCCGGCTGGAGGGGGGCCGCTCAGGGCTTCCAGTGAGGAAGAGGGATAAACCATCAACCCTGCGCTCCAGCCGGGGACCAACGCAGCCGTGCCGAGGAAGAGGAGGGTCCCCGAGCTCCCGCTGAGGCTTCCGCTGCCCCATCCTGGCGCTGAGCAAAGGAGGGGGAGGAGGGGGGGAGGCACAACCTCCCCCCAGTTAAACCCAGCCCCAAGAGCCTGGCAGCACCGGCAGCTCGGCGGGCAGCGGCGGTGGCGGCGAGCCCCCTAAGAGGATTAGGGGTTTAGCAGCTCCGAGCCCCGCGGCCGCCGGCCCCGCTCCCCAGGCTGCGCGGCGGGTACCGCAGGGAGCCCGCCATGGCCCCCGCGCTGCCCGGAGAGGGGGAGGGGGGGATGCGGGAAGGAGGATGCTCGTCTTGGCGGCGGCACCATTTTGATGGCGGGCGGGCGTGAGAGCGGTGCCCGGCTCGCGTCTCCCACGCCGAGGTGGCGGGACCCGGGGACATCCCTCCGCCACAGGTCCCCAGGGTGGGAGAGGTGGCAAACCTCCGCGGCGCAGGCAGAGAGCAAACCCGGCCAGACGCGAGCAGAAAATCACACGCTCTGTCCCCAAAACAGCCTCCTCCTGACGGTGCCCTGGGGGACACAAGCGTCAGTCTCCCAGAGCCCCTGTACCGCATTCCCTCTACTGTGTTCCCTGTACCACGCTCCCGCACCACACTCCCGCACCACATTCCCGCACCGCGCTCCCGTGCCACATTCCCGCACCACATTCCCGCACCGCGCTCCCGTGCCACATTCCCGCACCGTATTCCTGTACTGCTCTCCCGCACCACATTCCTGCACCGTATTCCTGTACCGCGCTCCCACACCACATTCCTGCACCGTATTCCTGCACTGTACTCCCACACTGCGCTCCTGCACCGCATTCCCGCACCGCCCTCCCGCACCACATTCCTACACTGTATTCCTGTACTGCTCTCCCACACCACATTCCTGCACCGCACTCCCGCACCGCACTCCCACACCATATTCCTGTACCGTGCTCCCACACCACGTTCCCGCACCGTATTCCTGCACGGTGCTCCCGCACCACATTCCCGCACCGCGCTCCTGTACCGCGCTCCTGCACCACATTCCTGCACCGTATTCCTGTACTGCTCTCCCGCACCACATTCCTGCACTGCACTCCCACACCGCACTCCCGCACCGCACTCCCGCACCGCACTCCCGCACCATATTCCTGTACCGCGCTCCCACACCACGTTCCCGTACCGTATTCCTGCACCACACTCCCGCACCACATTCCTGCACTGCCTTCCCGCCCACGCTCCCGCACCGTATTCCTGTACCGCACTCCCGCACCACTTTCCCGCACCATATTCCTGTACCGCGTTCCCGCACCACGCTCCCGCACCACATTACCACACCGTATCCCTGTACCGCGCTCCCGCACTGCATTCCTGCACCGTATTCCCGTACCATGCTCCCACACCACATTCCCGCACTGTATTCCCATACCATGCTCCCACACCGCATTCCTGCACCATATTCCTGTACCGCACCCCGTACCAGCACTCCACACCACATTCCCACATGGTGCTCCTGCAATGTGTTCCCACACCGCACTCCCGTACCGGAATCCCGCACCATGTTCCCGCAGCATGCTCCCAAACCACATTCCCGCACCACATTCTTGCACCGAGTTCCTGCCATCGCGCTCCCACACCGTGCTGCTGCACACTGTTCCCGCGCTGCGTTGCCACACTGCACTCGCTCCCGCACCGCATTCCTGCAGCATGTTCCCAAACCACGTTCCCACATCGCATTCTCGCACTGCGTTCCTGCTCCCGCGCTCCCACACTGCGTTCCTGCAGCATGTTCCCAAACCACATTCCTACATCACGTTCTTGGACCACATTCCTGCTGCCATGTTCCCGTACCGTGCTCCCGCACCGCATTCCTGCAGCACGTTCCCGCACCACGTTCCCACATCGCATTCTTGCACCACGTTCCTGCTACCGCGCTCCCGCACCACGTTACTGCACTGTGCTCCCGCACTGCATTCCTGCAGCATGTTCCCGCACCACATTCCCACACTGTGCTCCCGCACCGCGTTCCTGCACCGTGCTCCCAAACCATGGTCCGGCACTGTACTCCCACACCGCATTCCAGCAGCACGCTCCCACACCGCATTCCCACATCGCATTCTTGCACCGCATTCCTGCTACCGCACTCCCGCACCGCATTCCCACACCATGTTCCCACACTGTGCTCCCGCACCACATTCCTGCACCGCGCTCCCAAACCACATTCCTGCACTGCGCTCCCAAACCATGGTATGGCACCATGCTCCCGCACCACATTCCGGCAGCACGCTCCCGCACCACATTCCCACATGACCTTCTTGTACCGCGTTCTTGCACTGCGCTCCCAAACCATGGTCCGGCACTGTGCTCCCGCACTGCATTCCGGCAGCACGCTCCCGCACCGCATTCCCACATCGCATTCTTGCACCGCATTCCTGCTACCGCACTCCCGCACCGCGTTCCCACACCACGTTCCCACACTGTGCTCCCGCACCGCATTCCTGCAGCACGTTCCCAAAGCACATTCCCACATGACATTCTTGCACCGCGTTCCTGCACCGCGCTCCCAAACCACATTCCTGCACCACGCTCCCAAACCACGGTCCGGCACCGTGCTCCCGCACCGCATTCCGGCAGCACGCTCCCGCACCGCATTCCCACACCGCATTCTTGCACCGCATTCCTGCTACCGCACTCCGGCACCATGTTCCTGCATTGTGCTCCTGCACTGGATTCCTGCGGCATGTTCCCAAACCGCATTCCTACATCACATTCTTGCACCACATTCCTGCTGCCATGTTCCCGTACCGCACTCCCGCACCGCGTTCCCACACCACATTCCCACACTGTGCTCCCACACCGCGTTCCTGCATTGCTCTCCCAAACCATGGTCTGGCACTGTGCTCCCGCACCGCATTCCGGCACCACGCTCCCGCACCACGTTCCCACATCGCATTCTTGCACCACATTCCTGCTCCCGCGCTCCTGCACCGCGTTCCCACACTGTGCTCCCGCGCCGGATTCCTGCAGCACGTTCCCAAAGCACATTCCCACATGACATTCTTGCACCGTGTTCATGCACTGCGCTCCCAAACCACATTCCTGCACCGCGCTCCCAAGCCATGCTCCAGCAGCAGGCTCCTGCTCCGCATTCCGGCAGCACGCTCCCGCACCGCATTCCCACATCGCATTCTTGCACCGCCTTCCCGCGCTACGTTCCCGCACCGCATTCCCGCACCACGCTCCCCAACCGCGTTCCCACGTCTCATCCTTGCGCCGCACCGCACTGCACCCTGCGGTCATCCCAGCGCTGCGCCCGCGTGCCGGGGCCGTGTGGCAGCGCCGCGGCCGTGGCAGGACCCACCGCCACCGACCACCTCCAGCCCGGCGAGGACCCAGAGCCAGCGGGGTGTCCCCCTATGGCCATGGGGGACACGGCGAGGGGGGACATAGGGCAGCAGGGGACAGTCCGAGCCGTCGGTTCCGGGAGGGAATGCTGCGCCCGACGCCTCGGCCGTGCCACTGCCCCAGTGCGGCGCTGGGAAGGGAAAAATAAATCAATTCCCTCCACTCCCCCGAGCTGCAAAATCTCCAGGAATTACACAACAGCCACCGCCAAACCTCTCCGGCGCGGCCGCGCATCCGCACACGGGCAGTCCCGTTCCACCCCCCCACACCCCCCGTGATGCACCCACCACCCCCCCCACCCCGGCACCCTGCCTGCCCCACGGCCAGCCCGGGGCCACCCATGGGTGCTGGGGGGGAGCAGGCCAGCGGGGCACCCCGCAGCCTCAGGGTGTCCCCGACAACCAGCATCCCTGCGGGACAGCCCCGGGACACAGGGAATGGGCGGTGGGGAGGGCAGGGAAGCAGTGGATAAAGGGGGCAGGCGTGGGGCAGGGGCAAGGGGGGCAGTGGGGCAGGGTGCGCGCAGGGGGCAGGCAGGGGTTAACAGGCAGGGAGCAGGCAGGGGAGGAGGCAGGGAATGGGCAGGGAGGAGGGTGAGGTGTGGGCACTGGGGCAGTGGGGCAGGCAGGGAGCAGGCAGGGGAGGAGGCAGGGAGGCGTGGAACAAGCAGGGAGCAGGCAGAGTAGGATGGGGTCTGTGGGGCGGGCAGGCAGGGTGCAGGCAGGGTGCAGGCAGGGCAGCAGGGCGGGCAGGCTGCAGGGGCACTAGGAGGGTTGCAGGGCCAGGGGCAGTGGGGCAGGCAGGGGAACAGGCAGCAGGCAGGGGCTGTGGGGTGGCAGGGCACAGGCAGGGAGCAGGCAGGGAGCAGGGGCAGCGGGGCAAGTGGGGAGCAGGGGGGTAGGAGGCAGGGGGGGAGCAGGCAGGATGCAGGTGGAGTGTGGGATGGGGGCTATGGGGCAGGCAGGGAGTAGGCAGGACACAGGCAGGGTGGGGGATGGGGGTAGTGGAGCAGGCAGGGAGCAGGTAGAATGTGGGATGGGGGCAGTGCGGCAGGCAGGGAGCAGGCAGGGCGCGGGCAGGGTGCGAGATGGGCACAGTGGGGCAGGCAGGGAGCAGGCAGGGCGCGGGCAGGGTGCGAGATGGGCGCAGTGGGGCAGGCAGGGAGCAGGCAGGATGTGGGATGGGGGCAGTGGGGCAGTCGGGTTGTGGAATGGGGGCAGTGGGGCAGGCAGGGCGCAGGCAGAGAGCGGGATGGGGGCAGTGGGGCAGGCAGGGAGCAGGCAGGGAGCAGGTAGAATGTGGGATGGGGGCAGTGGGGCAGGCAGGGAGCGGGATGAGGGCTGTGGGGTGGGCAGGGTGGAGGCAGGATGCAGTTAGAGTGTGGGATAGGGGCAGCGGGGCAGGCAGGGAGTAGGCAGGACACAGGCAGGGTGCAGGCAGGGCGCGGGATGGGGGCTGTGGGGCAGTCAGTGCGGAATGGGGGCAGTGGGACAGGCAGGGAGCAGGATGGGGGCAGGCAGGGTGAAGGCAGGGTGTGGGATGGGGGCTGTGGGGCAGGCAGGGAGCAGGCAGGGTGTGGGATGGGGGCTGTGGGGCAGTCGGGGTGTGGGATGGGGGCAGTGGGGCAGGCAGGGAGCAGGCAGGGAGTGGGCAGGGTGCGGGATGGGGGCAGTGGGGCAGGCAGGGAGCAGGCAGGGCGCGGGCAGGGTGCGGGATGGGGGCAGTGGGGCAGGCAGGGCGCGGGATGGGGGCTGTGGGGCAGTCGAGGTGTGGGATGGGGGCAGTGGGGCGGGCAGGCAGGGAGCAGGCAGGGCGCGGGCAGGGTGCGGGATGGGGGCAGTGGGGCAGGCAGGGAGCAGGCAGGGCGCGGGCAGGGTGCGGGATGGGGGCAGTGGGGCAGGCAGGGAGTGGGCAGGATGCGGGATGGGGGCAGTGGGGCAGGCAGGGCGCAGGCAGGGAGCAGGCAGGATGCGGGACGGGGGCAGTGGGGCAGGCAGGGAGCGGGATGGGGGCAGGCAGGGAGCGGGATGGGGGCAGGCAGGGCGCAGGCAGGGCGCAGGCAGGGCCCGTGCCCCTCCATCCCTACCTGCCCACGGTCTGGTTGGCGAGCTGGCGCATGCGGTTGAATTGCTTCTTCATGGTGGCGGCGGTGCGGGCGCCCCTCAGGCGGGCGGGCACCGGGGGGCCGCGGGCCGCCCCTCCCGCATCCTCGCCCGGGGCCGGGCCGAACCGAGCCGGGGCCGAGCCGGGCCCCGCCGCCCCCCTGCGCGGTTCCGCGCCTCCCCCTGCGCGGTTCCGCGCCCCCCGCTCCGCTCCGCTCCGCTCCGCACCGCCCCCGGCCGCGGCCGCGGCGGCGATGGGAAATGTAGTCCGGCGCTTTGGAGCGGGCCTGGACCCCGAGCATCTCCCAGGCAGCTCCTGACATCCCCCCGGCATCCCTTGGAACGGCCCAAACTTCCCCTGGCATCCTTCCAGCATCGCCCGGCATCCCTCAGCATCCCTTGGCATCCCTCAGCATCCCCCCCCAGCATCCCCCTGGCATCTCTTGGCATGGCCCAGCATCACCTGCCATCCCTTTGCATCCCTCAGCATCCCTTGGCACGGCCTCAGCATCCCTCCAGCATCCCTAGGCATCCCCCCGACATCATCTCAGCATCCCTTGGCATGGCTCCAGCATCCCCCCAGCACCATCCCAACATCCCCCCAGCATCCCTCTGGCACCCCCTGGCATTCCTTGGCATCCCCCAGCATCCTCCTGCCATTCCCCCAGGATCCCCCCCATCGCCCCCACTCCCCCCAGCATCTCCCAGCTCTGCTCTCCGGAGCCCTGGGGATTTGGGGCGCTCGGGGCTGCAGCAGGTTTAAACAGCGTCTCGCTGCTGCGCATCCCTGAGCAGTGCTGCGTGAGCCGGGGCAGGAGCCTGCAGGTGATGCAGCCTCCAGGCAGGGCAGCAGGAGCCGGTCCCAGCCGGGGGACCTCGCTGCCTGGCTGCTCCGCGCCACCCAAACTCTGCAGACCCCGGGGGGAGAAGGTGGGGTGATGTTCCCTCCCCGTACCATCACCCCAGCTGCCCGCCCAGGGCCTGCATGGCGCTGAGCCCCAAAAAGGCCGCTCTGCCTGCGCTGGCATCGCTCCTGGTTTGAAGGACACTTGATTGATTTAACTGCTCTGTAGCTTCTTCATGTGGAATAAAAAAAATAACCCATAGGGCACTGATCCCTGTGATGATGTGAAACCTGCTGAGGAAAAGCCCCGGTGATGCTCTGAAGGCACCCGCATCCTCCCCATCCCAGTTTCCCCATCCCACATCTGGATCTGACTCCTGGATACGTGTTTGGAGGGTAGAGCTGCTCTCAGATGCGGCGTCGCACCGGCAGGGCTGTGCGAGCG